>NC_142486.1:34380000-35005000 GCF_049115385.1 Moschus berezovskii | reverse complement strand
CCTCTTGATGAAAGTGAAAGAGGAGAGTAAAAAGGTTGGCTTGAAGCTCAACATTCAGAAAACTAAGATCATGGCATCTGGTCCCATCACTTCATGGGAAATGGAAAAACAGTGGAAACAGTGTCAGACTTTATTTTTGGGGCTCCAAAATCACTGTGGATGCTGATTGCAGCCAGGAAATTAAAAGATGCTTACTCCTTGGAAGGAAAGTTATGACCAACCTAGATAGTATATTAAAAAGCAGAGACATTACTTTGCCATCCAAGGTCCGTCTAGTCAAGGCTATGGTTTTTCCTGTGGTCATGTATGGATGTGAGAGTTGGACTGTGAAGAAAGCTGATCGCCGAAGAATTGATGCTTTTGAACTGTGGTGCTGGAGAAGACTCTTGAGAGTCCCTTGGACTGCAAGGAGATCCAACCAGTCCATTCTAAAGGAGATCAGTCCTGGGTGTTCATTGGAAGGACTGATGCTAAAGCTGAAACGCCAATACTTTGGCCACCTCATGGGAAGAGTTGACTCACTGGAAAAGACTCTGATGCTGGGAAGGATTGGGGGCAGGAGGAGAAGGGGACGACAGAGAATGAGAATGCTGGATGGCATCACTGACTTGATGGACATGAGTTTGAGTGAATTCCAGGAGTTGGTGATGGACAGGGAGGCCTGGCGTGCTGTGATTCATGGGGTCGCAAAGAGTCAGACACAACTGAGCGACTGAACTGAACTGAACTGATGGCTAACTCACATCGACATGTAGCAGAAATCAAACCAATATTGTAAAGCAATCATCAGTTAAAAATAAATATTAAAATTTAAAATGTTTTTTAAATTAAGAAGTCAAGCTTAGAGGAACAGAGTAAGTGCTCATTAAACATTGGTTGAATGATCAAATGTTTAGGATCCTGAGCAGATTGAACAAAATCAAAGAGGAAGGCAAACTTCATTCCTTCTACCCTTCCAAAAGATGCTGAAGGGGACCTTGAGAGATACTTCTGAATCTCTGCCTCTGCCGTATCATCTTTGATAAAGAAGAGTCTCATCCTCAAGTCAACTCCAGGCCGTCCGGGCCCGGGGATTTATTTCAGAAAAGAATCGGTGAGGGCGTATCTGCTTCATTAGGCGCGCATCCGTGTGGAAGATGGGCCAAAGAAAGATGTACTTCCCAGGCTCTCCAGAGAAAGAACCTGAAGGGTTTTGATGGATATCCCCACAGTCCATGTGTGCAGCTTTTAAACACTTGACTTAACAACTTCCTTTAATTTCACTGAACATAAGCTATTGATCCTGATCTCTGTTACCTGGAAGCCTCAATCCTGATTGTTAATTGAGCTATTGATTTTGGCTCACATTAACCGTTCCTGAAGGGGTGAATCCTGGGGACGGTGGGTAGGTGGGCGAGCGAGGCAGAGGAGGTGTCAACACTGCAGGGAAGGGCTTTTAATTAGTAATAATAGCTTCATACTTAGCCGACCGGTTTGTAATATGTGTGGTGACATTGTGATAGATCAAGAGACAAACCAGCAGTCGTCCTTCTATAGGAAAATTAAATTGGGTCAATTATCTAACTGTCGGATGATTTCAGATCGTTTCTTAACTCAAAATGAACCTCTTGCCGTATGCATCGAATCCATAGCTCAGCCCCCAAAGCTTACTAAAGTTTGGAAGCGTAATTAATCAGGTTGGCCTCTCCCCTGCTTTTCCATCATATCGTTTTAATGCTCAGAAATTTCCAGCAAACAAAGAAAATGACCATGAGTAGGGCAATGGTTTATAAAAGCATTTACCTCTCTGCCATGGGATTATTATATAGTCATTTGTTGACACCAATTAACTTGGTGGAGAAGATTCCAGAATCTAAATATTATAAGGGAAAAAAGTCATGTTCCAGAGAGATGTATGTAATATGAATATATTTTTTATAAAAGAAGCAATTGCCAACAACCATACGTGATTTATGGACCAAAAAGAAAAGCTTGAAGGAGCCACAACTGATCCTAATATTGGCTAACATTGGGGTGGGTGTGGGGGGGGCAGGAAGTCCACAAATGTATTTTTTCAGATTTAATGCGTATTTACATAACACTTATTAGATACCAGACATGCTTTTAAGTGTTTCATAAATATTGACTCGTCTTGAGACTGATCAGGCAGTTCAGTGGTTAAGACTTGGCTTTCCAACACAGGGGGTGTGGGTTCGATCCCTGTTCAAGGAGCAAGATCCCACAGGCTTCGAAGACAAAAAAACAAAACGTAAAACAGAAATGATATTGTAATAAACTCAATAAAGACTTTAAAAACAGTCTACATTTTAAAAAATCTTTATTTTTTTAATTAATTAATTAATTTTAATTAGAGGTTAATTGCTTTACAATCCTGTGGTGGGTTTTGCCATACATTGACATGAATTGGTCACGGGTGTACATGTGTCCCCCTGTCCCAAACCCGCCTCCCACCTCCTTCCCCTTCCCATCCTTCAGGGTTGTCCCAGTGCATCGGCTTTAAGTGCCCCATTTCATGCATCGAACCTGGACTGGTGATCTATTTCACATACGGTAATACATGTTACATGTTTCAATGCTATTCTCTCAAATCATCCCACCCTTGCCTTCTCCCACCGAATCCAAAAGTCTGTTCTTTACATCTGTGTCTCTTTTGCTGTCTCGCATATAGGGTCATTGCTACCATCTTTCTAAATCCCATATATATGCGTTAATATACTGTATTGGTGTTTTTCTTTCTGACTTACTTCACTCTGAATAATAGGCTCCAGTTTCATCCACTTCATTAGAACTGATTCAAATGCATTCTTCTTAATAGCTGAGTAATACTCCATTGTGTATATGTACCACAGCTTTCTTATCCATTCGTCTGTTGATGGACATCTAGGTTGCTTCCATGTCCTGGCTATTGTAAACAGTGCCGCGATGAACACTGGGGTACACGTGTCTCTTTCAGCTCTGGTTTCCTTGGTGTGTATGCCCAGCAGTGGGATTGCTGGGTTGTACGGCAGTTCTATTTCCAGTTTTTTAACTAATCTTCACGCTGTTCTCCATAGTGGCTGTACTAGTTTGCATTCTTACCAACAGTATAAGAGGGTTCCCTTCTCTCCACACCCTCTCCAGCATTTATTGTTTGTAGACTTTTGGATAGCAGTCATTCTGACTGGCGTGAGATGGTACCTCATTGTGGTTTTTATTTACATTTCTCTGATAATGAGTGAAGTTGAGCATCTTTTCATGTGTTTGTTAGCCATCTGTATGCCTTCTTTGGCAAAATGTCTGTTTAGTTCTTTGGCCCGTTTTTTGATTGGGCCATTTATTTTTCTGGTATTGAGCTTCATGAGCTGCTTATATATTTTGGAGATAATTCTTTGTCAGTTGTTTAATTTGCTATTATTTTCTCCCATTCTGAAAGCTGTCTTTTAACTCTGCTTATAGTTTCCTTTGTTGTGCAAAGGCTTTTAAGTTTGATTAGGTACCATTTGTTTACTTTTGCTTTTATTTCCAATATTCTGGGAGGTGGGTCATAGAGAATCTCGCTGTGATTTATGTCAAAGAGTGTTCTGCCTATGTTTTCCTCTAGGAGTTTTATAGTTTCTGGTCTTACATTTAGATCTTTAATCCATTTTGAGTTTATTTCTGTGTTTGGTGTTAGAAAGTGTTGTAGTTTCTTTACAGGTGGTTGACCAGTTTTCCCAGTACCACTTGTTAAAGAGATATTAAAAAAAATATTAAGTCAGCTAATTCCCTGACAACTACCTGATATATGTTCTAGTATTACCCTTCTCTACAGATGGGAAAACTGAGGAACAGAAAATTAAGTCATCACTAGAGTAAGCTGAGCGGAGAAGGCAATGGCAAGCCACTCCAGTACTCTTGCCTGGAAAATCCCATGGATGGAGGAGCCTGGTAGGCTGCAGTCCATGGTGTCGCTGGGAGTCGGACACGACTGAGTGACTTCACTTTCACTTTTCACTTTCATGCATTGGAGAAGGAAATGGCAACCCACTCCAGTGTTCTTTCCTGGAGAATCCCAGGGACGGGGGAGCCTGGTGGGCTTCCGTCTATGGGGTCACACAGAGTCGGATACGACTGAAGTGACTTAGCAGCAGCAGCAGAGTAAGCTGAGTGAGTGGTCGAAATGGAATTTGACCCCAGATTCTGGGCTCACAGCACGATGTCTGCTGTCTATATAAAAGTATATAGTGGGACTCCAAGAAATTTTTACCTTTTTCACATATTAATACTTTCATATTTTATTCAAATATTTTGATAAACATAAACTATTTATTCAATTGGGAAGAAATAAAATATTATTCAGCCACATGCAATTAGACCAGTGACTTACTTTAGTCATTTAACAAGCATTTACTGAGTTCCTACTATGTGCCAATCAGTATACCAAGAAGTTCGCATGCATTATCTCATTTAACCTGTGGGCTGTTTCCCCACTGTCTTATTATTGCCTGCATTTCACAGATGTGGCAGTGAGAACCTAGAGAAGAAGCAGCCCAAGTCAATGCAAGAAGCCTGTGGTAAAGGGGAAATGAGCCCATAACTTCCTAGACTGGCGTCACAAGGTACAATTTCAAACGTGCTCATAGCCACATTTTAAAAGTAGGAAAGGAACAGGTGAAATTCAAATCAATGTATTTTATTTAATCCACTATATCCAAAATATCATCATTTCAACATACAGTCAGCATTTTCAAAATTAATCACGAAATAGTGTACAATCATTTTCACCAAATATTTGAAATGCAGTATGTATTTTGCACTTACAGAACCTCTCAATGTAGACACTAAATTTTCACGGCAAATGATCTATCTTTATTTAGAGCTAATAAACTTTACCATTGAAATGAAAGTTTCACAAAATATTGCAAGCACATATGAAAGTTTTTTTGGTAACTGAATTATGCATCAGATTTTAAATTCAGCAAAATTTAAAGTTCCATTCTTTATCTGCACTTGTGTGTGTGTCTGTGTTAGTCACTCAATCGTGTCCAACTGTTTGTGACCCCATGGAATATAGCCCGCCAGGCTCATCTGTCCATGGAATTCTCCAGGCAAGAATACTGGAGTGGGTTGCCATTTCCTTCTCCAGGGGATCTTCCCAACCCAGGGATCAAACCTGGGTCTCCTGCATTGCAGGCAGATGCTTTACCATCTGAGCTACTAGGCCACATTTTAAATGCTCAAGAGCCATGTGTGGCTGTGTGTGAGTGTGTGTGTGTGTGTTAGTTGCTCAGTCGTGTCCAACTCTTTGAGAGCCCACAAACTGTAGCCCACCAGGCTTCTTTGTCCATGGAATTCTCCAGGCAAGAATACTGGAGTGGATTGCCATTCTCTTCTCCAGAGAATCTTCCTGACCCAGGGATCAAACCCTGGTCTTCTGCATTGCAGGCAGATGCTTTACCATTTGAGCTGCAGGGAAGTTCTAGAGTCATGTGTGGCTAGTGGTGACCATATTGGACAGAGGAGATCTGCATTATAAGCACCATATAGGATGGGACCCATTTGTCTTCTTCACCCAGCAGAGAGCATAAAATATAGTAGGTGTTCAATAAATACCAGGGGAGTGGAAGAAAGAAGGATACAGATTTAAACCAAACTATCATAACTTTGCTTGCTCTTTTTTCGTAAATTATAGCCAATTCAGTTGGTACACTAAAAAAGGGAAAACCCAAGAAGAGAAATGCTTTAGTATTTATTCGAGCATCGGCTCAGAGTTAAGGACTATGACCTCTGCAGTTATCTCATCTTCAAATCCAAATCTTACCTCCACCACTTGCTAGCTGGGAACTTTTTTTAGCCTCTCCTAGGATGGCAATGATGATAACTCTTCTTCAGAGTGTTAATATTCAGACTGATGTCAAGTTTGGGCTTTCCCAGTGACTCATTGGTAAAGAATCCACCTGCAGTCCAGGAGCCATAGGAGACGTGGGTTCAGTCTCTTGGTTGGGAAGAACCCCTGGAGAAGGGAATGGCAACCTGCTCCAGCACTCTTGCCTAGGAAATCCCATGGACAGAGGAGTCTGATGGGCTATAGTCCATAGGGCCGCAAAGAGTCAAACACGACTGAAGCAACTCAGCACGCACACACAATGTCAAGTTCCCCACACAGAGCCTGGCACATTTCAGACACTCAGCATGGAGAATTCAGCTCCCTAGAGAGGTGTAAAAATACACCTACACTAGCCTCAATTTGTGTATCCTTTAGACTAGTGTCTCTCAATCTTTTCCTTTCATTATCACTCCCGTAAAGAGTCTTTGGTTCAGTTCAGTTCAGTTCAGTCGCTCAGTCGTGTCCGACTCTCCGCGACGCCATGAATCACAGCACGCCAGGCCTCCCTGTCCATCACCAACTCCTGGAGTTCACTCAAACTCATGTCCACAGAGTCGGTGATGCCATCCAGCCAGCTCATTCTCTGTAGTCCCCTTCTCCTCCCGCCCCCAAACTTTCCTAGCATCAGAGTTTTTTCTAGTGAGTCAACTCGTCACATGAGGTGGCCAAAGTATTGCAGCTTCAGCTTTAGCATCAGTCCTTCCAATGAACACCCAGGATTGATCTCCTTTAGAATGGACTGGTCGGATCTCCTCGCAGTACAAGGGACTCTCAAGAGTCTTCTCCAACACCACAGTTCAAAAGCATCAATTCTTCAGCGATCAGCTTTCTTCACAGTCCAACTCTCACACCCATACATGACCACGGGAAAAACCATAGCCTTGACTAGATGGACCTTTGTTGGCAAAGTAATGTCTCTGCTTTTTAATATACTATCAAGGTTGGTCATAACTTTCCTTCTAGGGAGTAAGCGTCTTTTAATTTCATGCCTGCAATCAGCATCTGCAGTGATTTTGGAGGCCAAAAAAATAAAGTCTGACACGGTTTCCACTGTTTCCCCATCTATTTCCCATGAAGTGATGGGACCAGATGCCATGATCTTAGTTTTCTGAATGTTGAGCTTCAAGCCAACCTTTTCACTCTCCTCTTTCACTTTCATCAAGAGGCTTTTGAGTTCCTCTTCACTTTCTGCCATAAGGGTGGTGTCATCTGCATATCTGAGGTTATTGATATTTCTCCCGGCAATCTTGATTCCAGCTTGTGCTTCTTCCAGCCCAGCGTTCCTCATGATGTACTCTGCATATAAGTTAAATAAGCAAGGTGACAATATACAGCCTTGACGTACTCCTTTTCCTATTTGGAACCAGTCTGTTGTTCCATGACCAGTTCTAACTGTTGCTTCCTGACCTGCATACAGGTTTCTCAAGAGGCAGGTCAGGTGGTCTGGGATTCCCACCTCTTTCAGAATGTTCCACAGTTTATTGTGATCCACACAGTCAAAGGCTTTGGCATAGTCAATGAAGCAGAAATAGATGTTTTTCTGGAACTCTCTTTCTTTCTCCATGATCCAGCGGATGTTGGCAATTTGATCTCTTGCGCCTCTGCCTTTTCTAAAACCTGCTTGAACATCTGGGAGTACACGGTTCACATATTGCTGAAGCCTGGCTTGGAGAATTTTGAGCATGACTTTACTAGCATGTGAGATGAGTGCAATTGTGCGGTAGTTTGAGCATTCTTTGGCATTGCCTTTCTTTGGGATTGGAATGAAGACTGACCTTTTCCAATCTTGTGGCCACTGCTGAGTTTTCCAAATTTGCTGGCATATTGAGTGCAGCACTTTCACAGCATCATCTTTCAAGATTTGAAATAGCTCATCTGGTTAGCCTTTGTTTATTCCCTAACCAACACCCTCCGTGAAATTTTAACACCATATATCACCCCCGACAAGAATGTGTAATTTAGTGACTTTCTTGACTGTCCAAGGGTTAAGACGTTGCCTTCCATCTCAGGGGGTGCAAGTTTGATCCCTGGTCAGGAAACTAAGATCCCACATGCTTCAAAGTCAAAAAGAAAAAAAAAAAAAACCCATAAACAAATTCAATAAAGATTCAGAACAAAATCTTAAGAAAATAAAGAATATGTAAGTTAAACCAGTGGACCTCAACTGGGTCCCTTTGACCATGTCTGAGGATACTTTGGGTTGTCATGACTGGAGATGGGGGTGCTACTGCCATCTAGTGGGTGGAGGCTTGAGATGCACTAGGCATCCTACAAAACACAGTAAAGGTCTCCACAACAAAGAATGCTCCAATCCCAATTTCAAATAATGTGCAGGCTGCAAACCCCCAGTTTTAGGCCAGTTCTTACTGCACAGTTGTGGTTGCTTAGTTGCTAAGTCCAACTCTTTGTGACCCCATGGACTGCAGCACACCAGGCTTCCCTGTCTTTTACCATCTCCCGAAGTTGGCTCAAATTCATGTTCATTGAGTCAGTGATGCCATCTAACCATCTCATCCTCTGTCGTCCCCTTCTCCTCCTGCCTTCAATCTTTCCCAGCATCAGGGTCTTTTCCAATGAGTCAGTTCTTCACATCAGGTGGCCAAAGTATTGGAGTTTCAGCTTCAGCATCAGTCCTTCCAATGAATATTCAAGACTGATTTCCTTTAGGATTGACTAGTTTGATCTTCTTGCACTCCAAGGGACTCTCAAGAGTCTTCTCCAGCACTACAGTTTGAAAGCATCAATTCTTTGGCGCTCAGCCTGCTTTATGGTACAACTCTCACATCCATACATGACTACTGGAAAAACCATAGCTTTGACTATACAGACCTTTGTACTGTACAGAGGACCTATCCAATGGCTATCTGTCATAGCCACTGGAGTCGTCACCAGGCAGGCAGCATGGATACAAAAAAGTCATCCTCCCCATAATCTTTCACAAAAATACAATGGAGAAGGGATGGGGAGGACCAGTGTCCCAGAGCCCTTTCTCACATCCATGCCCCTGGCTTGCAGCTCAGCAGGGAACACAGCCTGTTTGACAACTGTACGCTTCTTGTCAGTGCTGTGAACAGTTTCAAAGCCTCTCCAAGATAGAGGTGCTATCTGAAGGAGAACCATCCCAGCTGGGAGTGGGGGGGACAGGCAGCTCCTCCCCTCCCCCTGCTGTCCCCCTTCTCCCACCCCTCACCCCTGGCCAATGTGATTCAAATACTTGGCTCCTTCCTGGAGCGAAGCCTGACCTTGCAAAGACTGGCAGCTTGGTTGAAGGAGGAGCAACGTTGATTTCTGAAGACTGTCAAGTGAGAGCTACCTTAGGCTGAGTTGTAGGGAACTGGAGATCTATAAACCTTTTTATGTGTGGGGAGAGAGAGGCCAGCATTGTTTCCAATGAGTTTCCCAGACAGGGGCGGGTGGGAGGACGAGGAGACAAAACTGAGGCTGAGTGACAGTCAGGAGAGGAGCAAGTTTTCCTTTTATTAACAGGCTCATAAAGCTACTTTAAAAAAATAAATTAAAGCTAGAAAGATGTCCTCGGATTTACTGCCAGAAGGAAAAGGTGATGGGGCTGTGATGATCAGCCTGACTTTGACAACTGCAGGACACGCGCCCTGCAAGATCAGCTAGATGTCCATGGGCTACAAAGCACATCCCAGGGCGAGTTGCTCTGAGCTTTGGCCCCTCATAATTAACACAGGCAGCCTGCAGCCTTAGGTGTGCCCTAGGACAGGAGTTCGCTCACCCACAGATCCTAACTGTGAGCTCTAGGGAACTCTGAGAGTTCACCCCTCCCACTCAACCAGGAGATGAGCTGAAGACCTATAAATCACCATGACAACACCCCTCGTCCCTCCTCCAGCCCTGGTACCCACCCTGAGATGCCAGATAATCTAGATGCAAACCCTGGATCCTGGCACGAAACTGATGCTTCCACCAATTTTCTTGCCTTTCCTCTCCTCTTCCCCATCTACTAGTTTCCATTGTCTTTTCTAAGTTTTCTTCCCTCCTTCCTTCCCTACTCCCTTTCCTTCTTCTCAGAGAATCCCTATTACCACTGCATAGGGTAAGATAGTCCCCATCTCTCATGTGGACACACATAACCACATCACTCCACCATTTGTCATCCTCACTGGTTCCCCACTAAGGCCAACCAAGTCCTCTGGTATGGGAAACATGATAGCTTGACCCCTGCTGACTGTCCAGCCTCACCCCTTAATTGTCATTGCTGTTGTTCTGTTGCTAAGTCGTGTCTAACTCTTTGCAACCCCGTGGACTGCAGCACACCAAAATTCCCTGTCCTTCACTGTCTCCCAGAGTTTGCTCAAATTTATATCCATTGAGTCAGTGATGCTATTTAACCATCTCATCCTCTGCCACCCTCTTCTCCTTTTGCTTCAATCTTTCCCAACATCAGGGTCTTTTCCAATGAGTCAGTTCTTCATATCAGGTGGCCCAAGTATCAGAGCTTCAGCATCAGTCCTTCTAATAAATGTTCAGAGTTAATATCCTTTAGGATTGACTGATTTGATCTCCTTGCAGTCCAAGGGCCCTCAAGAGTCTTCTCCAGCACAATAATTCAAAAGCACCCCCTAATATCACCCTGTATAAACACACTCCACTGCCTGCCATTCCCAAGCTCAGCATATCATTTTAATCCTCTACTCTTAATTATAATAAGCTAGCAATTAACAAGAGGCTTCCCTGGTGGCTCAGTTGTAAATAATCCACCTGCCAAACAGGAGATGCGGGTTCGATCCCTTGGTCAGGAAGATCCCCTGGAGAAGAAAATGGCAATTCACTCTAGTATTCTTGCCTTGGAAATCCCATGGACAGAGGAGCCTGGGGGGCTAAAGTCCATGGGGGTTCACAAAAGAATAGGACACGACTTAGCAACTAAACAACAATAACAACATTTAACAAATGGCTCCCTCTATGCCGGAAGCTTTGGATTAACTCATTGAATTCTCACACAAACCCAATGAGGCTAATTCTGTTATCATCCCCACTTTCCTGAGGCAGAAAAGGAGGTGTAGAGAAATCTAAACGACTGACAAAGATGACGCCATACTAGACATGCTGCTTCCACTTATACAAGGGACCTAGAAGAGCCAACTTCATAGAGTGAGAAAGTACATTGTAGATGCTGGAGCCTGGGGTGGGGGTGGAGAGAATGGGGAGTTAGTGTTTAATGGGGACAGAGTTTCAGTTTAGGAAGGTGACAGATTCAGGAGATGGATGATGGTGAGAGTTGCCCAACACTGTAAATGTACTTCATGCCATTGAACTGTAGTTAAATATGGTTAAAATAGTATGTTTTCCTTTATGTGACTTTTACCACACTAAAAAACTATATTTTTTTCAAAAAAAAGATGCTGTCATGCTAGAAATGGGACTTGAACGGAGGCAGATCCAGCCGCTCAAAAGCAGTGGCCCTGCTGCCTCCACCCATGTCCTTGGACCCACCTCATTCTCCACTGAAAAAAACCCTAGCTCCTTCTCTAGGTGCAAGACCATCTGCCGTCTCTGTATAAGCCCACTCGGATGTCTGTGTGTCCTGAAACTGTTTCCTTTTTTATTTTATTTAGCATATTTATTGAATGCCTAAAACTTTGATAACCCCTGGTAATACAATAGTGAATAAAAACCAACCCCCAGGGACTTCCCTGGTGGTCCAGTGGCTAAGACTCCTCACTCCCAAAGCAGAGGGCTGGGGTTCAATCCCTGGTCGGGGAACTAGATCCCACATGCTACAACTAAGAGTTTTCATGCTTCAGCTAAGACCTGGTACAGACAAACAATCAGTTAAAATAAAATAAAAATATTTTTTAAAAGAACCTCCAAAATAAGCCCCTGAGTTTGAAGCTGTATGAAGCCAGGCACCAGCTCTGTCTTGTTGGCTGGGTTTCTGCAGCCCAGCCCAGCACTTGCTACAGAGAAGGTGTTCAAAATTTATTTGATACAAAAAGACAAAAGTGGAAGAATGAGTGAATGAGGACAAAGTCAGACAGAGGTGGCCTCTTCTTGCTGATATTCTCTTAGAAATAACCACAAGGACAGATTCTCAGGAGGGCTGTCACACAGCTGCATCCAGTACTCCTGCTGATGACATCATTCACTCATTCAACAAAAGTTTGTTCTGTTCAGTTCAGTTGCTCACCGTGTCTGACTCTTTGCGACCCCATGGACTGCAGCACGCCAGGATTCCCTGTCCGTCACCAACTCCCAGAGCTTGCTCAAACTCATGTCCATTGAGTCAGTGATGCCATCCAACCATCTCATCCTCTGTCGTCCCCTCTCCTCCTGCCTTCAATCTTTCCCAGCATCAGGGTCTTTTCCAATGAGTCAGCTCTTTGCATCAGGTGGCCAAAAAGCACTGGAGTTTCAGCTTCAGCATCAGTCCTTCCAATGAATATTCAGGACTGATTTCCTTTATGTTTGTTGGGCTCCTGCTAAACATGATGCTTTCTAAGGGAATGGAGAGTGTGTGTGTACAGAAGGAGGTAAGATTTAGTAAAGACAGATATGTCCTAGTATCAGTGGCCCTGAAATACCAACTCAGAGTTCAGAAATGGAACATTTCCCGCCATATCAATAAACAAGGAGGCCACAAATCATCAGAAGATTCCCGCCCTCCAGGGCAACCAGGAAGGAGAACAATACCTGCTATCCAGCAGCCATCAGGCTGCAGCCACTCCCTACAGTGAGCACTGAAGAAAAACAGGATGCTGGCCCCAGATAGCTGAAATGACTATGAAAGGAATGGTTTCAGTGAGCCCAGATTCCTGCATCTTTCCACACAGAGAAAAGCGCTAAATTCCTTAACATGGAATATCTGGTTTTCTTTAACTCACAATAATCTTTTAATGTTCAGCCGACCTGCCCTTTGTTGCAAGATTCTATATAATGTGACTCCTCCTCTGACCCACCTCCTCAGGGCAGTTCTCTCAGGGTCACCTGAGCTGCTGTCTCCCATGTTTGAAATCCTAAAAATTCATACCAGATAAACCACAACTCTCAACTTTGAGGTTGTGACTATTGTTTTAAGTTGATAGAGTGGATTCCATTGTGCTGTAGGGAGGCACTTACCGTCTGAGCGTCTGCTGCCCCAGGCAGCATGAGGAATAGGTTTTAGCTATAGGCTGAAGGAGATGGGGACAAAAGGAAGCCAGTGTGACAGCCCTCATTTGAGGGACCAGAGCGAGGGCAGTGGTGCTGAGTACAGAGAGAAGAATGGAAGCAGGAGCCACTACTGCTGTCCACTAACGGATGAGTGATGGGGGTGAGGGGAAGAAGCCAAAGTGACCATCTCAGAATACTCCTCCACTGCCTCCAGGGAACACCTGTCCTCCACTGCACTCATCAGCAGGAAGGGTGACCCATGCATGTCCATTTTTAGACCAGGAACCCTCCAGCACTCTATATTCCAGGAACCAATATCAATGTTCATCAGTTCAGTTCAGTTCAGTTCAATCGCTCAGTCGTGTCCAACTCTTTGAGACCCCATGGACTGCAGCACACCAGGCCTCCCTGTCCATCACCAAATCCTGGAGTTTACTCAAACTCATGTCCATTGAGTCAGTGATGCCATCCAACGATCTCATCCTCTGTCATCCCCTTCTTCTCCTGCCTTCAATCTTTCCCAGCATCAGGATCTTTTCAAATGAGTCAGCTCTTTGCATCAGATAGCCAAAGTATTGGAGTTTCAGCTTGCAACATCAGTCCTTCCAATGAACACCCCGGACTAATCTCCTTTAGGATGGATTGGTTGGACCTCCTTGTAGTCCAAGGGACTCTCAAGAGTCTTCTCCAACACCACAATTCAAAATCATCCATTCTTTGGCACTCAGCTTTCTTTATAGGCCAACATTCACATCCATACATGGCTACTGGAAAAACCAAAGCTTAGACTAGATGGACCTTTGTTGGTAAAGTAATGTCTCTGCTTTTTAATATGCTGTCTAGTTTGGTCATAACTTTTCTTCCAAGGAGTAAGCATCTTTTAATTTCATGGCTGCAGTCACCATCTGCAGTGATTTTGGAGCCCAAAAAAATAAAGTCTGCCACTGTTTCCACTGTTTCCCCATCTATTTCCCATGAAGTGATGGGACTAGACACCATGATCTTAGTTTTCTGAATGTTGAGCTTTAAGCCAACTTTTTCATTCTCCTCTTTCACTTTCATCAAGAGGCTCTTTAGTTCTTTGCCTTCTGCCATAAGGGTGGTTATTGATATTTCTCCCAGCAATCTTTTTTTTTTCAATTGATAAAATAGGCATTTATTCCAAGCACCTAATGGCAAGAAATTCCCCGAAACCAGCTTGGTAGTGGTAGAAAAATTGCTGCCCCTCCAGCCAAGGGGAATGGGGCCTCAGCACTTTTCTACACCCAGCCATGTATGGAAGGCTGGGGACAGACCTCATAGATGGGATCTGGGTGGGCATGGGCTCAGTCCAACCTGCCCACCTCTCCCGGCAATCTTGATTCCAGTTTGTGCTTCTTCCAGCCCAGCGTTCCTCATGATGTACTCTGCATATAAGTTAAATAAGCAGGGTGACAATATACAGCCTTGACTTACTCCTTTTCCTATTTGGAACCAGTCTGTTGTTCCAAGTCCAGTTCAAACTGTTGCTTCCTGACTGCATGTTCATAGCAGCACTATTTATTATATAGCAGCCAAAACATGGAAGCACCCTAAATGTCCATCAGCAAAGGAATGGCTAGAGAAGATGTGGTATACATGTGCAACAGAATATTATCCATAAAAAGGAATGATATTGGGTCATTTGTAGAGACATAGATGGACCTGGAGGCTGTCATACAGAGTGAAATAAGTCATAAAGAGAAAGAATGCATATTAACGTATATATGTGGAATCCAGAAAAATGGTACAGATGAACCTATTTGCAGGGCAAGAATAGAGACACAGATGTAGAGAATGGACATGTGGACACAGTGGGGGAGGGAGAGGGTGGGATGAACAGAGAGATTGGAATTTACATATATACCCTACCATGTGCAATAGATAGCTAGTGGGAAGCTGCTGTATAGCACAGGAAACCCAGCTTGGTGCTCTTTGATGACCTAGAGCGGGGAGGGTGGTCCAAGAGGAAAGGGATATAGGTATACATACAGCTGATTCATTTCATCATACAGCAGAAATTAACACAACATGGTAAAACAACTATCAGCCATCATCACCCATCGTATGCTCAGTTGTGTTGACTCTTGCGACCCCCATGGACTATAGAGCTCACGACCCTGTGGACGATAGACCGCCAGGCTCCTCTGTCCATGAGATTTCCCAGGCAAGAATACAGCAGTGAGTTGTCATTTCCTCCTCCAGGGATCTTCCCAACTCAGGGATCAAACTTACTATGCCTTAAATTTTAAAAATAAACAAACAAAAAAAAAGAGTTCTTTTCATGCCTGCAAAGTCCTGCTCCCTCTGCCCTGCCTGACTCTCTGAGCAGGGGGACTTCTACCCCCACCCCCCAACATTCTCCCCATGCCCCAGCCTCACCAGCCTTCTCTCTGCTCCTCAAACACTTCAAGGGCATTCCCACCTCGTGCATTTTCCCCTTGATCCTCCTTCTGTCTTAAATGCAATTTTCAAATTCCTTACAAACTGCTTCCTTCCCATGATTCATATCTCAGCAAAATCTTCATGTCTGTAAGAGAAGTTTCCCTTGAGGTTCCCCCCACCACCCCCCGGTTACCCAGAGAGAAAGGAGAAGGAGGAGGGGAGGACTTTTCTGTGTCTGATAATATGGGAAAACCCTGAATGCTTAAAGAATGAGCATCCTACATATTACGAGTACCAAGTAAAAAGTGCCATTTCCGTGTAAATGACCCAGACGAGCAAAACACTGACTCACCCCAAGAAACATCTACCTGGGGAAAAAAAATATTGTTCACATGAACAATACCAGATGTTGGACCAGAATGCCCTGCCTTGACATTTGAAGGCTACCAAGGGAGATACGGGACCAGGCAAAGGCAGAAGAGCAGAACTGGGTTCATTTAGAAGTGACTTTACATATTAAGTTAATTCCCAGTATAATTCAAGGGTCTGATGGGGGGATGGAGGGATAATGGAAAGAGAGGAGTCCTTTAAAAGTGCTGAAGGGAGAGCAGGACCCATAATTCCATCTGCACGTAATGGTAGTTGAAATTGGTTGTCCCTGATTTGAATAATCTTGATGGCATCGTTATTTTTAATTGTGATTAGTGGTCGTAATGTGCTAATAAATAAGACTGGAGACAAGGTACAACCTTGCCTTGTCCCACTAACGATTTGGAATCAGGCCTGCCTAAGGCCTGGCCGGTTCTGGACAGGAAGAGCCACAACCAGGAGAGGCGCCAAAAGATGGTTTTTGTAAGCTTTTGAGCCGGAAGGCTTAGGAGTAAATTTCCTCCACTCCAAGGTCAAGCAAAGCCACACAAACATAAGGAAGCATAGAGGTGCCTTTCCCTTATGGTAGCTCTTTCGTTGAAGCATCTCATTAGAAAGTGTCCCTCAGAGCATCTTTCCCCTGGTTTGTTAATATCCCCCAGCCCTGGAGCAAGGCACCATCATAGTGGCCCACTGAAAATCCTCCTCTAGGTCTTTTGAAGACAGTCTTAATGGTAGGAAAGTTTTGAGGTGGTAGTAAAGCAAGTAAGAGACCAACCCCAGAACCAAGGTGGCAGGCAAGCCAAGACCCCAGCATCACCATCGTGTGGGTGAAATTCTGCCTGAGCGGTGTGTGTTAATTTCCTAAGGTTACTGGTGTCTCAGTGGTAAAGAACCCGCCTGCCAAGGCAGGAGACACGGGTTTGCTCCCTGGGTCAGGAAGATTCCCTGGAGAAGGAAATGGCAACCCACTTAAGTATTCCTGCCTGGGAAATCCTATGAACAGAAGAAGCCCGAAAAGCTACAATCCATGGGGTCACAAAAGAGTCAGACATGACTGAGCAACTAAACAGCAACAACCATAACACCAACTATGTGACTTCAAACAATAGGAATGTATCCTTTCACAGTTCTGGAGGCCGGAAGTCTGATGTCAAGGTGTCAGCAGGGTCATGCTACCTTTCTAGCTTTGAGTGGTTGCCAGCAGTCTTTGGCTTGAAGCCAAAAACTCCTATCTCTGCCCCCATTGTAACACGGCATCCTCGTTTCTGTGCGTGTCCGTCTCTGTGTCTCTTCTTCTCTCCTTATAAAGGCGCTTGTTGTTGTTTAGTCTCTAAATCATGTCCAACTCTTTTGCAATCCCATGGACTCTAGCCCTCCAGACTCTTCTGTCCAAGGGACTTCCCAGGCAAGAATACTGGAGTAGGTTGTCATTTCCTTCTCCAGGGGATCTTCCTGACCCAGAGGTCAAACCCATATCTCCTGCGTTGCAGACAGATTTACCACTGAGCCACAAGGGAAGCCCATAAGGACATTGTGCTAAATCCCTTCAGTCATTTCCAACTCTTTGTGACTCCATGAACTGTAGCCCGCCAGGTTCCTCTGTCCATAAGATTCTTGAGGCAAGAATACTAGAGTGGGTTGCCATTCCCTTTTCCAGGTCATAAGGATGCTGTGTGCATGTGCTTAGTTGCTCATCGTGTCCAACTCTTTTCGACTCCATGGACTGCAGCACTCCAGGCTCCTCTATCCTCCACTATCTCCTGGAATTTGCTCAAATTCATGTCCCTGAGTCGGTGATGCTATCTATATACCAAATAAAATGGATAACCAACAAGGCCCTACTGTATGGCACAAGGAACTCTGCTCAGTGTTTTGTGGCAGATGGGAAAGGGGTTTGGGGGAAAATGGATACATTTTTATGTATGGCTGAGTCCCTTTGCTGTCCACCTGAAACTATCACAGCATTGTTAATTGGCTGTACTCCAATACAAAATAAAAAGCTTAAAAAAATAAAACTAGAAGGATGGTACTGATGAATTTATTTGCAGGGCAGCAAAGGAGAAACGGACATAGAGAACAGACCCATGGGCACAGTGAGGCAGGGGGAGTGAGGCAGGGGGAGCAGGGAGGGAGGCGGGGAGGGGAGGAGGGAGAGGGTGGGATGTGTGGAGAGAGCAACAGGGAAACTTCCATTCCCATATTTAAAGTAGAGCCAGTGGGAAGTCTCTGTATGACTCAGAACTCAAACAGGGACTGTGTGACAATCTAGAAGGGTGGGTGGGGAGGGAGATGGTAGGGAGGTTCGGGAGGGAGGGGACATGGGTGTACCTATGGCTGATTCTTGTTTACATTTGACAGAAAATAACAAAATTCTGTAAAGCAATTATCCTCCAGTTAAAAAATAAAGTAGCGAGAAAAAAAATAAAGTTTAAAAAAAAAATGGATCACCAGTAACAACTGGCTGTATAGCACAAAGGAAATGTGCCCAATACTCTGTAATGGCCTATATGGGAAAAGGAACTTGAAAAAAAAAAGAGTGGAGACATATATATATATATATATATATATATATATATAAACTGATTCACTTGGCTATACACCTGAAACTAACACAATATAGTAAATCAACTCCACTCCTAAAAAAATAGTTAAGAGAATGCTATGAATAGTAGCAGAAGTATTCATATTTATTGAAATAATATTACTGTTTATTTGGCTAGAGGTATTAGTTTGCTAGGGCCGCTATAACACAGTACCACAGACTACGTGGCTTAAGCCACAAATACCTATTTTCTCCAAAAGCTGGAAGTCCAAGATCAAGGTGCCTGCAGGGCTGGTCATAAAGGAGGGATTTGTTCCAGACCTCTCCCCTGGCTCGTAGGGAACCGTCTTCTCACTGTGTCTTCCCTCCATTTGTGTCTCTGTCCAAATATCCTCTTATTTCTTATTCCTGTTCACGCAAGTTCACGTGCCAGAAACACAGTGAGGCCACATAAACCGAAACGTCGACATTTGGAGCAGAGAAAGGTTTACTGCAGGGTCAGGTAACGAGATGGATGGCTCAGACCCAAAAAACTTGAACTGCCTGAAGAGTTTCAGCAAAGCTTTTTCAAATCGAGGTTGGGGACGGGGGGTGGGGGGCAGTGGTCACAGGGACTGTGATCAGCTTGTGCAGGATTCTCTAACCCGCTGATGGTGAGGTCATAGGGGTTAAGGTTCTCAGTCCTTAGTCTCCTGGAGGCTGGGGGCTGTGTACACAGGGTCAACAAGTAGCTAACATCTTCCATTTGTTGTGGGGATGGGGGTGGGAGTTTACACCTGCAAAACAATTCAGTATGTGTGCCTCAAGTACTATCATCTAAGAAGTTCAGAGAGGAACTAAAGCAGAGGACACGGGGGAAGACCTGTCCCCAGGAAGGGCCCCATCGGGTCCTGCTCAGTTACATTTCCTTCCTTCTAAGGACATGAGTCAGATTGGATGAGAGCCCATCCATCTGTGAAGACCCCACTCCACATGTACTCACATCTGAGTTACTGAGGGTGTTACGACTTCAAGATATCAATGAGGCAGGGGGCAGGGAGGGAGAACACTATTCAATTCATTCCATATAACTCTGTTGTTTCTATTGGCAATATGGCGATCTCAGGCAAAGATTTTGAATCAAGAAACAACTCCAATAACTCAACAAAATTTAGCTTCATTCATTGGGATCCCTGGAGCCTCTCTGGGCTCAGATTCCCCTCTATAAAAGTAAGGAATTGGGCGGGGGGGTGGATTGGGAGTTAGGGATTAGCAGATTCAAACTGGTATGCATAGGATGGATAAATAACAAAGTTCTATGTACTGCATAGGGAACTACATTCAATATCCTGTAGGGAATTCCCTGGGCTTCCCTGGTGGCTCAGTGGTAAAGAATCTACCTGCACTGCAGGAGATGCCGTAGACCCAGGTTCAAACCCTGAGTGGGGAAGATGCCCTGGAGAAGGGAATGGCAGTTCTCTCAGTATTCTTGCCTGGAGAATCCCATGGACAGAGGAGCCTGGTGGGCTACAGTCATAGGGTCACAAAGAGTCAGACATGACTGAAGTGACTTAGCATGCATGCAGGGAATTCCCTGGTAGTCCAGTGGTTAGGATTCCATGCTTTCACTGCCAGGGCCCAGGTTCAATCCCTGGTCAGGAAACTGAGATCCTGCAAGTCACACAGTGTAGCAAAAAATTATTTTTTTATTTAAAAAAAAAAAATCCTGTGATCAGTCCAAATGGAAAAAAATATTTTAAAAAATATATATGTGTATAACAGAATCACTTTGCTGTATGGCTGAAATTAACACAACATTGTAAATCAACTATATTGCAATAAAATAAATTTTTTAAAAAATAAATAAAACTAAGGAGTTTGGAAGGAAAGAATTTGAGTCAGTTGAACTGAGGTGGATGAACCTAGAGCCTCCTCTTTCTGAAGTAAGTCAGAAAAACAAATATTGTATATTAATGCATATATATGGAATTTAGAAAAAGATACTGATGAACCTTTTGAACTGTGATGTTGGAGAAGACTCGAGAGTCCCTTGGACTGCAAGGAGATCCAACCAGTCCATTCTAAAGGAGATCAATCCTGGGTGTTCACTGGAAGGACTGATGCTAAAGCTGAAGCTCCAATACTTTGGCCACCTCATGCGACGAGTTGACTCACTGGAAAAGACTCTGATGCTGGGAGGGATTGGGGACAGGAGGAGAAGGGGACGACAGAGAATGAGATGGCTGGGTGGCATCACCGACTCGATGGACATGAGTTTGAGTCAACTCTGGGAGTTGGTGACGGACAGGGAGGCCTGGCGTGCTGTGATTCATGGGGTCGCGGAGAGTCGGACACGACTGAGCGACTGAACTGACTGACTGATGAACCTATTTGCAGGGCAGGAATAGAAACACAGATGTAGAGAATTGCCTCCAGACACAGCATGGGGAAGGAGAGGGTGGGACAATTGAGAGAGTAGCATTGAAATAAATACATTAGCATATGTAAGACAGAGAGCTGGTGGGAAGTCGCTGCATAACACAGGGAGCTCAGCCTGGTGCTGCTCGAGGGATGAGATGGGCTGGGAGGTGGGAAGGAGGTCCAAGAAGGAGGGGATGTGTGTGTGTGCATGTGTGTGTATTGATATTATTGTATGGCAGGAACCAACACAACATTGTAAAGCAATTATATCTCCAATTAAAAGCAAATTTTTAAAAAACTAAAGGAATTTGGGTTATAGAAGTTCTCCAGGAATTGGAAACTCCTGCTCACACATTACCTACAGCCTTAGACAAACTCTAAAGTCTACTCCTGTCCCAAAGAGTATATTCAAAGTCAAGAGAAGTAAGAATGTGATGGAGAAGTCTGGCTACAGGAGAGTCAGGGGGCTCTGAGGATGGGTAACATTGAGGCGAAGGGAATAGAGGTGGAAATGTGTACCAAATGGAGCCAGAATGTGAGCAAAGGATTGGAGGCAGAAAGTCCACTTTTCCCTCTGTCTGTGCTATTCTAGCACATTCTGTACTCACAGGTGTGCCCAACGAAATACACCTCATTTTGAATGCGCCATTCGGCTCTGCTTTGGGATCCTGAGCCCTGAGAGATGCAGGGTACCACATCCCTTTGTGAGGCGCCCCTCCATCTACTGAGCGTCTGCTTCCTCTTCCCCACGTGTCTGTTCCTGCCAATTATCAGACTACGCTAATGGCGGGGAGTTAACAGGAAGTGTCAGAGAGCTTCATAAAATTACCATGTCAACTCTCTTCCTGTCACTGTGCATAAAGGAAGAAGACAAGAAAATGATATTGTCATTTAATAGTTCACTTTAGATCTTCATCTCTTATCACTCATCATTACTCCATATTAATTACTTTGCATTGGCAATCTCTGGCTGTCAGTTACTCCGTAACGAATCTTGCTGAGATCCTGGCTGGACAGTTTTCATTAGGAAGCAATTTGAAGCAAATTTAACTTGGGTAGATTAACGGGGGCCACCTCCCACCTCCCACCAAGGTGCAAGCAGCGAGGGACAGGTGGGGAAAACGTAGACTGTAAAAATAGGGACACATGGATCCTGATATAGCCTCTACGCCATCCAGTGACACTGAATGTACCATCTCACCTCTTGGAGTCTCAGCTTCCTAATTAGCAAAATGGACCAGCACAATCCTCTTTGGAGCATTGCTATAGGATTAGAAATATATGGCAAAGATTTGACATGGTCTTTGGCACAGAGCTGGTGCCAATAAATAATACAGATTAATATTTTTAAGTAATTTAAGCCAACTCCCTGGAGAAGGGAACAGCAACCCATTCCGATATTCTTGCCTGGAGAATTCCATGGACAGAGAAGCCTGATGGACTATATAGTCCATGGGGTCACAAAGAGTTGGACACAACTGACCCACTAACACTTGGCACAGAGTTGGTGCCAATAAATGACACAGATCAATATTTTAAGTATAAATGGATTTAGAAAATTCCATGGGTGACAACACCTACCTAAAAGGACGGTGGTAAGAATGAAGTGGAATCAAATCTGTAGGAGTACTTGAAACGTCTCAAGCCTGTTCATTCGCAACACAAGCTTGCCCCTGTACAGAGAAGGCAAGGAAAGACCAAAGAGAGAGGCAAACCACTCCAGACTGGTGGTTGTTGCTCAGTTGCTAAGTTGTATCTGACTCTTTGCGACCCCATGGACTGCAGCTCACCAGGCCTCTCTATCCTTCACTGTCTCCCGGAGTTTTCTCAGATTCCTGTCCGTTGAGTTGATGATGCCATCCAACCATCTCATCCTCTGTTGCTCCCTTCTCTTCTTGCCCTCAATCTTTCCCAGCATCAGGGTCTTTTCCAATGAGTTGGTTCTTCACATCAGGTGGCCAAAGTATGGGAGCTTCAGCTTCAGCATCAGTCCTTCCAATGTGTATTCAGGCTTGATTTCCTTTAGGATTGACTGGTTGGATCTCCTTGCAATTCAAGGGACTCTCAAGAGTCTTCTCCAACACCAAAATTCTAAAGCATCAATTCTTTGGCACTCAGCCTTCCTATGGTCCTGCTCTTAACATCTATACATGACTACAGGAAAACCATAGCTTGGACTAGACAGACCTTTGTCAGCAAAGTAATGTCTCTGTTTTTTAATATGCTGTCTAGGTTTGTCATTACTTTCCTTCCAGGGGGCAAGCGTCTTTTAATTCCATGGCTGCAGTGACTTTTGAGCCCAAGAAAATAAAATCTGTCACTGTTTCCACTTTTTCCCCTTCTATTTGCCATGAAGTGATGGGACCAGAGGCCATGATCTTAGTTTTTTGAATGCTGAGTTTCAAGCCAGATTGGTCGATGATAATAAACAAGGGAACATGCATCCAAGGCTTATCTCGGGTGCCTGCAGAGTGAGTAGAGCTCAGCACCTGACCACAGAATCTTAGCAGTGTATCGAGACACCTTTATGGGGCTCAGTCACTGTCCCATCTAGGGGGCTTCAACACCTCGCTCTCTCACGGCGGCACCCTTGGAACAGCTCCCACTCCGGAAACTATGTGAGGAATGTATATTCCATGGATGAGGGAGTGGGTGAGGATCCTCCAATGGCCTGGGTCCAGTTCGTGGATCAACCCATGGCCACGTCCTCTCAAGGACCACCTCCAACATCTTTTTTTTCACGCCTGTTGCATCATCACAAAGGCTTTTAGGAGTAGTGCAGGTAGTTTCAGTTTGCAAACATAGAGTAGACCCCTGCAAAGTTCCAAGCTCTGGCTTTGCCGCCTTGATGTGAACAAGAGCAATAGTGCAGCTCTTGTGTGGATCTCCTGAAGTGTTCCAGGCACTGTGCCTTATGCGTTCAGTACATTGTCCCCTTTATTCTTGTGTATGCGTGCTCAGTCGCCTCAGTCGTGTCTGACTCTGCCAGTCTATGGACTGCAGCCCGCCAGGCTCCTCTGTCCGTGGGATTCTCCAGGCAAGAATACTGGAGTGGGTTGCCATGCCCACCTCCAGGGGATATTCCTGACCTAGAGACTGAAGCTGCATCTCTTAAGTCTCCTGTAGTGGCAGGCGGGTTCTTTACCACTAGCACCAGCTGGGAAGTCCTTTATCCTCTAAACAACCTTATTAACTATGTTCAAGTATTTATCCCCTTCTACATGGGAAATAGATGGAAAAACAGTGGAAATAGTGTCAGACTTTATTTTTTTGGGCTCCAAAATCACTGCAGATGGTGATTGCAGCCATGAAATTAAAAGACGCTTACTCCTTGGAAGGAAAGTTATGACCAACCTTGATAGTATATTAAAAAGCAGAGACATTACTTTGCCAACAAAGGTCCATCTAGTCAAGGTTTTTCCCATGGTCATGTATGGTTGTGAGAGTTGGACTGTGAAGAAAGCTGATCACTGAGAATTGATGCTTTTGAACTGTGGTGCTGGAGAAGACTCTTGAGAGTCCCTTGGACTGCAAGGAGATCCAACAAGTCCATTCTAAGGGAGATCAATCCTGGGTGTTCATTGGAAGGACTGATGCTAAAGCTGAAACTGCAATACTTTGGCCACCTCATGTGACGAGTTGACTCACTGGAAAAGACTCTGATGCTGGGAAAGGTTGGGGGCGGGAGGAGAAGGGGACGACCGAGAATGAGATGGCTGGATGGCATCACCGACTCTGTGGACATGAGTTTGAGTGAACTCTGGGAGTTGGTGATGGACAGGGAGGCCTGGTGTGCTGTGATTCGAGGGGTCGCGGAGAGTCGGACACAACTGAGCGACTGAACTGAACTGAACTGAACAGATGAGAAAATTGTATGCCAGGGAGTTAAAGTGACTTAACCATGGCCATTCAGAAAAGTGAAGGAGCAGGAATTGACTTCTGATCTCACTGAATCGTGGCTTTCCAGGTGGCACTAGTGGTAAAGAATCCACCTGTAATGCAGGAGACCCAGGTTTGATCCCTCGGTCAGGAAGATGCCCTGGAGGAAGAAATGGCTACCCACTGCAGTATTCTTGCCTGGAAAATTCCATGGACAGAGAAGCCTGGCAGGCTACAGAGTCGCAAAGAGTCAGACATGACTGAGCACACAGCACTCACTGAATGGAGTCCATGTTTTATCCGGAATAAAAAAACAAACAACCCATTTTTTTTAAAAAACAGGTCAATGATTTTTTTTTTTTTTAGAAGACTCCATGTATTCAAATGGTCAGTGAGCACAGGAAAAGTGTTGAACATCAAAAGTCATCAGGGAAAACACATTAAAGCTAAATGAAGTACCACCAGAACCACCATTCACTCCCACCAGAATGACTAAATTCGAAACCGACAAACAAAACTGACACCACCACATCTTAATGATATCGTGCAGCAATTGGAACTCTTAAATGTGACTTTGCAGATACACTGTTTATACAACTCCTGTGGCAAGGAGCGGCGGGGGGAAGCCTAGCAGTTTCTTAGAAAACTAAGTATATACTGACCCCACGATCCAACAATTCCATCCCCAAATATCTACCCAGGGTCAGGAAAACATCCATTTACAAAAGGACTTGTTCCAAAGAAAATATTCCATAATAGCTTTATATGTAATAGTTGGTAACTGAAAATATCCCAGATGTCTCTCAATAGAAAAATGCATCGGCAAACTGTGGTATCTCTACATAACAGAATACTACTCAGCAAGAAAAAGGAAAAACCTGTTGATACATGCAGCAACATGGATGGCTCTTAAAGGTATTACACTGTGTGAAGTAATCATAGACAAAACAGTATATAGTGTGTAACCCCAATCCTGGGAAGTCTTGGTACAAAAAGAACAATTGATGATAGAGAAATCAGAACAGTATTTCCCTCCAGCAGGCAAAGGGGAAACTACTGGGAAGGGGCTTGAGGGAGCTCTCTGAGGTGGTGATAATATTCTATATTAAGATAAGGATTTGGGGTACTTACACATTTGTCAAGGTTCGCCTAATGCACATTTTAAGATTCATGCATTTCACTGTTTGAAAATTTTGAACCAAAACAAAAATCTGCAAACCAAAAGTTAGGGAAAATAAAATATAACAAATACTGGTTTTATTAATTTTTATTGGAGTATAGTTGCTTTACAATGTTGTGTTAGTTTTTACTGTACAAAAGACTTACCCTCTTTTTTTTTCTTTAGCTGTGCCACACCGCATGGGGGAATCTTAGTTCCCCGACCAGGGACTTAACCTGCGTCCCCAGCATTGCAAGCGCAGAGTCTTAACCACTAGACCAGCTTAAAGACTGACGACTCAAAGGAGGGCTAATATGTTTATGGTTCTTTCCATAGTATGATGCGTGTGTGCTTAATCGCTTAGTTGTGTCTGGTACTTTGTGACCCCATGGATGTAGCCTGCCAGACTCCTCTGTCCCTGGAGTTTTTCAGGCAAGAATAGTAGACTGCATTGCCATTTCCTCCTCCAGGGGATCTTCCTGATCCAGGGATCAAACCTGCAACTCCTGTGTCTCCTGCATTGCAGGTGGACTCTTTACCTGCTGAGCCATAAGGGAAGGCCTTCCCATGGTATGATAATAGTCATCAAAAGAACTGTCCCAAAAATATCTCAATGACCTCCCAGAATGACTACAGTTTCAGAAATGAAAATTCATCCATTTGCAGCTGCTGCTGCTGCTGCTAAGTCACTTCAGTCGTGTCCGACTCTGTGTGACCCCATAGACGGAAGCCCACCAGCCTCCCCCATCCCTGGGATTCTCCAGGCAAGAACACTGGAGTGGGTTGCCATTTCCCCCTCCAATGTGTGAAAGTGAAGTCGCTCAGTCATGTCCGACCCTTAGCGACCCCATGGACTACAGCCTACCAGACTCCTCCATCCATGGGATTTTCTAGGCAAGAGTACTGGAGTGGCTTGCCATTTGCAGCAGTAAGTCCTAAATCCAGGAATAAAACCATCTGGACACAGAGGTCTCCCTCCTGACCACCACATCGCAGTGCCCCAGGGGCTCTCTACCACCCCACGCCCAGCCACCTTCTCTCTCTTCCCAAGTTCCCGGTCTGGCTCACAAGCACTTCCCTGGCATGCACAGCCACCTTGCCCTCTGGGCGCCCAGCCCACACACCCAGCACCTGCTAATTATAAGAAACAGCATATGGCAGGCAGCCTGGCTGCAGACCCCGCCAGCTCTCCTGACATGCAGCCCAACCGCGGAGGCAGGTCGCCCCGCTGAGCTACTGGGATCAAAGAGGTGTCATTAGAAAATGATCTATACCCCTCGGCCTTAATGAGGACTCACACCCGAGGGCTTCCAATTACCCAATCGATGGCTGCAGCACTGCTCCCACCAGCGGCCTCTTGCTCAACCTTCTCTTCTTCAGTAAGATTAGCAGGAGGGTTGGTTGCATGCTTTCTCTCCTTTCTGTAGCCTCCCCAAGCCTGGGGAGGAAGTCAAACCAGGACACCATCTCGGAATGTCCCTTGGTTCCAATGCATGAATCTTACCTGGCTGAGATGGAAGACACATAACTCCAGATAAAGGTCGTGCCTAGAGAGAGGGGCCAGCTCTGTGAACTGGCATGTGACCTGGGACCGATCGATAGGAAACGACCAGTCATTCAAAGACTGGGCAAAAGGTAATGTAAAAGTGTGAGGGCCCTGGGTGTTCACCAACAGCCATCAACACCTTCTGTCCCGGTAACAGAGTCGTAGCAGAGACGCGACTGCCCCGCCTGGGACTCATGCTGCGCGCGTGCTCAGTCGCTTCAGTCGTGTCTGACTCTTTGCAACCGCATAGACTATACCGTGCCAGGCTCCTCTGTCCATGGGATTCTCCAGGCAAGAATACTGGAATGGGTTGCCATGTCCTTCTCCAGGGGATCTTCCCCACCCAGGGATCGAATCAGCATCTGTTAGGACTCCTGCATTGGCAGGTGGGTTCTTTACCACTAGCGCCACCTAGGAAGCCCCTGGGATTCATATACTTCATTGTATAGCCCTTGGGAAAAGAGGTGGAAGTTCTCACTAAAAGAATAAAAGTGGATATGTGCATGCATGTGTGTGTGTGTTTATAACTCTCAATCTTGCATTACCTCTTGCGAGTGTGACCTTTCTATATTTATGATTCATTACCGGGAATGACAATATGGCCCTGGGAGATGACACAGCCACAAATAAGTGCGAAGAATTTGAGACCACGAATGATCGTGTGACCCAAGCCACCTAACCTGCCTGGAACATTCCCCTTGGAGTCAATCGGCAGAGAGAATTTTCAACGTTTTGTTGTTTTAAGCCTCTGAATTGGGGTGGGGGACCTCTTTGTAATACTGGCTTAACCTACCCCAAGTAACAGCAAATATTTTAGCCTCCATGCCTTTCAATGTGTTCATCTACCAGAAAGAACTCCTTCCTCCTGCGGATGAAAAATGTCCCCTGCCTTATCAGTAAACAAAGGCTGTTGTGACCCTCAAGCTCTCAGCAACTGCAGCTGCCCCCCAACTGTGCACCCCAGGGTGATTCAAGGATACTGACCCTAAATAGCTGAGGTGCATATCAAAGGAATGATTTCAATGCTCCCAGACTCTTGCATCTTCCAACACAAAGAAAAGCACTTAATTCATTAATTTGAGATATCTGGTTTTCTTTCATTAATAGTCACGTTTTGATGCCCCGACTACCAGGGTTTTGTTGCAAAAACTCATATATATCTTGGCTCCTCCTTTATCTCTTCGGAGCAGTCCCTCAGAGAAATCTGAGAGGCTGTCTTTGGACTTAAGTCCTCAGTTTGTCTGCAAATAAAACATAATTCTCAACTTTTAGGTTGTTCTTTTTTTCCCAGTTGACACTCCTACGGCTCTTAGGAGAACTAAGCAAGCTGATATCAACAAGGGGCCCAGCAATAATTCAGGGACCTCCCAGAGTCCACCAGCCTGGCTCAAACAACCTCCATGCAGGCCTCCAGTCTCTGGTTAACCCCTTCCCCACCTTGCACCCCAAGACCCACCCCCCTGGCTGATTCCTCCTAGCTGATTACAGTGGAGACCCGGCCTGTCATCTCACACAGAACTCTGCATCTCTGTTGTCATCTAGTCTTTGGCTGGCCACAGCAGTAGCAAGACAATAGATCTTTTTGTTCCAGCACGACTGTCCCCCAAGACTCAGAACTATTTCTTGATTTCACTTTATGACTGCTTTCTGGAAGCCGAGTGGAGTTCACACAACTTTTGAAGGACCTCCTTACAAAGTGCTTTGTGAGTTCAGCCTCTGTGTGTGTGTGTGTGTGTGTTAGTCTCTCAGTCGTGTCCAACTCTTTGTGACCCTATGGACTATAGCTGGCCAGACACTTCTCTTCATGGGATTCTCCAGGAAAGAATACTGGAGTGGGTAGCCATTCCTTTCTCCAAGGTATCTTCCCCACCCAGGGATCGAACCAGGGACTCCTGCATTGCAGGCAGATTCTTTACTGTCTGAGCCACCAGGGAAGCCCTGCATTCAGCCTAGTGCAGTAAATATTAAAATGTGCAGAGTGGGTAGAACCATGCCCACAAAAGCACGCAGGAATATCCCTACCAGGATATCTCTTCCAGCCCCTTGGTAAATACAAATGGAGAGACTGAGGTCCAGAGAGGAGAAATCTCCAAGCCAAGGAATCTAAAGACAATGTCAGCTTTCTCTCTGTCAGTAAATGGGGACCAGAACTGTGTTTGAAGAGCTTGAGCTCCATCAAATTTAGTATGAGAACATTCCACAATGTGTAACATCAAGTTGACCATAAGTTCGTTCAGTTAGTGAGTAGGTTGTTCAACACAGTCCATGGTAAAAATGAAAGATGTGTCTTTTATTTGTACTTAAAACGGAACAAAGTTTTTGGCCAACCCAATATCTTCTGCATCTATGTCCATGTTGCCATAGGCACTCAGAAAGCTTAAGGAAGGAACTCCGAAAATGGACGAGAGGCAAGGAGTGGATTTCAACTCACTTTTTGCTGTGATAGGTTTCTCAGGTCTCCATCTGAGGCATTGGAGGTTGAAGTTCAAGGTTAAATAACCCCAGTGGGAACACAACAGAGCTGGAACACAATGCCAGCAATAGAACGGCAAAGGCTTTTTCCACTACATGACACCATTCCATCCTTAAGTGTTAGGTGCAGGCCTGAACCATGGTCCAGGTGGCTGTTTAAGGTTGATTTAGGGATTCTTGGTCTTGGGGCTCTTACTCTATTGGCTAGTTTTGTTTCTTCAGTGAGCATCTCTCCCATGGTCTTGAGAAATAAATTTCCAGCTCCAACATGACCCTATGGAGTCCCACTGGCCAGGTCAGTCTCCTCCTCCATAAAGGGGACATTTGGGCAGCACAGGTCAGCTTTTAGTAGGTCATTCATTTCTTCACCTTGGGATAAACTCTGCATTTGGCAAGTACACACTCACAAATGAGTTTCTGAGCTCGGGGGGAAAAAAAAAACAAATAAGTAAAACTCTTGCCATTAAACCGGACAGTAAGAATCGTAATTAAAAATCCCCATTATGCCATTTCGACAGGAACACTCCAGCCGTCATTAAGCGGAAACAGAATTCCTTCAGGGAGAAATTATTTCTCGTTGGATTTCTGTCAGAATGGCTTTGACTTTGCAGCTACATCTACAAAATGGTGTCTCTGGGCCCCGCCTCCACAGCGGTGCTCAAACAAAGGAGACGTTTGCTCGAAACAGATGAAACCTGATTAAAGATTCATTTCAAATGAACTTGCCCTGCTTATTTCTCTTTTGTAATCTTTAATATTACTTGAAGAGGGGAGGAAACATAGAAAGAAAGCAAGCAAATCTCCCTGGATCCACACATAAATCTTCATAGTAGCCACTGCACGGTATCATTTACTCTCTCTGAATATTGCAACCATGCAAAGCAACAGACACTTATGCAACGGCAATTTATCGGGAAATCAAGCCAATCTATTTTTTGATGTTATTTTGTTCAAGTGAGAGGGGGGAAATTACTGGTGAGATGGATGGAACGGAGGAAGAATGTAATGTTCACAAGTCCTGATGTTCTGTCTTCAAGGTCATAATAAACAGGGGTAGGAGGAAAAAGAATTAACCTCTGAGTGCCTGCACAGTGCTGTAAGCTTTATAGAAGGGGTCTTAGGTGGGAAAAGCTGGGCTTCAGAGTGCTTCTGGTGGGTGCTGGGGGGAAGGCAGTCCTAGCTATTCACAACTTCATAGAAGCTAAGGAGAAAGTTGTAAGAGTCTTCCCCCTTGTAAGAGGGATCAGGGAATATCGCACATCTGATCAATGAGGGTGCAGTATCAGGGATCAGATTAGCGGAAGGACACAGGGACTCCTGGGAAGACGCCTTGAGAAGACAGAATCCAGCACTGCAAGTCAGGTTCAACAGCAAGGCATAAGCATCAGAAAGAAGAAGAATTTGGTCTTCCCTGGTGGTCCAGTGGTTAAGACTCCCTGCTTCCAATGGAGGGAGTGTGGATCCCTGGTTGAGGAACTAAGATCCTACGTGCCTCATGGCCAAAAAATTAAATAAATGCAAAAAAAAAGTGAATTTTGTTGAAAAAGAAGGCAAATTCCAGCTACTGAGGGGGAGAAGATGTGCATTTCCTGAGGCTTCAAGAAAAGGTCTTGTAATGTGGGCATTGCTCAGTGCAGTAATACTTTGACTCTCAAGCAATATAGTCATGTGACATCCCAACCAAGAAGTCGTCACATGTGCTGAGTTACCATCTGTCTCCGTGCTGGCAGTTCCAATCCAGCAACATTGAGTGTGTCCAGACTCTAGGGTCGCTGCCCCTGAGCACCAGTGATGTGACAGGAACAGAGTCCCGGCCTCTGTGCGGTCCCTCAGGGAACACTTGGGCCAGAAACCATATGTGGATTCCTGGTCCACTGAGGCATGGGAAAGGGTGCGAAAGTTTTATTACCAAACCTGGTGACACTTGGACTTCCCTGGTGGCTCAGACGGTAAAGCGTCTGCCTGTAATCGCAATGCAAGAGGCCTGGATTCGATCCCTGGGTCAGGAAGATCCCCTGGAGAAGGAAATGTACTCTTGCCTGGAAAATCCCACGGATGGAGGAGCCTACCAGGCTCCTGGTATAGTCCATGGGGTCGCAAAGAGTCAGACACGACTGAGTGACTTTACTTTCACATTTTTGTGACACTTGGAGCTCGAGCCACAAACTGTGGGGGCCACCTATCTTTGCAGCACAAGAGCATCCTCCTTCTCACCTCGCAAGCATTAAGACTCTGTTCTTCGACATCGGGCTTCAGAAGGGGCATTTCCGGTTTCTAAAGGGCATTTCCGGTTACCTCAGCTTTGAGGAGTGACAGGGGGCCGTTCTGCTGAAACCCAGACATTGGAAAACTGTCATGGAGAATGTGGCAGCATATTGTGACGCTCAGCTGGACGGGCAGTGAGAAAAAACAACTCGGATTTTTGGACCCCCGTGGATACCATGAGGATTCATGAATTTATTGGGAGAGGGTTCTTGCCATAGTCAAGAACTCAAAGTTTAATTTTAATGTGATTTCTCTTGGTACCTACAAACAGATGCAACCCAAAATGTGCATTGTACTCTACTTAATACTTAGAAAATCCTGAGAAAAGGGTGTTATTGATTTCTAATTTAAATTTAATTAATAAGTTGAAATTTTAATTTAAAATAAGGGATGTTCATTCATATTTACAAAGCAGAAACAGACTCACAGACTTAGAGAATGAACTTATGGCTGCCAGGAAGAAGGATTGGGGGAAGGGATTGTTAGGAAGTTTGGAATGAACCTGCACACAGTGTTATATTCAAACTGGATGGCCAACGAGGACCTACTGTATAGCACAAGGGACTCTATTCAGTACCTTATAATAACCTAAAACGGAAAATTATGTGAAAAAGGATAGATAGAAGTGAATTACTTTGTTGAACACCTGAAACTGACAAAAACATTTTAAGTCAACGATACTTCAATAAGGAATTGGCCAAGAGACATGCAAAGATCCAAAAGAACTGGATGCATGGAAGCCAAGAGTCCTGGTAGTAATATTTCAAGTAGGAGACAGAATCAACAGTAGCAAACCAGTCAACAAGGTCAAGCATGGTAACTTAACTGGACCTAAGGCATGTCATTGAGCATTGTCAAGAGCATCCCTGGAACCCTGAGAGGAGAAGCCTAGTCATCATGGTTCAAAAGGAAATAGAGGTGAGAAATGGGAGAGAAAAAGAGACAACTTTCAAAGATGTTGGGTGAGAAATGGAAAGGAGACTGGCTAAGAAGCCATGCAAGGAGAAGCCCATGAAAGGAGACATTGTTTCTGACAAGGCAGAAACAAAAGGAAGGGAGAAACTGAAAGTCTGGGAAAAGATGACCTGTCTTAAAAGAGCTCCCTCATTTACTCAGCCTGGAGGAAATAACAGAGTGATGGGTAAATATATCTTCAGGAAGATGGAGAAGCAGAACCTGGTGACCTCAATTTCTTCCATGAATCTCAGAGTCAGAATAAACTAAATACTGCCATGAAAGTGAAAAGTGAAAGTCACTCAGTCGTGTCCAACTCTTTGCAACCCCATGGGCCATACAGTCCATGGAATTCTCCAAGCCAGAATACTGGAGTGGGTAGCCATTCCCTTCTCCAGGGGGTCTTCCCAACCCAGGGATTGAACCCAGGTCTCCTGAATTATGGGCAGTGTCTTTACCAGCTGAGCTACGAGGGAAGCCCTAAATATTCCTGTAGGAAAAATAAATGAGCCCAGTATCTCAACAGCTTGAGACAACAGAACTTATCACTCACTCACACCGCGTATGGCGATTGGGTCAGCAGAGGTATATTCGCGTCATGGTCATTTGAGGATGCAGGCTGATGGACTGTGCACTCTATGACACTTAAATGATTGACACAGCAGTGAGAAGGGAATGTGTTAATTCTGCACCTGTTTTTTTGCTGTTGTTTTCTTTTATTTATTTATTCTTTAATTGGAGGAAAATTGCTTTACAGTGTTGTGTTGGTCTCTGCCATACAACACAATTCAGCCATAATTACATGCGTATCACTTCTGTCTTAGCCTCCCTCTCTTGCTCGCATCCCACCCCCCTCAGTCATCACAAAGCGCCAGATTGGGCTCCCTGTTTTACACAGCAACTTCTCACAGCTATCTCTTTTATACACGGTAATGTGTATATGTCAATGCTACTTCCTCTATTCGTCCTTCTCTCTCCCTCCCCCACTGTGTCCGCAAGTCCATTCTCTACGTCTGCACCTCCAAGCTTCCCTGCAAATAGGTTCATCAGTACCATTTCTCTAGATTCCACATACATGCACCAATATACAATATTTGCTTTTCTCTTTCTGACTTACTTCACTCTGTATAACAGGTTCATACACCTCACTAAAACTGATTCAAAGCTGCTACCCACATTTCACTGGCCTAAAGCGAGCCACATGAGCAAAGCTAACCTCAGGCTGAGTAGAACTGTGCAACCCTGACATCTATCCACAAAGGAAAGAGCCAGGAATATTTGGTTAAGGGCCCACTGGATTATTATGGTGAGGTGCGATCTCTACAAAGAGTTAGGGATGTTGGATGAGATTTGGGAGAGCCTTTAAGGGAATTAGGAGAGAAATGATTTATAACAAATGAACAGATCGATAGCTCGTCTTGATAGCCCAGTTGGGTTTGACATCCATAATTTGCAGCAGTGCCAATCTCAGTACTTGCATGACCTTTAGCAAAAACCATCTCCTTTCCGAAGCTCTGTCTTTTGATCTGTGAAACAGGAGAGTTGGAGCAAATGGCTTTTCAGTTTCCCTACCGAATTCCAAGATTCACCATCAACATGGTGAATTTCCACACAACATAATCGCCTCACCCAGTGCCTACAACAGGTCTTGGGTGCGTGTCAGTGGGGGTGGGGCGTTGTGGGGTAGAATGTCCAAGACTCCCTGGGTGGTGCCCACAAGCTGTATCAGCATTCGCATCATGGGTGCTGCTGTGTTTAATGAGTGGAGAAGAACCATTCCTTTCCCACTTTAACAGATGTACGGTGGGTCCAGAGGTCAATGGACTTAGTTTTCCAGTTTTTTCTTTTTCCCCAAAACTTGTCCAGTTCTCAGCCTCCAGTTCCCTGCTGGTGAACAGACTCATGCCATGGGGGTGGGTGGGGGTGAGAGTGGAAGGCGGGGGGAGGAAGGAGGGACGGAAGAAGGGGGAAAGCATTAATAGAACAGAGGCAGGCAATGATGAATTAAGGGAGCGGCCATTAATTTTTCATTTTGACAGATTATCGTCTGTCAGAAGGCAGAGGAGATGGCTCTTGTGCCCAGAGAAGAGACACTTGCTCTTTGTAATGCAGGCTTCTAATTTTCTGTGTGTGAAATTAGGTAGTGGGCACCCAAAGAATGAAAATTTTATGACAATCTATAATTTACATGCTAGAAGATAAATAATGAACTAAATCCTGTCATTAAATTGGCCCTTCGTTTTTCTTAATCCCCTGGGTGATAAATCTGATTTTGCAACAGCATTTAGTATAAATTGATTTGGTGGGGGGAGGGGAGGGAGAAGTGGAGAAACTATTTTAAATGCTTTGGATATAAATAGATTGTCCTGGGCATTGCATCACCCAGGACCTCATGATACAACGGTCTTATTAATGCGGTTTTTCATTAAGACTGGCATTAATTAAGGGAGGATGTCACCGAGGCATTCCGCAAACCAACACTGATTCCGTAAAGCTTTTAAGTTTAATGAATGGAAACTTGAACTGCCAGCATGGCGGTGCAGCTAGCTAGCTACCATAGAAGGAAAACTGAAATGGTTGACTTTGGGAGGTACCATAAAGATGCCTTCTCTGGAGGCTGATTAAGGACGTGGTGGCAAAAGGCATCATCTTTTAGTCCCTCTATCTCCTCATCTGTAAATCGAGGATAGCAGTGATTTAAAGGAGTCAATTTGATCATATACATAAAATTAACATTGACACGGTAGAGGTCATTGAGGGACATTTGGTATCCTTACAGTGCTGGGCCTGCAGCGGATTATGTCAGAGTGAGCAATTATCAAGCGCCTATTGTGTTCCTGCCCCTATTTAAAGCCTTTTATGTGCATTAACTGCTTTCATCCTCACATCCACGAGTGAGGTGGATATTAGCATTTTCTCAGTTTTACTATGGAAGAAACTGAAGTAAGGAGGGAGTAAGTAATTTATCGAAGCAAGTTGGGAGCTACTAAGTGACAGAGAGGAGAAGCTGAGATTACCCATGGACTGAATTATTATGAATATGCCTACCTTGGTCCAGGCATCTTCCAGCAGTGGAGATACAGTGATGGATAAAACAGGAAGAAAAAATAAATTCTGTATTCACAGAGATTATATTCAAGTAGAGCGAATGAAGGCAATAAACAAAATAAACAATGCCATATGCAACCTGTAAGAAGGTGATAAGTGTTTAGGAGAAAAACAAAGCTGAGAATGGGAAGCAGGGAGGCGTCGGGGAGCCAGGAATGCTCCAGCTTTAGTACTGGTCATTTTTAATAGATTAGAACGCGAGGCATCTTTTTCTAAAACTGAAAATCATAATCACTCTCCTCCATGGGTTTGAGAATCAGAGGTAGGCTTTGAATCCCATCTCTATCTTCTACTCTCCTGGAGAGATTGGCTTAATCTCTCCAAGTCTCAGCTTCTCCTGCAGGGTGAAAATATCACCTGTGATGGGGCTGTTGAGAGGATTCAGAATGACGGAGATGAAGGTAAGACCACGTGGTCTTGTAAGGCCTCTGTTTCTTGATGGGTACCCCAGAGGTCATAGCAACATCTACCACTTAACTTTGCTATGTAGAGTAAAGGTGATCATCTATACCACAGCAAATAAAGAATTTCTAGGCAGCCCCGGGGGCCCACCTGAGTTTGGCATACATTGCTTTTTCCAACCAACTGTCACATGTTGCAAGCATGACTGTTTTCTCTTGTATCAAACGTTGGAGCTGGATTCAATGGCTGTGAGATGATGAGAAAAAAAAAAAAAACTATAATGCAGCAGCATAAACAAAGCATGAAACAGTCTGCCTGGCACGTGGTAATAAGTGATAGTAACAGCCAGTTCTGAAGAGCTTTCTCTGCACTGAGAGTGGGGCTAGCCACTTGGCAAGCACTTTCTTCTCTTGACCTCATCATAACTCAAAGATGAGATGATACGGTTGTGCTGACTTTACACACCTGCAAACCGGGTTGTCGAGTTGAAGAACTTTACTGCAGGGACGTCCCTGGTGGCCCGGTGACTAAGACTTTGCCTTCCCATGCAGGGAGTGCAGGTTCGACCCCCGGTCAGGGAACTAAGATCCTACATGCGAAGACAGTGCAAGGGGCATAGTGTGTGTGTGGTGGGGGGAGGAGGGAGGAAGGGGTGTGCTCAGTCATGTCCAACTCTTTGCAACCTCGTGAACTGTAGCTTCTTCTGTCCATGCTATTTCCCAGGCAAGAATACTGGAGCAGGTTGCCATTTCCATCTCCAGGGGATCTTCCCAACCCAGGGATTGAACCTGCATCTCCTGCATTGACAGGTGGATTATTTACCACTGTGCCACCTGGGTCATAATAAGTGTTCGTTAAATATTTCTTAACTAAGCCATCCTTTTCTTCCATGACCAGGGCAGCTATGTAAAAAGCTGAATTTGGAGTCTTCAAAGGGATCAGTCTTTTTTTCAACAAACCCCCACACACAGAAACCCTGGAGTTACACTGTATTGCCTGACATGAAATGTTCCAGTGGAATTTACAAGACTGCTAATGCAGGATTCCGTTAATGTCTGAACGCATCCCCTTCTCTCTCTTATTCATGACAAATCCATCCTAATGATCCACTATAAAAGATTGGTGAGTGGAGATGACAGAATTCAGCACCTCCTTTGCCTCCTGGGTACAGAGTGAAATCGGGGTGGGGGAGGGGAGGAGGCGCTAGAAACCTCTGTAGAATTACTAAAGATTGAGGCCAGATGGTATCTGCCAGAATTTTTTAGGACTTGGCTGTAGCTCAAGCACACGCAGGTTTTTAACCTGCCGGAATCGATAGAGAACACACAGCAGAGTGAAATGGGTCCATGGGAATCGCTTGGTCCAGCATATAGAGGGAAAGCTGAAGTTCAAGGACAACTCGTCTTAGCCCAGGGGGTCTTTCTACCATAATAGCCCCCACTGCACAGATCAGAGAACCAGTGTAGGGTTCTGCGCGCTGCTGAATACACCTGCCCTGGAACTGGTGGTAACGGACCCACTGTGAAACAGCCATGAGCTGACACACCTTGATCACGTGACCTCCATAGTCCCCTGACTCTAACTGGAGAGCCCAGTGACATTTTGGTCTCCTGGAATCAAAAGCATCTCAGAGCCAAAAGATAGTCCCCCAAAGATCTCTTTCCTTTGCCCCAGGGTTGCACAGCAACCCTGATAAAAGGCTACAGATCTTTTGGGTCAAGCTGGGAGAAAGATATACAGTATGAATTTTGAGCATGCCAGGTCATCCCGTGGGAAGACCTGACCTCCCCTTCATCTGAGGGGCTCTGGGTCTGTAAACTTGCTCAAGGCTAGATCATTGATTATTGAGGGAATGTTATTCTCTGATTTTATGGTTCAAGTTCCACTTGTGTTTACTTGACCTAAAACTTTTCTGCGTATACAGATCAGGTAAGAATTAGTAGGCTTCCTACCTGTTTCGCTTTCAGGAGCACCATGATTTTTTTCTTAATTTGATGTAGTTTTTTTTAAACACCAGAAATGTTTTGTGTTGGGGTGTAGCCGATTAACAATGTTGTGATCGTTTCAGGTAAACAGTGAAGTGAGAGAAATGCCGTGATTAACTAGCCAAGTTGGTGATGGACAGGGAGGCCTGGCGTGCTGTGATTCATGGGGTCGCAAAGAGTTGGACACGACTGAGCGACTGAACCGAACTGAACGGAACCACGGGTGTATGTGAATCAGAGCATCTTGATTTCTGCTTTGATCCTGCTCCCCATCATGTTAACCATGCCCACTTTGTCTTTGGTGGTTGTGTGGCAGGAAGAGGGACCCCCTCTTCCAGGGCCTGAGAGGGGGCTCTTGTCTAACACTTGGAAATGAATTTTCCATGGAGACACACAGGCTGACAAAGCGAGAGACTTTATTAGGAAGGGGCACCCGGGCACAGAGCAGGAGGGTCAGGGAACCCAGGAGAACTTCTCTGCCCCGTGGCTCGCAGTCTTGGGTTTTATGCTGATGGGATTAGTTTCTGGGTTGTCTCTAGCCAATCACTGTGACTCAGGCTCCTTCCTGGTGGCTTGTGCATCGCTCAGCCAAGATGGATCCCAGCCAGGAGGATTCTGGGAAGTCCTCTCTCCTTTGACCTTTCCTGAGTCCTGACTCGTGGTAGCTTGTTAGTTCCATGTTCCTTACCAGGACCTCCTGCTGTGAGACAGCTCATGCAAGTGGCCACTATCTTGCCCAGCCAGGGTGGGCTGTTTCAGTCAGTGCTTCCCCTAAGAGTTGAGTGCTGCCATCTGGCCCCTGACACCAACATCCAACTACTCCCACTGCATTTAGGTTTTCCAACCGAGTAGCTGTGTTTCCCTCTGTAAACTCTGGACCACAGAGCAGAGTCACTACAAAGCTCTTCAAGGATGCTCTGGCTTCCCTCACAAGTTGATTTCTTAAAATATTGGTAACAGGTCTGTCTTCAGCGTGGGTGAGTAAGTCTTAACTGATAAATCCCCTCTAACATTCCCATCTCCCTAAGTCTGTGGATCCAAAAGAGATGGGGCATTTCCAACCCACTTATCTTTTGATCTACATTTCAACCAAATAAACAAACAGAATCTTTTCTTACTCTCTGAGCTACAGCATTCACAGCAGAATCTCCACTTCCTGGGCCCATATCAATCAATTCGACCTGATCCAACTTTATCTTCCCTCCGTCATCCTACCACACACTTAATACCCATCCCCGCACATGTTCCCCATGTCTCTGCTCCTATAAATGAGAAAACTCAGGTTGTTGCTTTGGAGTATAACACACCTCCCCACAGGTCACACTGCAAACCTTACGTTTAGGAACCTGTTGGGATTTGCATCCAGTTATAGGTCTAGACTCTTTGCAACCCTTTGGACTGTAGCCCCCGCCAGGCTCCTCTGTCCATGGGGTTCTCCAGGCAAGAATACTGGAATGGGTTGCCATTTCTTCCTCCAGGGGGGTCTTCCTGACCCAGGGATCAAACCCACATCTCCTGCATCACAGGCAGATTTTCTAGAAGTTCCAATACCTTGGCTACATGATGCAAAGAACTGACTCATTGGAGAAGACCCTGATGATGGGAAAGATTGAGGGCAGGAGAAGGGGATGACAGAGGATGTGATGGTTGGATGGCATCATCAACTCAATGGACATGCATTTGTGCAAATTCAGGGGGACAGTGAAGGACAGGGAAGCCTGGAGTGCTGCAGTCATGGCTTGCAAAGATTCGGACACAACTTAGCAAATGAACAACAACAGATCTAGAAGCCTAGAGGTGTCGGGGAGGGGATCTGGAGGAGAATCAACACGATCTTTCATGCCAGCTGCCTCGGGGGAGGCCACCACCATTTTCCCAGGCAATGCAGGGTCAAGTCTGGGAAGCCATGAGGGGCATGGAAAGGTTCATGCCCCTGTTGGTGGGGAAGCCACTGCCATGGAGGGTGAAATGACCTCTTCCAATGGCAAAAAAGGACTTCATCAGAATTTGAGGCTCAGTGTCGCCAGTCTCATCTGGGTCTTCCCACAATCCCATCGAACCTATTAGATCACCTTCTTTTCCAATCAATGGCCCTCACTTTAACAGTAGACACCCTGGGAGGCTGGGAATTCAACTGGCTTTATAATTCCGCCAATTACAGGATGAGGTCCTGTATTTGATTCTCAGCAATTTCAGCCCTGCAGCTACAGGAGATAAGTCTTTCCCTCAGGGCACACCTAGAAGCTCTCCATCATTCATGTGGGCTTGAGCTGGGAATTGCAGTCCCGGAGCTCATCCTTTTCTCTCACCACTTTGTCCAGCAATATTAGGAGGAACCAACCAACGTCATTATATTGCTTATTTTTCTAGACAGATTTGAAAGCGTCGTGCATAGAAGTACTGAGCTTCTTGCTTCTTACAAGTGGTTGATTAGGTGCAGCCAATGCAGATACCTGTGTCTCTATAAGCAAGAATGGGGCTTCCCAAGGAGGCTCAGTGGTAGAGAATCCACCTGTTAATGCAGAAGGCATAGGTTCGATCCCTGGGTCGGGAAGATCATCTAGAGAGGCAAATGGCAGCCTGCTCCAGTATTCTTGCTTGGAAAACCCCATGGATGGAGGAACCTGGCGGGTTACAGTCCATGGGGTCACAAAGAGTCAGACATGGCTTGCAGACCGAACAACAACAATATAAGCAGTTCATGCCATGGGCTACCCTTGTTCTCTTTACTACTGGAAAAAAAGAGTCATTAGCATCTTTAGAGAACTCCCTGGTGGTCCAGTGGCTAAGGCTCTCTGCTCCCAATGCAGGTTTGATCCCTGGTCAAGGAAGAAGATCCCACATACCCAGACTAAGACCCATCAACCCAGCAACTAAAACCCAGCACAGCCAAATAAATAAATAAATATATATTTTAGAAAATATAGTAGCATCTTTAAATCTAATCAGATTAGAGGGCCCATTCCAGAAAACACAAACCAGTTCAGAACACTCACCCTTAAAATCCTGTTCCTCTAGGACCGTGTGTGTGTGTACGCTCAGTCGTGTCTGACTCTTTGCAATACCATGGACTGTAGCCTGCCAGGCTCCCCTGTCCATGGGATTCTCCAGGCAAGCATACTGGAGGGGGTTGCCATTTCCTCCTCCAGAGGATCTTCCCCACCCAGGGATGGAATCTACATTTCCTGCATTGCAGACAGATTCTTTACTGCTGAGCCACCGGGAAAGCTCTAGGATCATTGTCAGCACCAGAACCTGTATCAGTCAGGGTTCTCCAGAGAAACAGAATCAATAGGATATACAGAGAAAGAGACAGACAAACAGTTATGGAGTTACCTGCAAGCTGATGATCCAGAAAAGGCAATGGTATAATTCAGTCCAAGTCTCAAGGCTTGAGAACCAGCATGGGTATCATACTTAATCCAAAGTCAAAATCCTCAGAACCAGGGGACAAGGGGCAGGGACAAATGTGATTCCAGGAGCCTGAAGGCCCAAGATGCAGAAGCTCCAGTGTCCAAGGGCAGGAAAAGATGAGAGTCCACTTCAAGAAGAGAGAAGATAATTCAACTTTTCCCTCCCTTTTCGCTCCACTCAGGTCCTCATGGATTGGACCATGCCTACCTGTACTGGTGAGGGAAAGTCTTTAGTCAGCCTCCCGAATCCACAGCTAATCTCTCTCAGAGACGCCCAGACAGACACCCCCAGACAGACACCCCCAGGAACACTGCTTTGCCATCTCTGGGTGTCGCCTTGTTGTTGTTCTTTAGTCACTCAGCCGAGTCTGACTCTTTGTGACCCTAGGGACTGCAGCCTAGCCGTCTGCAAGCCTAGCCTAGTCAATGACACATAAAATTGATCATCACAGCTAGTGATGGGTCCTTCCTCATCTCCTAACATTGGGATATACTCCCTCCTAAGAGTCAGAAGCACAGTGATGGTTGGAAGACTGGAGTTGTTTCCTAGGTAACCTAAAAAAAAAAAAAAGAAACTGATGCCCATGGGGTATCTTAGGATCTGCTCAGCTTACCTACCAAAGGCAAGTATGACCTTCTCAACGTCAAGGTCAGGAGGAGCAGAATTTTCCTTCCCTCCATGATCTCACCCAGGGCCATGGCTCCCTATGACCTCCACACCCTTGGGTGCGTGCATGCAAGGTTATTTCGGTTGTGTCTGACTCTTTGCGACCCCATGGACTGTAATCCGCCAGGCTCCTCTGTTCATGGGCTTCTCCAGGCAAGAATACTGGAGTGGGTGTGCCATGTCCTCCTCCAAGGGATCTTCCTGACCCAGGGATCAAACCTGCATCTCTTCTGTCTCCTGCATTGGCAGCCCAGTTCTTTACCACTAGCGCCACCTGGGAAGCTCCCTCCACATTTGGGTCACTCCCAAATGTGTCCATCCGGCCAGATTCTCCCTTGACCTGCAGACTAGACTCACGCAGTCAATTGCCTCTCGATAATATCACTTGGAGGTCTTTCAGGCATCTCAAGTTGAACATGTCCAAACTCAAACTCCTGATTTACCCCTTCCAAAAAACCACTGCTCACAAATAAATTATTTTTTTTCTAATTTCCAAGGAGGTAATTTATATTTGGATTATTCTATAAATCAATGTGTTTCTTGGCAGCCTGCCATTACCCATCCGGGCCACCCAGAAGGAAAAGATCAGTGCCTGACAATCGGGAGTATCACTAAGGTCTCTAGGAGACTCCCAGGGTATCTTCGAGATGAGCATTTTCCTGCCCACCCATCCCCAGTGAAACCTGCTTTCAGGACCAGGACAGATAAAAGGCCTCACGTATGATCTGCCCTCAGGTCTCATTCCTCGGAGGTAATCAGCCCTGAGCACTCTCTAAAGCAAAAAGATCCAATTTCGGTTGCAACAGTGAGAGGTTTTACCTAAAAGGCCAATTAAACCATGAGAGATTATTTGCAGATATACTTTAGAGGAGGGCATTCGTCTGGTTCCATTCCTGTTGTGTTTATTTCTTCGGGGATTTTTTTTTTTAGACCTCATTAATCACTGGAATTTAACTCTAATGGAAATAAAATAAATATCAAAGAGCTTTGCTGGAAATTACTGATGGCTTTTGTTTTGGAGAAAGGTTAGAGAATTTCTCTTTAAGGATTGAGCCTCGAGAAATCCTGCCCCATGCCAGAAACTTTCTCCCAGACTCCCTCTCTCCCAGTAATTTTGTATAAATCTTGGGAAATGACTCTCATTGGTCCTTTCAGTTCAACCCCTACCCTTTGGACCAATCATTTTTGCCAAAAGATGGGGCCCTCTGATTGGCTAGTCACTTGCATGGAATGATACTGTCTGTTACTAGCAAAGGAATGGGAAATAGCTACTAGCTTCCACCCCTCTACCACTGAATTCCTTTGGTGATGATGGTGGTGGTGTTGGTGATGATGATAGCCGCCATTTATTGCCCATGCTCCCAACTCTGGGCAAGCACTTTTCATGTGGGATCTCATTTAGACCTCACAGCAATCCTCTGATGTGGGTACCATTTACAGATGAACAAACCAAGGTTTAGAGTAGTGAAAAGATGCCAAGTCACCCTGCTAGGAAGGAGAACATTTTGAAAATCACTACTTTAATGCTTGCATTAGTTATCTCTCACTGCTGCTGCTGCTGCTGCTAAGTCACTGCAGTCGTGTCCAACTCTGTGTGACCCCATAGACGTCAACCCAACAAGGCTCCACCATCCCTGGGATTCTCGAGGCAAGAACACTGGAGTGAGTTGCCATTTCCTTCTCCAATGCATGCATGCATGCGAAGTCTCTTCAGTCGTGTCTGACTCTGTGCGACCCCATAGACGTCAGCGCACCAGGCTCCTCTGTCCACGGGATTCTCTAGGCAAGAATACTGGAGTGGGTTGCCATTTCCTTCTCCATATCTCTCACTAGATAGCAAATTATCCCAAAACTCAGCATCCTGCAGTGACAAGCATGTATTATTTCATAGCTCTGTAGGTCAGGAATCCAGGCACAGCTCAGCTGGATGCCTCTGCCTTTAAGTTTCTCGGAGTCTGTCATCAAGCTATGAGTCAAGGCTGCAATCTGAGCTGAAGCCTCAAATTGTGCAGGAGGACACACTTCCAAGTTCAAGTTCATCCATGTGGTTATTGGCAGGCCTCAGTTTCATGTGAGCTGCTGGGTGGCGGTGGGGGGCAGGGGGGTGTTGGTGGGACTCGACTTTTCACTGATGGTTGGCCGGAAGTCTTTTTTCATTTCTTGCCATTGAGTCCTCTCCCTGGGGCAGCTCTCAACATGGCAGCTGGCTTAAACAGAGCAGAAAGTTAGAGGCAAAGACAGAGTATCCAAGATGGAATTTACCATCTTCCTGTGACCTAATCTCCAAAGTGGCCTCCTATACTTTTTCCTTACTCTGTAGGTTAGAAGTAAATCACTAGGGTGAGTAGTATTACACTGGGACTATCTCAGAGGCTGCCTACTGCAGTGCTGTCCTTTTAAATAAACAGATTGCTTTCATGTGCTGACCATTTAGTATTGAAGCGAGGTCCTCTCCTTTAGCTCTCCAAACTCACTCGCTGGATTTATCATTTTGCCCCATCCTCGGGGGACCGCCTGATATGTTCATTTCTGAGTCTAGCCACACTCTTCCTTGGCTGCATTTCTCTCTCCTCCCATCTCTCCACCACTCCTGAAACATCTGAACCTGAGAGGCATCACATCCTGTAATTATCTGGGGGTGGCTAATCCAATTCCCTCATTTTGCAAATGAGAACGCAGAGGCACAGAGAAGGGACAGGCCTTCTGGAGGTCCCACGGGAAGCCAGGGGCAAGGCTGGGACGTTGAACCTCGTCAGCTTCCAATATGCTGCACCTCCCAACACTCCAGGATCCTTGCTGGGAAATCAATCCAAACCAGGCACTTGAACTCTGGGGAGACTGCCGACATTTCATCAACATACAAATGAGAGAAACATTTAGGCAGTGCTTCTCCCTGTCTCCCCATCCCTTTCTTCACAGGGGGCTGACTGCATTCCCTCCTGGGAGCAGGGGAGGACTTACTTGTTAACTGAGCAGCGAACATGCCTTTTTGTGTGAAAATCTAAGGAGCTTTCACACTGTGCCCGGTGTGTTTTCTAGGTACACAATGCCCTCTAGTCCTGATTCAGGGTACTTCCAAGAGGAAAGATTTTTAAAACAATGGGGAATCAAGAAATATACAAATTCCAATGTCAGTAATTATTCCCGGACTCCTTGAGGTCCAGGAACTCCCAAAATCCCAGGTGAATTATTGTTTAATGCAAAATTTTCTAAGGAAAGCATCTTTGTGTGTGTGTGTGTGAGCGCGTGGTTTTTTGCAACCCCATGGACTGTAGACCACCAAGCTCCTCTGTCCATGGGATTCTCCAGGCGAGAACACTGGAGTGGGTAGCCATGCTCTCCTCCAAGCGATCTTCCCAACCCAGGGATCAAACCTGAGTCTCCTTCATTGCAGGTGGATTCTTTATCACTGGACTACCAGGTAAGCCCCAAAGAGTCTATAGTTCCCACTGAATTTTAAAAGACTGGGACCCACTGATTTGGACTTTCAGAGTATCTAGAACACTTTTGATAGTTTAAAAGAAATATCCCAAATGGCAATCAGAGCCTAAGCTTTTTAGACATAAACCCCAGAGACCCTGAGGATTTAATATCACATGGAAGCTACTCTTCCAGGGTTCTTTTTTTAATTTAATAGACCTTTGCTCAATGCCTGTCTTGTTCTAAGTTCTGGCGATACAGAAATGAACCACAGGGACTTCTCTGGTGGCCCAGTGGTTAAGTCTTTGCCTTCCAATGCAAGGGGCGCAGTTTTGATCCCTGTTCGGGGTGCTAAGATCACACATGCCTCACAGATAAGAAAACCAAAACATGAAACAGAAGAAATCCTGTAACAAACTCATTAAAGACTTAAAAATGGTCCACATCAAAAAAATCTTTGTAAAAACTTGAGAGAAAGAAATGAACCACAGTGGGCATTGGTTAATTCCTATTGTTCCATACAGATCTCCCATTCTTTTGGCAACACTATCCCAATTTTCTTTGGAAAACCAGCCATTTTTCTGTTCCTAAAACTTGGCGTCCATCTGAATCCCCCTCAGCACCAGGGTCAGCAATTCAGGCCACGCCCATCCTCTTGCTCATGAAGATGTTTTCAGAACTAAGCTTGGGACTCAAGCTGGGCCTCACACGAGAGAAGACCATGCTTTCACTCAGCACTGGAGCTAACCTGAGAGGACAGAGGATAAATCTGCAGGAAGGGCTGAGAAAATGGAGCCAAAACCTGGAAAGAGAGAACTGAGTCCTCAGTGGAGCCACATCTGAAAGTTCCTCAGCCTCTAGATAATTTTTTGTTTGGTTGTTTTTTTCCCCTAACGAGAGTGAAACACTGGCATTGTATCACTTGCAGAGTCTTCATAGATACCCTGCCCTTGAGGAGCGCACAGTCCAACATGGTCATTTATTAATAATGCAAAATGTTGCACAAGTGCCATAGTAAATACAGTCACACACAACATGTGTGTGTGTGTTTGCATGTGCATGTTCAGTCATGTCTCTTTGCAACCCCGTGGACTGTCGCCTACCAGGCTCCTCTGTCCATGGGATTTTCCAGGCAAGAATACTGGAACAGGTTGCCATTTCCTACTCCAGGTGATCTTCCCAACCCAGGGGTCGAACCTGAGTCTCTTGCATCTCCTGCACTGGTAGACAGATTCTTTATCATTGCGCCACCTGGGAAGCCCATATGTATATACATACATGTATATATACAACATATATAGCATATCATACATACTTATGTATGATATGTTCCCTATAGAATGGTAAAGAATCTGCCTGAGATGCAGGAGACCAGGGTTTGATCCCTGGGTCGGGAAGATCCTCTGGAGAAGGGAATGACAATCCACTTCAGTATTCTTGCCTGGAGAATTCCATGGACAGAAGAGCCTGGTGGGCTACAGTTCATGGGGTTGCAAAGAATCAGACACAACTGAGCAACTAACACACACACATAATATGTTCAGAAGAAGATGCAGACAATATTTGAATCCCCAGTAGAAGTAGTTTGCACTCTTCCTTGATAGACAAGAAGAATCTGAGTAGGAAGCCATGAGTCAGGAGGAAAGACGCACAAGAAAGAACACTGGGATCCAAGAACATTTATTGGAGTATGACCATGCTTCCAGCCAGGTTGTCATGGGAAGGTCAAGAATTCCCCTAGAAATGGTGACTTTCCATGTCAGAGCCATCTCAGACCTCAGCTTCTTGGACCACAAAATTAGATCTCATTTACTTTTTTGTAATTTTTTATTTAAAAATATAATTCACATACCATAAAACTGACCCTTTTAAGGTCTACAGTTCAGTGGTTTTTAGTACATTTGCAAAGTTGTGCTTCCATGATTGTTATATAATTCCAGAACATTTTGTATGGCCCCCAAAGAAACCCTGGACCCTTCGGTAGTCATTCTCCAACCCCTCCTGCTCCCAACCCCAGGCAGCCACTAATACACTGTCTAGGTCTATGGATTTGACTAATATAAATGGAATCATAAAAAATGTGGCCTCTTGTGACTTCTTGCTTTTAGCATAATGCACTCAGGCTTCCTCCATATTGTGACATGTATCAGTACTTCACGCCTTCTTGTGGCTGAATAATGCTCCATCCTATTTATAGACCCCATTTTGTTTTTTCATTCATCACTGGACATTTGGGTTGTTCCCATTTGGGGGCTACTGTGAGTAATGCTTCCACGAACTTTCACATACTAGTTTTTGTGTGTGTTTGACCATATATTTTCAGTTCTTGGATGTATTCATGGGCATGGAGTGGCTGGATCCTGTGGTCACAGAGGAACTGCCAGTGGTAAAGAATCCACTTGCCAATGCAGGAGACTCAAGAGATACGGATTCAATCCCTGGGTCAGGAATATCCCCTGGAGTAGGAAATGGCAACCCACTCCAACATTCTTGCCTGGAAAATTCCACGGACAAGAGAAGCCTGGCAGGCTACAGTCCATGGGGTTGCAAAGAGTCGGACACAACCGAGCACACATGCGTATATACAGGAACTGCCAGACTGTTTCCCAAAGCAGCTGATCTGTTCTTGTTTCTACCAGCAACATAGTAAGTTTCCAATTTCTCCACATCCTCACCAATACTTGTTAATTGTCTGTTGTTCTTATCAAAGCCATCCTAGTGGGTGTGAAGAGGTGTCTCATCGTGGTTTCAATTTGCCTTTCCCTGATGGCAAACACATTTCCTTCAAGTTATGGTACGTAGAGCTTCCCAGGTGGTAAAGAATCTGCCTGCCAATGCAGGAGATGCAAGAGACAAGGGATTGATCCCTAGGTTGGGATGATCCCCTGGAGTAGGAAATGGCAAACCACTCCAGTATTCTTGCCTGGAAAATCTCATGGACAGAGGAGCCTGGCAGGCTACAGTCCCTGGGTTCAAAAAAAGTTGGACACAACTGAACACACCCCCACAATGGTAGGTGTTCTCCCCCAAGCTTGATTGTTGGAAACGAACTCCACTTAAAGTGATCTCTAGTGAGGAATTTCTTGTGGTGCCACCTGAGCCCACAAACCAGCAGTTTACCAAACTCAACATGGCTATTCCACCTCTCCCTTTGCAGATGACAGTGATCTGCACCCACTGCCCACAGACCCATATGGGAAGACTTGCTTGCAGCCACAAGTCAATGTTCATGCTGAAAATCCTCTCTGCAGCGGCCCTGTGGCTTGCAATCCTGCTGGGTTCAGGAAGAGAGGGACAGAGTGCTGCTCTGTTCCATTGGGAGGCAGAAAATCACTTTTCTCCAGTTCTGGTGAGGGACAGGGAAGCCTGGCATGTTGCCGTGCATGGGGCCACAAAGAATTGGACACGACTGAGCGACTGAACAACATCAGCCAGTGCTGGGGGTAAAGCCAGACTCCTCACTGAGTCTGAAAATGCTCTAAAGAAATGTTCTCAGGACTTCCCTGGTGGTCCAGAAGTTAAGACTTGGCGCTTTCACTGCCATGGGCCTAGCTTTGATCTCTGGTGGGAAACTAAGATCCCACAAGCCGAGCGGCATGGCCAAGAAGAAAGAAGAAAGGAAGGAAGAAAATGAAAAATGAAATGTTCCCTAAGCTTCTGACCATCTCTTCACTGACGAACAGTGTTTATAGAGCCAGACAAGTAATGGAATGTACCGAGTTGAACATCCTCCAATACTCTTGTAAGCCTCTTTCCCAAATCCATCCTTCTAGTTCAGTGTTACACATGTTAACATAATTGATTTAAAGTGTCCACTGAAGCCCTAGATTGAGACAAGCCCTGAGCCTGGACCCATCGATTAGTGATGTCTGCCATGAGAAGGGAACGGAAGGTGGTGGCATGCATATTTCCCATCCACACTCTAATCTTTCATTGAGCAGACGTGGACCAAACACCTGAACACCAAGAAGACATATCCAGTTCATGCTGCAGGAAAACATGTGAGCATCCATGCTTAGTCACTCAGTTGTGTCTGATTCTTTCTAATAACCTTATGGACTGTAGCCCTCCAGGCTCCTCTGTCCATGGGGATTCTCCAGGCAAGAATACCAGAGAGGACTGCCATTCCCTTCTCCAGAGGATTGTCCCAACCCAGGAATCAAACCTACATCTCTTGCATCTCCTGAATTGGCAGATGTATTCTTTACCACTGAGCCGCCTGGGAAACCCAAAACATGTGAGGAGAGGTTGTAAAACTAAAATATGGTTTATAGAGATACAAACACAGCGCTGTGGCAAGACAGTGAAGGAAATTAGGAACTATGTCTGGGCAATCAGGGAAGAGAGTAGACAAATAAGAGTTTGAACATGGAGGAAGATTAGGAGTTTTCAGGTGGATGAAGGGGGACAACATAGCTAAGCAAGAAAAAATAACATGCATAAAAGAAAAACGGTTTCTGGAATTTGGTTAAAAATAAAAATGTTGGGACTTCCCCGGTGCTCCAGTGGCTATGACTTGGTGCTCCCAGCACAGGGGGAGCCGGGGTTGGATCCCTGGTCACGAGACCCCACATGCCACAACTAAGATCTGGCAGCCAGATCATAAAATAAATAACATACAAAATAAATTAAAATGCTAGCTGACCGAAACACAGAGTATGTCAGGTCTGGTAGCGGGAGGCATAGCTGCAAAGGTCACCTGGCAACAGCAAAGAACCTAAGGTCTTTTTAAACAGCTGAAACACACACAGTCAAAAACAAAAACCCTCAGAGAGAGAGCACCCACGCATGTGTAGGAGCGATGGGGAAGCTAGAGGAATAAACTAGTGACAAACAAACCTGGGGGACTTCCCTGGTGGTCCGGTGGCTAAGACTCCATGCGCCCAACGCAGAGGGCCTGGGTTCGATCCCTGGTCGGAGAACTAGATCACACTTCCCACAACTAAGACCTGGTACAGCCAATTAATATATTTTTAAAAAACCTTGGAAAACATGGAGGGGGAGCCCAAAAACTCTCTCATCCAAAAAAAGAAAGTCAACGGGTGCTAAAATCTGCCCTCCTATGCCTTAGGGCTTTATGAATCCTTAGACCTCATAAGGACAGTAACCACACAGTGTGTACTCAGCAAATGAAGGGATGCTGGTTTTCTTGGTACTCTCTCATTGGCCAGGTACATTTAAAGTATCCTACTTAATTCTCACAACAACCCTACCATTCTTTCTCAGCCTGTCTATTTTATAAATAAGAAACCGAGGCTCCCAGAGGATTCCCCGTTTTAGAGCCCATGTTGTAACTCAGGCCTTTTCAACAAGTACCTTCAACCCGAGGATGGAACTCTTACCCTGTGAATCGAATCATTGGTCTGAGGAAAGCATGTGACTGGAATGAAAATGCAAAAATCCTGGGGGCATCTCCTAGGGTCTAACCACAGGGCTACATAAATGACTTTAACAGCTGTGTCCTTAGGGCTCCACGAAAATCAAAAGTGAAGTTGTTTATTTTTTAAATAACTCAAAATAAATAAAGATGAGTGATTGTTTCAGCATCCGCTGGATCTGTGTGGAGTGTCGGCACGGGGATGGGTTTTGATGTGGGCAAGAGTTAAGCCTTGAGTTATTATCAGAATTAGGGTGCTTTATTGGTTCACATCGTCCAATCTTCCCCAGACATTATGGTTTTGCCGAAACATTAAACTACTTTAAACTTTCATTTTCCTCTTAAAACTAAATTAGTTTGGAGGAAATTGTATTTTCCCAGCTCTAGCACCAGCCTCGGGCAGAGGGAGTTACAGTACAACGCACAGATAAACAACAATCAGGGCCTAATTACTAAGTGGTAAGAGCAGTGTTTCTTCAGTTACATTTGCTTTAGAGTTTCTGAGGTCCTAGAGGAAGGTAGCCCTCCTGAAGATTTGCTCACAAAGCTTTGTGTTATTTAGTTGGTGGTCTTCCCACATCTCTGGCTACGGGAAGCCGAAGAGCAAAGGCATTTATAAAGCACCTACTATGTGCCTGCACTGTTAGGTTCTAAATGTATTACTCAATCCTTACTACAGGTATTATGAGATTCCCATTTTATAGATAAGGATCCTTGAGATTAAGGCCAATGCATAGAGGACAGTTGGTTGAGGACCTATTTCTATGCCAGAAAATATGCAGGGATCTTTTAAAAAACAAAAACTATACAGAAGTCTATTACTTCTCTCTGAAGCACCTTCCTTCTTTGGAAAAATAACTGCTTTTATTTCAACCACACATACAGTCCACAAGAGCAGTCATGTGATTAAAGCTGAGCCAATCACAGAATCTCAAACAGTCATGTCATTATAGCTGAGCCAATCACAGGACCTCATCACTCTAGCCACAGTGATCGACCCAAGGGGTGGGAACAAAGTGAAAGCCAAATTAATCATACTTCTTCCCCAGGATATCTCTACCTGGGGCTGGAGGTAGAGTTCTACCCCCTCTGATGGAGAAGCTACAAAAACGTCACAGGGAGGCAAGTGAGAACCATTCTCAGAAAGGCAAAAAAAAAAAAAAAGGTTGACAGACATAGAGGGAAAAGCTGAGAACTGGAAAAAGAAAGAAACCTGGCTGTATTCCCATCCTACCCAGAGTTAGGCTCCTCAAGCCCATAACCCACCACCACCTTCTGCCCTCCACAAGTTTAGTCAAGAATCCTGATGACAGCCTCAGTGCCATAGCTAACATCTACTGGATCCATACTGTATGCTGGGTACTAATCTAAGTGCTTCAAGATTGCTAAATTCAAATAACTTAATGAGGTAGGTACCAACAGTCATCTCGTTTTACATTTAAGGAGATTGCATGCTGAGTCACTTCAGTCATGTCCGACTCTGTGACCCTATGGACTGTATCCCGCCAGGCTCCTCTGTCCATGGGATTCTCCAGGCAAGAATACTGGAGTAGGTTGCCATGCCCTCTTCCAGGGGATCTTCTTGACCCAGGGATTGAACCTACATCCTTTCATCTCCTGCATTGGCAGGTGGGCTCTTTGAAAGCAAGACACAGAGATATTAGAGTTACTTGTCCAAGATCCCAAAGCTAGAGCTTTAAAATGACAGACATGGAACATGTCTATCAATGCTCATCTATCAATGCTCACCTGCAAATTTTGGGGTAGTGGCTGAGAATCTCATGTCTCATCTCTCTCGGATGGGGAAGACAAGTTTCAGTGTTTAAGGAAGAGTCTCAATGTCATGGAGCCCAGATTTGCACCCAACACCAGAGCTAACACACTCATTCCCTACCTTCAATTAACTCAAGACAAAATCTCCCTGTTGAACCTGCTCGGATATCTTATCAGTTCACTGCCCTTCACTGATCTCTTTTTATTTCTACAAACAGAGACATCTTTTTGTGTTTTCTCTTTGTGATGAATCTAAAGATGCTACATGCTACCCAATGTTATTCTTATCAGCAGACTACAGAGGGTGAGGGCTGAAATTTCCTATTATACAACAGTTCCGAACTTCCTAGGCTGACTGCCCCTGGCAGAAGCTGCCCCAGACCGACCGGAGTGTTTGATGCTGCCAGAGCTTGTCAGGGCTGCCCAGGCATTTGCTAGTCTCTTTTAGTTTTGAGAGCAAGCAAGAGAGTCTGGATGTGTGAAACAGAAGGAAGACAAGGAGAGAGAAGGGCAAGGTGAGATGATATAGTGCGGAGAAGGCAATAGCAAGCCACTCCAGTACTCTTGCCTAGAAAATCCCATGGATGGAGGAGCCTGGTAGGCTGCAGTCCGTGGGGTCGCTATGAGTCGGACATGACTAAGCGACTTCACTTTCACTTTTCACTTTCACACGTTGGAGAAGGAAATGGCAACCCACTCCAGTATTCTTGCCTGGAGAATCCCAGGGACGGCGGAGCCTGGTGGGCTGCCGTCTGTGGGGTTGCACAGAGTCAGACATGACTGAAGCGACTTAGCAGCAGTAGCAGCAGCAGTCAAGGGAAAACTGGTATCATGAGGGCTCCTTCCCCGCTAGGTTCCTGGCGGATGGGACACGTGGAGATGCCCTTGAACATGAGAATCTGACCAAGGTAACTTTTCACACAAAGACACTCCATTCAGACTTCCCTGGCGGTTCAAGGGTTAAGACTCCCTGCTTCCAATTCAGCGGGCACAGGTTTCATCCCTGGTCGGGGAACTAAGATCCCACATGCCACCTGAGGTGTCACCAAAAAACAAAGAGAAGTGAATAAATTTTTTTTTTAAATGCTTCATTCACCAAGGAACCCAGGACTCTTCAGCGGGCACAGCAATGGGCTTGGTGTGAGAAGATTTCCTTATCTTCCCATTAAACCTTGTCATTCAATGATGTCGATTCACGTGAACAAATATGGAAAAATCTCCAGGATGGCATCCCCTTTGTAGGAAAAGAATGACGCAAACTTTCAGGCACACACAAACCCTGCACCCTTTTCTGTCAAAGTCAGGATGATCTCTCCAGCTGTGGTCACAGAGCCAACAGAAGCCATGGTTGGTCCTCCAGGATGTTGGTTCAAAGGAAACGTGACAGTCACATCAGAGGTTTCGGTGAGGCACAGGGATGCCAGGATGCAGCTGTGGGGTGTCCACCCATCCCGACGTGCGGGCGCTCCTGGACACCCCAGCTGCATGAGTGGGTTGGTGCAAACTCATGCTGTGTCAGCAGGGCGTCTGTCTAACAGAGTCTAGGGCTCTCGGGCCTCGGTTGGAAGGGTTCGGCCAGGGCCAGGGCAACGGGTCCAGATTCTTGGACCGAAGACAGGATGCCAGTGGGACACCATTGCCCCTTGAAGAGCTTATTCAGGCTGTGGGCAGGCAGTCTGTAAGTGTTCATTCTCCCATTCAACTGAAGTTCTGGGGGGCGCATAACGAGCTTTAAAAGGCTCGAAAATGGGCATGGCTTGCTTTCTTTCCTCAGGTTGGAAGTCACAATTAAAGTCACTAGGAAAGGCTCCTGTTTCTTTCGGATTTGTTTCTCTTTGCATTTTCCCTCTCTCTCCCCCTCTGAGTGTATGTGTGCATGCACGCACACGCGCATCTCTCCCTGTACGTGTGTGTGCGTGTGCGCGCGCGTGTCTGAGTACCTGTTTCTCTCTTCGGGCATTTCCGTGCCTCTTTCAATTGTCCTCAGGACTCTGGTCTGAACCCTCTCATCCCCCTCTCTTTTCTGATTCCGCCCCTTGATGCTTCTCCCATTTCTGTCACTCCACGTCAGTCTCCCTCTGTTTTGTGTGTGTCTTTGATCTTGATCTTCCTCTCCCTCTCCGCCAAAGAAGAGCGAGCGCGAAGAGAGGGCGCCCTGACTCTCTCCCGCTGCCCTTTCTTCTCTGTCCATCAGTCCCAGAACCTGAGCTCACGTCGCAGCCCTGCCACGCAACACCCTGCAGCCAGAACTCCGGGCGCCAAGAGTCAGCCCTAAGCTCAAGGGAAGCACACCCCAACTGCTGATGGATTTGGTAGGACCGTCGCTAATTTTAAGGAAGTTGCAGTGCCTCCAGTGGGGCTTCCCAGATGGCTCAGTGATAAAGAACCTGCCTGCCAGTGCAGGAGACTCAAGTTTGATCCCTGGGCCAGGAAGATCCCCTGGAGAAGGAGATGGCGACCCACTCCAGTTATTCTTGTCTAGGAAATCCCACAGAAGAGCCTGGCGGGCCACAGTCCATGGGGTCTCAGAGAGTCGGATACAACTGAGCAACTGAACAGCAACAACTATGTTCCCAGTTTCTTCAGTTCTTCCCCCAGAAGAGCAGAGACCACCAGGCTTCTCCAAGTCCCCGTCCAAGTGCCACAAACCAGCTTACAGTCAGCAGTTTTATTGTGCACTTTCTCCATAAAGAAACTCTTCCAGTCGAGGACTGTTTGGGAACGAGGCTGGGAGAAAAGAAGAAAAGAATCATTGTGTACCCAGCTCTTGTCAGCTGCAGACTCTTTCCTCCCGCTTTATGTATCTAGTCATAATCTCGCACACATAAAATTTAAGCACCACTGCACTGTTAGCATTTTGCAAAGAGAAATTTCCTAATACAACCCCACCAATTTACTTGAAAGAAGAGCTGGGGTGGGTATTTACAGCTAATGGGCCAGGTTTTGCTTATAACGCTGCTGGTGAACCGGATGGCAGGTGCCACTGGTTTTCCTTTGTTCCATTCTTCATCCATGTAATATGCGGGCTTATTATGAACGTGCTGCTTCTGTGACAGGGACAAAGCCCCACTCTCAGTCTCTTGTTAGGGAAGATGGCAAAGGTAGTGAGGGAAAATATTGGACTTTGGAGCCCCCCACCCCACAGAGCTGGGATTACGATCTTACTCCTGTACGTACTGTCTGGTTACTTTCAGCAAATCACCTAACCCTGATGAGGTATACTGCTGATTCCTTAAGTGCAAAATAAGGATAATGATCCTACGTCTAGTCTGTTGTAAGAATGGCATGAAATCTGCATGTCCCCAGCACATATATTGTACACACACTGCATATATAAGTTACAAGACAATCAATGTCCATTCTCCTGTCCCTTCTAGATCAGGGTACAAGTCTAGCCAAACTGAGTTCCTCAATCAATCAATGGTTGAAACAGTGCTTGGGGCCTTGGGTGGGCTGTGGGTGGGTGGGATCAGCCTCCCTGCTTCTGGCAGCTGACAGGGCTCCATGGAGGTCTCCAAGTTAAGATTTTTTTAAAGATCCTTTCCTCCTCCTGCTTCTAAAATCTTTCCAGCTCAGGCATTTTACAACTTTAGTGCTCCAAGAGCAGACTCCTGGAGACAGATTTATAGGAGTCACAATTTTCTTTCATGACAAAAGCCCATATCAAATTGCCTTAAGCAGTAAAGGGTGTTACTGGACTACATAACTGGCTAGTCAAAGGATGGCCTCCTGCAGGCATGGCTAGATCTAGGGGTAGTAATGGCTCTTGGAGTTCATTCTCTCTGACTTATAGTTCTGTTTTCCTCTGAGTTGCCTTTTTAAAATATTTATTTGGCTTCATCAGCTCTTAGTTGAAGCACTTGGGATCTTTAGTTGCAGCATGTGAACTCTCAGTTGCAGCCTTTGGGATCTAGTTCCCTCAGCAGGGATCGAACCAGGGCCCCCTGCACTGGGAGCACAGAGTCTTTGCCACTGGTTAGTCAGGGAAGTTCCCTTCCGAGTTGGTTTTAACATGGCTCTTTTCACAAGGTGGGTCTTACATTCCTGCTTTCCAGTGGTTTTAATTTAAAACAGAAACTGGCAACAGGCCAAATCCGGTAGCCTGCCTGTTTTTGTAAACAAAGTTTAAAGGAAAGACAGCCATGCCCATCCATTTTTGTATTGTCAGTGTATTATATTGTATTTTTCACTACAAGAGCAACCTGAGTGGCTGCAACGGGAATGGTATAAGCCTAAACACTTGGATCTTTACAGAAAACACTCATCACCCTGTGATCTGGAAGGAAGAGCCCTACCTTTGTCCTGTGCATGTTTAAACTCCCAAGGGTCACACTTGGTCCTGTTCCTCTCCCTGCATCACTTGCTGTGGCTGGAGAGGGAGAAAGCTCCGCTGGCCAGCCTTCATCACGGGCCTGCCCCGTGGCTGGGGGTGGAAGGGGCATACTCAACTGGAAGCCCCCTGAGGCCACAGGGAAAGGAACACTGGCACTTCTGAGGAAGAGCCACGGACTGTTACCTGAAGAAGAGGGAATTCACTATGTGCAGGCAAAAACCAAGAATTGTTGTCGCTTCTGTTCAGTCGCTAAGTCGTGTCCGACTACTTGAGACCCCATAGACTGCAGCACGCCAGGCTTCCCTGTCCTTCAGTCTCTCCCCGAGTTTGCTCAGACTCACGTCCATCGAGTCGGTGATGCCATCCAACCATCTCATCCTCTGTCACCCCTTTCTCCCCCTCCCTTCAATCTTTCCCAGCATCAGGGTCTTTTCCAATGAGGCAGCTCTTCACATCAGGTGGCCAAAGCATTGGAGCTTCAGCTTCAGCCTCAGTCCTTCCAGTGAATATTCAGGGTTGATCTCGCCCAAGACAAAGATATGAATGAATCAAAATAGGTATCAAGCACGAGGTAATGGGCACAGATGGAAGACTCCCTGCCTTTTGAAATAGGTCACCAACAATTCACTTTGATACAAGTTTGAATCAATGAGCAGATGCTTTTTTCTGGAAGATGGACTATCACAGATTCCTGTGATCAAGAATTCTAGGGCTATCCGGTTCTTACCACTGATGATGAATCAGCGGAGAAAAGAGAAAACAAAAGAAAACACTATTGATCCTTGAGTTCAAGATATTGCCAAGGGCAGAGGCTGAATTGCTCAGGCCTCTTAAACCAGAGCTATCATCTGAAGCTGGAAATGACCCTTCAGACACTGCCCAGCCGCCCCTCAGTACTGGTTAAAAGCTGGAGGAGCTAGCGCCTTACCCAGAGGGGCTATGAAACTAGCCAAACAATTTAGATGGGAATGTAAATACATGGCCACCACCTCCCCTCGTACAATGAACATGGAAGACATAGCCAATCTATCACAGAGTTCTTCACCTCCTGAGCAACAGAGCAGGCATGCACTCAGCACCAGTTGATAGTAGCATTAAATTTATTTATCTTTCCTGGTTAGCCAGATGCCAGAGTGCTACAAAGTGCCTGGCCACAAAGTGCCTCTCCCTTCTAAGCTCCTGCCCATCCCCTCAACCCCCCAAACATTTTTCTCCATGAATGTCCAGACACAACAGTCTTTTGCTCAAAAGCACTAAATAAAAACCAAATGTCCATCAAGAGACAAATGGAGGGACTTGCATGGTGGTCCAGTGGTTGAGAATCTACCTTGCAATTCAGGGAATGCAGCTTGGATCCCTGGTCAGGGAACTAAGATCCCACGGAGTAACTCAGGGCACATGTTACAACTAGAGTCAGTGCTCCATGACGAGGATCCTACGTATGGAAACTAAGACCCGATGCAGCCAAGTAAATAAATATTTTCTTACAAAAGAGACAGATCAATAAGCCCAATTTAGTATATACATATAATGGAACATTCAGTTCAGTTCAGTCGCTCAGTCATGTCAGACTCTTTGCGACCCCATGAATCACAGCACCCCAGGCCTCCCTGTCCATCACCAACTCCCAGAGTTCACTCAAACTCATGTCCATCGAGTCGGTGATGCCATCCAGCCATCTCATTCTCTGTCATCCCCATCTCCTCCCGCCCCCAATCCCTCCCAGCATCAGAGTTTTTCCATTGAGTCAACTCTTCGCATGAGGTGGCCAAAGTATCGGAGTTTCAGCTTTAGCATCAGTCCTTCCAACGAACACCCAGGATTGATCTCCTTTAGAATGGACTGATTGGATCTCCTTGCAGTCCAAGGGACTCTCAAGAGTCTTCTCCAGCACCACAGCTCAAAAGCATCAATTCTTTGGTGATCAGCTTTCTTCACAGTCCAACTCTCACATCCATCCATACATGACCACTGGAAAAACCATAGCCTTGGCTAGATGGACCTTTGTTGGCAAAGTAATGTCTCTGCTTTTTAATATACTATCAAGGTTGGTCATAACTTTTCTTCCAAGGAGTAAGCATCTTTTAATTTCATGGCTGCAATCAGCATCTGCAGTGATTTTGGAGCCCAAAAAGATAAAGTCTGACACTGTTTCCACTGTTTCCCCATCTATTTCCCATGAAGTGATGGGACCAGATGCCATGATCTTAGTTTTCTGAATGTTGAGCTTCAAGCCAACCTTTTCACTCTCCTCTTTCACTTTCATCAAGAGGCTTTTGAGTTCCTCTTCACTTTCTGCCATAACGGTGGTGTCATCTGCATATCTGAGGTTATTGATATTTCTCCCGGCAATCTTGATTCCAGCCTGTGCTTCTTCCAGCCCAGCGTTCCTCATGATGTACTCTGCATATAAGTTAAATAAGCAGGGTAACAATATACAACCTTGACGAACTCCTTTTCCTATTTGGAACCAGTCTGTTGTTCCATGACCAGTTCTAACTGTTGCTTCCTGACCTGCATACAGGTTTCTCAAGAGGCAGGTCAGGTGGTCTGGGATTCCCATCTCTTGAAGAATTTTCCACAGTTTATTGTGATCCACACAGTCAAAGGCTTTGGCATAGTCAATGAAGCAGAAATACATGTTTTTCTGGAACTCTGTTGCTTTCTCCATGATCCAGCGGATGTTGGCAATTTGATCTCTGGTTTCTCTGCCTTTTCTAAAACCTGCTTGAACATCTGGAAGTTCATGGTTCACATATTGCTGAAGCCTGTCTTGGAGAATTTACATTATTTAGCCTTAAAAAGGAAGGAAATTCCAATACACACTACAATATGGATGAACATTAAAAATTTTATGCTAAGGGCTTCCCTGGTGGCTCAGTGGATAGGAATCCATCTGCCAGTGCAGGAGACATGGGTTCAGTCCTTGATCCGAGAAGATCCCACATGCTGCGGAGCAACTCAGGCCATGTGTCATAACTATGGAGGCTGTCTGTGCTCTAGAGCCTGGGAGCCAAAACTACTGAAGCCCGTGTGCCCTAGAGCCTGTGCTCTGCAACAAGGGAAGCCACTGCAATGAGAAGCCCGCACGTCACAGCTAGAGAGTTAGCCCCACTTGGAGAAGGCAATGGCAACCCACTCCAGTACTCTTGCCTGGAAAATCCCATGGGAGGAGCCTGGTAGGCTGCAGTCCATGGGGTCGCTTAGAGTCGGACACAACTGAGCGGCTTCACTTTCACTTTTCACTTTCACGCATTGGAGAAGGAAATGGCAACCCACTCCAGTGTTCTTGCCTGGAAAATCCCATGGACGGAGGAGCCTGGTAGGCTGCAGTTCATGGGGTCGCTTAGAGTTGGACACGACTGAGTGGCTTCACTTTCACTTTTCACTTTCATGCATTGGAGAAGGAAATGGCAACCCACTCCAGTGTTCTTGCCTGGAGAATCCCAGGGACGGGGGAGCCTGGTGGGCTGCTGTCTATGGGGTTGCACAGAATCGGACACGACTGAAGCAACTTAGCAGCAGCAGCAGCAGCAGCAGCCCTAACTGGAGAAAAGCCCAAACAGTAACGAAGACTCAACACAGCCAAAAAATAAATAAATAAATACATTTAAAAAAATTTATGCTGAACAAAATAAGCCAGATACAAAAAGCCAGATATTATATGATACTAGTTATATGAATTTCATAGAATAGTCAAATTCAATGAGACAGAAAGTAGAATGGCCGTTAGCAGGGCTTGGGGGAGAGGGAATGGGGAGGTAATGTTTAAGGGGTGCAGAGTTTCAGTTTGGGAAGACAGAAAGATCTTTAGATGGATGTTGGAGATGGTGGTGCAGTAAAGTGAATGTACTTAAATGCCACCAAACTGCATGCTTTAAATGGCTTAAAAAGTAAATTTTATGTTTCGTATTTAAAAAAGCAAATGGCTTTGCATTACCAGAGTGATATTTAGCTTCTTCACCGTCTCCATCCATGATTCCAGCTTTATTTCCCCTATTTTTCATATTTTTAATGCTCCTACCACAGGTTGCTTTCCCAAGACGTCCTGCGTGTTTGCTTTTACCACCATCCCTAAGTCAAGCAATTTCCCCGGGCTGTGGGGTGGACTGTGATAGCTGTATTTCTTTCTGCCCAAGACATACATCCATTCCCCCACCCTTTTTACTTCCTTTGGGGCCCCTCTTTCACTCCATGTGACTTCAATATCCTGCTAGTCTTATTCTAAACCCACCCTTCTTTCACATGTGTGTGTATGCTAAGTCGCTTCAGTCGTGTCCCACTCTTTGCGACCCCATGGACTGTAGCCCACCGGGCTCCTCTGTCCATGGGATTCTCCAGGCAAGAATACTGGAGTGGATTGCCATTTCCTCCTCCGTGGGAGCTTCCTGACCCAGGGATCGAACTCTCATCTTTTATGTCTCCTGCATTGACAGCTAGGTTCTTCACCACTGGCTCCACCTGGGAAGCCCTTCTTCATGCATACTCTCTTGATGTCTTCAAGGCAAGTTTCATACCTTGCCACCCTCTGTGTCCCTAGACCTCAGACTTATGGTACCCCTGCCTTTCTCCTCCACCTTTTCGACTTAATCATGCAGAGTCACACCGAGTTCGGGGGTGCATTACCCTTGAGAAACATGTCCCTGTCATGCCTGTGAAGCCAGGACATCTATTCTCCAACATTCTTGTGCATCAGCTCACCCGAGAGTTTGTATTAAAAGCAGAATCTGGACCCCTTCCCCATCACCCCCAGAAATTCAGTTTCTCTAACACAGATGGGCCAAGGGCCACACTTTGAGAAACATAGGAGAAAGCTGTGATATGTACCTAGATGTACTATTTCTCTACATTTCCCTCCATCTTTCTTTTGCCTTCAATCGATTTCTTACTTAGTTTTGTGCAATCACTGTTAGATACCACTAGGTACTCTCATGCCTTCAATCGTTGAAAAGACCTGGATGCTGGGAAAGGTTAAAGTCAAAAGGAGAAGGGGGCAGCAGAGGATGAGATGGTTAGATTGCATCGCTGACTCAATGGACATGAGTTTCAGCAACTGTGGGAGACAGTGGAGGACACAGCAGACCGGTGTGTTGTAGTCCATGGGGTTGCAAAGAGTTGGGCGTGACTTAGCAACTGAACAACAACTATCGTTTTGTATCAGTTTTTGTTTGTGAACTCACAACGGACTTTTTTAATATTTATTTTTATTGGCTTGTTTATTTATTTATTTGGCTTCTCTGGATCTTAGTTTTGGCATGTGGGATCTATTATCCTGACCAGGGATTGAACCCAGGCCCACAGCATTGGGAGAGCAACGTCTTAGCCACTGGACCTCTAAGGAAGTCCCAGACCCTGTCATTCTGGAAACTTATCTTTCTACAAGCAGCATAATTAAGAAACTTCCCCAGATGGTGTCTCTTTCCACTCCGTTAGTTACAGTGGGCTGTTTTAACCACTGAGATGATAGACCACAAGAAGGTACCACCCTCCAAATGATGCGTGCATGTGTGAGCACATGCTAAGTCTCTCCAGTCCTGTCTGACTGTGCAACCCTATGGACTTCAGCCCACCCAGGCTTTTCAGTCCATGGGATTCTCCAGGCAAGAATGCTGGATTGGGTTGCTGTGCCCTCCTCCAGGGTATCTTCCCAACTCAGGGATCAAACTCAAATCTCTTACATCTCCTGCATTTGCAGATGGGTTCTTTACCACTAGCGCCACCTGGGAAGACCCCTCCAAATAATGAGAAGTACCCAATTTGTAGGCACGGTGTATATGAGGCAACACCCAGCCTCCATTTACTCATCCAACCAATATCTACTGAGTTTGAGCCATCCCAGCACTGTGCCATGTAATTGTGTCCTGGGAATCCAGACAAATAGAAGACTGAATAATCTATCAATTAGAAGACCCAAACTGGTAATCTGAGAGGCTTAACTAACAGCGGTTGATAAAGCAGCAGTCCAGAGAGACAGACAAGAGGAAGAATGCCTCTAATCCACTAATTAACCATGGTCTTTCTTATTTCTCATTGCCTGCCTCCCCAGAACCCTTAGTCCAAAAAAATTCAAGCTTTTGTGTTTGAAGCAATCGTGGCAACCAAGGGAGTAAAATATGCCAGGTGTAGATCACATTTGTTTTTCTAAAAGTTTCAAGTCTATGTCATTATTAACTATAGTCACCATGCTGTACACTAGGTTTCCAGTATGTATTCATCTTATAACTGAGAATCTGTACCCTTTGATTGACATTCCCCTTTTTCTCCCATCCCGCAGCCTCTAGTAACCCCTGTTCTACTCTGAGTTCTCTATGAGTTTCAGTTTTTCAGATTCCGCATATACGTTGGATCAAGTGGTATTTGTCTCCCCTGTCTGGCTTATTTCACTTAACCTAATGGCCTTCATGTTTATCCATGTTGTTGCAAAGAACAGAATTCTTTATTATGACTGAATAATGTTTCGTTGTATATATAATACCACATTTTCCTTATCCATTCATCCATCAACAGAGTTTAGACTGTTTTCATAGCTTGGCTGTTTTGAATAATGTTATAAAGGACACAGGAATGCTGAATTCATTTCTCTAATTCATTTCCTTTGAGTGTATACCCAGAGTGGGATTGCTGGGTTGTATGCTGCTGCTGCTGCTGCTAAGTCACTTCAGTCGTGTCCGACTCTGTGTGACCCCATAGACGGAAGCCCATCAGGCTCTCCTGTCCCTGGGATTCTCCAGGCAAGAACACTGGAGTGGGTTGCCATTTCCTTCTCCAATGTGTGAAAGTGAAAAGTGAAAGTGAAGTCGCTCAGTCGTATCCGACCCTTAGCGACCCCACGGACTGCAGCCTACCAGGCCCCTCCATCCATGGGATTTTCTAGGCAAGAGTACTGGAGTGGCTTGCCATTGCCTTCTCCGGCTGGGTTGTATAGTGGTTCTATATTTAATTTTTTGAGGAACCTCCATACTGTTCTCTGTAGTGACTGTCCCAATTTATATTTCCAGCAATAGTGCACAAGGGTTTCCTTTTCTCCACATCCTAGCCAATCCTTGTCAACCTTCTGACTTGTTACTGATAGCATACCTAAAGGAATGGGAGAAAATATTTGCAGACCATGTATCTGATAAGGGGTTAATATCCAAAATGTGTAAGGAACCATACAACTTCACAGTGACCCTGATGGCTCGGATTGCAAAGAATCTACCTGTATGCAGGAGACCCAGGCTCAGTTCCTGGGTTGGGAAGATTCCCCTGGAGACTGGAATGGCTACCCACTCTAGTATTCTTACCTGGGAAATCCCATGAACAGAAGAACAGAAGAGCTTGGTGGGCTACAGTGCATGGGGCTGCAAAGAGTCAGGCTCAACTGAGCAACAAACACTCCCACTTTTCATACGACTTAATAGCAAAAGAAAAAAGCCACATAACCTGGTTTTAAAATGAGTAAAGGACGTGAACAGACATTTTTCTAAAGAAGACATACAAATGGCCAATAGGTGTATGGAAAGACGCTCAACATCCCTGATCATCAGGGAGATGCGAATGAAAACCCCAACAAGTTATCACCTTGTACTTGCCTGTATCACACTTAAAGGCTTAAAGGGGGGTATTGGGTCAGTCCTATCCCAACTACAAAGGCTGGCAGCCAGGCAGGGGGAGTTACCCAAAGGAAAATGCCTTGCTGTCATCAGAAAAAGGTGAGGGTTGCACCAATCCCACCAGGCCCCCCTTTCAGCACTATCTCCATTCCCAAAGCCAACTGGGTAACTTGCTCCTGGGGATCATGACTCCATCTGGGAACTCCCATCACCACCCCTCGTCTTTGCCCGCCAGCTTTCTGGGGCTCTGTATCCTGTCCCTGAAGCCTGCCCACTTCATCTTGGCATGAGAGGGTGAAGAAATGGGAACCAGCTACTGGTGGTGGAAGAGACAGGCAATCTCCGCTTGATCCCATAACAAACGGGCACCTGTCATAGAGGAACTTAGACATGGCCCCTAAAGATCTCTTGCTTGTAGACTTTACATTTTTCCACCACTCCCTGGTTTGGCTATTAATTAATATTATTTTTGTCTTTCACTGAGATGGATGGGAATACTAATTGCTCCTTTCCCACCAATCTCTCCACAGTCATACTTGTCTTTAGATAAATAACAATCTAGGGACAAATGATGGACTCTCTACATTTAAGACTCCTTTTACGAAATGAACAAGAAACAGGACAATGAGGTTGAACTTCCACACTTGCGCTTCCTGTGCCAACCTGCACGTCGCCATCCGGGGACCCTCTGCTCTGAACCCTCCTCTCCACTGCCCTCAGCATCTCACCCTTCTGCCTGTCCCTCTTTGCACAGCCTCTTCCTTCGGTGGCCACACCGCTGGTTACTTAGATGGTGGGCAAAGAAAGGCAGAGATCTCTTTGAAATAAAGTATGGCCTGGTGGGGGAAAGGGGGCCTATGGAATCAAACACACAAGACCCGAAACTTAAGCTGGGTGACCATAAGAAGTCACCAGTGCCTCAAAGCTGCCTCAGTTTCAAGGAAGCGACAGAGACCACCCACACGAGAACCCGTTCTGTTGCCGTATGTGGTCTGGTCGTTTCCATTTGTCTACTCAGTCTCCAGTTTCCGTGGTAAGATGAGGGAAGATGGTAGGGGGCTTCCTTGGGGCTCAGTGGTAAAGAAATCGCCTGCCAGGGCAGGAGACTCCGGTTCAGTCCCTAGGTGGGAAGATCCCCTGGAGAAGCAAATGGCAACCCACTCCAGTATTCTTGCCTGGGAGATCCCATGGACAGAGGAGCCCGGCGGGCTACAGTCAATGGGGTCACAAAGAGTCAGACATGACTCAGCAACTAAACAACTAGGAAGATGGTAGGGGAAATAGCAATTAGACATGATCTAAAAATGACTCGAAGGGAACCCCCGTATACTGTTGGTGGGAATGCAAATTGGTGCAGCCATTATGCAGAACAGCACAGAGTTTCCTTAAAAAACTAAACAGAACTGCCATATGATCCAGCAATCCCACTCCTGGGCATATATATGGAAAAAAATGAAAACACTAATTCAAAAAGGTACATGCACCCCAATGTTCATAGCAGCATTTTTTACAATAACCAAGACATCGAAGCAACCTAAATGTCCACCGACAGATGAATGGAGAAAGAAGATGTAGTCTATATATAATTAATACAATACAATATTACTCAGCCATAAAAAAGAATGAAATAATGCCACTTGCAGCAACATAGGCCTATAGATGATCAAACTAAGTGAAGTAAGTCACAGAAAGACAAATATCATATGATATCACTTATATGTGGAATCTAAAAAAATGATAAAAATGAGCTTCTTCACAACAGAAATAGACTCTGAGATATAGAAAACAAACTTATGGTTATGCAAGAGGATGAGGGAGAGGAATAAATTTGGAATTTGGGATTAACAGATACATGTTCATATATATAAACAGATAAAGACCTGCAGTATAGTGCAGGCATGCTAAGTCGCTTCAGTCGTGTCCGACTCTGTGACCCCATGGACTGTAGTCTGCCAGGCCTGTCCATGGGATTCTCCAGGCAAGAATAATGGAGTAGCTTGCATTTCCTTTTCCAGAGGATCTTCCCAACCCAGGTATGAAACCCGCATCTCTTGCATTGTCTCCTGCATTGCAGGCGGATTCTTTACCACTGAGCCACCAAGGACGCCTCTTGCTGTATAGTACAGGGAACTATGTTATCTTCTAATAACCTATGATGGAAAGGAATCTGAAAAGAATGGATAGATAGATGGATAGGTATGTACAACTGAATCACTTTGTTTATACCTGAAATGTTGTAAATCAACGCTACTTCAATTTTTTTAGAAAAATCACTTGACTTCACTCCTGGCATTCATTCACGCATTCCACAGAAGTTTTTCAAGCATCTTTTCTTGGTGACCCAGATACTGTGACGGGCAAACAGGAAAGATTCCCAGTCCCACAGAACTCACATTCAAGTGGCAATATGCAGCTTTGTTATTATTGTTGTCCAATCTTTGTGATCCCATGGACTGTAGCCCGCCAGGCTCCTCTGTCCATGGGTTTCTCCAGGCAAGAATACTGGAGTGGCTTGCCATTTCCTTCTCCAGGAATATGCAGCTTATCACACAGCAAACTATAAATAAACAAAATACTTTCAGCCAGTGATATATGCTATGAAGAAAATCAAAGAGGGCCTGGGAGTGGGGTTCACTGGGAAGTGGGGCTAGCTGGTACTTTAAAAGGGTGGGGAGGAAAAGCCTCAGTAAAGACAGGAGACTTCCCTGGTGGTCCAGTGGTTAAGAATCCGCCTTCCAGTGCGAAGGACATGGGTTCGATCCCTGGTCGGGGAACTAAGATCCCACATGCCTTGGGGCAACTAAGCCTGGGTGCTGCAACTACTGAGCCTGCGTGCCACAGCTCAAGAGAAGGCTGCCGCAACCAAGACCCCCATGACCCAACTAAGACTCAACGCTGCCAAATAAATAAACAAATGTGGGATTTTTTAATAAAAAATAAAGATGATATTCAGACCTGAAGGAGTCAGCCACGCAATGTCCTGGAGGACAGGTGTCGGGTCAGGGGCACTTTCAAGGAGCGTGATGAAGGCCAGGGTGGGTGGAAGCAGGTGAACCCAGGGGAAAGGTGAAGACACAGCCTCAGCGAGGCAGACATAGGCCAGCTCACAGAGAGGACTTTGGCTTTTATTTTAAAAGCAAAGAAGAGTCACCAGTGGGTTGAAACAGGGTAGGGCCCTGTACGGTGATCTGCATTTCTAACGGATCATCCAGAGTTAAGAGACTGTCCTGGTGGTTTGAGCAAGAGATGGGTGACTTGGATCAAAATGGCAGCAGAGATGGAGGGAAATTATTTGATCCCATGTGCATACTAGAGGCAGAGCCAACAGACCCTGCTCATGGATGGGACTTAGGGAAAGAAAAGGGCAAGACAGGAGGCACAGTGGTTCCTGGGTGTGGCGAATGGAGAGGGAGCATAATTAGTATCTTAATTGCTATTGATCATCAGCTGCTGGGAAGAGTCAAGCGCGAAGTGTGGCTGGAGGAGTGGCAGGGGAGAGTAAAGCTTCCAGCCAGTTCTGAAAACACATGCAAAGTCCCTCTGTGGTCCAGAGTTCCCTGAACACACAGGCGCCTGCTTTTCTGTCCTCTCCCTTCTCATCTTGACTCAGCCCCTCCCTTCCCTTCCGTGGGGAGGAGGGGGAGACCAGTTTCCAGTGGCCAAACTTTCCTAATTACCTTCACAGCAGCTCTCGGGTCCCTGGGCGACTCTCCTGAAAAAGAGAAATCACCTCTGGATGTGGGCCCCAAGCAGAGAGCAGGCCTGCGATTGGCTCAAGATAATTGGGCTGTTGTCTGGGTCTCGGGGAAAGGTCTGTTTGGGAACATTAGCTGAGGCCGCGGGCGTCTTGCTGCGCTGGGGCGTGCAGAGAGGCAGAATGAACCAAGTGGGGGGTGTTCTGGTCATCAGAAACGCTGCTGGGGCCCAGGGCTGCCTCGGGTCCCCTGGGGGTGGGGGTGGGGGAGGACTGAGCCACCAGCCCTGCTGGGGGCTACAGCATCCTCTCGGGTCCCTTCTCTGGACAGGCGTGTTCCACTTCTCTGTTGGCTCTTAAGGGGTGTAGTCGACAAAGCATTGTGTTCCCAGAAGTCCTAAAAGACCTGGGATTCCCCACCTGCTGCTCAATCCAATTCACTCCCCAGAGCCCTCGTTTTCTCACCTGTAAACTGGAGGTGAGGATGCTGCGTTACTGGTTTTGGTCAAGGATTAAAGGAAAATGGTATGCTTTTTCCAGTAGTCATGTATGCATGTGAGAGCTGGACCCATAAAGAAGGCTGAGCGCTGAAGAACTGATGCTTTCAAATTATGATGCTGGAGAAGACTCTTGAGAGTCCCCTGGATTGCAAGGAGATCAAACCAGTCAATCCTAAAGGAAATCAACCCTGAAAATTCATTGGAAGGACTGATGCTGAAGCTCTAATACTTTGGCCACCTGATGCAAAGAACCATCTCATTGGAAAAAACCCCAATGCTGGGAAAGACTGAAGGCAAAAGGAGAAAGGGGTGACAGAGGATGAAATGGTTGGACGGCATCACCAACTCAATGGACATGAGTTTGAGCAAGCTCCGGGAGATGGTGAAGGACAGGGAAGCCTGGCGTGCTGCAGTCCGTGGGGTCGAAGAGTCAGGCAGAACTTAGCGACTGAACAGCACAAGGGAAGTGATGCATGTTTAAGTGTCCAGAAAGTCTCCGGGCTGTCCCATAAATATTATTTCCTCCACTCTCTACTTTCAATGGAGCCAGTCTTTTTTTAATATTTATACTTGTTTATTATTTATCTGGTTGTGTCAGATCTCAGACGCAGCACACAGGATCTATAGTTGCCGCATCTGGAATCTAGTTCCCTGCGCGTGTGCATGGAGTCACTCAGTTGTGTCCAACTCTTTGCAACCCAATGGGCTATAGCCCGCCAGGCTTCTCTGTCCATGGGATTCCCCAGGCACGAATACTGGAGTCAGTTGTCATTTCCTACTCCAGGGGATCTTCCTGGCCCAGGGATTGAACCCATATTTCCTGCGTCTCCTGTATTGACAGGCAGACTCTTTACCACTGAGCCTCCTAGATCCCTGGCCAGGGATCAAACCCTGACCCCTGCACTGGGAACGTGGAATCTTAGCCACTGGACCACCAGGGAATCCCCTGATGGAGCCATTCTTAAGGTGCCTTCTTTGTCCCAGCACCCAGCCCAAACCACAGGAACCCCCAGGCTCTTCCTGGATCCCTCAGTGAGATTTCTCTCCCCTGCCCCAAGCCCTGCCACCTGCCACCAGTCCTCGGCCAAACTTTCGTATTGCCTCCCGGCTCCTACTGAAGCCCCCTGACAGGTGATGCACCAGGACCCTAACAAGGCCCTATTAGAACAATACCTAACATCACTCTGTGTTTACAAGGCACCAGGCACTGTGTTGGGCCTTTCACAGGTGCTACCCCAGGAGGCAAAAGCTATTCCCACCCCCGTTTCAGCAGTGGGTGCAGGAGATCTGCCATCACCCTCCAGAAAGCCAGACATGTTTGTTCCTTGGTGTTTTCTCTCCTCTCAGCAGCCTATACATTCTCCCTGGGTGTCCCAAAGCACCATCCACATCCCAGTTGCAGCCACCATCCATCTCCCACCAAACTCACAGGGCTCCTTTGAGATTCAGAGATCCTTCTTTCTCATTGGTTCACTTCTTTCTTATTAAACCCAGCTCTGCCACCCTCTACCGGAGAGCATTCCCAGAGGCCCCTCTGGTTTAAGGATGAGAACATTGTCAAAATGCCTAATTGCACTCTGGGGAGCGAGCGTGGAGTCTGATCAATGGCTCGCTCCTTACTGAGGAGTGGTAAGTAACTCGTCATTGGAAAAGACCCTGATGCTGGGAAAGATTGAGGGCAGGAGGAGAAGGGGATGACAGAGGATGAGATGGTTGGACGGTATCACCGACTCAATGGATATGAGTTTGCACAAACTCCAGGAGATGGTGATGGACAGGGAAGCCTGGCGTGCTGCAGTCCATGGGGTCGCAGAGTCAGACAAAACTGAGCGACTGAACAGCGACAAGTAACTCATAGATTTCTCCCAGAGTCCCTGCTCCTGTAGAGTCTGGAGAAGGACTCCTTGTCCACTCCAGAAGAGGCAGATCCTCCAAACTCTCTCCCACTTGAAGAGCCCATTGTGCTTTGTCAACCCATTCATGCTGGCTCCAACATGGCATGTCTGAGTGAGTTTGCAGCCCATCTCTCAACCAGAACACCCACGTACTCTTGCGAGAGAACACCTCGCCATCCTCACACACTGCAACTGCCTGAGACATTAAGGAATTTTAGAAAAAAAATGGGTTCCATGCACACCCAAGTTTCAGTGGGAAGGTCATCCCAGCAGGGGTGTCAAACGAGAGATGAATGAAGTGTTTTCCCTGGAAGTGAGTCTGAATCATAGGGAAAATCAGAAGACAGAACCAAAGTGATGTATCCACCAGTTCATCTGAGATCAAAGTGAGCTCCAAACGAAAGCAGTCTGAGTTGGATTACTGGGGAAACAACAGAAACCAGAGTCCACGGTGGGTCACATGAATAGCTCCAAGAGGTGTTTACGTGGGGAGCAGTACCCATCACCCGCTGTGTGGCTCCGTGTTACTCCACGACCTCACCTTGGCAGCCTGAGATCAGCCATGGTGGGAGTATATACACCAGAGTAATTGACAACCTCTACAAATCAGAATTTTGATTAGTTTTGCTTTGTTTTTGGTTTTGTTTTTTGCCAGAAGCTGGTTGTTAAAGTTTACCAGCACACCAGTGGTAGCATGGCAGAGTGGTTAAGATCACAGGGGTTGTAACCAGACAGACTGGGAAACCTGAGTATTATTTAACCTTCAGTTCAGTTCACTTCAGTCGCTCAGTCGTGTCCGACTCTCTGTGACCCCATGAATTGCAGCACACCAGACCTCCCTGTCCATCACCAACTCCCGGAGTTCACTCAAACTCATGTCCATCGAGTCGGTGATGCCATCCAGCCATCTCATTCTCTGTTGTTCCTGTCTCCTCCGCCCCCAATTCTTCCCAGCATCAGAGTCTTTTCCAGTGAGTCAACTCGTCACATGAAGTGGCCAAAGTATTGCAGCTTCAGCTTCAGCATCAGTCCTTCCAATGAACACCCAGGATTGATCTCCTTTAGAATGGACTGGTTGGATCTCCTTGCAGTCCAAGGGACTCTCAAGAGTCTTCTCCAGCACCACAGCTCAAAAGCATCAATTCTTCAGCGATCAGCTTTTTTCACAGTCCAACTCTCACATCCATACATGACCATTGGAAAAACCATAGCCTTGACTCGACGGACCTTTGTTGGCAAAGTAATGTCTCTGCTTTTTAATATACTATCTAGGTTGGTCATAACTTTCCTTCCAAGGAGTAAGCGTCTTTTAATACTGAGCCTTGATTTTGTAATCTGTAAAAAGGATTGGGTCACCTTAAAGGAATTCATCAGATTAAATGTTCTCCTTGTACGAGACATGGAAGAACTCTTAATGTCCATCAACAGAGAAATGGATAAAAAAAGATGTGGTACATATAAACAATGGAATATTACTCACCCATTAAAAAGAATGAAATCATGCCATTTGTGGCAACAAAGATGAACCTAGAGAGTGAAATAAATCAGACAGAGAAGGAGAAATACCACATATGTGGAATCAAAAAAGAGATGGTCCAAATGAACTTATCCACAAAGCAGAAAGAGACTCACAGACTTAGAGAATCAACTCACGACTGCTGAGGGGAAGGATGCAGGGATGGGGCAGTTAGGGAGTTTGGGATCAACATTAGACAGTGCTACATTTAAAATGGACAACCAAAAAGGACCTACTGTGTAGCACATGGAACTCTGCTCAATGTTATGTGAGCAGAGTTATGTGTGTAACTCAGAGTGATGTATCTGGGAGGAGAATTTAGGACAGAACGGATGTATCTATATGTATGGCTGAGTCCCTTCGCTGAGTCCACCTGAAACCATCACAACATTGTTAATCGGCTATACCCTAGTACAAAATAAAAAGTTTAAAAAATAAATGTTCTCCTTGTCCAAAGCACTCAGTCAATGTCAGGCAGTCAGGAAACCCTCTCTGATAATTGCATCACAAACGCCATGCTCCTGGGGCTACTGCAACAGAGTTAAAGGCTTCTTTTCCCATGTTGCCTTCCATGGTCATGCCTGACCAGCTTAAAGGAGACAGGCAGCTCAGAAACCAAAGAAAGTTGAATATACGAGATGGTTGCAGCAGTGCCAGAGTCGAGAGGAAGATGTCTACATCTCATGTCTGCCAACTTACTTTTGGGGTGTTTGTTTCAAAAAAGAATAGAGTTAGGAAAGCCAAGTCATTCTAGGAGAATTTTTCAGTAATTGCCTTTCTTTCCTGCAGATGTTCAGAGGTGATCTCCGCCACCGTCAAGATCCAGATAAAAAGGAAGTCGAGTGTCTCAGTGCAGAGCCCGGCCTGCCTCGTGAGCAGCGAGGTTATAACGAGAAGACAGCTGTCTCTAAGAAAAGCTAGTTCTCCGTTTTCACGTCCAGTCTTTACAGATCAGGCCCATGTGGCGGAGGTTGAATCACTCTCTCTGAAAACAAATACAAAAGCCTTTCAAGTTCATTCAAAGTCATTACAGCACTTTCCAGAATTGAATCCATTACCGCAACCTCCGTGGGTGGGTAAAATATTAAATTACCAGCACCCTCACATAGTCAGAGAATGGGCAAATTAGCAGAAATTGATTATGGAAGCTTTGGGAGCAGCCCCTGTTGTATTAAGTGTCTCTATGACAAACAGCAATATATTATTTGTGACATTTTGTTTGATGAAATTGTCTTGTCCGCTAATGGGGCTTCGCCTTACTGATCACAGATTCTGCCGTCTAACAAACTGACATGGGGGCTGAGCTTACCATGCTGCGACTGATGAAAACAGGAGAGCGCCGTGGTGGTGATACGTGCGATACCCATTTTGTGAGACAGTCAGGATGGGAATAGAGTCATTCCAAACGAGCTCAGCGTGGTTTCTCCTCCCTCCACCCCGTGGGTCATACTTTCAGAGCAGACTATCATTTAAACTTTTTTGTCCTGCTCCTCACACCCTGTTCTTTGCTTCTCTTCCCTCTTTTTATCTTATGGATCCGCTCCTGAGCCAACTTTGTCAGCAGGCAAGATTCAGTTCAGTTCAGTCGCTCAGTCGTGTCCGACTCTCCGCGACCCCATGAACCACAGCACGCCAGGCCTCCCTGTCCATCACCAACTCCTGGAGTTCACTCAAACTCATGTCCACAGAGTCGGTGATGCCATCCAGCCATCTCATTCTCCATCATGCCCTTCTCCTCCCACCCCCAACCTTTCCCAGCATCAGAGTCTTTTCCAGTGAGTCAACTCGTCGCATGAGGTGGCCAAAGTATTGCAGTTTCAGCTTTAGCATCAGTCCCTCCAATGAACATCCAGGATTGATCTCCTTTAGAATGGACTGGTTGGATCTCCTTGCAGTATAAGGGACTCTCAAGAGTCTTCTCCAACACCACAGTTCAAAAGCATCAATTCTTCGGCGATCAGCCTTCTTCACAGTCCAACTCTCACATCCATACATGACCACGGGAAAAACCATTGCCTTGACTAGACGGACCTTGGTTGGCAAAGTAATGTCTCTGCTTTTTAATATACTATCAAGGTTGGTCATAACTTTCCTTCCAAGGAGTAAGCGTCTTTTAATTTCATGGCTGCAATCAGCATCTGCAGTGATTTTGGAGCCCAAAAAACCAAAGTCTGACACTGTTTCCACTGTTTTTCCCTCTATTTCCCATGAAGTGATGGGACCAGATGCCATGATCTTTGTTTTCTGAATGTTGAGCTTCAAATCAACCTTTTCACTCTCCTCTTTCACTTTCATCAAGAGGCTTTTGAGTTCCTCTTCACTTTCTGCCATAAGGGTAATGTCATCTGCATATCTGAGGTTATTGATATTTCTCCCAGCAATCTTGATTCCAGCTTGTGCTTCTTCCAGCCCAGCGTTCCTCATGATGTACTCCGCATATACGTTAAATAAGCAAGGTGACAATATACAACCTTGACGTACACCTTTTCCTATTTGGAACCAGTCTGTTGTTCCATGAACAGTTCTGACTGTTGCTTCCTGACCTGCATACAGGTTTCTCAAGAGGCAGGTCAGGTGGTCTGGGATTCCCATCTCTTTCAGAATGTTCCACAGTTTATTGTGATCCACACAGTCAAAGGCTTTGGCATAGTCAATGAAGCAGAAATAGATGTTTCTCTGAAACTCTCTTGCTTTCTCCATGATCCAGCGGATGTTGGCAATTTGATCTCTGGTGCCTCTGCCTTTTCTAAAACCAGCTTGAACATCTGGGAGTTCACGGTTTACATATTGCTGAAGCCTGGCTTGGAGAATTTTGAGCATGACTTTGCTAGCGTGTGAGATGAGGGCAATTGTCCGGTAGTTTGAGCATTCTTTGGCATTGCCTTTCTTTGGGATTGGAATGAAGACTGACCTCTTCCAGTCCTGTGGCCACTGCTGAGTTTTCCAAATCTGCTGGCATATTGAGTGCAGCACTTTCACAGCATCATCTTTCAAGACTTGAAATAGCTCAACTGGAATTCCATCACCTCCACTAGCTTTGTTTGTAGTGATGCTTTCTAAGGCCCACTTGACTTCACATTCCAAGATGTCTGGCTCTAGGTCAGTGATCACGTTATCGGGACTATCTTGGTCGTGAAGATCTTTTTTGTACAGTTCTTCTGTGTATTCTTGCCACCTCTTCTTAATATCTTCTGCTTCTGTTAGGTCCATATCATTTCTGTCCTTTATCGAGCCCATCTTTGCATGAAATGTTCCCTTGGAATCTCTAATTTTCTTGAAGAGATCTCTTGTTTTTCCTATTCTGTTGTTTTCCTCTATTTCTTTGCATTGATCACTGAGGAAGCCTTTCTTATCTCTCCTTGCTATTCTTTGGAACTCTGCATTCAGATGCTTATATCTTTCCTTTTCTCCTTTGCTTTTCGCTTCTCTTCTTTTCACAGTTATTTGTAAGGCCTCCTCAGACAGCCATTTTGCTCTTTTGCATTTATTTTCCATGGGGATGGTCTTGGTTCCTGTCTCCTGTACAATGTCACGAACCTCCGTCCAGAGTTCATCAGGCACTCTATCAATCAGATCTAGTCCCTTAAATCTATTTCTCACTTCCACAGTATAATCATAAGGGATTTGATTGAGGCCATATCTGAATGTTCTAGTGGTTTTCCCTACTTTCTTCAATTTAAGTCTGAACTTCGCAATAAGGAGTTCATGATCTGAGCCACAGTCAGCTCCTGGTCTTGTTTTCGCTAACTGTATACAGCTTCTCCATCTTTGGTTGCAAAGAATATAATCAATCTGATTTCGGTGTTGACCATCTGGTGATGTCCATGTGTAGAGTCTTCTCTTGTGTTGTTGGAAGAGGGTGTTTGCTATGACCAGTGCATTCTCTTGACAAAACTCTATTAGCCTTTGCCCTGCTTCATTCCGTGCTCCAAGGCCAAATTTAAGGTACTCTAAAAGATAAGTCAGCCCAATGTAGTCCTTTCTCCTAGCTCCTGGTTTCTTGGTTTATGTTTTTTTATATATAATTTTAGTTATTTTTAATTAATTTATTTTGGCTGTGTTGGGTCTTTGTTGCTGTGCAGGCTTTTCACGGCACTGGCTTCTCTTTTGCAGAGCACAGGCTCTAGGACGTGCTGGCTTCAGTACTTGCAGCTCATGGGCTCAGTATTTGTGGCTCTCGGGCAGTAGGGCACGGGTTTGACAGTTGTGGCACACAGGCTTTGTTGATCCGCGATATTTGGGATCTTCCTGGATCAGGGATCGAACCCATGTCCCCTGCAGTGGTAGGCAGATTCTTTACCCTGGAGCCACCAGGAAAACCCCTGATCTATGTGTTGATTTGATTCAAAGCTAGTTGGTCTTTGCTGGGAACAGAGAAGGAAAAACAGCCATAGGCTGAAACCTTCCAACATTCCAACACTAGCTTGCTGAGACCTCTTGGGATGTCTTCCTTGTACCCTCTGTGACCTCCCCTTCTGCCAACTTAGCCATGACTTAAAGACACCAGGCATGAGCACCTGAGCAAAGCTAGGCACTTTGGCTTCCCTTCTAGGACTTCGCTACTTGGAAGACTAAGTGGGGGCTGTATATCTCTGAAACTGAGTCATGGCACTCTGGGCTTCCCTGGTAACTCAGCTGGTAGAGAATCTACCTGCAATGCATGAGACCTAGATTCGATCCCTGGGTCGGGAAGCTCTCCTGGAGAAGGGAATGGCACCCTACTCCATTATTCTTGCCTGGAGAATTCCGTGGACAAAGGAGCCTGGTGGGCTCCAGTCCATGGGGTCTCACAGAGTCAGAAAAGGCTGAAACCACTTAGCATTCACACACGCACCAGATCTGGGCTGAGTTCAGATCTTGGCAATGCCTGGATTGGGAAAATCTGCTGAAGAAGGGATAGTCTACCCATTCCAGTGTTCTTGGGCTTCCCTGGTGGCTCAAATGGTAAAGAATCTGCCTGAAATGTGGGAGACCTGGGTTTGATCCCTAGGTTGGGAAGATCTCCTGGAGAAGGGAATGGCTACTCACTCCAGTATTCTGGCCTGGAGAATTCCATGGGGTCACAAACAGTCGGACACAACCGAGCGACTTTCACTCACTCATGGCACTCTAAGAGAAGCATCATGGAATCTTGAGCTTAGGTCATGTGGGGCACACATGGTTGGTTTGTGTGAGCTTAGTTCCTGAATCAGGGATTGAACCTGAGCCCCCAGCAGTGAAAGCACCAAGTCCCAAACTCTGGACCACCAGAGAATTCCCAGTTCTTGCCTTTATTGATTCTTTGTTATCCACTACTTTCTGGGGTCCCTTATGTTATCACCTAGTTCCTTCTCAATAGCGCCCCTCTTTTTTAACTGTTTGCTACAGCTCATTTCCATTGCTTGTGAACCAAATAGCTTTAATACAGTAAATACAGAGAAGGTATAAACAATCAAAATGGACTAAGGCCATTGATTTCCACGCTGTTTATGTGGTGAGTGGAAAAGAGTCTGGGCTTTCAAATCAGACCCAGGTTTGATTCTAGTTTGACTGCCTGTTGGCTGAATATTAGAGTCTGTTCCCTCATGTCTCTGTGCCTCGATTTCTTCATCTGTAAAATGGGGATGAAACTGCTAACCTCTTGGGGCTGATATCTTTAAACTGAAGTATAGTTGATTTACAATGTTCCTGGTGTACAACAAAGTGATTCCATTTGTTGCTTAAAGGTACAGGAAAATGGTACCTAACAAGCCCCCTCTTAGAAAGGTTAGTCCTCCGGAGAATAGCATGATCCATGCTGAGAAAGCTAACCACCCAGGTGTCCCTTTAGAAAGACATCTGGGCACCTTCGAGCAGGAACCAAAAGCAGAAAGAAGAGCTCAGGTAATGAAACTAAATCGCTACACACATTCAGAGCCATCAAAGACCACCTGAAACCTACATTTCTAGCCTCCCCATCTCTCCAACTTCCACCATACCCTGGAATTCAGCCACACAAAAGCAATACTCCCAGTTCCCTGGTATGCAAGAAAACTTAATGGATATGGGTTAAGTTAGAACACATGAACATTCTCCCATTGATATTTTAATCTTGGGACATGAAGACATTATGTGAAAGAAACCAGATACAAAAGAACAAGTGCTGTACGATCATATTTGTATGAAATGTCTGTAGACACAGAAAATAGAATTGAGGTTTCCAGGGCTGGAGGGAGGAGGGAATGAGCTTCTTTCTGGAGTGATAAAAATGTTCTGGAATTAGATAGTGATGATGGTTGGACAACTGTGTGAATGTACTAAAAACCATGGAAGTGTGTACTTTAAAAGAGTGAATTTTTTGTGTGTGTGGTGGTGACACGCAGCCTGTGGGATCTTAGTTCCCAGACCAGAGATTGAATCCGCACTCCCTGCAACAAAAGCACAGTCTTAACCACTGGACTGTTGGGAAGTCACTTTAACAGGGTGAATTTTATGATATCTGAATTATATCCCAATTTTAAAAATTAGTAAAATAGTAGAAAATGGAAAAGAAGAAGGAAGAAAAAAATGGAGGAAAGAAAGGGTTAGACTTAGGCTCTTAGGGTGGTGGTGGTCTTGCAACCCATGGACAGTATATTAGCAGACTCCTCTGTCCATGGGATTTCCCAGGCAAGAATACTGGAGTGGATTGCCATTTCCTTTTCCAGGGGATATTCCTGACACAGGGATCGAACCTGTGTCTCCTCCATTGCAGGCGAATTCTTTACCACTGAGCCACCAGGGAAGCTTCTTAGGCTCTTAGGAGTGGGAGTTAACTGTTGGAGTTAACTCTTAGGGAGAGTCAGAGTTGATAAGGGTGGTGGTTCAGTTCAGTTCAGTCACTCAATCATGTCCGACTTTTTGAAACCCCATGGACTGCAGCATGCCAAGCTTCCCTGTTCATCACCAACTCCTGGAGCTTGCTCAAACTCAAGTCCATTGAGTCAGTGATGCCATCCAACCATCTTATCTCTGTCATCCCCTTCTCCTCCCGCCTTCAATCTTTCCCAGCATCAGAGTCTTTTCTAATGAGTCAGCTCTTCGCATCAGGTAGCCAAAGTATTGGGTGGTGGTTAAGAGTGTGAATTCTGAAGTCCAGCTGCATGGGTTCAAGTCCCAACTCCTTTGCTTACCAGCTGTGCATTTGGGGCAGGTCACTTCACCTTCTTAAGCCTCCCTCCCCTGGAAGTATAGAAATGATTTGGGGATTATTGGGAGGATAAAACTAGATAATCCATGTAAAGTGCCTAGCACAGTACTTGGCACATACTCAGGGCTTCAGTAAATATTTGTTGGTTTCCTTAGAAAGGGAGGAAATCATTGAGTTGAAGGGTGAGGAGAATTGAGGTAGAGGAAAAGAAGAGGGAAGATGAGTTGGGAAGCGGGAGAGGAGGAGGTTGGGGCTCTCTCTGAGGGATAGAGAAAGTCTGGGGAAGAAGCTTGTTCAGAGAAACAGTCTAGTGCCCGCAAGAGAGATCAGGGCAGTCCCAGTCCAGACACTGCAGTCAGAGCTGTCACCTTCCTGCTCCTGCTTGAATGAGATGGTCAAAACCCAGCCCTCCAGCAAGGACCCTAGCCTCTAACGTCAGCTCGTGTTTTCCAGACTGCTTGCGGGGCCCTGGTGAAGCAGGAACACAGAATGTCTGTCCTCTCCCTCTCCTAAGGCAAAGCTGGGTCGGAGGTGGGAACAGGAGAAGATGGCAGTGTTTACTGAGCTCTCGCCAGCCCAGATGCCTCTCCATGCACAACCTTGGGGTGCAGTTTTCCTTTCCTTTCAATATCATGGGAATGCATTACATTTCAGCCTTCCGTGTCCCCAGATCGACCCTGTGATGCAGGTATCGCCACCTCCATTCTATGGAGAAGGAAACCAGGACTCCAAAAGATGAAAGAGCTTTATCGATTCCTTCACTCATCCATTCAATCCATTCAACAATATTTATTGAGCACCTGCCTCATGCCAGACAATGTCTCCAGGGCTGTGGCTGCAGCAGGGAAAAGACAGAGTAGTTTACATTCTCCCAGAGGAAAAGAGACAAGAAGCAGGAGATAAATCACTGAACACAATGATTACAGATTGTGCCAACTTGGGGAAGGAAGGAGAGAGACAGGAGCACGCTTTTACTAGGGTAGCTTCTCGGAGGAGGTGACATGAGAGGGTGAGATCTGAGCTGGGGTGTCCAGATCATGGGGAAGAGCATTCTAGCAAGTGCAAAAGCCCTGGGGCAGAACCAGCTCACCTTGCATGATACAAATGGCACAGTGCAAAAGCCAGCACTGTGTTTAACTCTTAGGTGAAGTGAAGTGAAGTGAATTCACTCAGTCATGTCCGACTCTTTGTGACCCCCAAGGACTGTAGCCTGTCAGGTCCCTCTATCCATGGGATTTTCCAGGCAAGAATACTGGAGTGGGTTGCCATTTCCTTCTCCAGGGGATCTTCCTGACCCAGTGATCGAACCTGGGTCTCCAGCACCGCAGGCAGACTCTCTACCATCTGAGCTACCAGGGAATCCCTGTTTAACTCATAGCAGTTACACAAATGGTATTTAATAAATATTCATCACTCACTGTTCATCTCAAAGGTTTTTGCAGCTTTCAAACCCATGAAACCAAAAGCAGCAAAGTTCTTCTCTCGGTCTATATGCTCGGCACCTGGCATACAGTGGAGACCTCTTACCAAATGGCTTAATAAGGAGGTTGTTTCATTGGCTACTCTGTTCTTGCTAAGTTTAGATGTCAGGGAGACCCAAATTCAAATCCCAACTCTGCCTGTCAGTGCCTGTGTGATTCAGGGCTCAATTCTTATCTGAGCCTCAGTTCCCTTACCTGTGAAATGGGCATGAAATTGTTGCAGGAAGGGGGAACCCTTTCCAGGGCCCCATGCCTGGCTCTTGTTTAATACTTGGAAATGAACTATTCAAGGAGACACTCCTGCTGACAAAGCAAGAGACTTTATTGGGAAGGGGCGCCCGGGTGGAGCGCAGGAGGGTAAAGGAAACCAAGAGAACTTCTCTGCCACGTGGCTCGCAGTCTCGGGTTTTATGGTGATGGGATTAGTTTCTGGGTTGTCTTTGGCCAATCATTCTGACTCAGGGTCCCTCCTGATAGTGCATTCCTTGCTCAGCCAAGATGGATGCCAGCAAGAAGGATTCTGGGAGGTGGTAGGACACGTGGCGTCTCCTTTTGACCTTTCCCGAGCTCTTCCGGTTGGTGGTGGCTTGTTAGTTCCATGTTCCTTACTGGGATCTCCTGTCATAAAATAACTCACGCAAATGGTTACTACGGTGCCTGGCCAGGGTGGGTGGTTTCAGTCAGGGTGCTTCCCCTAACACAATGGATACTTCCCCATGATCTCCTTGTTAGCACAAAATGAGAAAATGTATGTAAATCCCAAACAAGATGCCTGGTCTGTGATAAGACCTTTTTTTTCGGTCATGAGATTTTTCTGACGTTAGCCAATCCACACTGAGCTCTTTACTCTGAGCCTGCACTAATTCCCTCTCCTGTGTTGTCTTTGAATCCTCACATGAGACCTTTAAGGGAGGTACTGTTTTTGCCTCACTTTGCAGGAAAAGGAAGCTATACCGAGAGGTTAAAGAACTTCCCTAAAGTCACACAGCAGTAAACAGCTAATAAGCAGGATCTGACTCCAAATTCACCCCATTACCCTTCCTTTTCCCTATAAAGGGTGGCGGGGTAGCATTCTGTGAGCTATTTATTTTTAGCAAGTTATTATTTTCCCCTCCCCATCACCTCCATGAGATCTGCCAAGCTGCTTGTTTCCTGATAGATTCTGGTATGAATTTACTTGCCCAAAATGCACGCACATATACACACTCTCACTTCCTCTCTTGCTGACTGCGTGTGTGCTAAGTCTCTTCAGTCATGTCCAACTCTCTCTGACCCTATGGGCTGCAACCCGCCAGGCGCCTCTGTCCATGGGATTCTCCAGGCAAGAATACTGGAGCAGGTTGCCATGCCCTCTTCCAGGGGATCTTCCCGACCCAGGGATCAAACCCGGGTCTCACTACATTTCCCGCATTGGCCAGCAGGGTTGTTTTTTTTTACCACTAGTGCTACCTGGAAAGACCTTCTCTCTTGGAGGAATCCTTAATTTCTAATAAGGCAGATGCACCTGGCTTCCACCCACTGTCCCCTCCTTCTCTGCAGACGCCCCCATGCTGATCTAGTTAATAGGCTCTGCTGCCCCTTTCTGACCTTCTCCTCCAAAGCCAACGAGTACTCCCAAAGCATCCAATCATCACTTCCCCCACATTTTGCACCATGGGGAGTGTCTCAGAAGGAAGCCAAAGCAGAAGAATGACACTTCTAGGGGAGCAGGACAGACTTCTGCAGATCAGAGAGGAGTGACTTGGCTGCTCCTGGCTCTGTTAACATAATGAGGGGATAACCTGGTATTTAAATCGCAGCCCAAGTGGTAAATCTGCATTGTCAGCCTTCAACATGATTTACAAAATAATTTAAAAATGCATGAACCTTCTTCTTGATAAAGCATGGGCCGGGAGGGGGCGGTTGGGGGGGGGATTCTATGGTAGCTTCTAAATATTTTATCTCCCAAGGTGAGCTGTTTGCCTTGTGGCCATCACTCGTGGAGCTAGCAAGAGGGGCTTGAAGTGTGTGAGCTTCTGAAGACCCTCCTTCATCAAGTTCATCGCCATCAATTGAGCAGGGGGAGGATGTGGGCAGTTTATGTCGCCTCTGGTCCTTGGAATCATGCTTTGGCTTGCCATCTTTCTGGAAAATGGCTGCTTGCAGGCATCCCCAGCAGACTTAAAGGTGCTTCACTCATTAGGACCTAGCCAAAGATCGCTGACTTTGAGGGACTACCCGGGCAAGAATGTCTGGAAGGCTAAGGGGAACCTGCAGGGCAGACAGGGGTGCCACTTAGATGAGCGCTTTGGAGAACAGGTAAGAAAAAGAGCAACCTCTCCAGCATCTTTGCGACCTGGAAGATGACCAAGGCGAGAAGCAAGGACAAAGATTCCTTCAAACTGGGAAGAGAAGAAATGCTACTTGAAAGAAGTAGCTGTTGTTTTGTTTTCTTGTATCACTAACTTCTTCGTCAAGGCAACAGTCACGTGCATATCCGTGAAGCTAAATGTTGTCCCACACCAATTCTGAGCAGGACTCCCAAAGCCATCTTTGTCCGTGAGACTCAAGTGAGAGCTCTTATAGGCAGATGGGGTGGGAGAGGTTCAGGAAGAAAGAGAACTGGGTGTGGCTTTCTTGACATAAGAGAACTCCACCCCCTTTTTTTTTTTTTTTTTTTTTTTTGCCATGTGTCTTATGAGATCTTAGTTCCCCAACCAGGGATTGAACCTGGGGCCTTGGCACTGACGGTGGGAAGTCCTAACCACTGGACCACCAGGGAAGTCCCCAGACAAGCCATTTTTGACCTAAACCATTTTGTGATCTAAGCCGGTCTCCATGCTTGCCCTTGAACAGGTCTCAGTAATTAATGATCTTAAGGGAACAAAAGGATTCAGGAACAAAGAAAAAGCAATTAAGAAACAACAGTTCCCAGATAAAACAGAGTCCTATTTCCTCCTCAAGGGAAATATATTACAATCCAATACAAATCTTTGGGTTCCATAGGAACTAAGGCCCCTACCCAGGTGGAGGTAACTGCAGGCTGAGACCCCAGGTTGATCAGAACCTCAGTGCTGATGGTGTTGACCTTTTCTGACTTTCGTGACTTGAATCAACTAAAGCTTGGATTCTGTCAACCTTTGCCCTAATTCTAGGCTGAATTTTCCTCTGCCCAAGCCCCTTCATGAATATGCATGTACACTTAGCTTATGTGTGTGTGCTCAGTTGCTTCAGTCATGTTCAACTCTTTGTGACCCCATGGACGGTAACCCAGCAGGCACCTCTGTCCATGGGATTTTTACAGGCAAGAATACTGGAGTGAGTGGCCATTCCTTTAGCCAAGGGATCTTCCCGACCCAAGGATCGAACCTCAGTCTCCTGCATCTCTCGCATTTGCAAGAGATTCTTTACCACGGTGGCACCTTTAGCTTAAAACTTCCCCAATTTTGCCGTTCAGGAAGATACTGCTTTGGGAAAGATCCCCAGTGTTCTCCTTACTTGCCGCAAGTGATCCATCTTTTCTTTTTCCCGTCTTTGGCTGGTTGTGTCTTTTGACGCGATACCCACAAAGAAGTGAACCCAGTTTTCAGGTAACACCCTGTCACATGGACGTCAATCCGTCACCTTGGATCTGGCTCCTCCCTGTCACTGGAAGAGAAGGGGTGGCTGGACAACGGGCCATGGAGGAACAGAATCAGAATATCTGGGAAGACGAGCCCAGGAACCAACATTTACCATCAACTTCTGCAGTGGTTCTCATGCACACTAAAATTTTAGAACTTCTGGGCTACAGAGCTTCTGAAGAACACTAGGGCTTCTGAAGAACTGTGTCTGGGCATTAGAATATGTAAAGGGCAAGTTTTGAAAAGTACTGATGCTCCAGATGCCAGCCTCCAGAAATCCTGATTTAATCGATGCTGTGTCGCTTGGATGTGAAGAGCTTTAAAACTCCCCCGAGCTGAGGTGCAACCAAGGTTGACCTCTATGGAAGCAGAGGAAGTTTAGGCTCCTGGATTCCCATGAATTCGTGTCTGCATTCAACTTGAACTTCTCTAAGTAATGGCACGCTCCCCACTTTACCTGGCTGTTCATTCCTTGACTGATCATCTGATTGTGAGACCTTATACCTCCAGTTGAACTGAAACTTCACCTCAATTCCACTTGCTGGTCCTAACCACCTTGATATCAGTCATCCCAATGGACAAACTTAGAGCTGATGAAATTCACATTTGCTGAAATGGATGAGATTGCATTCACTTTTCCTTGTTACATTTCCTCTCTCAGGGCCCTCACCTCTTTCCCACCCTCTAATCCCACCTGGAAGCCAGGGCCCTAATCTCTCTCCCTCTATGAAAACACTCTCAAGGAAAGCGTCAGAGATGAGTCAACTGCACCTTAGCATGAAAGAGTTGATGGAGGGGTGAGTGTTACATGTCAGTGACCTGGCGCCAGCTGGTTCTACTCATGTAGGATCTTGGATGTGACCCATTCACTCTCTGGGCTTCAGAGTTTCCATCCTTAAAACAAGGACGGGTTTATCTAGATTCATCTTTGGTTCCTGCCATCCAATCTGGGAAAGGTAGGAATAATGGCTGATCTAGCTGACTGATAGAAGGAGAATGATGGGGGTAGGTGTGGGGGGAAAGGAAGGAGACAAGAAGGGAAGGAGGCAGGAAGGAAGGAAGGGGAGCAGAGTCAAATAGGAGATGAAGGATGGGAGGGAGGGGGAGAAGCAGGAAATGGGAGGAGGGAGGAAGAAGGAAAGAAGAAGGGAAGGAGGGAAGGGAGGGGGACAGGGAGAGGAAGAGGGAAGGGAGAAAGGAAGGCTGGACCCCCGGAGTCCTTTGAGAACTTTCTAAGGCATCAAGTAAAACATTTGAAACTGTAGACAACACGACTCTTTATATAGTTACTTATTACACAGTGCTGGTATGCTGTTTGAATCACAAATTGCATGCTAATGGTCTAATTCATAAACCATTGACATTCTTTATGAGTCCTCAGCATTCAGAAATGAAGAATTTGTGTGCAAAATGTAATTTGCATTGCAAAATCCAATAATTTAGTTTCTCATATTCATTAACGCCTAAAACCACAACACATAACTTATCCCATTCCAACTCCCTCTTTAGGACCCTGGGAAAAGAAGTGGTTCAGCCAAGATCTCAAGTACTGCCTTTTAAGGCCAAGTTGGGAACGGCTCTGAGAATCATCAGCAGGGGCAGCCATGCTTTCCTTAAGGAGTGGACCCTGGAGGAGTCTGCACATGAAGAAAATAGAGCTAGAAGAGCCTCTTCAGCATGTGCTTGTTTCAACTTCCCAACTGAAGAAACACCAGCTGAGACTTGCCCGGCTCAGATGGTAAAGAATCTGCCTGCAATGCAGAAGACGCAGGTTCGATCCCTGGGTTGGGGAGATCCCCTGGAGAAGGGCATGGCAGCCCACTCCAGTATTCTTGCCTGGAGAATCCCATGGACAGAGGAGCCTAGTGGGCTACAGTCCAGAGGGTCGCAAGTGGGACACAATTTAGCAACCACCATAACAACCAAAAGGAGCCACATGAGTGTCATTCAAAGCTGTGTTCCCAGCACCCAACCTACACATCATGCATGCTTGAGAGATAACCCCCATTCATTCAGCAGATGTGCTCTGAACACAGACGGTGTGACGGGCTACCTCCAAGGCAGCAAAGATGCAGTGAAGAACAACACAGATCAAGTTCCTACCTCTGTGGGGCTTCCATTAGAGTGGAAGAAACAGGCGACAAACAAGCAAAGCTCACATAGATGCATGCAAGCAAACACGCTCAAATGGTGATAAGAGCTGATAAAACGGGCTTCCTGGGTGGCTCAGTGTTAAAGAGCCAATGCAGGAGACTCGGGTTCTCCCGCAGGAGATGCGAGTTTGATCTCTGAGTCAGGAAGATCCCCTGGAGGAGGAAATGGCAACCTGCTCCAGTGTTCTTGGTGGGAAAATCCCATGCACAGAGGACCTGGCAGGTTACAGTCCATGGGGTCTCAAAGAGTCGGTCAAGACTGAGTGACTAAACAACAAAAGCTGATAAAATAAGGTAACGAGATGGAGAGTGGTAGGGATGAGCCATTTAGATTCAGTGCTCAGGCTTATCCTCTCTGACAGTGGAGGGAACATTTAAGCTGAGATCTGGACCAATAAGGGGCAGCCATGGGAAGATGTGGGGACAAAGCATTGGAAAGAATGCACAGCAAGTGCAAAGGTCCTGAGGCAGAAACATGCTCTGTGTGTCCATAAAAGATGAACAAAGGCCCAAAGGGATGGAGTATTGTGACTGAGGGATAATGAGTAGGTGAGGCGGTCAGGGTAGCACTGGGAGTGGGTTATGTAGAGCCTCCCAGGCCCCTCCCTGGTCAGGAGTTAGGAATTTATCCTAAGTGTGACAAGAAACTCTGGACTGTATTAAGTAGGTTAGTGTCATGATCTGGTCCTTAGCTCTAAAGACGCCACTGGGATGCTTCATGGAAAATTGAATGGTTGAATGAGTGGGGGTACAAAATATCTCCTCTGTGTGCCGGGAGTGTGATGCCCACCATTGAGAAGGACGCAGTCAAACATTTGGGAAACCAGCATGACCATCGTGACCCTGGCATCTGGCCGGGAAAGCCACTGAGCCACCTGGTACCCAGCTCCTCAGTGTGAAGCCAGGAGTGACTCTCATTCCAAAATTCACTCAACATCCGCCTCCTCCCATCTCTGCACACCCTACAGCCTTGTCTTGACACCAAGTCATTCGTCAGCAAATCTAAAATATTTATTGGGCACATTTTAAAGGCCGAAGTGCTACATCACTGAGCTCTGCCCAGAAGGGGACAAGGCTTCACTGTGCCAGTGACCAGGATGAGGACGTGCCGGACAAAATTGCAGACAATTAATCTGAACAAATGGAACGCTCTTCAAAGGGAACTGAAGGACTCACTTAAGTGCCAGAGACAAACCAGCCTATAATGACCACCATTAAAATTTAATACAATTTGCTTATTTTGAGAAAATGAAATTCCTCATGTCCTTTATGGCCATCACTTATCCTGCAGGGAAAATGTGAGAGATGGTAGGACACCTCTGAGGGCAAATATTGAACCAAATTCTTCAAAGAGGGTCTCTCCAGAGGCATCCACATTGGTAGATGTTCATCCATCACTACTTTTCCTCTGGGAGAGGTGAAATAAAATGTGTCAGTCCTTGGTGGAGGTGCTGGAGGAAGAGGCGCTGGTGGGCAAGGTGGGCAAGGTGGTGATTGTTGCTGACCTTGCGCAAACGCTCTAGTCTTCTCTAAGTCTCAGGATCCTTATTTATCAAAATGAAGTGAGAGGAAAATCTGTTCTGTGGGGTTGTGGTGAGGACCGAACAGGATGGCACAGGCAACAGGCTGAGTACTGTGCTTGGCACCTGGTCTCATTGGATCCACGTAACCATCGTCATGGTTACATTGGATCCATGTAACCGGCGTCATCGCCAAAGTTGTTTGGGGCGCCATTATTATGGCCATACTACCTAGATAGCAGCTATGGGACCTTGGGAAAATCTCCTAATCTTCCCATAAAAAGGGGTTACCATTGTCTCTTCCCCGCGGAGTTCTTGGGAAGATTAGACAAGGCAACATATGCCAATACTTAAGACCGAATACAACTCCAGCTGTTCCCATCATTATCAGCATCTTCATCATCTTCAGAGACTGACTTCATCCTCATTCGGGAGTCATCTTGGAACTGAGGCTGGTGCTCAGAGGTTGTCAGAGCGGAACTAGGCAGTCAGAAGTCTCAACATCCAGGTGTCTGCTCTCCCTAATCCCCATGCTTCTCCATACCTCAGTGTCCCCAGTCGGTATGTCAGCAATCATGTTGGACCCACACTTTTCGTTAGCACTGTTTTCAAATGAAATGAGAGAATGGATACTAAGGCACTTTGTTGTTGTTTAGTTGCTAAGTTGTGTCCAACCCTTTACGACCCCCTGGACTGTAGCCCACCAGGTTCCTCTGTTCATGGGATTCTCCAGGCAAGAATACTGGAGTGTATTACCATTTCCTTCTCCAGGGGATATTCCTGACCCAGGGATCAAAGTCTTCTGCATTGGCAGGCGGATTCTTTATCACTGAGCCATCAGGAAAGCTCACTAAGGCACTAGAAAGTTTTTTAAAAAAAAAAGCTTTCTATAAATATAAGGTGTGGATGATTATTATTTATTAAGTAAAGAAAAGATTTTTTTTGCTATTATTTTGATTCTTCCAGCCCTGAGATAGCAGATAAATCAGAGCAACATCAAGTCAGAGTGAAACATTGGTTTCCAAAATCCAGGGAACCAAGTTTCATGGGGACTTTTTTTCTCTTTTGGCAATCTTTGCTGAAAGACATTTGAAGTGAAGTTAATAATTGAAATGTAATGAATAATTGCAGTTTGGGGTCGGTAGCACAATCATAATTGCCAGTTTATTACTTTTTTAATATATTTGCTGAGTATTAATAATATTGAAATAATGCAAGAAGATCACGGGGAAAAAATGAAATATATCATTTGTCAAGGAAAAAGGATTTCCAAACTGTAGGCACTGCTCTTATGAGTTCTGTGATGAATGTGACAGGGCACCGAATCCTTCATCATGGAGACATCACCTGAAAATTTGGGTTGCTGCAGAATTCTCATCAAGCCAAATCAAGGTGAAGATCCAGAAGGTTCCTTGTGTAGACAGCCCTGCCATCTTTTATGTGCTTCTTTGTGGGGGGGGGGGGGCGGTTGTGGATTATGGCGCCATAGAAAGTCCCTGAGCGAGGAAGAGCCGTGGCTCTTTGATCTTGGGCAAGTCCCTTCCCCAAACAGGTCTTCATGGAAAAGTGGATAAAGAGCATATACAGTGGAAAGCAAAAACAGAAAAATAAGATAAAGGGGTTAGAACTTCCCTGCTGATCCAGTGGTTAAGAATCTACCTGCCCACACAAGGGATGTGGGTTCGGTCCTTGGTCTAGGAAGATCCTGCAGGCCTCGAGGCAACTCAGCCAGTGCACCAAAACTACTTAGCTTGCACCCTGGAGCCCACGCTCTGCAACCCGGAGAGAAGGACACACAAGGAGAGGCCCACACACAGCAACTAGAGAGCAACCCACACACACAACGAGGACCCAATGTAGTCAAAAGTAAGTAAATAACAAATTTTAAAGTGACACAGAAAGCTTGGAATAAGATCCTGGATCGCAACTCTGTCATCTCTAAGAACCCATTTGATTATTTTTCACACACAGATCCCACCCCCACCCAGGCACTGCCTGTTTTGAAAGTTCTTCATATACTAATTTGAACTTGACTCAAGTCACAAATTTTACTTTGGACACCTGAGGCAAGGAGCTGACTCACTGGAAAAGACTATGATGCTGGGAAAGATTGGGAGCAGGAGAAGGGGGCAACAGAGGATGAGATGGTTGGATGACATCACCGACTCAATGGACATGAGTTTGAGCAAAATCCAGGAGATGGTGAAGGACAGGGAAGCCTGGCGTGCTGCAGTGCATGAAGTAACAAAGAGCTGGACATGACTTAGCAACTGAACAATGACAGTTCACCAAGGTTTGTCTTCTGCTCCAGGAGCAGTAGGGGGAACATACATCCTCATCTGTCGAGTGAGCAGGTCGATTTGGGCAGAGGCATCTCAGCACTGGAGAACCATGGCTAACTATGGGGAGGTCACAGCTAGTTTATTACGACAATCAGCTGAAGTGATGATGTCTGCAAATGAGGCTCTAAAACAAATGAGAGTGGATTTGAAGATCCCTCTGACAAAGCCATTCTTGCTTCTTTATGTACAGACACTTTTCCTTTTGTCTGCTACATGTCTAAGGTACTTATGATATGCCCAGCACTCAGGGAGGAGGTCGGCTTACAGCTGAGGCTCCGAGGACCACCACCATTCCTGCTCTGTGTCTTCCATCCTCCGTTCCGTTCCGTCGCTCAGTCGTGTCCGACTCTTTGTGACCCCGTGGACTGTAGCCTACCAGGCTTCTCCATCCATGGGATTCTCCAGAAAGAATACTGGAGTGGGTTACCGTTTCCTTCTCCAGGGAATCTTCCCCACCCAGGGATCGAACCCAGGTCCCCCGCATTGGAGGCAGACGCTTTAATCTCTGAGCCACCAGGGAAGCCCCTGTAGTAAAAGGCAGTGCGGTGGGTCTGGAGGGCGGGATCACAGTCCCAGTAGGCCTGAAGGACAGAGCCTTGAGCCAAAGAGGATTATACTCCAGCCTTAAGATTTCATGGAATTTGTCTCATAGTTTGGACTCCCTTGGAATCTGTTTTTGCTTTTTTTCTTATTTTCTATTTCTCCCTTTGAGAATAGAAATGTCTGTCCCACACTTGTCCCAGCATTTCTCATGATGAGCTCTGCACCTAAGTTAAATAAGCAGGGTGACAATATACAGCCTTAACGTACTCCTTTCCCAATTTGGAACCAGTCTGTTGTTCCATGTTCAATTCTAACTGTTGCTTCTTGACCTGCATACAGATTTCTCAGGAGGCAGGTCAGGTGGTCTGGCATTCCCATCTCTTGAAGAATTTCCCAGTTTGTTGTGATCCACACAGTCAAAGGTTTTGGCATTGTCAATAAAGCAGAAATAGATGTTTTTCTGGAATTCTCTTGCTTTTTCCATGATCCAGCAGATGTTGACAATTTGATCTCTGGCTCCTCAGCCTTTTCTAAATCCAGCTTGAACATCTGGAAGTTCTCGGTTCATGTACTGCTGAAGCCTGGCTTTGAGAATTTTGATCATTACTTTGCTAACGTGTGAGATGAGTGCAAGTGCGGTAGTCTGAACATACTTTGGCATTGCCAAGTTCTAGCACCATGGGTTAGTTTTGCCCCTTCTCGTAGTTCATGTAAATAAAATGATACAGGTTTGTCATGCTGTCATGTCTCACTAATGTGTTCCTTTTTATTGCTGTAGAGTTTTCCATGGTATGATTATACTAGAAATAATTTAACCGTTCTGTTAATGGCCACTCGAGCTATTTCTAAGGTTTTTGTTGTTGCTGTTGTTATTAGTATATCCTGAAGAAGATGTGGTACACATATACAATGGAATATTACTCACCTATCATCGTGTTTTAGAAGCTCATCATTTGTTGGATTTCACGTGGTTCACACTAGAGAGCAATTTGTCTCAGGATGACTCAGACCTGGTGCCTCTCCCATCTCTGATTGAGATGATGTTTAGATGAGATTTAGGATTTTAGACTTGAAAGTTGATATTGAGAAGAGTTAAGATCTGGGAGCTGTTGGGATGTAATGAATATGTTTTGCAGGTGAGAAAGACGTGAATCAGGAGGATCAGGAATGGAATGCCATAGACTACATATTTATAGCCCCACCACCACCACCACCAAATGACACCAAAAGCTCAGCTTCTCCGTACACCAGTGTGGAATTGAACCTCAGAGACAGCTTTGGGTGAAGTAGAAAAGGGGAGCTTTATTACTTTGCCAGGAAAAACAGGACGCGGTGGGCTCATGCCCTCAAAACTGTGTCTCCCAACTTGGAGAAGATAGTGAGAAGTTCTATAGTAATGATTCAAAGAGGGCATGATCATATCGTGGACATTCTTCTGATGAGTTGGTGGTGAGGTAAGTAGGAGTAAGCACCATCAACCTTCAGGTCCAACTGCTGGTCCGGGATGAACATGCTTGAGGGCGGCCATACCATCATTAATCGTTAACTGCTCCCACCTGGAGGGGGTTCAGCATCTGCACAACAGCTCAAAGATATTGCTGTGGGTATCAGTCGATGGGGAAACAGGACCTTGCCCCGAGGCTGCTCTTGCCCATTTCTCCCTGGTCTCGCATCCCCTCCCTTCCCTAATTAACAATGGCTTGAATCTGCCCAGTGGAACTCAAGGAAGGCCATGGAGGCTGAATGAAGACTGCTTCCTGTAAATCAAAAAAATAGGGGACACAGAAAGGCTTTGTGCCCAGGAGACTCACTGAGTCCTGACGGGTACCACAAATTCATATGCTGAAATTCTAACTCCCAGGGTGACGGTGTGTGGAGGTGGGGCCTCTGGAAGGTGATTAGGTCATGAGGGTGTGGCCTTCATGAATGCAATTAGTACTTCGATAAAAAAGACCCCAGAGAGCTCCTTGTCCCTTCTGCCATGGGAGGACTCAGAGAAGACAACTGTCTATGAACCAGGAAGCAAACTCCATCAGACCCCAAATCTGCTGGCACCTTGACCTTGAACTTCCAGCCTCTAGAACTGTGAGAAAGAAATTTCTGTTGTTTATACCCAGCTGGTGGTTCAGATGGTAAAGAATCTGCCTGCAATGCAGGAGACCTGGGTTCAATCCTGGGTCGGGAAAATCCTGTGAAAAAGGAAATGGCAACCCACTCCAATATTCTTGCCTGGAAAATCCCATGGACAGAAGAGCCTGGCAGGGTCCATGGGGTCACAGTGTTGGACAGCACTGAGTGACTAACACTTTCACTTTTTCGTATATATATCTGCCTGTAGTACAGAAGACCTGGGTTCGATCCCTGGGTTGGGAAGATCCTCTGGAAAACATTCTTGCCTGGAGAATTCCATGAACAGAGGAGCCTAGCAGGTTACAGTCCTTGCACAAAGAACTGGACATGACTAAGCAACTATCATACACTCTGTTTTACATAAACATGGGAATATAGGTGCTCAAATATAACCTGTTTTTTTTTCTCCACCAGTTCTATTCTATGCCAGGAACTTCTTTTTATGACAGCAAAGCCCTGCAGAAGTTTTCCATTGTATTGGTTTACTATTAATAATTCACCATTGACATCCCCACAGCTATCAAAAAGTAGCAGTAAAAAGAACATGAAAGCTTTTTTGTGTACTTACAGGGAACAATCTTTAAGATCGGTTGTTAAGTGTAAAAAGCGAGGTTAGAACAGTGTTTACTTTGCTCCCATTTGTGTAAAAATAAAAAGAAAGAAAAAGTAAGGTGGAGTAGGAAGACAGTATAAATGTACCTGCTCTGGAGAAACTAGAGGGCCTCTGGTGCTGGGTGGTTTCCGGGAGAAGCCCCAGTGGGCAGGGACCTGAGGCTGGAGAGAGACCATTCGTTACAGACACGATTCTATCGTCTGAATTTGGGGCCATATGATTGTATTAATCTAGAAAAGACACCTGTGTGCTGTGTTTCTCATGTCTTATACACTTCACTGTGTATGGGCTAAGGTTTGGGGTCTGTTAGGATGTAATGACGGAGAAGGCAATGGCAAGCCACTCCAGTACTCTTGCCTGGAAAATCCCATTGATGGAGGAGCCTGGTGGGCTGCAGTCCGTGGGGTCGCTAAGGGTCGGACACGACTGGGCGAATTCACTTTCACTTTTCACTTTCACACATTGGAGAAGGAAATGGCAGCCCACTCCAGTGTTCTTGCCTGGAGAATCCCAGGGACGGGGGAGCCTGGTGGACTTCCGTCTGTGGGGTCACACAGAGTCAGACACGACTGAAGTGACTTAGCAGCAGCAGCAGCAGCAGGATGTAGTGAATGTATTTTGCATATGAGAAAGACATGAATTTGTGGGGCAAGGAGCGGAATGCTACAGACTAGATGTTTGTAACCCCCCTAAAATCCACCCAGTGCTTACTGACCGCTCAGTGTATAAAAATATAACATTTTAGATGGCACAAATGAGCTTATCTATTAATATGAAATAGACTCACAGGCATAGAGAACAGACTTATGGTTGCCAAGGGTGGGGGGAGGGATGGATTGGGTGTGTGGGTTTAGCAGATGCAAACTATTGTATATAGAATGGACTAACAACAAGGTCCGAGTGTACAGCACAGGGAGCCACACTTGTGCTCAGTCGCTCAGTCGTGTCCTACTCATTGTGACCCCGCTAGGCTATAGCCCGCCAGGCTCCCCTGTCCATGGGATTCTCCAGGCAAGGACCCTGGAATGGGTTGCCATTTCCTTCTCCAGGGGGACACTACATTCGATATCCTCTAATAAGCCACAATGGAAAAGAAAAAAAATTTTTTTTCTATTTCTACCTATTCTCCTTTTTTAAAAATTCTCATCAACTTCTACCATCTTCAAAAGATGATTCTGGTGTTGTTGACTGTAATTATTCAAAATAAGTGTGTAAAAGCAGCAATATATACTAGAGAAATTTGTGCTCTATTTAAATTATACCTTTTATACCTTAGGTATTTGTGACTTAAAAATATATCCCCAGTCACTGTACCAACCAAGTGCCTAGAATATAATGAAGGGCTCAATAAATATTTATTGAATAATTTAATGCCTGGATAGATAAATACACTGATTACTAAAATACCTTATCTGTGAGTTGTTATTTTTTTCCACAGTGACTTCCATTCTCTGTAAGCTTGGAGGTTTCGTCACCATCTGAGTATCATCTTTGTGAACAATATAGCGGGGGAGCAAACATTTGAGATCCCTGAGCCATTTTTGCTCAGGCGGTCCAGAGTTCTAGGACAGTATCTGGAAGACATGAAAATCAGCAGTCTTCTCCCTTGTGGGATGCTTGGGGAGGAGAGGAGGGGAGGCAGGGGCCTGGCTGGAAGGAGGATGGGGTGAGGCTGGGGGTGTATACAGCAGGACCTTGCTGGTTTTCTCTTTTATAGATATGTAGTCCGGAGAAGGCAATGGCAAGCCACTCCAGTACTCTTGCCTGGAAAGTCCCATGGATGGAGGAGCCTGGTAGGCTGCAGTCCGTGGGGTCGCTAAGGGTCGGACACGACTGAGCGACTTCACTTTCACTTTTCACTTTCACACATTGGAGAAGGAAATGGCATCCCACTCCAGTGTTCTTGCCTGGAGAATCCCAGGGACGGGGGAGCCTGGTGGGCTTCCATCTACGGGGTCACACAGAGTTGGACACGACTGAAGTGACTTAGCAGCAGCAGCAGCAGTGTGGATATGTTAATCCCAAACTCCTAATTTATCCTTCTCCCCTTTCCCCTCTGGTAACGACATTTCATTTCTGTTTTGAGTGTAAAGTTCATTTGCATCATTTTATTTAGATTCCACGTATAAGTGATAACATATTTGTCTTTCTTTGGCTGTCTTACTTCATTTTGTGTGATAATCCCTAGGTCCGTTCATGTTGCTGCAAATGGCATTGTTTCATTCTTTTTGATGGCTGGGTAATATTCCATTGTATAAAATTCACCCACTTCTTATTGACCACTTGGGATGCCTCATCATTGCACTGGGTACCGGGAACCAGTGACAAGCAAAAGGGACACAGTTCCTGCCCCCTTGGTGCTGACAGTCTAGCGAGAGAGATGAGCATGAACCAAAGGATCAGCAAACTGAATGGAAAAGAGCCCCAGTGTCAAGTTCTATGAGAGAGAGGTGTACGATGCTGCGGGAGCCGATAATGGGGGATTTGATCTCACAGAAGGAGTCAGGGAAGGCTTCCCTGGGAGTGATGTTTGAACCAAGATCTGAAGGATAACTAAGAATTATTCGGGTGGAAAAGGGAAGCAGCCAGTGCAAGGCCCTGTGGCCTGAGGCAACTGGACAGGCACAAAGAATCAAAAGAAGTCCCAAGTTTCTGGAGAGAGGCTGCGTACGGGAGTGCAGTGGGGAGGTGAGGCCAGGAGATAAGTATGGACCAGGCCTCTGCAGAGTCTAATGACAGTAATGACCACAGTTATGATGACAGTGATCATATATTAGTCACTTGCTGTATGGCAAACACTGTGCCAGCCATGTCACTCATCTAAACTCCTCATAACATAAAAGTAGTGTTACTATTATCTGCTCTCTTCCAGTGAGGAACCAGGCTAAAGAGAGGTGTTGTGCTCCAGTGTTTGTTGCCACACTCTTTACAATAACCAAGACATGGAATAAAGAACATAAAGTGTCCACCAACAGATGAATGGATAAAGATATGATACAAATATATAATGGAATACTACTCAGCCATAAAAAAGAACAAGATAATGCCATTTGCAGCAACACAGGTGGACTTAAAGATTATCAGACTGAGAGAAGTAAGTCGGACAGAGAAAGGCAAATGCCGTATGATATCACTTACATGTACACACACACACACACACACACACACACATGGAACTACAAGATGACACAAATGAACCCAGCTATGAAACAGAAACAGACTCACGGACATAGAGAATGAACTTACGGTTGCTGGAGGGGAAGGATGGGAGGAAGGGATGGTTAGGGAGTTTGGGATGGACATGTACACACTGCTATATTTAAAACGGATAATCAATAAAGTCCTACTGTGTAGCACAGGAAACTCTGCTCAATGCTACATGGCAGCTTAGATGAGAGGTGAGTTTGGGGGGAGAATGGATATCTGTAATAATGTATTAATGGCTGAGTCCTTTTGCTGTCCACCTGAAACTATCAAAACATTGTTCATTGCCTATAGTCCAATATAAAATGAAATGTTCAAAAGAATTTTTTAAAAAATTTAAACAAAATTTACACTCCACGGGGAAAAAAAAGTGCTGTGGTGTACCAAGAACTTGAACCAGTTATGTCTAGTGCAAAAGCCCTTGCAGCCTTGGACCCAGAAGGCCATATAATTTGTCACCCTAATAGGAACAGCGATCATTATCAGTAATGCCAAGAACACAGACATAAACCAAAACTGTCCCAGGCCATACTAGAAAATATCTCAAGGTAAAGAAAATGAAGGGACTTTGTAAACTTCCCGTCCTTTAAGAGACACCAGACCTTATTAAGCTGAGCATGGGGTTCAGGGAGGGAAAACTTAGTGTCACCAGAAGATGGTTTCTTGAACCAATTCTTCCCTCTGCTACAACAGGAGACCCTGTTCTACTCTGATTCCCACCTCTGAAATATACTTGACATTTAAAAAAAAAATGGTGTCGGTTTTATTAATGTCTTAAAATATAAATTAAAAATGTGACAAATGAAAGAGAAACAGCAGTCTGTTTTCATGAAAATTTCATACTCTCCATCAATAAATCATAGATCGGAGAGAACCCAACACAGGCCACAGTATTTCTTGCCTGTCAGGGTAGGGGTTACTGGAGTTCACTAATGTTAAACTGGCAGAAGATTCCACTCGGGGACTGGGAATCCCTTGTCCCGGGAGGATGGGAAGCCGGCCCCCTCCCACCCCCTGCACCTCGATGCCCCTGCTCCAGACTCTGCTCCAACTTGAGGACCCATTCCCAAACTTTTCATCCAGAACCTCTACTAATATTTTGTCTTCTCTTTTTTGAAGTCTTATAAGACTTCATGGGAAATAGATGGGGAAACAGTGGAAATAGTGTCAGACTTTATTTTGGGGGGCTCCAAAATCACTGCAGATGCTGATTGCAGCCATGATATTAAAAGACGCTTACTCCTTGGAAGGAAAGTTATGACCAACCTAGATAGCATATTTAAAAGCAGAGACATTACTTTGCCAACAAAGGTCCGTCTAGTCAAGGCTATGGTTTTTCCAGTGGTCATGTATGGTTGTGAGAGTTGGACCGTGAAGAAAGCTGAGTGCCGAAGAATTGATGATTTTGAACTGTGGTGCTGGAGAAGACTCTTGAGAGTCCCTTGTATGGATGTGAGAGTTGGACTGTGAAGAAAGCTGAGTGCCAAAGAATTGATGCTTTTGAACTGTGGTGCTGGAGAAGACTCTTGAGAGTCCCTTGGACTGCAAGGAGATCCAACCAGTCCATTCTAAAGGAGATTGATCCTGGGTGTTCATTGGAAGGGCTGATGCTAAAGCTGAAACTCCAATACTTTGGCCACCTCATGCGACGAGTTGACTCACTGGAAAAGAGTCTGATGCTAGGAGGGATTGGGGGTGGGAGGAGACGGGGACGACAGAGAATGAGCTGGCTGGATGGCATCACTGACTCGACAGACATGAGTTTGAGTGAACTCCTGGAGTTGGTGATGGACAGGGAGGCCTGGCGTGCTGTGATTCATGGGGTCGCAAAAAGTAGGACACGATTGAACGACTGAACTGAACTGAACTGAAGACATGCTTTGGGCTTCCCTGGCGGCTCAGCAGTAAATAATCCACCTGTAAGGCAGGAGACACAGGAGACAGGTGTTCAATCTCTGGGTCAGGAAGATCCTCTGGAGGAGGGCATGACAACCCACTCCTGTATTCTTGCCTAGAGAATCCCATGAACAAAGGAGCCTTGCAGGCTACAGTCCATACAGTCACACAGAGTTGGACACGACTGATGCAACTTAACACACACTTGGCAACTTCTTCAGTTGCAGCATTTGGTATCTTTAGCTCTGGCATGTGGAATCTAATTCCCTGACCCCAGGAATAGAACTTGGACCCCCTGCATTGAGAGCGCAAAGGTCTAGCCACTGGACCACCAGGGACATCCCCATCCAAGCTAGCTTTTAATCCGAAAGTTGGCTCCTGCCTTCAACACCGTCTTGGAAAACCTTCATATCTAATCTGGGGTTTACAAAGAAGTGAGTCAAGGACTTCCCTGGTGGACCAATGGGAGTTATTACATTATAACATTTTCATGTTGCTTGTAGGGTAATTATGTCAAATATATGGGAGATGATAAGCAGCAGTTTGTATTATTTTGTGATTAAGAATCTGCCTGCCAATGCAGGGGACACAGGTTCAATTCCTAGTCCTGGAAGTGACCACAGGCCATGGACCATTAAGTCTGTATGCCACAACCATGGAGCCGGCCCGCTAGAGTTCATGAGCTGCAACAAAAGAAGCCGCCACAATGCAACGAACAGCGGCCTCCACTCACCGCAACTAGAATAAGTCCACTGGCAGCAACCGAGACTCACAGCAGCCAAAAGTAAATAAAATAATAAATACATTTTTTAAAAATTCAATTTAAAAAAAATAAAGCAACAAATGGAATCAATTCACTGTGTCCCGAATTAGCTGTTGGAAAGCTTTAAATATACAAGAATGACTTGGGGAAAGCGGGGCAGCTGAAAACGCAGATTCCTGGGCCAGGGTCTTATAAATGCCGATTCCCTGGGCTGGGGGAGTGGGGACCAGGCATGTGCCTTAGGCACAAGCGTGTGCCTTAGACCATTAGATCATTCATGGTCTAATGAAGGTCATGTGAAGACCATGCTTTCAGAACTAAGGTGAACAAGCCTTGGCCAGAGCATGAAGTCTGAAACCTGGGTGGGCAGGGGGTGGGTGCTTGGGAAAACTGGGATATTTCCCAGCAGAACCACCTCAGTCCCAGCTCTCCAGTCCTCCTCGACTCTTCCCCACATCCTCCTTCTACGCCCGAGTTGAGCAAACCTCGTCTTCCGAGGCCAGATTGAAATGCCAGAATGTATGGAGATTAATCATAGAATAATACAAACTGCCGCTTATCATCTCCCATATATTTGACATAATTACCCTACAAGCAACATGAAAATGTTATACTGTAATAACTCCCAGGCAGAAGAAAAAGCAGTGTTGCTGATAACATGAAAATAGAGAAGACGGAATAGAGCCCTTCAAAAACTTTTAATTAATTTTCTCCCCTTTCAGCATAATTGATGTCAATTCAGGCTTCAGCATTTTCAAAGCACTTGGCCTCGGAGCAAAGGAATTTAGGGCTGGCGGAGGCTAGCTACAGAGCAAAGTTGGGTCCTCTTGCATTTCTGCATCTTTTTAAATTATTCCATTGAGGGATAGTTGATTTGTGATGTTGTGTGATGTTGTGTTAATTTCTGCTGTATAGCAAAGGGATTCAGTTATAAGTAAATATACATTCTTTTTCATATTATTTTCCATTCTGGTTTATCACAGGATATTGAATATAGTTCCCTGTGCTATACACTAGGACCTTGTTGTTCATCCATCCTATATATGATAGCTTGCATCTGCCAACTCCAAACTCCTAGTTGACCCCTCCCCACCCTCCTCCAACTTGGCGATCACACGTCTGTTCTCTATGCCTTTGAGTCTGTTTCTGTTTCAACGTTCACTTGCGTTGTACTGTAGATTCCACACATGAGTGATGTCATGTGGTATATGTCTCCGTCTAACGCTCTGCACTTAATATGACCATCTCTGGGTCCGTCCATGCTGCTGCAAGTGGCATTACTTCATTTTTTATGACTGAGAAATATCCCACTAAGGGTTTCCCTGTTGGCTCAGCGGTAAAGACTCCACCTGCCAAAGCAGGAGACATGGGTTTGATCCCTGGATTGGGAAGATCCCCTGGAGAAGGGTCAGTCCACTCCAGTATTCTTGCCTGGAGGATTCCATGGACAGAGAAGCCTGGGAAGCCACAGTTCATGGGGCTGCAGTCTGACATGACTTAGCGACTAAACAACAACAACAACATATGCTGGTGAAGAATCCACCTGCAGTGCAGGAGACCTGGGTTCGATTCCTGGGTTGGGAAGATCCCCTGGAGAAGGGCATGGCAACCCACTCCAGTATTCTTGCCTGGAGAATTCCAAGGACAGAGGAGCCTGGCGGGCTACATTCCATGGTGTCATAAAGCGTAGGACAGGACTGAGTGACTAACACTTTCACTTTCATCTTCTTCTGCATATAAAGAGGAAAAACACACAGGTCTCCTCACTGAAGGAATTCTTTGTCTCTTGGGAAGCAGTCATGATTACAGCACAGTGCAGGAACCTGACATGATGGAGGCATGTCCTGGGTACCATGGGAGTAAAAAAGCAAAACAGGAGGCTTCCTGGGGAAGTTGGGAGGGGCTTCCTGGAGGGGGTGATGTTGAGCAGGGTCTTAATGAATACACAGGAGTTCACCAGTTTGCTTCAAGAAAGTGCAGCGCTATTACAGGAGGATACACGGGACAGAGGGTTCAGTAGACGACCAGCCTGTTAAGACAAGGAAGGCTAGACCATGAAACACACAGAGGCAGACGCTGCTGCTGAGTTTAGATTCTATCCTACGGGCCACTGGCCTATAATAACTGTTTTGCATACCAGGACCCTGTTTCAATGTTCAGAAATTTCACGGCAGTAGTTTCATTGCAAATTGTCTGGGAAAACATATCACAGCAAAAGTTATGGTAAGCTCAGTGATGCATTTAAATTAATTTGTACTTTGATCAGCCCAATCAAATCTACAGACGTTTGAAAAATAGCCTTACCCAGCAAAACATACGCTATTCTCCTCGTAGCTATAAATAAAATATGACTGGGTCTATTCTGCTCAGTACCCCTTCTCCCCAGCATCTTACATGGTGAGGCTCAGCACTGAAGTATTACGATCTCTGCGTTATGTCTTTCTACATGGTACCCACTTGTGGATCGCTTTTATAAGATGCTTCTCTCTTTTATTTAATTAGGCCCGTTCTGCACCTTTTCTCTTCTTTCATGTTCTTTCTGGATAATCTGTTGTCAAATTGCACTCTGAGGTGTTGATCTAAATCAGTGGTCCTCCAACTTTCCTGCTCATCGGCATCACCAGAGGGCTGGTTAAAATACAGAGAGCCCAAACTTCCCTGGTGGTCCAGTGGTTAAGAATCTGCCTGCCAATGCAGGGGACACGGGTTCAATCCCTGGTCCAGGAAGATCCCATAAGACTCGGGGCAACTAAGCCCCTGCACCACAACTACCTTAAGCCCTTGAGGCCTAGAGCCCACGTTCTGCAACAAGAGAGAGAAAATGAAGTGTTAGTCGCTCAGTTGAGTCCAACTCTTTGCGACCCCACAGACTGTAGCCCTCCAGCCTCCTCTGTCCATGGGGTTCTCCAGGCAAGAATACTGGAGTGGGTTGTCACTCCCTTCTCTATGGGATCTTCACAACCCAGGGATCAAACCCGGGTCTCCTGCATTGGAGGCAGATTCTTTTACCAACTGAGCCACCAGGGAAGCCCAAACGGCTACACCCCAATACAAAATAAAAAGTTAAATGTTTGCTTTTAATTTAATATAGAAAATTAATTAATTAATTTTTAGAAATACGGATTGCTGGGCCCACGCCAGAGTTCCTAGTTCAGTGGACTGGGGCCTGAAAATGAGCATTTCTAACAAATTCCCAGGTGACACCGATGCCACTGGTCCTGAGACCATTTTTTACATTATTTCTCTTCTACTTTATTTTCAGCCTATCTATGTTTTCATGGATTTCTTACATATTTTTATCTTCTTAAAATTTTCAAACTCTTGATTTCCTAAGGAAACGCTCAAAAAATATGAAATAGGTTAAAAAATAAATGTCAGGCAGTACATACAATCCTTTTAAGAGTTTTACATCTGCTTGATGTTTTAGATGGATGGTACACATCCCTAAGAATTATAGTGCTACAGAAAGGAGCAACCAAGAAACCAAGCACCACACTCAGAGAGTTGGAGAACCCAGGTTTATTACACTGGTGGGCCCAGAGGAATTAGCACTCCAAGTTCTGAGCCCCAAACAAAGGTGTTACAGAGTTTTTATACAGACTATAGTGGGCAACACTAGCTGCTAATAGGCTGGTTTAAACTAAGGGGTTTCACTCGCGGGAACAGTGGTCAAGATGGGGAGGGGGATGCCTGAGCTTTACCCGGACAGGCATGATTAAGCAGGTTTGCAGGAGCTGGGCAACTGCAAAGAGCAGGACAAGGGTGAGTGAGATAAGCTGCAGTTCCTAGTATTGCAAGTCCCCACTTTCTGAGACTACATGACCTACGTGATCCAGACTTTGCAAGAAGCAAGCTGAGTTACAGAGGCAGAACAAGCAGGGGGTTATGTGAAATTTTAACTTTTCCTCTCCAGTAGGAATCCTTAACTCATTTCAAACTAGGTAAATAAATGCTTCTGATTGTATTACCTCTGTCTCCGGTCAGTATATGTAAACATATATATCAAGAGCCAAACTTTTCCTCTGATCACTCTGTTTATATATTCATTATGAGAAAATGAATACACAATGACCAGACCATAATTAAAAGATAATTCTACTCTACTCAGCACTCTGTGATGATCTATACGGGAAAAGAATCTTTAAAAAAGAGAGCGGATATATGTATAGGCATAACTGATTCACTTTGCTGCATACCTGAAAACTAATACAATATTGTAAACCAAATATACTCCAATAACAGGACTTCCCCGGTGATCCAGTGGTTAAGACTCCATGCTTCCAGTGCAGGGGGCACTGGTTCAATCCCCGGTGAGGGTACTAAGATCCCACATGCCAAACAATGAGGCCAAAAAAAAAAAAACCTTAATAAAATTTAAAAATAAAGTAGAGTTCTGACCCATAATCTACAGCAACCAGCCCTGGAAACCATTCCATTATCTACACTAATCTGGCCAGGAAGCCAGCCTGCTCGCTAGAAGTACGTACATTCTGTAGGTCAGGCTGCAGGAAGTTGGACCACTATCTCTAGCAACCAGTCCAGAAAGGCGAAACTTTGTAATAATTGGCATCAAATGATCAGGACTTGATTAATAACTGACATCTTCCCTAATTGTTGTCCATTCTGGCAACATGGGACTAACCAGAGAAAGTTAGATACACCCCTAACCATCCACATAAGATGCCCCACTTTTTAAGAATTTTTTAAAATATTTATTTATTTGGCCACTCCAGATCTTAGCTGCAGAACTCAGGATCTTAGTTGAGGCTTGTGGGATCTAGATCCCTGACGAGGGAACATAAAGGAGGAAACAGACAGAACAGGCTCAGTTTTGAAAGCAGGACTCCATCTTGGGCAGGACTGTGGACTTTGAGCTATACACCCAGTATCTATAGAAACGATGTACCAACTGGAAAACCAGACCCTCCCAGATGGAAGAGTCCCAGGGCTCGTACCTAGACTCTCCTTCACCTAAAAGAATATCCCAATTATCTGTGTAACCGAATAGAATCATACATTCTATTATGCTTATTGGGCTATTGATAATTGTCCACTGTTAACTACCTAGGCGGAAGACATACGAATCACAGGTTAACTTTAATTGTATCTTTCTTTTTCTTTGTTCAGACTAGTTTCAGGGAATTTGGGGAGGTGGGTTTGGGCTCATACATTTAGGGTATATAAGGTTTGCACAAAAACTGGTCGGGGTCCTTGGCTAAGAGGAGACTCTGCCTTGGGCCCACAGGTATCATAAACTGCACTCCACTATCTGCATTGTCCTTCTGAGTGAGTTTGTTTCCCAGAATGCGTGGCTACAGCAATCGAACCCCAGGCCCCCTGCACTGGGAGCCTGGAGTCTTAGCCACTGGACCACCAGAGAAGTCCCAGGGCCTCACTTCTAAGTGGCTCATCCCCAACCTCCCCAGCCAACAGCCTCCAACCAGGACACATCTGAAACCTCCCCCTTTTTCTCCTACAAAGCTTTCCCACTCCTCTTCCTGCCTTTGAGCCTCTGCCAAAACACAAGGGGGTCAGCCACCATCACTTGTGTTTCATCAAGCTCTGAATAAATAGCCTTTTCTTGTTCTCATCTGGTTGGTCTTTGTTTATTTCCTCTGTTAGCTGGAGGAGCTGAAGGAAAGCCACGGCCAACTGAATCCTGGGGGAAAGTGTTAGTTGCTAAGACATGTCTGATTCTTTGCGACCCCATGGACTGTAACCTGCCAGGCTCCTCTGTCCATGGAGTTCTCCAGGCAAGAACACTGGAGCAGGAAGCCATTCTCTTCTGCAGGGAATCTTCCCAACTCTGGGATGGAACATGGGTCTCCTGCATTGCAGGCAGATTCTTTACCATCTGAGCCACCAGGGAAGCCCTTAGGGGTGTGGGGGGTGGTGTCTCTAGAAAGCATTTCATGAAAAGAGTTACACTTGTAAGACCCATGAGGGTATTTTTCCAGACTATGTACAATGGTGGCTGTATACATGTGTTCTCAGGCCCTCTTTTTGTAATTTCTGTTAAAGGGTCATGTGGCCTCAGGGATGGCAACCATGACTGTGGGCAAGGGGAAGCCCTCTGGGAATTTTTGAGCTGAGACATGTATGATCAGTGAGTTAGAAGCACCATCTTAGCAGCTGTGTGGAGGATGAAGGATAAGGAAGCATAGGTTGAGTGAACCAGGGTTCCTTGAAGGAAACAGAACTAGAACTCTAGATGAATCCTGTATCCAGGGCACCTTCCTTGCCCTGTAGTACATTCCCACTGTCCTTGGAGAGCCAAGCTTTCATTCCTGATCAGAAAGGGTGGGGTCATTGTCTCCCCAGGCTTTCCCATTGTCTTCTTAGGGTCTTGAGTGAAGCTACATGGAGCCCCAGACCATAGTCATGGTTAATTAGCTGCTGCTGCCACTAAGTCGATTCAGTCCTGTCCAGGGTAGATTTTCAACAGGAAGCCAGGGGCATATTTACAGCTGAGAATCCCCTCTTAATTGCTGGGTATGGGATGCCCGTCATTCATTTGATGGGAGTGAGGCTTGCTCTTTTGACCTCCAACATCCTGCCTTTCTGGGGCCATGGAAGTGATTCCAGGCTTGGTGACTGGAATCCCAGGAATGAGACTCCGGCCCGAACATTTGGCGAGACTTTAAATTTCTTGAGAATGGGAAATGCACACTTCACACTCTCAGAGATGCTGCAAGCAAGACCCCCCAGAAAACCCTGTATATAACTGCACCTGCGTGCGTGATCAGTCGTGTCCGACTCTGCAACCCCATGGACTGTGGCCCACCAAGTTCCTCTGTCCATGGGTTTCTCCAGGAAACAATACTGGGGTCGCTTGCCATTTTAACCCTGATCTCCCAGTAAGTTCAGATGTCCCCAAGTTTGATCCAAGCCTTGGCGCTCAGCAACAGTAAGATCCTGAAGGTGCAAGCGCCTCACCACTCCACCCCTCCACTTCCTCATTTATAAGATGTTGCAATGTGAACATCTGCCTCTCAGAGACAGATGGTGGATCTGAAGGACTTGGTGGCCTGGCCCACAGCAGATGCTGATGACAGTTACGACACACATGTCTCAAGTTCCAGGTGACACTTTGTGGCATCCTGCAGTTGAAGTCAGCAATTCCCAAATGCCAGCCCCTCAGGCGCAAGAAGATCCACAGCTGCTCTTCATGACCTTTTACTCACCATCACCTCCCCCAAAGAGCCTTTTAGACTTCTTTTCTTAATTGCTACCCCTCTCGTGAAATTTTAATAGCAGAGATACACCGTATATTTATGGACTATAGTTCTTTGGAGAGTCAAAAGCCATGAATTTTTTCACCTTTAAGAGGCAATTTTTCTCAGCAGAGATGAAATCTTACATGCATTTTTGACTCTTCCCCCCGGCCAGAGGGAAGTTAGCTAAGATTCACTGTATTGATATGTGTGCAAAGCATATTCAAACATGTATGGATAATGGTAACTTTATTTTAATTAATGGATATAACAATGTAAAATATTTACTTTTTACATAGAAGAGGGACCAGTGTTAAATAAAGCACCGCCTAAATTTAAAAATTAAAAAATTGTCAATTTTCGCTCATGTTAAGAATGCATGGGGACTCCCCTGATGGTCCAGTGGTTAAGATTCCGAGCTCCCAAAGCAGGGGGCCCAGGTTCCATCCTGATCTGGGAACGAGATCCCACCTGCTGTAACTGAAGATCCCGTATGCCACAAATAAGACCCGTACAGCCACATAAATACATACTTTTTAAAAAAGAAGTGACATACTCCACTCATGTCATTGTCCCTAAATGACAACACTCTGGTGATGGAAAATGTGACCAACACAGGGCAGTGATGGATATGCAACTCAAAAATTGTAGCACAAGGGTGTTTGTGACTGGGGGAAGGTTCTGCATCTTAATTTTAGTGGAGGTGCAGGAATCTATATGGATGAGGAAACTGCACAGGAGCTTTCCTGGTGGCTCAGACAGTAAAGAATCTGCCTCCAATGCAGGAGACCCGGGTTCAATCTCTGGATCAGAAAGATCCCCTAGAGAAGGGAATGGCAGCCTACTCTGGTATTCTTACCTGGAGAATTCCATGGACAGAGGAGCCTGGTGGGCTATAGTCCATAGAGTCACAAAGAGTTGGACAGGACTGTGTGACTAACACTTTCACACACACACACACACGCAGAAATGAAGTCTGTACTCCCTCTTGCATTGCACCAATGTCAACCTCCCAAGCTTAACATTGCACCCCCACAAGAGGGTGTCACCCCTGGGGTTCACAGGACTCTGTGCACTATTTTTGCAACTTCCTGTTAATCTCTAATTATTTAAAAATACAAAGTAAAAGCTCCAGCAAAAGACAATGGCTGCTGCATCAGGCTTCTGGGGAGTTCTCCAACTCTGAGACTTGAAGGGGAATCCTCGCTGGGTCGGCACCAGCCCCTGCCCTTCCTGCAGCCCCGAGTCAAGGCTGACACAGCTCTCAGCCAGCTGCGCTGTGAGTCCAAAGCGCCTTTGATCCCTCCCTCTCCGTCTCTCGTTACTTCACCCTGCCTGTGTTTCACGCTCCCTGACTGATCTCCATGGTTTCATCCAGGCCCTTTGATGACTTAGCTCTGGTCACTCACTAATCCGGCCAAGCTTCCCGCCTCCCACAGGTTTTCCTCCATCTTCTCACCTTCTCCTTTGTTGCTGGCCCTTTGCTGGGCTGAGAGGCCATGCCCAAAATGCCAGGGGACTGAGGGACTACTGACCACAGTTGGGGCCTCCTTCCGGCCTGAGGAACCCTAAGCTGACCCCGGGGCTTTGGTTCACAGATTCCACATTCCCAACCAAGACTTATGATTTAATGGGCATCGTTTCATAATACTTTGGAATTGGAGTGCTGGGAAAATCCGGCAACAGGTGGTCCTTTCTGTGGGTACTTGCGGCCAGAGAACTCATTCAGGAGCACTACAGAGGCTGTTGAGTTTAAAGAATCAGGAGGTGGGGGTTCACACAGTCGCATCACCACTTGCCAACAAGTGGTTCCCTCTCCTGGAGACAGAAATAACTTGTTCTGGACATACGGATGTGCTCCAAGCAGCTGATAAGACAAAGGCAGGAAAGGGATCTGCAAACAGGACAGCACTTTGCTAATCAAATTTATAAGTTACTACTCTAGCAACTTCCTTGGTGGTCCAGTGGCTAAGACTCTGTGCTCCCAGTTCGGGGGGCCTGGGTTCAGTCCCTGGTCAGGGAACTAGATCCCGCATGCTACCACTAAAAACCCACATGCCACAAGGAAAGATCCAAGATGCCATGTCCTGCAAGTAAGACCTGGCACAGCCAAATAAATAAATATTTCTTTAAAAATAAAAAATAAAAGCTAGTACCCTGGTTTCATCTTCTTTCTCTTCTGAGAACACTTTTTTACTGTTGCCTCACTGCCAGTTCCATCGATGTCTTTCTGTCATTAGACAAACCAAAGATGTCTAAAGGCAAGGAAGCCAGAGTATCTACAAGTTCCACCCTGTTGTAGGTTGCAAGATGCTCCCAGGGTTCCTAATTCCCCTATGTTTACAGCCTAATCCAGGTATTAGGCAAGCAGACATCTGAGGACAAAGAGAGGGTCATGGATACCAAATACAGAAAACCATCGGTCCAGAAGGAAATGGTGACAGCCAAAAGGAGACGAGTGGGCACTGACGGTCTCTGCTGAAAACACAATATTCCACAGAGTGCTGTTCTGTGTGGCCTCCCCAGTGGCTCAGCAGTGAAACATCCGTCTGCAATGCAGGAGACAAGGGAGACGTGGGTTTGACCCCTGGATCAGGAAGATCTCCTGGAGGAGGAAATGGCAACCCACTCCAGTATTCTTGCCTGGACAATCCCATGGACAGAGGAGCCTGGGGGGCTACAGTCCATGGGGTCGCAAACAGTCAGACACTGCGTGACTGAGCAGGACCACGACAGTTCTATGTATCTAGTGCTGCCTAACAAACCACCCCCAAACAGAAAGACCTATCACCACGACCGCGTTTGTTTTGCCGGTGAATCTACAAGTCAGCAGGGCTCGAGGCAGAGAACTAGTCATGCTCCACTCAGCCTCAGCTGGTGGTACAGCTTGGAGGATGGGATTTGGAATCCTCTGAACGGTCACTCCATCACACATCCAGGGGTGGATGCTGGCTGTCACCAGGACCACAGCGGGAACCAGTGCTGGCACACTGCAGATGGTCCCTTCGTATGGCTGTCTGGGCTTCCTCACAACATGGCAGCTCAGTTTTAAGGGCACAGAGAAGCCGGGAGAGGGGGAAATCAGGCAGAAACCACACTGTCTTTTATGACCGAGCCTCAGAAGTTGTGCAACAGTACTTCTGGTGCCTGTTGGTTGGGGGCAAGTCATGAGGCTAGCCCGTATTTAAGAGAAGAGGGGGACTCCCTGGTGGGCCAGTGGTTAATCATCCACCTTCCAATGTTGGGGATCAACGTTTGATCCCTGGTCTGGAAGCTAAGATCCCACCTGCTGCAGAGCAACTAAGCCCACATCACAGCTAGAGAAAGCCCAACCACTGCAATTAAGACCCAGCACAGCAGCCAAAACTTTTTTTTTTTTTAAGAGAAAAGGAATTAGATTTCACACTTTCAGAGACTCTGCAGACATATTTTAGAGCCACCACACTGTATACTTCCATTCAGTTCTACAAACACAGAGCATTTCCTCTCTGTCAAGCATTTTGCTAGATACCAAGGTGACAGAAATGGACAATTCATTTGGAAAATAGATTTTAAAAAGAATTCTGGAGTCAAAGTGTTTAGGTTCATTGCCATACTGATCTCAATAGTAGTTTTATAATGTGAATGAATTTTTGATTAATGCTAATTTCTTCAGAAATAATTCAGAAATACATACGTTGTTCGAGAATGCTTTTGTGCTCAGGGCCAACACTTACAGTGGGGCAGGTTGAGCACTGCACAAAAACACCTCCCCCCTCCCCAAGGAACCCAGGTGGGGAAGAAATCCAAATTGCACCTGCTCATCAGACTGTGCCCTGCTGCTGGGCTGGTTCATAAAAGGGTGTTTTCTGGTTCCATGTGCTAAGCCATTCACCCCTACCTGGAGGGGGCATCTTTTATTTATTTATTCAAAGGGGCCAAAAAAATAGAACATAAATGACAGAAGCGATATTATAAAAAAACTCAATAAAGATTTTTTTTAAAGAAATACGTCAAAATATTAATAGATGTCATCACTGCGTGGTGAACTATAGGAGGCTTTTATTCACTTTCTGTTGCTTGTGTGTACTTTTCAAATTTTCTATAATGAACACATACTATTGTTGTGAAGAAAAAAGTAATAATAAATTCTTAAAGTCATCTGCCGAGACCCATTCGACTGTACCTGTCAAGCTGTCCAGGGAATGGAGCAGAAAAATCCCCTTGAACTTGGCTCTGACCCTAGATGCCATGTTTGAGAGCCTAGTTTGTGGCCCTGAACACACTATTTCTTTTCCCTGGAAAAGTTTCTTCATCTGTGAATGGGTGAACAATACCCCCACCCTGGGTGCTTTATGGGACACCCAAAGGCTCACAAGAGATCTCAGAAGTGAGAAAGCTTTGGAAGCCATTAGATGCTCTACAAATAGGAAGAACATTTCAACCCAAATACCCTCAAAATAAGGGGTAGGTCCAGCAGGAGCCCACGAGGATCAGAACTAGGGTGAGGCAGCAAGCCACAGGCCCGGGGTGCAAAATCTAAGACCACCTCAATGACTCGCTCATCTGGATAAATAATGCGGCTGTATCCCGCTTTTAAAAAAAAAAAAAAACCTTAAACTTTTTATTTTGTATTGGATAGATGTTGAAGCTAAAACTTCAATACTTTGGCCACTTGATGCGAAGAGTTGACTCACTGAAAAAGACCCTGATGCTGGGAGGGATTGGGGGCAGGAGGAGAAGGGGATGACAGGATGAGATGGCTGGATGGCATCACCGACTCGATGCACGTGAGTTTGGGTGAACTCCGGAAGTTGGGGATGGACAGGGAGGCCTGGCGTGCTGTGATTCACGGGGTCGCAAAGAGTCGGACACGACTGAGCGACTGAACTGAACTGAACTGATAGCCAGTTCACAATGTTGTGATAGTTTCAGGTGGACAGCAAAGGGACTCAGCCGTACATATACATGTATCCATTCTCCCCTACACTCCCTTCCATCCAGACTGGCACAGAACATTGAGCAGAGTTCCCTGTACTATACAGTAGGTACTTGTTGGTTACCCATTTTAAATATAACAGTGTGCACATGTCCATCCCCAACTCCCTAACTACCCCTTCCCCATCTGAACTTCCCCCTAAGTTCGTTCTCCGTTAATGAGCCTCTTTCTGTTTCGTAAGTTCATTTGTACCATTTCTTTTGAGATTCCATGTATAAGGGATGTCATACGATATTTCTCCTTCTCTGTCTGACTTACTTCACTCCTGTGACAATATCTAGGTCCATCCATGTTGCTGCAAATGACATTGTTTCATTCTTTTTAATGGCTGAGTGATATTCCATTGTATATATGTACCATATCTTCTTTACCCTTTCCTCTGTCAATGGACATTTAGGTTGCTTCCATGTCTTGGCTATAGAAAACAGTGCTGCAATGAACATTGGAGGCACTGCTTTTTTTAAGCCTCCAAACACCCATGGTGAACAGAATAGCAACATCTTTAAATGAAGACAAGATCTGACTCAGCACCTCCACCAGCCCCACTCTCCTCACCCTGGTCTCGACCCTGAGACCTGGACTCTAGAGCAGAAGTGATTGGAGGTTTAGCGTCCAGGAGGGGAATGGCCTGAACTCCAGGTCATCCTTCTGGTTTGGAGGTCAAACCTGAACCAGGGTCCAAACCTCCCAGCTTCTAACCAAGAGTATTTTCCATCATGCCAGGTGGTATCCCTCCTGCCAGGATGATGCTTTATAGAAGATGTGTGTATGTGTGTGTCCCCTGTCCCCACCATCAATACTAAAATCAACCCAAACAAGCAGGGGTTTTCTCCAGGAAAGCCAGGAGGCTTAAGGAAGAGCTTTAACGCTGCCCTTGTTTCTCTACATTCTCATCCATATTTTGAGAACTTGGTGTTTCAATCCAAAGCTGAGCTTGAAGAGACTGAAGCCCCCTTCCGTAGAAATAGCAAGCCCTAAGACTGCTTCACAGGAATCCTTTCTCCAGGACGATGAGAGATGCATTGGAGAGGGTTTCCATCCTTGACTTGCTCCGTCATTGGAGGGTCAGGCCCTGCAAACAGCTGTTGCCGAGTTGCCTGCGGAAGCTGCCCGCAGCTGTACCGAGAAGGCAGCTGAACCGAGAAGGCGTCTGCACCCTGGCTTCTCCTCTTGCCCTTCATCACAGCACTTGTCTCCATCTGTAATTACGTGTGTGACATTTGATTAACATCTGTCTCCCCGACTCGCCCCAAGCCCAGGCTTTCAGCAGGCCGGGGTCTGCCTGCCTCCTGCTCACGCTCCTCCCCCAGGGGGAGCGCGGAGTAAGGCTCCTGGACGTATTTGCTGAATGTATGAATCATGGAGTTAATTAAACCCGTGAACTAAGACAAAGTCCGAGGTCTGGAAATGAGCAGAATACTAAGAACAGCAACCCCGGTTTACACTTTCAAATGAGAAGCCCGGTCCAAAGCTCTATGCGGCGGAGATGCATGTAATTGCCCCAACTATCTCGAAGGCAGGTACCGCTGGGAGCCCTGTCTTAGGGTTGAGGAAGTGGAGACATGGGAGGCTTAAGTCGTTGGCCCATCACACTCTGCGGTCCCTCCCCAGCCACAGAGTCCAAGCAGAAAGGGGATGCTCACGGCAGGTGAACAGAGGGTGGTGGGGGTAGCCAACCACACCCCGATCTGCCTTCTTCTGAGCTTGTCCCTCCTTCCTCCCTGCAGCCCCTCCTTCTTGATGAGTCTGGTGGTCTCTGCTGGTTGTGCCCCATAGGAGCTGGGGCACAGACACAGGGGGCCTCTCCGCTCTCACACCACACTGACCCTCTGAGCATCTCAAGGAGTCCAAAGGTTTACACCTCCCTCTAGATTCAGACTCTCCAAAGCACTGGACCGAGTAGTTCTCACCCGAAGCAACTATGCCTCCCACCCCCAGGGGACATCTGGCAATGTCTGGAGACATTTGTGATCGTCACGCCTGAGAAAGGGGTGTAATTGACATCTCCTGGGTAGAGTCCTAGACAGCATATTAAAAAGTAGAGACATTACTTTGCCAACAAAACTCCGTCTAGTCAAAGGTATGGTTTTTCGAGTAGTATTGTATGGATGTGAGAGTTGGATTATAAAGAAAGCTGAGTGCTAAAGAATTGATGCTTTTGAACTGCGGTGTTGGAGAAGACTCTTGAGAGTCCCTTGGACTGCAAGGAGGTCCAACCAGTCCATCCTAAAGGAAATCAGTCCTGAATATTCGTTGGAAGGACTGATGTTGAAGCTGAAACTCCAATACTTTGGGTACCTGATGCGAAGAACTTTTTGAAAAGACCCTGATGCTGGGCAAGATTGAGGGCAGGAGGAGAAGGGGACGACAGAGAATGAGATGGTTGGGTGGCATCACCTACTCAATGGACATGAGTTTGAGTAAACTCCGGGAGTTGGTAATGGACAGGGAAGACTTTTGTGCTGCAGTCCATGGGTCACAAAGAGTCAGACACGACTGAGCGACTGAACTGAACTGAACTGGATAGAGTCCAGAGATTGGGCACTCCATCAATGCACAGGGCGGCCCCCACAACACACAGTGACCTGACCTCAGACATCACTCGGGCTGAGGCTGGGAAGTCCCAGCCAATCTGACCCTCTGTGCTGAGAAGTATTCCCAGGAATTCCCTGGCAATCCAGTGGTTGGGACTCTACACTCCCAGTGCAAGGGGCATGGTAGTCCCTGGTCAGGGAACTAAGAGTCTACAGGCAGCACAACACAGCCAATAATAATAATAATCTGGAAAGCAATGTGCACGTGTGTGTGCTGTTCTGTCCGACTCTTCGCGACCCCATGGACTGTAGCCCACCAGGCTTCTCTGTCCATGGGATTCTCTAGGCAAGAATGCTGGAGTGGGTTACCAGGGGATCTTCCTGACCCAGGGATTGAATCTGCATCTCTTGCATCTCCTGCATTGACAGGTGGGCTCTTTTTTAAAAAAAAAAATATTTATTATTTGGCTGCTCCAGGTCTTCCTTGCGGCACACAGGCTCTTTAGCTGTGTCATGCAAACTCTTACTTGTGGTATGTGGGATCTAGCTTCCTGACCAGGGGTTGAACCCGGGGCCCTAGCATTGGGAGCTCAGTGTCTTAGCTACTGCACCAGCCTGGGAGTCCTGGCGGGTGGATTCCTTACTAATGCACAACCTGGGAAGCCCTTTCAAAGCAAGGCATATTTTTAAAAATAAGGATTCCCAACTGCCTTCTGGGTGGGTCCACTTGGATGTCCCCCGGGGTCTCAGTGTCCTCCAGAGCGAAGTCATAGTTTGCACCCCTCCTCCAGCATCATCAGTCAGCTGGCCTTCCAGCATATTCCAGTTCTGGAAACTCCAGTTCCACTCACATTACTATCCCATCTAGGGGAACTGTTATCACCTGGGCAGATCGGGCACCCACCCACTTCAGTAACCCCATCACCTAATCGCCAGCTCTGAATTCGTCTTGCCTTCCCATCACCTCCGCCCCACCTGAGCCCCCACACTCCCTGCACCGACCAGCCTCTCTGCTGGCCTCGATCCCTGCAGCTTCACCACCACCCACTCCGGCCCATCACCCATGCAATGAGCAGAGAGATCCTTCTCGAGACTGGAAGGTTTGCCGCTGGGACTTCCCTGGAGGTTCAGGGGTGATGACTCTATATTTCCAATGCAGGGAGCACGGGTTCAATCCCTGGTGAGGGAACAGAGTTCCCATGCCCCGTGACATGCCCCATGACTCAGCTGAAATATAAAAATAAAGGTATCACCTCCTTCAGAAAAATCCCCATTTAGTACAGCATTTCCTTTTGGAGTGATGATACTGTTCTAGAACAAGATGGTGATGCTTGTTTAACATTGTGAAGGTGCTAAATGCCACTGGATTGTGTGTTTTAAAATGTTTAAACTTTACTCTGTAGATATTGAACCACAATTTCTTAAAAACTGCCCCCTTGACCTCTGGGCTCCTCTCTGTGGCTTTCACAGTCTGGCCTCTGCCTTTCCCTCTAGCCGTCTTTCTTGCTAAGGACTCAGATCAGTCACTGGGCTTTGCTGTGGACTGGAGCAGGGCGCGGGGGGTGAGGAGTGGGGGTGCCTGAGATCTTGAAAGCTGAAACAGTGAAGCAGTGAGATTAAGAAAGCAAATTAGACTTGCCTGGTGGTCCAGTGGTTAGCACTTCATGTTCCCACTGCTGAGGACCCAGGTTCAATCCCCAGTTGGGGAACTAAGATTCCACAAGTGGTGCAGTGTGGCCAAAAAATAATAATAAAATAAATGAAAATTTTTTTAATTAAAAAAAAAAAAACCAGAAACTTCCCTGGCAGCCCAGCAGTTAAGAATTCACCTGGTGATACAGGGGACACAGGTTTGATCCTTGGTCCAGGAAGATCCCACATGCCAAAGGGCAACGAAGCCCGAGACTAGAGCGTAGCCTCTGCTCAAAGACCACAGAGATTAAAAAAAAAAAAATGATGGCTGCTGGTTTTAGATGCTGCTTTTGGGGTGACGTGTTATGAAACAACAAAGAAACAGGCAGCCGGTCAGTCAGCCTCGACCCGTGTCCCACACCCACCTCTAGCCAGAGGCACACACTTGGGCCAGCATTTCCCTTCCAGAAGCCTCAGTCTAACTTCCCTGATGACTCAGGTGGTAAAGAATCTGCTGTAATGTGGAAGACCTGTCCGATCCCTGGGTTGGAAAGATCCCCTGGAGAAGGAAATGGCTACCCACTCCAGTATTCTTGCCTGGAGAATTCCATGGACCAAGGAGCCTGGTGGGCTTCAGTCCATGGGGTCACAAAGAGTCGGACACGACTGAGCGACTTCACTTTAGCCTCAGTCTGCTCATCATGAAAGAGAAAAACAGCACGTGCCTCACAGCTGTCTTCAGACAGAAGAAGAGAAAGTACGCTCAGCACGTGACAAGCACTTACTAGGGTAGCTGCGGTTACTATTCTGATGTGCTTTAAAAGTACGGATTTGGCTTCACCAGGCCTTAGCTGCAACATGTGAATCTCTAGTTGCAGCACGTGGGATCTAGTTCCCCAACCCGAGATGGAACCCCAGGACCCTGCATTGGAAGTGCAGAGTCTTAGCCACTGGACTACCAGGGAAGTCCCTATTCTGATTTTTTAGAACAACCCTGGTTATAGGGCCTGTTTTCATTTCCCAGGACCACTGTGACAAAGGACCCGAGACTAAGCACCTAAAAACAACAGAAACTTATTCTCTCACAGTTCTAGAGGCCAGAAGTCTGAGACCAAGGCACCAGGGAACTTACTGGCGGCCCAACTTTCACTGCCAGGGCCCAGTTTCAGCCCCTGATCGGGGAACTAAGGTCCCGCAAGCTCAGTGGCATGGCCAAAAAAAAAAAATTATGAAAAAATAGAAACAAGATCAAGGCTCAGGAGGGCCATGCTCCGTCGGATGACTCCTGGGCGGGGTCCTTCCTGCCTTCCGGTCTCCGGAGGCGCCAGGTGTGCCTTGGCTGATGGCAGCATCACTCTGTCTTCACCTGGTCCCCTCTCTGTGTGTCAGTGGCTTCCTATGGCTTCTTGTGCCTGCCAGAGCAGGAGACAAAACAGACTTGGGCTTGATCCCCAGGTTGGGAAGATCCGCTAGAGGAGGAAATGGCAACCCACTCCAGAATACTTGCCTGGAGAATCCCATGGACCTGGTGGGCTACAGTCCATCAGGTCTCATAGAGTCGGAGGTGACTGAAGTGACTTAGCACACGCACATGTGGCTTCTTATAAAGACACCAGTTACTGGATTTACCCTGATACAGTGTGACCTCGTCTTAACTAGTTACATCTGCAAAGACTCTTTCCAAATAAGGTCATGTTCACAGGTACGAGAGTTACAAGCTTTGAACTATAGCCTTGAACCCACGTGTGTGCATGCACACTCGTGCCTGTTCACGTCCCACTCTTTCTCGACGTCATGGACTGTAGCCCACCAGGCTCCTCAGTCCATGGGATTGCCAAGGCAAGAAAACGGGAGTGGGTTGCCATCTTCTCCAGGGGATCTTCCCGACCCAGGGATTGAACCCACATCTCCTGCATTGGAGGGCAGGCTCTTTACCTCCGAGCCACTTGGAAGCCCTTGAACCCACAGCAGTCCCTTTGCAGGTAGGCGACCACCAGGGCCTCACGGGTGAAAGGTGAAGTTCAGGTGTGGACATCAGACCGTCTAGGACTGACACCAGCTGGTTCCATGGTGCCGAATCAGGACCAAGTCCTCGGTGAGGAAGAAAACTGACAGCTGGCTCCAGGCATCACAGGTGAGGCCTCAGCTCGCCTCTCGGGCTCCCCCAGGCTGCTGCTTCCAGGCAAGGACTCAACTACCCAGGGAGGCGCAGGAGGAAGCAAGCCCCACGAAGGAGCAGGGAGGCAGGGGACGGAGGAACTCAGCTCTCCCAGCACATAAATATTGTATTACTCATCCCAGGCTTGTTCCTCCTCCGGGGCTCGGAGTATTCCATTAAATTAAGCATTTCTAATTGAGGAAATATAAAAGAACACGGAACAAATGCCAATGTTCTGAGAAAATCCCCATGTCCTCCTGACGGGGAGAGGCCCGCTCCCCAAACTGTGGTTGGAATACAGGCGACTTAACCTGGTTGCTGATGAAAGGGCAGGATCTCCAGGGACAGCTGCATCAGGTGCCCGGGGTGGGGGGCCTCAGACCCCAAGGACGGTGGAGGCGGAGGCAGAAGCCCGTGGCTCCGTTGAGTGATCAGAGCACCGGGTTTGGGTCTCGGTCCTGGCCCATGACCTTGGAGCGTGCTTGGCCTCGCTGAGCCTCTGCACGTGTGCATCTGACGGTGGGAACCGCAGAGGATGACCCCCCTCCCCGCCCCTTGCAGGACAGCGGCGGGGGTCAGATGGGAGCCAGGAGCTTAGGAAACGCTCAAGTGCACCCAGGTATAAGTCAGTCACATCTGCTGGGTGACCCGCCCTCAACGGTGCTCCCAGAAAGCTTCCAGAAGAGGCCAGAGCAGATGACCCGTGATTGAGCCCAGGGGAGATGCCTCCTACAGACCTTCGGGGACATCTGAGCAGCCGGGAGGTGATGTGCTCCCTCTCCACCGGCCAGCACTCCCGAGAAAAGCTCAGACCCGCTGGGGAGGTGAGAAATCGAGACCCGAACACAAGAAGGGACTTTCCCAAGTCACCCATCCGGGAAGCAAAAGAGCGCGTTCCCAGGAGCACTGGCCCAGGCACAGCCCGCAGCCTCTCGCCCCCTGAACCACACTTTCTCCCCGCCAGCCTCAGCCCCACTTACAGAGTCTCTTGTCCCCTGGCTGGACCCCTGCTTATGAGAGAGGGTGACGGGGTAACAGCCACCAGAGAGCCAGTAGGATAGGGGACACCATTCCCCTAGTTGGGACTTCCTCGACCCAAAAGTCACATCCACACCTAGGGTTTCGCAGGACCTCGTGAAGACCTGTTTGGCTGACTGGTGCATCCCCAGTGCCTGGCTGAAGAGTTGACACGAAACGGTTCTCAGGAGAAACCTGTGGGATTGAACTGGATGAAATGGGCTTGGGGAGGATGATCCGTGTGCCCATTTTACAGACAAAAAACTGAGGCTCAGAGGGAGCCAGGGACTTCCCCAAAACCACACCCCTGAGCTGGAAGAGGTGCATCGGTGTTCCTGGCCTTTCTCAGGCCTGACATTTCACAGCTGCCCAGTCTCAGCTGGGCTTTCTGCCTTTTTCCGAACCTCCCTCAGCCTCTTCCTGTTTTTCTCTCTTCTCTCTCTCTGGACTTGGCTCCTTCCTTCTCTGTCTGCCTCTGCCTTCAGTCCCCTCCTCTGTCTCTCTCTCCAAGCCTGCACGCTGCTGTGTCTGACTCTGTGCGACCCCATGAGTAGCCCGCCAGGCCCCTCTGTCCTTGGGATTTCCCAGGCAAGAATACTGGAGTGAGTTGCATTTCATCTCTCACGTCTCCTGCATTGGCGGGCAAGTTCTTTGCCACCGCACCACCTGGGAAGCCCCCTCTCTGTCACGGCCTCTGTCTTATCTCTGTGAGGCTGTTGATATGTTTCTCTGAGCCTCTGTGTCTGTGTGTATGTGTCCATCTGTCATTCTGTCCTCTCTCCCTCTCCCTTCCCCTATCTTCCAGATGCTCCAGGGGCGGGGGTTGGGGGGGGTCCCCAGTTGTAAATATTTGGGAAGCACAGGCTTCCCAGGTGGCACTAGTGGTAAAGAACCCGCCTGCCAATGCAGGAGATGTGAGAGACGCAGGTTTGATCCCTGCGTCAGGAAGATCCCCTGGAGGAGGGCATGGCAACCTGCCCCAGTACCCTTGCCTGGAGAATCCCACAGACAGTGGAGCCTGGTGGGCTACAGTCCATGGCCCGGGCTACAGAGCTGGACACAACTGAGCAACTAGCACTTTCACTTTCTCTTCATGAGTGAAGAAGGGAATGAAGGATATGAGTGAATCACTGCTGCTGCTGCTGCTGCTAAGTCACTTCAGTCAAGTCCGACTCTGTGCGACCCCATAGCGGGCAGCCCACCAGGCTCCCCCGTCCCTGGGATTCTTGTCTGGAGTGAATCACTACATCCTGATAAATGATGAACATACCTGTGGATGGGGGGTGGACAGTGAGTGAACAAATGAACGGGTGAATGAATGAACTTTCTCGCCAGGAGGAGCCGTCCTGAATGGGGCGTGGGTCAGTTCCATGGACCGTCCACACCAGGGGATCCGGCCAGGTCTGGACCAAAGGACACAGGTCCAGGCAGAGCTCCCTCTGCGAAGGGGAGGCAAGTACTTCCTCCCCTTCTTGTCCTATTTACTTTTCTGACAGTAAAAGCCCCCTCCCCTCCACCCCCAAAGCCCACCTCCCAAGCCCCGCCTCCCCCTGGTCCGAAACCCTCATCACCCCAGATGACGGGAGAAGCCCCTCCTCCGTCTGCTCTCCACCCCCCAGACCAAAGGAGCTTCTGCGGGGGTTCTCACCCCACCTCCTGCATGGCACAGTCACCTGGGGAACTTTTTTTTTAAATACCAGTGCCTGGGCCCACTTTGGAAGTTTGGATTCCTTTGGACTCAGTTGTTAGAAGTTTGGTTTTATTTTAAAGCCCCTGAATGATGTTAACATGAAGCCTGTAGTGAGAACCGCTATGTTAGAAGCACCTCTGCCACCCAGACAGCAATGGAGGGACTTCTCTGATGGTCCAGCGGTTAAGACTCTGCACTTCCCCTGCAAGGGGCACAGGTTTGATCCCTGGCCAGGGAACTAAGACTCTGCATGCTGCATCGTGTGGCCAAAACACTGAAAATATATTCAAAATAGGGATGGAATGAAATGGAATGGGATGCGATAGGACAGAATCCCAAACACAGCTCAAGCGTGAAGAACCTCCTTACCATGGACCAGAGGGAACCCCCGACCCTCTTCCTCTGCCTCCTCCTCACCTCTCTAACTTCACCTCCTACAGCCATACCCCAACACGCCTTCCTTCCCTCCCTCAAACACCTAAGCCTGTTCCCACCTCAGGGACTTTGCACGCACTGACACCTGCCTGGTCGGCTGTTTCCCCACATGGAGGGCTCCTCATCTGAGTGTCAGCGCAAATGCCATCTCCTCCCAGAGGCCCTTCCTGACTGTCCTTCCGAGAGTAGCCCCTCCCAGCACCTTCCATCTCATGACCCTGTTTTCTTCACCGCCTGAGTTTCTCATATGTGCTGCTGGTTCGCACGTGTGCCATCGGTTTCCATGTAACAGCAGGGATCTTGTCATCCATCCCCACAGACGTGTTCTCAGACCTCAGCACAGTTTCGGCACATAACAGGCATTTGGTAACTGTTTATTGAACGAATGAGATTCTTTACAGCTGTGTAGTCAGTTCCTCGAGAACACACGTGCTCTCTGTCATTATTCCTTTTTGTTCCGATAGCCGGGATTCTCACACTCGGTGCTTTGACAGGTGGGACCAAATCTTTCTTTTGGGCGGGGTGGAGGGGGGGGGTGTCCCATGCCCTTTGGAAGTTGATCAGCAGCCCTGACCTCCACCCCCTGGAGGCCAGTAGCACCTGTCCCCAGTAATGACAACCAGAAATGTCTCCAGACACCCCCAAAAGCCCCAAGTGGAGAGGGAGCAGCGAATCCCCCCCCCAGTTAAGAACCCCCGCACTGCAGTGTTTAACCCACTGAAAGGCTGAGAACAAATGTCTTCGGTCTGATTTGAATATCAAGGCCAGCCTCTGATGCAGTTCCCCAGTATGACCAGCAGGTGGCAGCAAAGACCGCCCTCTCACTATCACAGTTTGCTCCGCTTTGTGAAAATTTTTTCATCTTTCTCCCCAGACTAGAAACTGATTTTTGGAAATTCACTCACCCACTGCCACGAGGTCTTGTGCCCAATCCACTTTATTTGCACTTTTTCAGACTAGACAGAAAGGGGAGCAGCAGCAATGATTTGACCCCAGAAGTGCGCTGGAATCAGGTAGATGTGAATTTCAGTCCCAAATGTACCCCCTTTCTCTCCTCAGCTTGGGCTTCCCTGGTAGCTCAGCTGGCAAAGAATCCGCCTGCAATGCAGGAGACCACAGTTCAATTCCTGGGTTGGAAAGATCCACTGGAGAAGGGATAGGCTACCCACTCTAGTATTCTTGGGCTTCCCTGGTGGCTAGGGACACCTGGGTTCGATCCCAGGGTCGGGACGATCACCCAGCAGAGGAAAAGGTGACCGCCTCCAGTATTCTGGCCTGGAGAATTCCATGGACTGTATAGTCCATGAGGTCACAACGAGTCGGACACGACTGAGTGACCTTCACTCTCTCCTAGCTTAGTCCGTCTGTACCTCAGTTCTGACCTGTCCGCACTTTGCACATGTCCGTAGTCATCACTGACAGCCATATATTTCACCTGCCTCTGTCCTCAACCGTGCGGCAACTCAGGGAGCAAGGGCTCGCTCTGGTGGGGTCAACGCCCCTGCTGCTGCTGCTAAGTCGCTTCAGTCGTGTCCGACTCTGTGACCTCATAGACGGCAGCCCACCAGGCTCCCCTGTCCCTGGGATTCTCCAGACAAGAACACTAGAGTGGGTTGCCATTTCCTTCTCCGATGCATGAAAGTGAAGTCGTGTCCGACTCTCAGGGACCCCATGGACTGCAGCCCACCAGGTTCTTCCGTCCAAGGGATTTCCCAGGCAAGAGGACTGGAGTGGGGTGCCATCGCCTTCTTCAGTGCATGAAAGTGAAAAATGAAAGTGAAGTCGTGCCCGACTCTTAGTGACCCCATGGACTGTAGCCTACCAGGTTCTTCCGTCCCTGGGATTTCCCAGGCAAGAGGACTGGAGTGGGTGCCATCGCCTTATCCAATGCATGAAAGTGAAAAGTGAAAGTGAAGTCATGTCCGACTCTCAGCGACCCCATGGACTGGAGCCTATCAGGTTCTTCCGTCCATGGGATTTCCCAGGCAAGAACACTGGAGTGGGTGCCACTGCCTTCTCCCGGTACCCCTAGTTCCTAGCATAAACCTCAGAGGTTTGTTGAATGACTGATTGATGGGCTCACTGGACAGTGCAGGGGCATAGTAAGCAATGACTCAATGGGTGTCAGCCATGATGATGACCACGCCCTACTAAGGATGATAACTTCATGATGATGGCCATGCTATGGTGAGGGGGAGGACGTCACAGTGAAGGCAGTGACATATGGCAAAAGTAGTGCTGTCATGGTGAGGATGATGATGTTATGCAGTTGATCTTTAATGTTCTCATCTTATGGTCCACACCAGTGGTCCCCAAACCTGAACCGTCAGCCCTTCCTGAGGAGTTTCTTTAACAGGTATTTTATTTTCTTTTTAGCCATGCCATGCAGCAGGTGGGATCTTAGTCCCGAGACCAGGGATCGAACCCGCACCCCCTGCACTGGAAGCACAGAGTCTTAACCACGGGACCACCAGGGAAGTCCCTCCTGGGGAGTTTCTTAAACCTGAAGCTCCCCGGCCCTCCACACATCCATGACTCAGAATCTTACAGGAGCAGGTGCTCAGCCTTAGCTGATGTTGAGTCATCAGAAGAGGTCTTAACAATTATCAACGCCTAGGCTGCCCACCTCCGAGAAGGCAATGGCAAGCCACTCCAGTACTGTTGCCTAGAAAATCGCATGGACAGAGGAGCCTGGTGGGCTGCAGTCCATGGGGTCGCTACTAGTCGGACACGACTGAGAGACCTCACTTTCACTTTTCACTTTCACACATTGGAGAAGGAAATGGCAACCCACTCCAGTGTTCTTGCCTGGATAATCCCAGGGACGGCGGAGCCTGGTCGGCTGCCGTCTATGGGGTCACACAGAGTCGGACACGACTGAAGCGACTTAGCAGCAGCAGCAGCAGCAGGCTGCCCCCCTGGAGACCATCAGAGCAGAGGCTCAGCCCTGGCATCAGGCCTTGTGATTGTAATGGGCAGCAAGGCGACAGCCAGCCCTGACACTTAACAAACTCCCCAGGTCAGTGTGATACAAAAGGTGGTCCCAGCTCAGGAGTGTCTGCAGCACCTGGAAACTGCTTAGAAATGAGCACCACCCAGACCCACCGACTCAGAGACCCCGGCCAAGTGGGTCTGGACCCCCAGTGCACTGACATGTGAGCAGGTCTGCTCCAGGGGAGTTCAGACACACAGCCACTCTGGGGACCCCCATCCCCATGGGCCAGAATATCAGGAGGAAAGAGGGATGGAATTTTCTAGAGGAGGGAGGAAGAGTTATGATTAGTCCCCAGAGATTGCCCTAGCCATTGACCAACTCCTCGGGGACCTCTCATCTCCCTATTCTAGACTGAACCTCCCCGCCACACGAGAAAAAGCCAAACTACAGTGATTTTCACCCCAAAGGAGCCGAGTCTTCTCTGAAGAGTGTTTCAGTGCCAATGGGGCCACGGAGGTGGGCACAGCCTCCCAGCCAGACCCACCGGGGCCACGCTACGTAAACACCTTCCACCTGCAGTCACAGAGCTGCTATGGGGTGTCATTATTTCACAAAAGAGCTGTCATATGTCCCCAGGACCTGGCCTGTGACAGCAGACCTCCCATGCTTGCAGAAGCAACCCACAATCCCCACTGCTTTAGAGGAGACCGCGTGTGTGTGTGCACTGCGCTCATGTGTGCATGCATGCTGAGTCATTTCAGGCGTGTCTGACTCTTTGCCACCCTATGGACTGTAGCCCACCAGGCTCCTCTGTCCATGGGCGTCTCCAGGCAAGAAGACTGGAGTGGGTTGCCATGCCCTCCTCCAGGGGATCTTCCTGACTCAGGGGTGGAACCCAGGTCTCCCAACTTGCAGGCAGGAAATCATCATACCAACGAAGCCTGTTCTGCTGAAGGCTCGGGATGGGACCACGTGAGCATGAGCCTGGATGGGGTAGATAAGGCAGGACACGCCCACCACCTGGCTGTTGAGGAGCCCACGTCTCTGCAGTCTTCCCCCCGGTTCCCTGTGAGGCCTCCTGCCTGGCCCCGGGTCCCGGAGAGGCCTGAAGCCCAGTGTCTGAGGTGCAGCAGCCTCCACTCGCAGGATCCAGGTCGCAGCCAGTCAGTCTGAACTGCCCAGAAAAGCTGCGATGTAGGAGAATATGCCTCCAGCTTGCTGTGTGTTTTTCCAACACTTACCCAACCTCTCTGGTCCTCCATTTCCTTAACAGAGAAGAGAGACTCATCCAAAGGGCAGGTGTGAGGATGCAGTGAAGCCAGAGGAGGTGTACGGAGGCTGCAGTGACGCAGGGGGCGCTTTTGTGGTCTCACGGGTTTGGGCTCCTCCAGTCCACAGACACACAGGCGCCTGGACACAGCATCCCCCACGCCAGGCCCGGAGCTCAGCCCACAGTGGCTCTCTGGTGGTGGCCTCGGACCAGGAGGAAGCCGCAGCCCACCAGGATGGTGTCCCTGAGCACCGGCCCCTCCAGTCCCAGCCGCTCCCTCCGCCCTCCAGCCGGTGCCCTCCCGCGATCAGATGGCCTGCTCCTGCCGCCGTCTCAGGCTGAGCATGCGGGCCGCCGCCAGGAAGGTGGCCCCGGTGAGCAGCTCGGCGACGCAGCTGACCCAGCCCAGGGCCAGGGACCAGCCGAAGCGGATGTCCACCTGGTCCAGCAGCGTCTTCTCCTGCAGGAGACACAGCGCCTCCTGGAAGGCGGCGGCCGAGTAGGCGATGTAGACGCTGATGCCGGCGAGGGTCACCAGGGCTGCAGTGGGGACAGAGGAGAGCTGATGGACCCCCACACACCCAGCACCACCCCTCCTTCCCTCTGCTGCCCGTCCTCTGTCCCTCCCCTCCTGCCACTGGTAACTCCTCCCCATCCATCTTACGCGCGCATGCGCACGTGTGTGCATATGTCTGTGTGTGTGTGTGTGTGTGTGTTCTCCCCATCCATCTTACGCGCGCGTGCGCACGTGTGTGCATGCGTGTGTGTGTGTGTGTGTGTGTGTGTGTGTGTGTGTGTGTGTCTCCTCTGTTCAGGGGATTTCCCAAGCAGGAATACTGGAATGGGTTTCCATGTCCTTCTCCAGGGGATCTTCCCAACCCAAGGATGGAACCTGTGTCTCCCCCAAATTGGCAGGTGGATTCTTTACCACTGAGCCCCCTGGGAAGCCCCCATCCACCTCAGCTCGTGTCAATTCCTGGATGCCCTCCACACCCCCACCCCAGAGCTGACCAAACCACCCCCTCCCACGGTTTCACAGCGCCTCACAGCACTCCGTCACTGCCCAGGTCAGAACTGGAATTTTGCATCTGTTTGTGAACCAGCTCCTGTCCATCTGCCCCAGTGTGAGTCCCAGGGGGTCCGCCCTGGATTCCCCAGCACCCTGCACATGGCCGGTCCCCATCCCTATGTTATTAAGGCCCGCTGTCCAGTCTCGTAGTTGACGATCCTGGGTGGCTATTTAAACACATTAACCTCAACCTACATCTCAGCTCCACGCTGGCACCTGTCACGCATCAAGTGCTCATTGCCTGGTTCCGTGGCAAATCAGAGACGGAGACTTCTCCTGGGGAGGTGCCATTTGGAGAATTCATCACTGGGCAAACTATTAATGCTGATATTCTTAATGATATTACCATGGATGGAAGGGAGCCTTATGGTATTCTCACCTCCAGGCTCTGCTTTGGCTGTTCCCTCCATGGATTTCGAGTGTGTGTATCATCCCTGTTCTTGTTTTGTGTTTTGTGCTGTTTATGAGACTGTGCAGGGGGTTTGGTTGCAGCATGTGGAGTCTAGTTCCCTGAGCAGGGACAGAAGGCAGGTCCTCTGCATAGAGAGCATGAAGTCTTAGCCGCTGGACCACCAGGGAAGTCCCTGTTCTTGTTCTTTTTTAAGGACCATTTCAAATGACCCAGGAAAATTCCCTAGTAGCCCAGTGGTTAGGACTCCACACTTTCACTGCCAACGGCTCAGATTCAATCCTTAGTCAGGGAACTAAGACCCCACAAGCCATGCAGCGCGGCTAGTAAATAAGTAAATAAGCAGGAGGCTATAAAACTACCAGAGAAGGCAATGGCACCCCATTCCAGTACTCTTGCCTGGAGAATCCCATGGGCGGAGGAGCCTGGTGGGCTGCAGTCCATGGGGTCACTAAGAGTCGGACTCGACTGAGCAACTTCACTTGCAATTTTCACTTTCACACATTGGAGAAGGAAATGGCAACCCACTCCAGTGTTCTTGCCTGGAGAATCCCAGGGATGGGGGAGCCTGGTAGGCTGCCATCTATGGGATCGCACAGAGTCGGACATGACTGAAGTGACTTAGCAGCAGCAAGTGCTTGATCCCATCTTTGAAACCCAGCCATTGCCTGACTTACCTGATTTTAATCAATCAAAGCAAAGTTGTGCCAGGATGGCAGGTGTTCATGAGACAGCAAGGGTCTCCGGCCAGCCCGTGACCCTGACCCTGAAGCTCTCGGGACTCGGCTACTTTTATGAAGCAGTGAAAATGATTCTCAGAACCTGCTCTCACCCCCAGGCTTCTCTCCTGGGACCACAGACCCAGGGACCCTGGGCAGGAAACCCGTTCACCCTTTCCAGCTAGGAGATCACAGCAGGGCAAACTGAGCCCCAGAGGTGATGCAGTCTCCCCCACCTTCCTTCCTTCTGGGGGATCGTGCGCAGTCCCTCCCAACACCCAGGGCCCCATGCCAGGCAGGCACCTACCTCCAAAGAGGAAGAGGGTCCCTGTGAGCAGGAGGAGGCAGGAGGCTCGCAGGAGGAAGCTCAGAAAGCCCGTCATGCCCCCAAAAACCATGAGGATCAGGCTGAGCGGCAGCAGAATCACGAACGTCCCATGCATGGCTTAGGGGTGACAGAAGGAGGCAGTTACTAATGTCCTTCAGTCAATCAACAAACACCTACTGAGCACTTCCTGTGACCAGCACCCAAATGCTGGGGGGAGGCGGGGAAATCGCCACTACTGCCAATAATGATGATGATCCGGGCTTCCTTGTGGCTCAGGGGTAAAGAATCTGCCTGCTCATGTGGGAAACACAGGTTTGATCCCTATCTGGGAGGATCCCACATGCCGCCGAACAACTAAGCCCATGTGCTACAACTATTGAGCCTGTCCTCTGGAGCCCAGAAGCCTCAAGCACTGAAGCCCGTGCTCAAACAAGAGGAGCCCTGGAACCACAACTAGAGAAAAGTCCGAGCAGCAACGAACCTTGGCACATCCTAAATAAATAAACAAAATTATTTTTAAAAATAGTCATGATAATGATATGATTAATGTGCTGTGCTAAGTCACTTCAGTCGTGTCTGACCCTATGAACTGTAGCCCGTCAGGCTCCTCTGTCCATGGGATTCTCCAGGCAAGAATACTGGAGTGGGTTGCCGTGCCCTCCTCCAGGGCCTCTCCTGACCCAAGGATCGAAGCTGTGTCTCTTATGTCTCCTGCACTGACAGGCAGGTTCTTTACCACTAGCGCCACCTGGGAAGCCATTCAAATGATTAATAGCCACGGTTGTCGAAGCTCAGTTACGCCAGGCTTTGTGCTGCGTAAGTAGCATCTCATTTAAACCCCATGCGCCCTATAAGTAAGTATCGTCCTTGTTCGTTCACTTATTCACTCAACACGCGTGTATCGAGTATGTGCTGGGTGCCAGGCTCTGAACCTAGATTGGCAAATGCATAGGCAAATTCACCAAGACTCCTGCCGTGTGGGGTCAGCAGTGAACCAGTAAGTGACAAAGTTGAGAAATGGTGCCAAATGCACGGGGAAGGGCATGAACAACGCTGAGAAGCAGAAAGGGCAGTGGCTCTACTGAGGAAGCGACAGCAGAGCAAAGACCTGAAGGAGGAGAGGGAGGCAGCCGTGCAGGAGGGGCAAGAACTGAGGGGCGACAGGGGAGGATGGAGCAGGGGGGAGTCAGAGACGGGAGGGGGTGTGCCTGGTGGGGCTTCCTCCAGGAGAGCCAGCCAGCGAGGGTGGCTGGGGGGAGGAGAGTGAGGCTGTGGGGAGGGGAGATTGTTCAGAGCAGCTCGCGTGGGGCTCCGAAGCCATCGGGAAGATTTTTAATTTCTCTCCAAATGAGAGGGCTTCCCTGGTGGCTCAGACGGTAAAGAATCCGCCTGCGATGCAGGAGACCTGGGTTCCATCCCTGGGTTTGGAAGATTCCCTGGAGGAGGGCATGGCCCCACTCCAGTATTCTTGCCTGGAAAACCCCTAAGGACAGAGGAGCCTGGCCGCCTGCAGTCCATGGGGTCACAAAGAGCCGGACAGGACTGATCGACTAAGCACAGCCCTGAATGAGATGGAGCCCACCAGTCTTGAGGCATAAAAGACATGGACTTTAACTTCAGTTTCTACAGGTCGCTCTGGTCGCTATATTGAGAGTAGCCAGCAGAGGGGTGTAGAGGGTTGAAAGAAGGCTCCCAAGTTCACGTCCAAACTTCATTTTCCTGGGCTCCAAAATCACTGCAGACGGTGACTGCGGCCGTGAACTTAAGACACTTGCTCCTTGGAAGAAAAGCTATGACCAACCTAGACAGCGTCTTAAAAAGCAGACACATCACTTTGCTGACAAAGGCCCATCTAGTTAAGGCTATGGTTTTCCCAGTAGTCACGTTTGGATGTGAGAGGTGGACCAGCAGGGAACACCGCCAGAGAAGATGCAGGAGTTCACATCCGGAAGGGTCAGCCCCAGCCATGCCCCCCACTCCCTTCCCAGCCACTGGAGGCTGAAGAGTGACAGGTGCGGGGGGCGGGGGATTTGAGCAGGAGAGCGGAGGGGGAAGCCAGAGAAAGAACCACTCAGAAAAGTGCCACCAGCATCCATCTGCTCCCCCTTCTCTGTCCCCAGACTGCATGTCTTTTGTGAGTCGCTTCATCCCTCAGAAGCTCCCTTTTCACATCTCTGACCTGGAGGTCATGAGTTGCGGTTCGATGTGTTACCAAAAGGACAGCGTGCGTGGAGGAAATGTAGAGGCCGATAGAGCCCGGGTTAAATCAACCGTGACCCCACCAACCATAAAGATGATGAAGGTAATCATCTGGGCTGCCTTCCCCTGTGATCACGCCCCTCGGTCTGCAAGCCCCTAAATGCCAGCAGCCTTGGCGAGTCAAGAAGACAAGACTCCTCTCCTTCCTGGGGCTGTCACGTGACAAAACGTGATTCCAGGGGACGGGGGCCCCTGGGGTCTTTCCTCCTTCCCTCCTTCCCTCTTTTCCTTCCTTTCTCAAGGAAAGATCTTGGGCAAAGAAGCACAACAGCTGGTGTGAAAACCAGGTTCTGTTAAGACCTGTCTGCTGCACGGCACTGCCTCCAGATGCTGGCTGAGAAATGAAATCATTTCTCATTTAGAAATTAATGAGGTTTCCCGGAGTTGGTTCATCCCTGCAGCCCCACGTGTGAGCTCCCCAGACACGCTGCCAGTTGAGTTCCTGTACATGTTCAATTAAATATCTGGACGAGAACAGGGCTCCCCCTGGGAGAGTTGTAACATTTCCTGCTGCAATTTGGTTTAGTACTTTTTTTTTTTTATGTGCCTTGGTCTTTTGTTAGTTTTTGATTTTCAGGACTGCTGTCTGGGGACATAAATATTGATTCTGAGTTCTGTTCTACTTGGAAAGGTCCCCATCTCCAGGTACATCTCATTCAGAAATGAATGTCTAAGGGCCCCATGGAGCCTGGGCATCAGCAGGGGACAAGGTCTCTGGCCTCACGGAGATCACAGTCCAGGAAGGAGACAGACTCTCAGGAAAATAAAGGAGATGATTACAGACCAAGTGTCACAAAGGACAGGAGCGTGATGATATGGGAAAAAATGAGGTGGCCACTTCTATAGCTGAGATGGCTATTTTAATTTCCTAGAGCTGACATCATAAATTACTGCAAACTAGGTGTCATGTATGGATATGAGAGTTGGACCATAAAGGAAGCTGAGCACTGAAGAATTGATGCTTTCAAACTGGGGTACTGGAGAAAACTCTTGAGAGTCCCTTGAACAGCAAGGAGATCCAACCAGTCAATCCTAAAGGAAATCAACCCTGAATATTCATTGGAAGGACTGAAGCTGAAGCTCCAATCCTTTGACCACCTGATGTGAAGAGCTGACGCGTTGGAACAGACCCTGATGCTGGGAAAGATTGAAGGCAAAAGGAGAAGGGGGCGGCAGGGGATGAGATGGTTAGATAGCATCACCGACTCACTGGATAGAGTTTGAGCAAACTCTGGGAGATAGTGAAGGACAGAGGAGCCTGGTGTGCTGCAGTCCATGGGGTCAAAAAGAGTCAGACTTGACTTAGCAACTAAGCAACAACAGCAGATGTCTTAAAAGCAGGTGGAATTTATTCTCTCATAGTGCTGGAGGCTCTAAGTCCAAAATCAAGGTGTCAGCAGGAACTTGGTCCTCCAGAAGCTCCGGGGAAGACTCCTTCCTGCCTATTCCCACTTCTGGTGGTTGCTGGCAAGGCTCGGCATTCCTTGGCTGGTGGCAGCATCCTTCTTATGTCCACCTCCATCTTCCTATGACCTTCTTTTCTCTCCTCTGCAATTCTCCTTGTCTTACGAGGACACTTGTCATAGGATGTAGGTTAGTCCACAATGATCTTGAGAGCCTTAACTATATCGGCAAAGATACTTTTTCCAAATGAGGTCCCATTTCCGGGTACTAGGATCTGTGAGGACACGGTCACATTTTTCTGGAGGATGATACCCTTCAATCCACTACAGCGTTGGGACTTCGCCTGTGGTCCAGTGGCTAAGACCCCGCACTTCCAATGCAGGAGCCTGAGTTTGATCCCCAGTCTAGGAAATAAGATTCCACGTGCTATGTGGCAAAAACAAAAGAATCAATTAACCCAATCCACAACAGTGTTTACAGTAGGAGCACAACCCAGAAGAGCTAAGATTACCATTTAGAATTAATCATGGGCTTCCCTGGTGACTCAGTGATAAAGAGTCTACCTGCCAATGCAGGAGACATGGACCTGATCCCTGGTCCAGGAAGATCCCACATGCAGCTACAGCCTGGGAGCCTCAACTACTGAAGCCCGAGCACCCTAGGGCCCATGCTCCACAAAAGAAGCCACCACAATGAGAAGCCCTCGCGCCGAAACTAGAGCAAAGCCCTGCGCAGCACTGAAGACCCAGAAGAGCCATAAATAAATAAAGTTATTTAAAATAATACTAATAATCGTGTTGGAGATCAGAAAGATGACGAAGGTGCAGTCCCAGTCCTCCAAGGAGCCACGTTCTGGTGACAACAGATTCGAAAATTCACAAAAAAATATAAAAATCCACTTCCTTACCAGGTATAATAGGATTGAATGTCTCTGAGGATCTCATGGCAACTCCAAGTCACACTGACAAGGTTTGAAACTAAGGATAGTGACGTTTTCCCTTCTGGGAAATGTTTCCTGAGACTTTCTTCTTTTGCTAGCACTTCGGATGTTGTTGGAGAATGACACCTCTCTGCTCTTTTAGCTTCTCCGATGGCTCAGTGGTTTAAAAAAAAAAAATCTGCCTGCAATGCAGGAGACTCAGGCTAGAACCTTGGGTTGGGAAAATTCCCTGGAGAAGGGCATGGCAACCCACTCCAGTATTCTTGCCTGGAGAATCCCATGGACAGAGGAGCCTGATGGGCTACAGTCCATAGGTCACAAAGAGTCAGACATGACTGAGCACACACGCACCTCTCTGCTCTCTATAACAGAAAGACTATTACTTCGTTAACTACCCTGGGGCTTTCTGACCTCGCAAGCATTCCGGAAGCCTTCTCTGCCCATCAAGCTATTCTTTGAACAGTGCGATAATGGATCATTCACGCAGTTATTCTTGGCATGAACATCTTGGCTTTTCTCTGGGTTTGCTTTTCCTTTGCAACAAAGCATTTCTGAATCAGAAAAATCTCTTGCACCTGGGTACCTATTTGCTCTTGATGAAAAAAATGACCTGTCAATGTTATTAGTATTATTAATTCTACATAGTAATCTTAGTTCTCAAGTGTTGAGCTCTTATTGTAGGCAGTGGAGAAGAGCGGGACTCCGACCCCAAGAAACAGGTTAGGAATTTTTCTTCCGGTCTCAGCACCCTCACATTATACTGAAATTACCCTCGGTGTAGCATCATTCTAAGAGAGTAGAAACGGCCTGTATTCAAATCCCAGATCAACCAGTTACTGTGCAAACTTTGGTCCCTTACCCAACCTCTCCATGCCTTGGTTTCCTCATTTGAAAAGTGAGGAGGATAAATCACAGTACCTGCCTCATGGGACTGTTCTGGAAATTAAATGGATGGAAACACGTGAAGACCTCATGACAGGGTCTGGCACACAGCACCTGCTCTGTAAGCACTGACTGTTATTTTTACTGCTCTTCAACCACTCCACAGAAAGGGGTCCACACCTCCCTTTATTCCATGCCCCGCTTTCATGTCCTTTGTTACACCTACTACTATTTGAAGCCATTTTATGTTTATTTATTCACGGGTCACCAGGTGTTTATTATCTGCCTCCTGCACTAGACACTAAGCTGTATGTGGCAAGCATCCCACCAGACTCACCATGTTTTATCTCCAACATTAAGTAAAAAAAAAAAGGAGTTTGCAATGATTAGCCAGAGGACAAGATGGTTGGATGGCATCATGGACTCAATGGACATGAGTCTGAGCAAACTCTGAGAGACAGTGAAGGACAAGGAAGCCTGGATTGTTGCAGTCCATGGGGTCCCAAAGAGTTGGACACGACTTTGCCACTGAATAACAACAACAAAGCCCCATTTTACAGATGAGAAGCCTGAGGCTCAGGGAGGTAACATGACTTAGAAGGAGACAACAACTCCCCGTCTGTTTTAGGTAACTAAAGCTGGATTCTTTACCATCTCTGAGCTACTAAAACAACTATGCTGGACGCTTTGCTTATATGATCTCATTTCATCTCAAAGCAGCCCATTTTTTTTTTATTTTTCACTGAAGTAGAGTTGAATTACAATGTTACGTTAATTACTGTTGTACAGCAAAGTAACTCAGTTATACATATATCTACATTCTTTTTCATATTCTTTTCCGTTATAGTTTATCACAGGATATTGAATATAGTTCCCTGTGCTATACAGCAGGACTTTGTTGTTAATAAAACAGCCCATTTATGGAAGCAGACAACTGGCCAGAAGTCACACAACTAGCAAGGGAGACCTTATCTGATTAAGTTGACCCCACCTCATAGTGTTGAGAGAAGCACATGACTCAGCCTGGCCAATCAGCACACTCCCTGCCCTCAGCCACACTGATTGGCTCAGTCCTGGGCATGTGATCCGATCTGATCCAATGAGAGACCTACCGGGAGTTGCAGAATGACTGGGTAACAGTCTCCTATTTTGGTTGCTGAGACTGGAGAGGATTTAGCTGAAGAGAGAATCCAGAGGCAAAGCCCAGAGAGAAAAAGAAAGAAATTGTGTTTAACTCTTTAGATCCTGGGGGCTTGAGCTTTTCAGTTCCATGGACCAGGAATTCCGTGTTTTGTTTCAATTAGTATAATTTGGGGGCTTCCCCGGTGGCTCAGCGGTAAAGAATCTGCCTGCAACGTAGAAGCCGCAGGAGATGCGGGTTCGACCCCTGAGTTGGGAAGGTCCCTGCAGGAGGGGCATGGCAACCCCCTCCAGTATTCTTGCCTGGAGAATCCCATGGACGGAGGAGCCTGGTGGGCTACAGTCCACAGGATCACAAAGAGTCGGACACAACTGAAGCGACTAAGCATGCACGCACAGTATGATTTGAGTTTCCATCACTTACTTTCAAAAGGCTGATACAGCTAGGCTGGGTGGCTCAAAACTGTGGCTCTTTTATCTAAACTGCTGGGACTTCCCTAGCAGTCCAGTGGTTAAGACGCTGAGCTTCCAACGCAACGGGCAAAGGTTCAATCCCTGGTCAGGGAACTTATATCCCACATGCCATGCAGCAGGGCCAAGAAAATATTTTTAAAATATAAAAGTAATAATAATAAACTGTGCTGAATTAGAAGATTGCCTCTCTCTGCCAAAAAGAATCCCAGTCCCTAGCCAGGAAAACAAACCCTTGACATCCCCAGAGCTAATCAAGAAGATAAAATATCCAAGCAAGGTGGATTTTTACTGGGTACAGAAGTAAGCTGCCCACATGGGTTTTCTTGCAGGAAAAATCAATGGTTCTTCCCATACACCCTGGGGCTGTCTAGAAGGCTGACTCACAGAACATGCTGCTTGTCACTTGGCCTCTGTCCTCTATGACTCTTCTGCAGGTCCAAAAAGGAACACAACCTCTTCGTGTAATAAAAGAACTTGGCCAACATTCAAAACTCTTTCTGGAGATAAAGAGATTCTGAGAAAAAACTGTCTCTGGGGGTGATTTTCAGTGAGCACGAGGTCTGAAGGGCCAGCCTCCTCTCTGATGATACAATGGTAGTAAGAGCAGCTAACACTCAGGGTACACTTACAGGGCCAGACACTGCATGAGGCTCTTTAAATACACTCTCTCATTTCATCCTTGACCGTTCTTATAAGGAGCAATAAGAGTTATCTTCAATTTGCCCATGAGGGAACTGAGGCTCAGAGAGGTAGAGGAATTTGCCCAAAGCCATCATGTACGGATGTGAGAGTTGGACCACAAAGAAGCCTGAGCACCGAAGAATCGATGCTTTCAAATTGTGGTGCTGGAGAGGACTCCTGAGAGCCCCTTGGACAGCAAGGAGATGAAACCAGTCGATTCTAAAGGAAATCAACCCTGATTATTCATTGGAAGGACTGATGCTGAAGCTGAAGCTCCACTACTCTGACCACCTGATGTGAAGAGCCGACTCACTGGAAAAGACCCTGATGCTAGGAGAGATTGAGGGCAGGAGGAGAAGGGGTGACAGAGCATGAGATGGTTAGATGGCATCCCCGAGTCATCGGACATAAGTTTGAGCACACTCTGGGAGATACTGAGGGACAGGGAAGGCTGGCGTGGTGCAGGCCATGGGGTCACAAAGAGTCAACACGACTGAACGACTAAACAACAACAACACGCCTAGTTGGTGGTGAGGCCAGGGCTTAGACCTGGGGCAGAGGCTGAACAGATGCACAGACTGTGGACGTGGGTTTTGCCTGTTTCTCAAAACCCTGGACCACAAAGGGCTGCTGCATTATCAAGTTTCACGAAGAGGCCAGACCAGTGCTGACTGGTTAGCCATCCAGTGTACCCATTGATGTGATAAGTAGGCTGAAGGCCAGCATCCAGCCCAGCAAAGGGCCACAGATGTGGCTGCATCTAAAAGAGGCTGGAAGGACGGGTACAGAGGAGTAGTGTTAACTGATCACTAAGTATGTGTCTAGCATATTTACATCAAATCATTCTTTGATGCAACAGGGAGATCACACAACAACCAGGCACTAAGCCGGGTAAAGCTCCAATTTTTTCATCCAGTTAGTTCGTGGAATCCTGACCCCACACCCCTTTAGGGTTTTGTTATCTCATTTGGATAAATATGGAAGCTGAGGCTCAGAAAGGTTAAGATACCAACCCCGGGATCACAGAGGGGTCCTGGTAAAGGCCTAAGCTGGGCTTTGACTTCCAGCCCTCAGTTTATGGGCAAAAATTCTTGATTATTCTTCCCGCCCCACAATGGGAAAACCCTCTTGTTTACTTGATTAAATGAATAAACAAAAATAAGCTGGGGCTTCCCTGCTGGTCCAACAGCTAAGACTCTGCACTCCCGATGCAGGGGGTCAGGGTTCGATGCCTGGTCTGGGAATTAGATCCTGCATGCTACAACTAAAAAGATCCCTCTTGCCACAACAAAGACCCAAGATCCCGTGTGTTGTGACTAAGACGAAGCGCGGCCAAATAAATACATTTTTAAGTTTTAAATAAATAAATAAGCTGCATAGGCACAATTTTCAGGTGCAAAGGGACACCCAACTTTGTTTTAAGGCTGTAGTAACTGATACAGCATCTCCTGGTTACATTCTCCAGCCTTCTCTGTGGACCAGAGCGATCCATTCAGAAGCCTGCTCAGTTCAGTTCAGTTCAGTTCAGTTCAGTCGCTCAGTCGTGTCCGACTCTCCGCGACCCCATGAATCACAGCACGCCAGGCCTCCCTGTCCATCACCAACCCCCGGAATACACTCAAACTCATGCCCACAGAGTCGGTGATGCCATCCAGCCATCTCATTCTCGGTCGTCCCCTTCTCCTCCCGCCCCCAACCTTTCCCAGCATCAGAGTCTTTTCCAGTGAGTCAACTCGTCGCATGAGGTGGCCAAAGTATTGCAGTTTCAGCTTTAGCATCAGTCCCTCCAATGAACATCCAGGATTGATCTCCTTCAGAATGGACTGGTTGGATCTCCTTGCAGTATAAGGGACTCTCAAGAGTCTTCTCCAACACCACAGTTCAAAAGCATCGATTCTTCGGCGATCAGCCTTCTTCACAGTCCAACTCTCACATCCATACATGACCACGGGAAAAACCATAGCCTTGACTAGACGGACCTTGGTTGGCAAAGTAATGTCTCTGCTTTTTAATATACTATCAAGGTTGGTCATAACTTTCCTTCCAAGGAGCAAGCATCTTTTAATTTCATGGCTGCAATCAGCATCTGCAGTGATTTTGGAGCCCAAAAAAATAAAGTCTGACACTGTTTCCACTGTTTTTCCATCTATTTCCCATGAAGTGATGGGACCAGATGCCATGATCTTTGTTTTCTGAATGTTGAGCTTCAAGCCAACCTTTCACTCTCCTCTTTCACTTTCATCAAGAGGCTTTTGAGTTCCTCTTCACTTTCTGCCATAAGGGTGGTGTCATCTGCATATCTGAGGTTATTGATATTTCTCCCAGCAATCTTGATTCCAGCTTGTGCTTCTTCCAGCCCAGCGTTCCTCATGATGTACTCTCACTCCAGTATTCTTGCCTGGAGAATTCCATGGACAGAGGAGCCTGGCAGGCTACAGTCCATGGAGTCGCAAGAGTCAGACACGACTTAGTGACTAAACCACCACCTGCACACCACTGGGTGAAGTCCCTCTGAAGGAAATATCCGCTAGATGCTTGGAATGTGAGGGGGGTGGGCGTGCAGGAAAGGAAGGGATCTCACGAACTCTGTCCTCAGCTCCAAGTTGCACCAGGAAGACCTCTGGGTGTTCTCAGAGCATTTCAAGCATCATCAGGAATTCCCATTCAAAAACTCCTATTATGTGTTAGCTTATATGCAACTTATATGCAGAAGCCTTCTAGCTAACACATAATAGGAGTTTTTGAACGGGAATTCCTGATGATGCTTGAAATGCTCTGAGAACACCCAGAGGTCTTCCTGTGCAACTTGGAGCTGAGGACAGAGTTCGTGAGATCCCTTCCTTTCCTGCACGCCCACCCCCCTCACATTCCAAGCATCTAGCGGATATTTCCTTCAGTGGGACTTCACCCAGTGGTGTGCAGGTGATGGTTTAGTCACTAAGTCGTGTCTGACTCTTGCGACTCCATGGACTGTAGCCTGCCAGGCTCCTCTGTCCATGGAATTCTCCAGGCAAGAATACTGGAGTGGGTTGCCGTTTCCTTCTCCAGGGGATCTTCCCGACCCAGGAATCGAACCCGGGTCTCCCTCATTACAGGCACATTCTTCACCAACTGAGCTACAAGGGCAGTCCATGGTGTGCTGGAGCTGGATTATATCAGAGTTGTTCTATCGCTAAGTCCTGTCCTACTCTTTGTGACCCCAGGGACTGGAGCACACCAGGCTCCTCTGTCCTCCACCGTCTCCCAGAGTTTGCTCCAATTCACGTCCATTGAATCAGTTGTTAAGTTTTTAGGAACATGCGGAACCAGCTGATGTCATGTTGACAGCTTGAAATTGACTGCAGTGGGAATATTTACTCCACAGAGGTTGGCAAATGCCACAAATCAAGATGCTCCCCTCCCCCAGAGAGCCAATTGTTAAGAATTTTCCAGCACACCAGTAGACTTCAGAGAAGCAGTCTGGTTCACTCATGTACTCATTTATTCACTCAACAAACATGGACTGAGTTCCACCTCTAAAAGATAGTTTGCATTCACTCTCACACCTGCTCAGCCAACCTTGGCTCATGGGCTACTCTGTGCCAATGCTGTGTGTGCTAAGTCACTTCAGTCCTGTCCGACTCTGAGACCCTATGGACTGTAGCCTGCCCAGCTCCTCTGTCCATGACATTCTCCAGCCAAGAGTACTGGAGTGGGTTGCCATACCCTCCTCCAGGGGAATCTTCCCCACCCAGGGATCAAACCCACATCTCCTGCATTGGCAAGCAGGTTCTTTACCGCTCGTGCCACCTGGGAAGCCCAGGCTCTGTGCTAAATACTAAATATTCTGTGCTAAATTCCGGCTGTGGCAAGAGAGACACTGGTCCCTGCTGGCATGGAGCTTGATTAGTGAGGGGGTCAGCTTTTAACTCTAAAAATGTCACATAACCTTTACTGTGAGTAGGAACTAAGGCAAGCTGGCAGGATGGGAGCAGGGAGACTCCAAGTGGAAGCAATGGCATGTGCAAAGTCCCTGTGGCAGAAGGAAATGTGGCACCTTCCAGGAACTGGTTCATGACCAACGCAGCCGGAGAGGAAAGAGCAAAGGGAAGAGTGGAGCTGAAGAGGGGCCCTGGCAGCCCTGGTGGGCCATGCTAGGGACTTGTCTTTATTCTAAGAGTCCCATCCGCAACCCTCAGTAAGTCTATCAAAAGCTGCCCATACTTTTCAAGGCCTATGGAACTCAGTTCTCATTTCCTCATCGTTTTCTTTGTATGGTACCTCTTTCTCTAGGCGTGTTTCCTCTTTGGAAAAGTAAAGATTAAGATGGAGATGACAAGAACTTTGTAGGAAGGCTGTAGGAAGGCTGCAATGGAAAGCGTTCAGCTCCAGGTCTGGCCGCCGGTGAGCTGAACTACGACTCCGATTTTCCCTCCGCCCTCCAGTGTTTATTCAGCCCCTTTGCTTTCCTGAATTCTGTCCTCAAATCCTGCCGGCTTTTCTGACTTCGGAGCACCGTGCCAGGCACTGGGAAGTCAGCCGGGAACAACAGACACAAGGCCCCTGGGGGTGGGGAGCTGTTCTTTGCCTCCTGGTTTTCCTCTCTCGGATCGTTCAGCCAATATTTTTACTGCATCTTTGGTGCTGCCAAGCGCTCGTCCTCAACAGCGAGGATGCAGCGACGGCTGACCATGGGGTGTGCCAGGCAGCTCCCCAGGCTGGTTAAGGTGTCTCCTCGGCCTCCGAGTCACCCTCCCCTGTGCTGCTTGCCACTCTGAAATGGAACTGCGCACTTCCCCCTCGGTCTCGCCAGCTAGCCTCTGCGCCCCCTGAGCGCTCGGCCTGGGGCTTGGAGTGCAGCACCCCGCTGCCCGGCGCACCGAAAGCCTGCAGCCAGCGTTTGTAGAAAGAATCCCCAACCACACAACTTCACGCGTGGAGCCAGAGGGTGCCGCCTCCTCCTCCTAAACCCCTTCCCCAGCTCCTGCCCAGTGTCAGAGGCCACCTCGGGCGCCCTCTCCTCCGCAGGGCCCCCGCCCGCTGTTTGGATAAAAACTCCCAAACTGGCGTCCAGCCCCGGGTTCCCCCCCACTTCCCACCCTCCCCGGACTCACTGAGAAGTTGTCGGCTCGAATCGCTGACGGTCACGTTCTCCTGCCAGAAGGGGTTCATCAGCGGCGCGCACGGACTCTGGACTGGGTGGGCAGAGGAATCGGTGGACCGGGGGTCCCCGAGGTTCAGACCCGGCCCGCGCCTTCGCCCCCACCTCCCTCCTGGATGCCCCACCCGGGAGTGTGGGGGCGCGGAGCAGCTGTGGGCTGAGCGGGGCACCTCTTTAGAGGGGCGATGGCAGCCCCGGGACCCCGGGCCACTTCCCGTCCGGCCCCGGATCTCGCATTTCGCGGGCTCCGGGGCTTGAGAGCAACAGGTCCGGCCACCGCCCGGGCTCCCCGGGTGCCCCCTTACCCCGGCAGGTCCGCCAGAGGCCGGAGTGCGAGCTCAGAGGTTCGAGCTGGCTGCGGTTGGCGGCCCCCGCCGGGCCCCGCACCCCCGGGCCGCCCCGCTCCAGGCGCTCGGTGTCGATGATGTACCAGAAGTCGGTGCCGATGGCCGCCGCCAGGAGCACGAAGCTGAGCGCCCCGGCCAGCGCCGCCGCGCCGGCCAGCGCGCCCAAGTGCAACCGCATCGCCGAGCCGCGCCCCCGCCCGCAGCCCGCAGCTCGCGCGCCCCGGTTCTGGGAGCCAGAACTGGGTCCTCGGGACCTCGATCCCTCCCTCCGCCCCTGGCTCCGCCCCTCAGTCCCTCACCTGCAGGCCGGGACCGGCACCGCCTCCCGGCTCAGACCCCATCCCGGTCTAAAGCCCCACCTCGATCAACGCTCGCAGCCCAGCGCACCCTTTCGCTCCCGCTCCTCGGTTGCTCGCAGACCCTCCTCCCACCTATCCGCTCCCGCACTCCCCACGCATCCCAGCTGTTCCCCGCTCTGCCGGGCCTCTGCCGTTCCTCCCAGCCCTCTCCCGAACCCCACCGCCCACCCCCCAGCTCAGGGAGTCTGCCCTTCGACGCCCTTCCCACAGCTCTGGGCTCAGTGGATGCGGGCTGCTCCTCTGTGCACAGCGCCCAGGCGCCCAGCACAGAGAAAAGGGCAGGGTGGTGCGGGGGCGGAGGGCGGGCTTCCCACAAAGGGGATGAGGGGATGGGGGTAGGGGCGGGGGGAGTAGGAAGAACAGCTAGCACCTGTCCTGTTTGCAGGTCATTCTCAATAGCCTCTCCCCCCAACTTCAACCACCCTTCTCCAAAATCTCCCTCTTCAGTTGATTTTTCTAGGCTGGCTACAGAGAAAAAAGACAGATCAGTTTTTTTATATAAAAATTCTTTAATGGATAACCAAGGAGGTCCAACAGCATAGTACATAGGGAACTATATTCAGTATCCTATGATAAACCATAATGAAAAAGAACATTTAAAGAAGAATGTGTGTGTATGTGTGTGTGTAACTGAATCATTTTGCTGAAGAGCAGAAATTAACATTGTACTTGGAAGCAACAGATGAATGAATAAAGAAGTTCGGGCTGTATATATATATATATATATATATATATATATATATATATATAATGGAATATTACTCGGTCATGAAAAGGAATGCATTTGAGTCAGTTCTGATGAGGTGGATGAACCTAGAGCCTATTATACAGAGTGAAGTAAGTCAGGGAGAAAAACAAATATCATATATTAATGCATATATATGGAATCTAGAAAGATGGTACTGATGAACCTATTTGCAAAGCAGCAATGTCCATGGGGGTGGCAGAGAGCTGGACACAACAGAGTGACTAACACTTAGTGGAGACACAGACACAGAGACCAGACTTGGACACAATGGGGGACGGAGAGGGTGGGACGAATTGAGAGAGCAGCGTGGAGACACATGTTAATACATTCAGTTCAGTCAGTTCAGTCGCTCAGTCGTGTCCGACTCTTTGCGACCCCATGAATCACAGCACGCCAGGCCTCCCTGTCCATCACCAACTCCCAGAGTTCACTCAAACTCATGTCCATCGAGTCGGTGATGCCATCCAGCTATCTCATTCTCCGTCGTCCCCGTCTCCTCCCGCCCCCAATCCCTCCCAGCATCAGAGTCTTTTCCAGTGAGTCAACTTGTCGCATGAGGTGGCCAGAGTATTGGAGTTTCAGCTTTAGCATCAGTCCTTCCAATGAACACCCAGGACTGATCTCCTTCAGAATGGACTGGTTGGATCTCCTTGCAGTCCAAGGGACTCGCAAGAGTCTTCTCCAGCACCACAGTTCAAAAGCATCAATTCTTCGGCGATCAGCTTTCTTCACAGTCCAACTCTCACATCCATACATGACCACGGGAAAAACCATAGCCTTGACTAGATGGACCTTTGTTGGCAAAGTAATGTCTCTGTTTTTTAATATGCTGTCTAGGTGGGTCATAACTTTCCTTCCAAGGAGTAAGCGTCTTTTAATTTCATGGCTGCAATCAGCAGTGATTTTGGAGCCCAAAAAAATAAAGTCTGAGACTGTTTCCACTGTTTCCCCATCATTTCCCATGAAGTGATGGGACCAGATGCCATGATCGTAGTTTTCTGAATGTTGAACTTCAAGCCAACTTTTTCACTCTCCTCTTTCACTTTCATCAAGAGGCTTTTGAGTTCCTCTTCACTTTCTGCCATAAGAGTGGTGTCATCTGCATATCTGAGGTTATTGATACTTCTCCTGGCAATCTTGATTCCAGCCTGTGCTTCTTCCAGCCCAGCATTCCTCATGATGTACTCTGCATATAATTTAAATAAGCAGGGAGACAATATACAACCTTGACGTACTCCTTTTCCTATTTGGAACCAGTCTGTTGTTCCATGTGCAGTTCTAACTGTTGCTTCCTGACCTGCTTACAGGTTTCTCAAAAGGCAGGTCAGGTGGTCTGGTATTCCCATCTCTTTCAGAATTTTCCACAGCTTATTGTGATCCACACAGTCAAAGGCTTTGGCATAGTCCAAGTGCAAAATGAGAAAGCCAGTGGAAATTTGCTTTGTGATGCAGGGTGCTCAAATCCTGTGCTCTGTGACAACCTAGAGGGGTGGGATGGGGTGGGAGATGGGAGCAAGGTTCATGAGGGAGGGCACATATGTATCCCTGTGGTTCATTCATGTTGATGTATGGTAGAAACCAATGCAATATTGTAAAGTGACTAGGATCCGATCAAAAATAAACAAAGATTTTAAAAGACCACATTGTAAATCAACTATCCGTCAATAAAAGAGAGTCTGGTTTCTAGTCTAGGCTCCTGGTCAGTTTTGAAAAGAGTAAGTGAAATGTTGTAATTTACATTTTTTAAAATCTCAATCTCCCTACCGATTTTATTGTGGAGCAGAGACTGTAGGGAGACAGCACAGGAACCAAGGAAGCCAGTTAGGAGCAACTTAACAGTAGAAGCACAAGAGATGTTCAGGCCATGGTTGTGGCAGCCGGGAGTAGGTGGAGAAGTGAACAGATTATCTTTTTAATTGAGAGGGGTTGGCTTGATAGGATGTAGTGATAGACTAAGGCTGACAACAACTCTTTTCCTTGTTTAATCCTCTCTAACCAACCCCATCCTCCTCTTCATCACTAGCGTCCTCATCTCCATGAGCAGCAGCAGCACCCTGAACAGAGCCATCACCAGCAAGAACACAGGCTCCCCTTGATTGCACCACACCATGCTGCTCCAGGACCCCTTCAACCACCATCTGAGTAAGACTGATACCTCCCGTAACCATCCCCTTAGTTATCCCAGGTGGCACAGTGGCAAGGACTCCCCCTGCCCATGAAGGAGAGGCATGAGATGCGGGTTCGATCCCTGGGTCGGGAGCATCCCTGGAGAAGGAAGTGGCAATCCGCTCCAGTATTCTTGCTTGGAGAATTCCATGGACAGAGGAGCCCAGTGGGCTACAGTCCATGGGGTCGCGGAGTCGGACATGACTGAGCACGAATGCGCGCAGTCAACCATCCGCACTGAAGATTTCGCCCTCCACCCTATCATGCTACTGTCGCTATCTTCAATTGCACCATCATCCAAACAGTGCTCGACTGTTCCACCAACATTTGGGAGCCTAACTGGAGGCACAGTTCAATGAGGTGGGTCCCAGGACCCCCTAATAGTCCGTCTTTACGGTTTAATCTCTTCTCTCTCCATTCCTCTACGTCTCTCAGCTGTCTGTCCTCTCCTGGCTTCGTTCTTATTCAGATTCTCATTGGTTGGAACCCCAGGAGTTACTTTTTCCATCACTTAGCAATCCCAACAAAAAGAACAAATGTCTTTCTCAGTGGTGCAAGTCAGATTTCCAGGATTCCCATCTCTGACCCAATCTCTAGGAACGACAGGAGCGGAAGGCACCGCCTGGCCAAGCCTGGATCAGTCACCCGCCTGCTTCTGAAACCAAGGGAGGGTGAATCGGTCCCATCCTCACCATTTGAGTTAAGAGGCGTCCTGGCTGCCAGACGTAGCAAATAAAAACAGAGGTGCCCAGTTAGTTACATCCGAGGCCTTCCCAGGGGCACCAGAGGTAAAGAATCCACCTGCCAGTGCAGGAGACTTAAGAGATGCGGGTTCGATGCCTGAGTCAGGAAGATGCCCTGGAGGAGGAAATGACAACCCACTCTGTAGTATTCTTGCCTGGAGAATCCCACAGACAGAGGAGCCTGGCAGGTTGCAGTCCATGGGGCCACAAAGAGTCGGACATGACTGAGCACATACACACACACACAGAGTTACATTTGAATTTCAGATGAATAATAAAATTCAGTATAAATATGCTCCATGCAGTATGTGGGAGACACTTATATTTTAAAATTGTTGTTGGACTTCCCTGGGGGTCCAGTGGTAAAGAATCCACCTGCCAATGCAGGGGACACAGGTTCGATCCCTGGTCCAGGGAGATCCCACGTGCCATGGGGCAACTAAGCCTGAGGGCCACGACTGCTGAAGCCTGCATGCCCTGGAGTCTGTGCTTCACAAGAGAAAGCACCGCTGTGAAAAGCCCATGCCCTGCAACTGGAGGGTAGCCGCATCCACCACAATCAGAGAAAGTCCGTGCGCAGCAGCGAAGACTCAGCGAAGCCATTAATCAATTATTTTAAAAAGAAAATAAAACTGTTGTTGCTGTGTAATCTGAAGTTCAAACTTAACTGAGCATCCTGTCTTTTCTCTGGCAAACGTAGCTGGCTCCTCAAAGGACAGTGAAAGTCACTCAGTTGTGTCCAACTCTTTGCGACCCCATGGACTACACAGTCCATGGAATTCTCCAAGCCAGAATACTGGAGTGTCCGCAAAGGACAACCAAGGCGCTATGACCACAGCCAGGAGAAGGGGCGGTGGCAGGGTGGATGATACCCCCTCTACCCAGTACGGGCACTTTCCTTCACTGGGTCCCACATCCCTCATCTCCATAAGGAGACCTTCAATGCCCCATTGCAAAGACAACCTTGTAGGCTTTGATCATTCTCTTTTTTCCTGAGGATTTTGATAGAATCTACCTGAATCATGCTCAGTCACTGTAAAATGATCAGAAAGTAATGTTTTTCAATGAATCTGGGGCAGGGTTGGGGGGGCACATCAAACAACGGATTCTATGACTACTCAGCCAGTCAACTGAAGAGGCAGGATAAAACCGGAAGGCTTCCGAGGCAGAAACCAAACAAAGCACCACCGTTAAGATAAAAGCCACACACTGAACCCCGAGCTGGCAGAGAATGGCTTTGCACAGGGGTTCAGGAGGCTGGTCTTGAGTCTTAAATCAGCATCTGTGTGAGCCCCGAGATGTTGCCTCTCTGAGCTTCAGTTTGGTTTTTTTCCCCCCAGCTGTGAAAAGCGGGTAATCGTACACACCAGTCCCAGGAGGGCACTACAAGGGTGTCAGGATGGTGGGTGTACAAGTACTTTGTGACCAGGTTTCCAGTTAAGAATCCGCCTGCCAACTCAGGGGACACAGGTTCAATCCCTGGTCTGGGAAGATCTCACCTGCCTCGGGGCAACTAACACAACTACTAAAGCCCGTGCACCCTGGAGCCCATGCTCCACAATGAGAGAAGCCACTGCAAGCAAAAACGTGCGCACCGCAGCCAGAGGGTAGCCCCTGTCACCACAACTAGAGAAAGCCCACGAAGCAACAAAAACCCCGTGTAGCCAAAAATGAATAACGAGAGAAAGAACATCTGTTTTTTTTTTTTTAAAGTACTTTGTGACTTAGGCAGAGTCATACCAATATTATTATTAGAAGATATGAGAGACACTTTGAGAAGCGGGGAGGAGTGCATTTCAGACATGCAAAGAACAAATATTTAAAAGAAAGAGAAGGGCAGAAGGGAAGGAGGGAGGAAGTCAGAATGCTGGAAAGAAGGGTTTCCTTTCATTATGAAGCGTTGAGTGTCATGGGAAAGCCGATATTTTTTTTAATCAGTGAGCTCTGGATTTGTGCAAGTGTGTAGCCCTGAGGCCCTGCCAGCCTCGCCAGCCTCACACACCTGGACCTTGAACACATGAAGTTCGTTGCTGCCTCTGAGACTTCGCACATGCTGTTCCCTTTAACTGATATACTCTTATCCCCACTTTTTAAAAAATATCTCAACTTAAAAATTACCTCTTTGGAAGTGAAAGTGTTAGTCGCTCAGCTGTGTCCAACTCTTTGCCACCCCATGGATTGTAGCTCGCCAGGCTTCTCTCTCCATGGAAATCTCCAGGCAAAAATACTGGAGAGGGCTGCCGTTCCCTTCTCCAGGGGATCTTCCCGACCCAGGGACTGAACCCAAGTCTCCTGCATTGCAGGCAGATTCTTTACTGTCTGAGCCACCGGGGAGAACTCCTCTTTGGAAAGGGCTTACCTAACCCGCAACTTAGGTTAAAAGCTCTCCGGATATGATGACTTATGATGACTCAGGCAGCGTTAATGCCCATCATAGCTCTTTAGGCTCTCAACCACTTAGTGCATTTCCACAGCATCCACTACACACACCTGTGTCTTTCCACATATGGACTTCTCTCCCCAGGTGAGAAGGCTGGAATTGATGGAGGGCGAAGACCCCCCAGAACACCAAGCATGAAAGAAGTTGGAGGATGAACAGCCTCAGCTGTCTCCCGCCTTCAGGGAGGGAAAAGCTCTGAGGCCTGTTCTACTCCATCTCCCAGAGTTTCCCAGTGGGAGTGAACCCCAGCCACCCACGGCAGCGAACTCTTCAATTGATAGCCTTCCTTCTTCATCTTAATTCCCTACTCTTGTACCAGTGTGTCCTAGGATCACCCGCCCCAATAAAATCGCTAGTCTTAAATCCTTATCTCAGAGTCTACTTCAAAAGAAACCCACACTAAAACACATGATATCTTGGCAACAACACTGTCCCCATAGTAATTAATGGGTTTTGAGCAATGAAGCTGTTTTCTACCGTCTGCTCCTTTGGAGATTCAGGCAGGATGGCAGATACTATAGGACGGCTCATCCAACACCAATCTGACCCATCTCCCCCTTCACTTTTGTAGGTACCTTGTAGCCAGTGATGGCCACGTGACAGACATAATCCTAACCATTGACTTAGAAGCAGAGTCTGTTTGGAAACAAAAAAAGACCAGGCCCTGGGAGGAGAAGGCTTTTGATCCACTTGGGATAAAGATGTAATGTCTGGAAGCACAACAGCCATCTTGCAACCATGAGGCTAAACCGCCTAGTGAGTGGTGAAAACAAAAGATACAGAGTCTGAGGCTCTAATAGCATCACTGAACAGCTGCCCTATCCTTGAATTGCCTACCTCAGGAATTCTTATTAGAAGGTAAAACTAAGCCCCCATTTGTTTAAGCCACCCTCTCAGGATTGTCTGTGTTTGCAGATGAATTCCTTGTGAATCTCTGCAGACACAGATTATGTTGGTCCTATCCCAAGTACATCACTGGCTTTAAGGTTAGTGCATGATACACAGTACATGTGTAATAAAGATTTGTTGATTCAATAAATGAAAAGTCTTCCCAAAAGTCTCTTCTTGCAAGCACAGAGCTTATTTTGTGTGGCAAACTCATAAGGAACCAACTCGGAGTTATAGACATATAGCCAAGATATTGGTACAGTTATTAAGATCACCACACTAGAAGGAAATGGCCTCTGTCTATTAAGTCTCATGGGGTCATGATGTTGTTAGGAGTCATTTGATGCCATGGACCTGACCTGTGCATAACCGTTTAAGTGTAAAGCCTCCATCTGTCCACTAGAAACTTCTAGAAGGGCTGGCCGCCACTCTTCAAATCCTATATGATGTAATTAACTTTAAATGAAAAGGGATCAGTAATGCACTGGTTTGATTTTCCCATCACATGTCTGGCATGATACCAAGAGGTGAAGGCTGCTGCTGCTGCTACTGCTGCTAAGTCACTTCAGTCGTGTCCAACTCTGTGTGACCCCATGGACGGCAGCCCATCAGGCTCCCCCGTCCCTGGGATTCTCCAGGCAAGAACACTGGAGTGGGTTGCCATTTCCTTCTCCAATGTGTGAAAGTGAAAAGGGAAAGTGAAGTCGCTCAGTTATGTCTGACTCGTAGCGACCCCATGGACTGCAGCCTACCAGGCTCCTCCGCCCATGGGATTTTCTAGGCAAGAGTACTGGAGTGGCTTGCCATTGCCTTCTCCAGAGGTGAAGGCTAAGCAGCCCTTTTTCCGTTTCAGGGAATCTCTTCCCAAATGGGAATAAAAATCTCTCAGCCATAGAGAAACCGCTTCTGGGAGCAACGTGGTAGGGAAAGAGCTAGAACCATGAGCCAGTGCACCTGGATTCCAGCACCAAAACGAGGCTGCTGAGAGATCTGGACTGGCTGCTTCCCCTCTCTGAGCCTCAGTTTCCTCATCTGTAAAAGGGGCTAGCACACGTGCTCTTCTGGGAGTCTATCCCTGCAACAGCTTACATGCTGCATCACTACAATGTGGAAGGCATCACCATGCATGCATGCGTGCTTGCGTGCTCGTTCAGTCGTGTCTGACTCTGCAACCCCATGGACTGTAGCCCATCAGGCTCCTCTGTCCATGGGATTTCCCAGGCAAGAATACTTGAGTGGGTTAACATTTCCTTCTCCAGGGGATCTTCCTGACCTGGGGATCGAACCCAAGTCCCTTGCATCTTCTGCATTGACAGGTGGATTATTTACCACTGTGCTACCTGGGAAGCCCATGTATATAAGCAACCTTCTCCAGTATTCTTGCTGGGAAATCCCGTGGACAGAGGAGCCTGGCAGGTTTTAATCCATGGGGTTGCAAAGAGTTGGGCATGACTTAGCCACTAAACCACAAGTAGATATACAAATTTATAAAAGCCTAGGCCAGACTTGCCCAGGCTTGAACAAAAGGAATTTTCCAAGAAATAATACATTTTAGGCATTCTAAGGCTGAACTGCAGGATACCTGTCTATGCTTTCTACCCTGTTCCCCAGACCAACACCTACACATGAAACGTGGGGGGAAGAAACTGGGTTCCTGATGTCCACAGGCACGCCGGGCCACGCGCCCCTGCAGTTCCTCATCATTGAGACAGAAAGAGTAGGTTAGCGAGAAGCTTCAACAGTTCAGCTGACGGGCCTTCCCTGGCAGTCCAAGACTTCGGCTTCCAACGCAGGGGGTGCAGGTCCGATTCCCTGGTCCAGAAGCTAAGATTCCCATAAGCCTTGTGGCCAAAAAAACCCAAACCATAAAACAGAAGCAATATTGTAACAAATTCAATAAAGACTTAACTGAAGATACTGTGTGGCTCAACTGAGACCTAGTGCAACCTAATAAATAAATATTTCCAAAAAGAAAGTAAGCAGAGGACTTCCCTGGTGGTAACTCATCTGGTAAAGAATCCACCTATTCAATAAAGACAATGATCCACACACACAAAAAAAAATCTTAAAAAAAATAAAGTGAGCACATTCAGGGACTTCCCTGGTGGTCCATCAGCTAAGGGTTACATACAGGGTTACATCCCTGTTCAGGTGACTAGACCTTACATGCTGCGACGAAGACCAAAGATCCCATGTGACTCAACTAAGACCAGTGCAACCTAATAAATAAATATGTCAAAAAAAAAAAAAAAAAGCAAGCAGGAGACTTCCCTGGTGGTAGTTCAGCTGGTAAAGAATCCACTTGCAATGCAGGAGACCCCAGTTTGATTCCTGGGCCAGGAAGATCCGCTGAAGAAAGGATAGGCTACCCACTCTAGTATTCTTGGGCTTTCCTTGTGGCTCAGCTGGTAAAGAATCCACCTGCAATGCAGGAGATCTGGGTTCAATCCCTGGGTTGGGAAGATCCCCTGGAGAAGGGAAAGGCTACCCACTCCAGTGTTCTAGCCTGGAGAATTCCATGGACTGTATACTGAGCAACTTTCACTTTCCCGGGTGGTAGAGTGGATAAGAATCCGCCTTGCAATGCTGTGGACACGGGTCCGAGCCCTCGTTCGGGAAGATCTCACATGCCACCGAGCAACAAAGTCCATGGGCCACAACTACTGAGCCTGCGCTGTAGCCAGCCCACCAGCCACAACTACAGGGAACACGTGCTGCCAACTGCTGAAGCCCACGGGCCGAGAGACTGTGGCCTGCAACAGGCAGAGCTGCTGCAATGAGAAGCCCGTGCACAAGGAAGAGTGGCCCCCTTGCTCACCGCAGCTGAAGCGAGTCCACGCACAGGAACGCAGACCTGGCGCAAACAAAATTAATTAATTGGTTTTTTTAGGTAAGCACAATTCTCTTTTCTCCCTCCCTCCTTCCATTCTTCACCCTGGCCCGGGGGTTTTGTTCAGAAACACCTTTCCAATGTTCAGAAATCTCTCTTTTCTACAACAACCAGGGGAAATGAGGTGTCTAGACAGACCAGACAAGCCTGGCCTTACCCAAGCTCGGCCACGACTTAAAGTCTGAATAGAATCCCCCAGAGAATGTGTAGACAGGGACTCCTGGGATGGGCTGGACCAAGAAGGTGTGGAAATGTTCAATATAAAAACTGTGTGTAAATTTTTTTTCTTCTTGGGGAAAAGGGGGAAAATTAAAGTTTTATAGTTGGACTGTGAAGAAAGCTGATCACCGAAAAACTGATGCTTTTGAACTGTGGTGTTGGAAAAGACTCTTGAGAGTCCCTTGGACTGCAAGGAGATCCAACCAGTCCATTCTAAGGGAGATCAGTCCTGGGTGTTCATTGGAAGGACTGATGCTGAAACTCCAATACTTTGTCCACCTCATGCGAAGAGTTGTCTCACTGGAAAAGATTCTGATGCTGGGAGTGATTGGGGGCGGGAGGAGAAGGGGACGACCGAGAATGAGATGGCTGGATGGCATCACCGACTCGATGGACATGAGTTTGAGTCAACTCTGGGAGTTGGTGACGGACAGGGAGGCCTGGCGTGCTGTGATTCATGGGGTTGCAAAGAGTCGGACACGACTGAGTGACTGAACTGAACTGAACTGAACTGATATTATCCAAGAGCTGGAGAAACCTCTATGAACCTGCCATGTGCGTTTCTAATTTTTTTTCTATGAATAAAATCATGATAATAGCATTGATTAAGCTTTCTCCGGGGGCAGGGCCCTGCTAGAAGAGTTCTACACACTTTGCCCCAGTTGTCACGGCAGTTCTATGAGGTAGGTGCTGTACCATCCACAGTTAACAGGCAGGAGAATCCAGACAAAGAGAGGTGAAGCAATAAAATGATAAACAGAGCCAGGAGGGTGGACACAAAGCATGAGCTTTGAGGGCAGACCACCAGGAGTTCTTTTCTTTTTTCCTAACTTTTTGTATTCTTTGTGCAGGTAATATTGACACAAGTTGTGAAATACACAGGTTTTTAAAATGCAAAAGGTATAGGGACTTCCCTGGCAATCCAGTGGCTAAGACTCCACACTCACAATGCCGGGGGCTTGGGTTCGATCCCTGGTCAGAGAACTAGATCCCACATGCATGCATGGTCAGTCCCTAAATTGTGTCAGACTGTTTGCAACCCTATCGACTGTAGCCTGCGAGGCTCCCCTGTCCGTGGGATTTTCCAGGCAAGGACACTGAAGTGGGTTGCCATTTCCTTCACCAGAGGATCTTCCCCACCCAGGGATCAAACCCTGTGCTGGCAGGCAGATTCTTTACCACCGAGCCACCTGGGCTTCCCCTAGCGCCCATAAGCCTCACCTGAGAGTTTGCATGCTGCAACTAAAGATCCCACATGCTGCAACGAAGATCAACGATTCGAGGGCCACAGTAAGACCTGGGGCAGCTTTTAATTCAAATGTTATAGAATGCCATATCCGAAAAATCTCCTTCCCTCTCCTCATTCCAATCACCAGGTTCCCTTCCCCGGAGGGAACCACACTTAGCAATTTCTTTGTATGTTCCCAGAGATGTACTGTGCAAGCAAATATGGTTTTGGACACATGTTTACATGTGTGTGTCTCTGCACGCCATTTCATTTTGCACAAACTGGCAGTCATTTAACCAGTTATCTCACAAGTCATACGTCAGTTGAGGGTGGGTTCTGACTTATCACATGCATAGCTCTGAGAAGATATTTAACTAGTTCTTCCTGAAATAACACAGGTAAAAACATTTAGCTGGAGCCTTACCCATAGTAAGCACTCATGATATGTAAGACCTAATTATTAGAATTTTAATCATGCTACATGCAGAGTTTTCTCTTCAACTGTCATTACATCATTCAGTTGGACATCATTTGCAAAAATATAAACCTCAATCTGCACCTTGCACTAGATAGAAAAATTAATTCCAAAGGGCTCATAGGCCTAAGTGCAAAAACCAAAGCTATAAAACTACATAGGGACTTCCCTGGTGGTCCAATGGTTGAGAATCCACATTCCAATGCGGGGGATGTGGATTTGACCCCTGGTTGGGGAACTAAGATCTCACAGGCCACAGGGCAACTACTAAACCCTGCAACGAGGGTCTTGAGTACTGCAACTGAGCCCCAACACAGCCAAAAATAAATAAATATTAAAAAAAAAACCTAGAGGAGGACATAGGAGGAAATCCTTGTGGCCTTGAGGTCAGCAAGATTTCCTAGGCAAACACAAAGAACACAATTCACAAAAGAAAGAAGTGGTGGTCCCCAGTGAGCCCACCTTCATGTAATCCCCCTCTTTGTGACTGTGGGTGAGACGTGGGACTCGTGTCTAACCAGCAGAATGCAGCAAAGGTGGCAGGATGTCACTTCTGTGGTTATCTTTATAAGATTGGGATGATCTTGCTGGCATTCTTTCTCCGTTTGCCTTCTCAGCCTGCACCCTTCATGTTGCAAAGGCCCGCATGGCCAGCAGCTATCCATGGCCCTCAAGCTGACACTAGTGAGGAAATGAGACCCTTAGCAAACACCTCTGGAGGAATTTAGTCCTGCCAACAACCCGAGTGAGCTTGGAATCAGACCCTATCTCAGTCGAGCTTTCAAATGAGACCCCAGCCCCAGCCAACAGCTTGATTGTAGGCTTACGAAAGACTGAAGCAGGACGTCCCTGGTGGCCCAGTGGTTGAGAATCTGCCTGTCAATGCAGGGGACATGGGTTTGACCCCTGGCCTGGGAAGATGCCACATGCCGCAGGGCAACTAAATCCATGCGTGACATTTACTGAGCCCGAGCTCTAGAGCCCATGTGCCCTAGAGCCCGTGCCCTGAAACAAGAGGAGCCATTGCAATAAGAAGCCTACGCCCTGTAACTAGAGAGTAGCCCTCACTCACTGCAACTAGAGAAAGCCCAACTACAGCAACAAAGACCTAGAACAACTGAAATAAATAAAAAGATATTTAAAAAAAAAAAAAAAAAGACTAAAGCAGAGGCCCTAACCTAACTCTGCCTGGGCTCCTGATCCACAGAAATGGTGAGATAATAGAGGTGTGCTCTTTTAAGCCACTAAATTGGTGGTGATTTGTTACATGGCAACAGATAACTAATACAACTGGCAGGTTTCTGAAGCGCAGTCAGGGGCTGCATGTTGAGGACCTTAACAAGGGCATACTCTTGATCCTGAAATTCCACTTTGAGAAATAGAGGAGCAATTGCTCCAAAAGGTACATTCAAAGATGCTCATCACAGAGTTCCCCAGTCTGAGAAAAGTATCTGATGTTTCATGAGGACCTGCTGTTACAGAGTCCAGGCTCACTCTGCTTGCCACATGACAGCCCAATTAACCAGGAGAGGAGGCAAGGAAAATGACTTTATTCAGAAAGCCTGCTCACCGAGAAGATGGAAGACTAATATCTCAAAATAACCATCTTAGGGGGTCTGGATGCCATTAATCTTGCAAATGTCTCCTAGGATGGCCAGTCTCAGGGAGGGAATGTGTTGATTTCTTCCTTCCTATAGCCATCCACAGGTAGACAGGGTCCCAGACAAAGGCATTTTGATTTAACCTTCAGGCAGAGGGGCAGGCTTCCCTGAGCCAGGCTGTTATGTATGGACAGTATACTTTTAGTGGACAGAAGCAAAGGTTAAAGTAAAAGAGACAGATCCAACATGGATCTGTGTTCTCTGTAACACTACTACAATATGCCAGGTGATCTGCATGCTTTACTTACTTAAGTCTCCCAACAATCTTATTCTTACAACATGACACCTACTTTGAAAGTGAAAGTGTTAGTCACTCAGTTGTGTCCGACTCTTTGTGACCCATGGACTGTAGCTCGCCAGGCTCCTCTATCCACGGAATTCTCCAGGCAAGAATACTGGAGTGGGTAGCCATTCCCTTCTCCAGGGGACCATCCTAACCCAAAGATCAAACCTGGGTCGCCTGCATTGCAGGTAGATTCTTTACTATCTGAGCTGTCAAGTCAGAACACATCTACTTTACATACTAGCAAATGAGGTCTCCAAGAGACGAAGTGACTCACCAGAAATGAATCAGATAATATTCATCAAATTCTTAGCACTGTGTCTGGCCAAAGGGTAAGCGCTCAATAAATCTCATGCTGTTTATCCTTATTCAGCTTCAAGTTTCAAAAACCTAACTCAAAGGAGTCTAATCTCGGACTTTCCTGGTGGTCCAGTGGCTAAGACTCCAAGCTCCCAACGCAGGGGACCTGGGTTTAACCCCTGGTTGGGGAACAAGATCCCATTTGCCACAAATAAGACCTGGCCGAGCCAAATTAATTAATTAAAATAAATATTTAAAAATATTTTTAAAAATAAGCTCAAAAGAGCTCATAGAATTGGGGAGGTCCAGGTGGTTGGCTCCAGGCATGGCTGTATCCAGGAGCTGGAAGGATCTCTATCAGCAGGACTCTGTCTTTACCAACCTATGAGCGCTGCTTGCTTCTGCTTTTCAGGCTCTATTCACCTGCCTCCTCCAGGCCTAACAACCCTAGGAGAACAAAAGCATCCATCTCCCCAAATCCACAGGCTAATCTGAAAGGAGAATCTGATTGGCCTGATGCCCCTTGCTAGAATTACATCACCAGGAGGTTGGCGCTCTCTGACTGGCCACCCGGGGTCACATGACCATCTTCCAGGGACAGGAGTGTCATGATGAACAGTTCCCACCCAGAACCCAGGTCCACAGGGTGATTAAGGAAGGAGTGTTGGGGACGGAGTGAGCACAGCTACCTCCATTTAACAGTTATGACTCCAGCATGGATACTGAGGGAAGACGGGCCAGAACACCACCACCCTGCTTTGGACCTCCCGTCCTTTCCATCATGTACGCCTCATCTCCCACCTCCCCACGTTAACCTTTTCACACTTCACACTGTCAGCTGGCCTGAAAAACACCTCCTCTGCCTGACAGTGTGTAGCGAAGAAGCAGCTCGTAAAAGAGCCTTGGTGAAGGGAAGCTGACTGGACGCAAAGGTCAGAGCAGGTGGGGTGGACTTGCCTGCTGGTCCTTGCACATCGGGGCTCCAGGGCTACCAGCATTGTCAGCGAGCTCGGGAGAGGGTCTCTAGAAGGCTGAGGGTCTTCTCCGTGTCCCTGCTGTTGTTGTTTAGTCACTCAGTCCTGTCCGACTCTTTGCGACCCCAGGGACTGCAGCGCCACAGGCTCCTCTGTCCCTGGGATTCTCCAGGGAAGAATACTGGAGTGGGTCGCCATTTCCTTCTCCAGGGGAATCTTCCAGACCCAGGGATCGAACTCGAGTCTTTTGGGTCTCCTGCATTGGCAGATAGATTCTTGACTGCTGAGCCACCAGAGAAGCCCTTTCCATGTCCTTACCCAGATGATTAATGAAACTATCACAAATCGGCAAACATTTACTGAGTGCTTGCTGTGTCCCAGGTCCTGTTAGAAATACTGTACCCACATTGACTCCATCCTTGCAAAAACTCTATGAGGAACATGCTAGCATTATTCCCACTTTACAGATACAGAAACTGAGGCACACAGAGGAAGCGATGTAATTTGCCCAGAATCAACACTCTTAACCCTGCAATCCTGCTGCAAAGAGAAGTGAGGTGTTCAGAGCCCACTAGAAAGACCGCCATGTCCCCCAGAAAGCTCTACTTTAAGTCAGGAATATTTTCATAGCCATTACCAATTATGCTCCTTTCTGACTCATGACAGGGGACCGGGGGGGAGGGTGTTCCCTGTCTGACCCTGGACATTATGTCCTAACACATGATTGTAGGTAAGGAAGATGTTGAATGGGATGCTTGCTCCTTGAAGGAAAAGCTATGACAAACCAAGACAGTGGATTAAAAAGCAGAAACATCACTTTGCCGACAAAAGCCTGCATAGTCAAAGCTATGGTTTTTCTAGTAGTATGGATGTGAGAGTTGGACCATAAAGAAGGCTGAGCACCAAAGAACTGATGCTTTCGAACTGTGGTGTTGGAGAAGACTCTTGAGAGTCCCTTGGACTGCAAGGAGATCCAACCAGTCAATCCTGAAGGAAATCAACTCTGAATATTCACCAGAAGGACTGATGCTGATGCTGAAGCTCCAATACTTTGGCCACCTGATCTGGAGAGATGATTCAATGAAAAATATCCTGACAGTGGAAAAGATTGAGGGCAGGAGGAGAAGGGGGTAACAGAGAATGGGATGATTGGATGGCATCACCGAATCAATGGACATGAGTTTGAGCAAACTCTGGGAGACAGTAAAGGACAGGGAAGCCTTGCATGCTGTCATCCATGGGGTCGCTAAGAGTCGGACATGACTGAACAACTGAACAACAACAAAATCTGCACTAAGCTCAAAGGCACCCTACTCTCTACTCGCTAAGACGCTTCAAGAGGCAGAAGGGCTTCTGGGGCCGTGATGAGAGTTCCTTGGTGGAGATCTGGGTGAGAATGTTGCAGACAAAAAACAGAAATCAGTGAACAGCCTTTGGCATATACCAGCCAAACAGGCCTGCAGGAGTTAAACACTGTTGGCTAGTCTTTAGCTATCACTACTAACAAACGCTTGCAGCTAGACTTGTCCTTCACAAAGCTAAACAAAGCTAAGTACTCTCAGACAGCATGTGAACTATACTCTGCACCTGGCATTGTTCCCCTCCTACACTCTCTGGAAGCATTCTGCATTTCAAAAAGGAGGTCAAGGGCCGATAACTCCAGGGACACTAGACCCAGCTGCTCAGCCACCTGATGCCAGCTTTGGCAGTAAATTTGCAGAAGACCAGAAATGCAAGACCTTCATTCCCAGAAGCCCTGGATATAGAACCTCTCCCTCCTTCCCGCCGAGAGGGGCAGAGTTCTTGAGGCACTAGCCTGCTCTAGTCCCTCTTTGCCTGGCAAAGAATAAAGCTACTCTTCGCTCGTTCCCCTGAACCTCTGCCTCCCTTTTGCTTTCGGGCATGAGTGCACAGCGAGCCAAGATTCTGGCAGCAAACCCTGCTGTATCATGTATCATGTGAGAAGCCGCAAAGGTAAAGGAGTGGGCCTGGCTGTTTGCCAATAAAACATTATTCACAGAAGCCAGGCTGGATTTGGCCTGAGACCAGAGTTCTACATGAACTGTTCAGGGACTGAAGAGAAACGAGTCTATTTATTGAGCAAATGCTATAAACCATGGACCAAACTGGGCTGTTCCCTTTAATCCCTGGAACCACTCTGTCATGTAGGGGCGCTACTTATCCCCATTTTACAGATGGAAGAAACTGAGGCTCTGAGACATAACTTGCCCACATTCACATACTTGTTAGCAAAAGAGGACTTGAATCCAAGACTTCAAATCCTGGGCCTTGGGGCCCGCGTGGCACTGCCTCCCCTGGGGTTGGCTGTTGATTCTGAAATCATGTACAAGCTCTTGTGTCCTTGTCTTTTGAAGTAAAATGCTGACTTGAGAGTTAATGACTGGGAAACATGAAGAGGTAAGAAATAAAGACTAGCTGTTGGGGCTGGGGAACTGGTAACAATTTAGACTATATTTCTGCCCCTTAGCCTAATCACAGAACTCCCAGTTCCCTGAAAGCTACAGATAAAGGCCTGACACACATTCCTGAGTTGCTTTTGCAGGAAGCTGACCCCGTCCAGATGGAAACTGCTGACCACAAGAACACAGACCCTAGACTGGTTGCAACCAGAAGGCTGATGATGCTTGAAGCTTCACCTTGATGCCAACCAATCTGAGAAATGTCCACAAACTGATCATGCCCTGCTCCTTGAATGCTACAAAACTCCTCTCTCCCCACTCCAGGGTAGGTCACACGGTCTTCAGGGCATTTGCCAGCCAAAGCAATGAAAGCTACTCTTTCTACTATACCCAAAATTCTAGTCTCCATGTTTATTTTTTTTAACTATTATTTATTTTTGGCTGTGCTGGGTCTTCACTGCTATGTATGGGCTTTCTCTAGTTTCAGTGAGTGAGGGCTACTTTTCGTTGCAGCACACAGGCTTCTCACTGCGGTGACTTCCCTTGTGGAGCACAGGCTCTGGGTCATGCGGACTTCAGTAGCTGAGGCTCTTAGGATTTATATCAAGGGCTCTCCAGTTGTGGCTTAGGCGCTCAGCTGCCCCAAAGTATGTGGAATCTTCCCGGACCAGGGATCGAACCCACGTCTCCTGCACTGGCAGGTGAATTCTTTACCACTGAGCCACCAGGAAAGTCCCTGTCTCTGAGTTTCTATTTGGCACTGGGAACAGAGGCCAAGTTTGGGTAACAGTTCCCATACCCAGTTCCAGGTCCTTTGTGGGTGCCCCCCTCCCCACAGTGTCCCAGCCTCTGGATCCAACTTAATCCCAGACGTGAAGCACCTCCTGCTTGCCTTCCTGCCAGCCCACCTTCCTGGAACCGCCCCCGCCTCCCCAACTCTCTTGTTCTTTCCTTCTCCGCTGAGCTCAGTGCTGCCCTGAACTGCAACACATTTTCCCAACTGGGAATGAAGAAATCGAAATTTTTGTTTTTGCACAGAAGCTGCCCTTTTCAACCATGGCTAAAATTCCCCCACAGAACAGTAAGAATAGCCACGGTCACACCAAACGTCAATACTTATTGAGCTGGCACCACGGCCAGAAGCTGGCTGGAGAGAGGAGGGGCAGACCACAGCGCAGCCACCTCTAGGAGCTGACAGAGGAAGCCCAGGGCCCCCTGTGGGAGCACAGAGTCCCCTTAACTCAGCCCAGTGAGGGGATGGGGAGGGATGGGGAGCTCCAAGGATGAGGAGGTACCCATTAACGGCCAAGGTGCAAGGGAGGGCGTTCTGGGTACCCAGAGTGAGAGCATGGTCTTTGCAAAACCACCAATACCCTGATACGCCTGACACACCGGAGTGGGAAGGGCCTTTCGGTGGGCATCTGGGGTTTGAGGCTGCCCAGCACCCTTCTCCTTCAGGCAATGGTACCCTCGTTTTTCTTAGGGGAACTAACTGCTCCATTATGCAGTCTTAGGGGACTGTCAATCAAGGTGCCCTGTTCACTCAAGGTAGACCAATTAGATGCTCCTCTTTCCAAAATCTGCACTGTGAATAGAGAACTCAATGGAGGAAAGTGCTTGAGGCTACAATTACTCCATTTCTAAGGTACCGCCTTGAGCCAGGACCCTTTGCTTCAGTTCTAAATTTCCCGAGCTCTCTGAATCCTGTCCCTCTGAAGGGCTGGCTTTCCCAGCTTTTCCATTTGTTTGATGCTAGAATCCCCAAACACAAGGTCACACTTTTTAGTGTATTTTTGCCATTGCTGGTTTCCAGGGCTTCCAATCAAGCCATTAAAAGAGGTATAGAGCTGGGACTTCCCTGGCAGTCCAGAGGTTAAGACTCCATGCTTATAATGCACGGGGGTTGGGGCGGGGTATGGGTGTGATCCTTGGTCAGGGAATTGGGGTTTCCCATTCTGCGTGGCGCAGCCCAAAATTTTAAAAATAAAAAAGAAGAGGTACAAGAATATGGGCTTCCCAAGTGGCTCAGTGGTAAACAATCCACCTGCCAAGGCAGGAGATGCGGGTTTGATGCCTGGGTTGGGAAGATCCCTTGGGGAAGGAAACGGCAACCCACTCCAGTATTCTTGCCTGAGAAATCCCATGGACAAAAGAGCCTGGTGGGCTAGAGTCCACGGGGCTGCAAAGAGTCGGACATGACCAAGCAGGTGCACACACACGCCAGGCTATGCAAGGTCAGATGCTCCAGGAAAGCAGCAGAGTGGATTAGACACTGGAGGAGCAAGTCTGTCATCAGAAGATCATCTTGGATTATCTCTTAGGGCCCTAGATCCAAAGGTTCTTGTAAGAAGAAGCGAGTATATAGACACAGCAGAGAAGACCACACAGAGATGGGAGGCAGGGACTGGAGTCTACAAGGCAAGGAACGCCCAGGGCTGTCGGCTGGAAGACAAGCATGGGGTAGACCTTTCCCAGGAGCCTTCAGCAGGAACCTGGCCCTGCCCACACCTTGCTTCTGGACTTCTAGCCTCTGGAACTGAGAGAGAGAGAGAGAGCGTGAGTATGTGTGTGAGTGTGTGTGTGTGTGTGTGTGTGTGTGTGTGTGTGCGTGTTTACTCAGTAAGTCATGTACGACTCTTGCAACCCTATGGACTGTAGCCCACCAGGCTCCTCTGTCCGTGGGATTTCCCAGGCAAGAATACTGGAGTGGGTTGACATTTCCTCCTCCAGGGAATCTTCCTGACCCAGGGATCGAACCCAGGTCTCCTTCATTGACAGGCGAGTTCTTTACTGCTGACCCACTGGGGAAGCCCAATCATGAGAGAAACTCCTTCTGTTGTTCTAAGCCACCTAGTTTGTGGTCCTTTCTTACAACGACCCTAGGAAACTCCTGCACTTGCCTCAAGGTGAGAGAGACTGTGATATGACTTCTGCTCCAGGGTTCCCTGTGGGATCGGGCCGAGGCTGACATTCCGCCTGACCTCTCCCTCCCGCTGGTACTCCCGCCTTCCCTGTCCTATCTCCCTCACTCCCTTTCCAGTTTCTCCCGGCAACACTTTCTTGATAAATCACTTGCCCGTGAATTCTCATCTCTGGGGCTGCTTCTAGGAGAAACTGATCTCAGAGGGGGAGGAGGGGCAAGGACAAGACTGGCGCTGAGGTTGCCTGACTCCAGAAAGTTGGAAGCACATCCTAGAAGAGTCCCTTGACTTTTCCAAACCATGTTTCAGGGTCGGACTGAAACGGAACAGGACCCTATGGTCCTTGCCCCACTACCCCCCCATACCACGTCCTCTGCCTGCCTTCTGTCTGTGGAAAAACTTTAATCAAAGAATAAGTTTAATCAGAGAAGCGAGAAATGCAGGAAAAAGGAAGACAATCAAAATAAAGAAGGAAGCTAAATAATAATGATGTAGTCATTAAACATAGTCAAGGACCTTTAGTTCTTTCTCAAGGGTTACTGATAATATTCTGAGCCACATCCTGCGAGTTGTCTTATAGATACTGAAACACCAGGTGGAGAAGTTACCTACATGGTGACCAGGCTGTACCCAGGACATGAGCTGCCACAATTCTGAGAATTAACCGCAAAGAAATGGGAACAAATGGACTCTGGAACTGAAGATTAACTGTACCTAAAACAACCAAGAGGATGCCGGTCAGATCACCGATGACCAATCTGAAGCTGACTGTCAGATTCTGCATGTAATCCCCCAGCCCTGACTTCTGTCTAGAAAAGCTCATGCCCCACTGGTTGCCAGGGGAGGGAAAGTCAGCCTTTGGACAGATGTCCACCACCCTCTGCGCCCCCAACCAGTGGCCAACATCTCAAATAAAGCCTTTCCACAAACCTGGCCTGTTCATTGGCTTTTGAACGGTAAGTAGCCAGACTCCACACACTTTTCGACAATAAGACCCATCTCGGCCAGCCCCCCAGGAACTGAGTGACTGTGCATCTCTGAGCCTCAGTTTGCTGGTCTGCAAAATGGGGCCAGTCTGGGTGTCTCCCTCTTAAGGCAGCTTGGAGAAGAGGCAATGACACATGTAAGCAAGCAGCAAGCCTCCGAACCAGGGTGCTGTGTTCTACACCACTTCGTGGGTCCAGCGTGGGTGCATCCGGCTGAGTGCGAGTTCCCAGGCAAGGGCACCCTCATCCAAGACAGGGCTCTTAAAGGAGGCCCTGGAAGACATGGACCTTCCATGAACCCTTTGCCACTCTGTATTGATTAGATTTGGTTCGCCAAATGTTCCCAAGATAAAAGGATCTGATGATGGTGAGCCATATGATCAAAGCGGCTCTGTGAGATCTAAAGGCTCACAGAGTGTCATCAGCTAAAAAAGAGAAATTTCAAGTTGGAAAAAGAGGGGAAGAAACGATGACAAAGGCTGGGAACAGAATCAAAGGGGTCCATCTGCAACCTGACTCTCCAACAATTCTCCACTCCTGTTCTGGGGGCAGGGGTGCCTACTTGAGGGTGGCAGGGGGGAGCACTGCAAGGGAGAAGGCATTAAATCAGCCTGTTCTGGTCCACCCAGAAGGAAGCCAATCCTCAGCATGGTCACCCAAAGTCTCAAAGGTGGGGGCCGAAGTCAACTGGAGTCCAGAGCCTAGAATCTCAACGCCTGCCTCTCTTAAGCTGCCTGAGACCCCTGCTGACCCCAATTCCATGTTTTTCCTCCTCCCCCAGCCTATTCCCTATCCGCCAAGTCCCGCATTTCAAACCACAACACGTTCTAGGAAGTCCTTACTCAATACAGCCACAACCCCCAGAGGACTCTCGGACAAGAGAGATTTCCCTGGTGGTCCAGTGAGTAAGACTTCGGCTTCCAATGCAGGAGGGGTTTGTTCAATACCAGGTTAGGAATCTAAGAACTCACATGCCTCGGGGCCAAAAAACCAAAACGAAACACAGAAGTAATATTGCTACAGATTCAATAGAGACTTTAAAATGGTCCACATTTAAAAAAAAAAATCTTAAAAATAACAAAGAAGAGAGCCTCTCTATGAGAGGAGTCAAGGGCATCCATCAAAGTCACCTGAATGTCGAGACCGTGACTGCCCACCTGTGCGTCAGATTTCAAGGCACTGGGAGAAGAAGGAACTGCAGCCCAGATGGAGCTGCGGGCTATAGACTGGGGGTAGGGGGAGCAGTTTGCAGGGGACGTATTGAATCTAAATCCCTGTAACTTTCCATTCAATTTCTCTGTGAACTGCTCCAAAAAAAAAAAAAATAACATTTATTAATATTCCTCATGTTTTAAGAAAAGAAGGATGGAAAGGAAAGGAAAGGAATGGATGCTAGGCCCATGACTTAACCCCTCTGACCGCTTTGTAAAATGGGAACAATACTTCTCTCATAGAGCTGTTGTGAGAATTAAAAGAGATTAAAAAAAAAAAAAGTGAGATACCTGGCACAGCCTCCGTTGGTTCAGGAATTACTAACCAGGACATGGCTTCGAGTTCCAGATTTGCTGCCCCTGACACAGCTCGCAAAGATCAATTCCTGCCCAAACTTGAAGGAAACAGATATATGTTAAATAAGATGAAATAGGAACCGGAGAAGAGACCCACCAAAAGAGGCTGTTGGGGCAGAGACAGTTGAAAAGCAGCTCTAGGGTTTCCCTGGTGGTCCAGTGGTTAAGAATCCACCTCCCAATGCAGGGGACACAGGTTTGATCCCTAGCCCGGGAAGATCCTACAAGCCGCGCAGCAACTAAGCCTGTGCGCCATAACTACTGAGCCTGAACTCCAAGAGCCTGTGCTCTAAAACAAGAGAAGCTACTGCAATGAAAAGCCCGTTTACCAGAACAAGAGAGTAGCCCCCATGCGCTGCAACTTGAGAAAGCCCACGTGCAGCAATGACGACCCAGTGCAGACGAAAAAAAGGAAATAAAATGTTAAAATTATAAGAAAAAGAAAAATAGCTACAAGATATTTTTTAAAGGGAGGAAGGAAGAAAGGAAAGAAAGAAGCTAATCCTTCCCTGGGTAGGGGGGATGGTACATTAGTTTCCCCCCCATCCCCCAATATTACCCCCGCTATTCAGAGGATGTACCCCACTAACTAGACCCCACTGATTCCACTGCTTTGCTACCTACAATAAGGGCCAAGACACAGAGATCAGATACCTCGTGAGAAGACGGCCATAATCAGAAGAGGGAGGGAGCCTAGCAGGGAAGAGAAGATGTCATTCAGGGTCTTCCCCCAGCATCCTGGGTCCTGGGGTAATCTGGGGAAAAAAGGAAATAGAGCAGGCGAGTGACACTTGGAAATATTCATTACACTCCCAAAGCCAGACACAGGAAGAGAACAGGGTGACTGCTTAAGTTGGTCTCAAAAAGAGAACATTTTGATCCACTCAGACCGGGATTTTCTTTTCCCTGCCACACACAGGGAGTCGGTGCGGTGTCAGAGGGCAGCTTATCTGAAGCTACATCCTCCCCATGACACGCGGGGGCAACAGAGCCTCCAGAGGTGCTCCGAAGGTCTCCAGCCTCTCGTTCATCCTGCATAGAGCCCCTTATCGCACCCCAGCTGCCCAGGACAACAATGAGACAGGCAGGCCAGGCCCTGCTGTCTCGCATCTTACACTCTAGTGCAAGAGACAGATGATAAACAAGGAGAAATTAAATACCGGGTCATTCTAAGTGCCTCAGGCTTAGGAAGAAAACAAAACAGGTGTGCAACAGAGATACTCGAGTGGATGGTTGGTGTTGTTTAGCGGCTTAGTTGAGTCCAACTCTTTGCGACCCCATGGACTGTAGCCCGCCAGGGCTGTCAGAGGACCCCATGGCTGGTCTCTGTCCATGGGATTTCCCAGGCAAAAATACTGGAGTGGTTGCCATTTCCTCCTCCAGAGGATCTTCCCGACCCAGCGATTGAACCCACATCTCCTGAGTCTCCTGCATCGGCAGGTGGCTTCTTTACTACTGAGCCACCTGGGAATACGGAACTGAAGGTTAATTGTACTTAAAATGATCAAGATGATGCTGGTCAGGCCATCACAGAACCAATTTCAAGATGACTGTCAGAGCTCACTGTGCTGTTTCTACAAGTACCCCCTCCGTCTATAAAATCTCTTTCCCACTGGTTTTAGGGGTGTTGTGGGGTCGGGGGGCGGTAGTCAGCCTTTGGACAGATGTCTGCCCTCCTCCCAAATATCCTAAATACAGTATCCAAAATAAAGCAAACTTTCCTTTCCACCAACCTGGCCTCTTTATTAGCTGTTGAGTGGCGAGCAGCCAGACCCCCACTTCTGGTTACAGGAGGGCGCTGATGGGCACAGGGTTTGTTGGAGGGTGATGATCCCATTCTGGAATTAGACAGTGGTGCTGGCTGTGCAATGTTGCGAATACACAAAATCCACCCATTTTTACACTTTAAAATAGTGACTTTGATGGTATGTAAGTTATATCTTGGGCTTCCCAGGTGGCTCAGTGGTAAAGAATCCGCCTGCCAACCAAGCAGGAGACACGGGTTCAATCCCCAGATGGGGAAGATTCCCTGGAGGAGGAGATGGCAACCCACTCCAATATTCTTGCCTGGAGAATCGATGGACAGAGGAGCCTGGTGGGCTATGGTCCACGGGGTCGCAGAGTAGGACACGACTGAGCAACTAAACAGCAGAAGCAGCAGCCTGTTATATCCTGGTTCATGCTAGCTGCTATCACAGCACACCTCAACCTGGGCAGCTTATAAATAACAGGAATTTCCTCCTCACTGCTCTGGAAGCTGGAAGTCTGAGATCAACCTGCCAGTCTGGTCAGGTCAGTGTGGACTGTGTCTCTCTTATCTCTCAACTGTGTTTTCCCCAAGGGTTTTAACATCCATTGATCATTCGCATCTGGATCGGTCATTATTAAGGTGACTTTTTAAGAGTGATTTAATATTACTATTCATCCTTCCATCCACAGTTTCTCACTGAAGCTTTCCATCCATCCTTCCATTTTAAAAAGTCTTTGAGGACTTCCCTGGTGGCTCAGAGGGTAAAGCATCTGCCTTCAATGTGGGAGACCTGGGTTCAATCCCTGGGTGAGGAATATCCCCTAGAGAAGGAAATGGCAACCCACCAGTATTCTTGCCTGGAAAACCCCATGGATGGAGAAGCCTGGTGGGCTACAGTCCACGGACTCAGAAAGAGTCAGACATGACTGAGCGACTTCACTTTAGCTATTCGTTGTATAGTATCCAGTTTTTAAAAATAATAAAAAATTTTTTAAAAATAAAGTCTTCTAGTTTCATTATGAATTCATGGGTTTTAAAAATATTTATGTTGGCTGTGCTGGGTCCTAATTGTGGTATGCAGGATCTTTAGTTGCAGCACAGGGGATCTTTTTTCTTTTTTTTTCAGTTTCAGCATACAAACTCTTAGTTGCGATGTGGAAACTAGTTCCCTGACCAGGGATCAAACCTGAGCCCCCTGCACTGGGATCAAGGAGCCTTAGCCACTGGACCACTAGGGAAGTTCATTCATGGATTTTTTTTTTTTTTTTACTAAAGTAAAACTCATATAAAATACATCATTCTAAAGTGTACAGTTTAGGGACTTAGCTGAACCCTGGCCCAGTGATTTAAGAATCCACTTTGCAATGCAGGGGACGAAAGTTCGATCCCTGGTCCAGGAACTAACATCTCATGGGCCTTGGAGCAACTACGCCGGAGAGCCACAACTCCTGAGACCGCACGCTACAACTACAGAGTCTGTGGCCACAACAAAAGACCCCACGTGCCACAACCAAGACCTGATGCAGCCAAATAAATTTTTTAAAAATAAAGTGTACAGTTCAGTGGCATTCAGTACACCTACAATGCTGTACAGTCACTGACTCCATCTGGTTTCAAGCCATTTTCATCACTCCCAAAGGAGTGACCCACCAAGCAGTCTCTCTCCACTTTTTCCCTCTCCCCTGTCCCTGGTGGCCATTAGTCTGTCTATTGTCTCTGTGGATTTGCCTTTTCTGGATGTTTCACTACACGTGGAATCATACAGTGTGTGTGCGGTCTTTTGTGTCTGCCACAGTTCACTGAGGGTCACCGTCCATCCACATCGTTAACACGCATCAACACTTCCATTTTAGGGCTGGATAATTTCCCACTATATGGAGAGATCACATTTTGTTTTTCCATTCTTCAGTCGATGGACGTGTAGGTTGTTTCTTTTTGCTACTATGAATAGCGACTTACCAACACTCGTGTACAAGCATTGGCCAGGATGTTTGTGTCACGCCAGGAGGGCCTTCACCACAATAATGCTGGCACCCTGATCTCAGACTGCCAGCCTCCAGAACGGCCAGTGTTTACAAACCACCCAGTGTATGGTACGCTGTTACACAGTTTCAACAGACTGGGACACATTCGCTTGAGTTTACATGGACTGCTTTTATTCAGTGTGTCATGTTTTGTTCTTGCCAACATATATTCGCAGAGGCTCCTGCGCCGTCGCTCAGTCGTGTCTGTTTCCACGTTCTATTTCACTCCTTCTCACAGCAGTGCTTCAAGGTAGGTGGTGTGATCATCAGTATTTGAGAACTTAGAAACTCAAGTTTCAAAGAAGTAACCTGCCCGAGTGCCTAGCATGTGAAAAGCTCTGCACCATCAGGCATCAAGTGAGTGTCTATGATTACTCAGTGGCCCGGCTGGGATTTGAACCCAGCTCATTGCACACCAAGGTCAGTTAGGTGCCTCTCTACACAGAGCCAGGAACCAGAGAGGCGTTCACTGTGCCTGTGGAGCAGCTGCTGCCAGAAGCTGGTGAGAGGTGGGCTGGGGGCTGGGGACAGAATTACAATCACCTGCTCTCAGCAGATCCAGGGGAAGAGCTGTCTCTCCAGGAGGACAAAATCTAGGGCCGATGGGGAAAATGCATCAAGCGTTTGGCAAACGCACGACCTTTGGAAACGTGGCGACTCTGAATACCCAGGCTAATAGTGATCACCTAATAGCAATTTCCTGCAAGCTGGTTTCTTCCGCACATCTGGCAGTCCGTCTGCCTTCCTCCATTGCATACATGATCTGTCATTAGCCCAGGCGGCGCAGGCTATGTGCACTCCAGGATATGGGAGTTAGCACAATAACCCTTGCATCACCAAGCCTAGGGGAGCCTCTCAAAGGAAAAGACGTGCCTGGGATGCCAGAAAGGGCTTTTCACTCTAAGGCTCCATCCAACAGACTCACAGGGATGTTTCGGAGACCTGAGTCTGCACCCCAGCTCTGCCACTCGGTGACTGGAACTTTGAGCAAGGCACCTCACGTGTCCAAGCTTCAAGAGTGGTTGTGTGTGTGAGACTCGGGTGCCTGGGGGGCCACTGCTCCCTAACCTGCAAAGCTCTGCAAAGAAGGGCAGCATTTCCTTCCCCACTATTCTGAGCATCTGCAGCTGTGTTACAAGTGAAAGTAAAAGTGTGAGTCGCTCAGTGATGTCTGAGTCTTTACGATCCTATGGACTGTAGCCTGCCAGGCTCCTCTGTCCATGGGATTCTCCAGGCAAGAATACTGGAATGGGTTGCCATTCCCTTCCCCAGGGGATCTTCCCAACCCAGGGATTGAACCCCAGTCTCCTGCATTACTGGCAGATTCTTTACTGTCTGAGCCACCAGGGAAGCGCTGTGTTGCAAACTACCCCCAGATATAGTGGCATGATGCCACGAGGGGTCCCCAACCTCTGGGATCTAATCCCTGACACTCTGAGATGGAGTTGATGTAAAAATAATAGACATAAGTGCATAATAAATATAATGTGCTTGAATCATCCCAAAACCATCCTCCTAGTCTGTGGAAAAATTGTCTTCCATGAAACCAGTCCCTGGTGCCAAAAAGGTTGAGGACCACACAAACCATGAGAACATTTCTGTTATGTTTATGGATTCTGTGAGTCAGGATTCGGACAGAGCAACACGGGGTTGGCTTTTCTCTGCCCCACAATGTCTAGCAAGAGGATCCCGATAGCTGAGGTGACTCACAGCTGGGAGCTGAAAAACAAGGTCTTCAAGCATCCTTTCCAAGACATTTCCCACTGGGAGTCAAATTATGTCCCCAAAGATATGTTCAAGTCCTAACCCCAAACCTGTGAATGTGACCTTATTTGTTAATAGGGTCTTTGAAGGGTGAGCAAGTAATTATGAGGTCATACTTAATTTTGTCGTTGTTTAGTTGCTCAGTCCTGTCTGACTCTTTGTGACTCTATGGATGGTAGCCCGTCAGGCTCCTCTATCCATGGGATTCTCCAGGCAAGAATACTGGAGTGGGTTGCCATTTCCTTCTCCAGGGGATCATTCCAACCCAGAGACTGAACCCATGCCTCCTGCATTGACAGGCAGGTTCTTTGCCACTGAGCCACCAGGGAAGCCTCGTAATGAATGAGGAGGCCCTGATCCAACAACTGGTGTCCTCAGAGAAGAGATGTGGAATAGACAGATGGGGAATACGGCCATGTGAAGAAAGAAGAAACTGTGTCATTGCCATCTACAAGTCAGGGGTCACCAGGAGTCACCAGAAGCTGGGAGAGAGGCAAGAAAGGCATTATGGACTGAATGTGCCCCCCCAAATTCATATGTGGAAGCCCTAACCCCCAATGTGGCTGTATTTGGAGATGGGGCCTCTCAGGAGGTAATTAAGGTTAAATGAGGTCATAAGGATGGGCCCTCATTTCATAGGATTAGTGTCCTTATAAGAAGGGACAGCAGGACTTCCCCGGTGGTCCAGTGGTGAAGATGTCACCTTCCAATACAGGGGGTTGTGGGTTCGATCCTCGGTTGGGTAGCTAAGATGACACGTGCCCTGCAGCCCAAAACCCCAAACATAACACAGATAAAAATGGTCCACATCAAAAAAAAAAAAAAAAAACAGAAGAAGAGAGACACCAGAGAGCATTCTCCCTTTCTCTCTCCTCACACACTCAAGAGAAGTCACATGAGGACACAGTAAACAGGTGGCTGTCTGCAACCCAAGGGGAGATTCCTCACCAGAACCCAGCCATGCTGGCACCTTCATCTTGGACTTCTGGCCTCCAGAGCTGTTAGAAAACAGATTTCTGTTGTTTAAGCCACTCAGTCTATGCTATTTTGTTATGGCAGTTCAAGCTAATACAGGAGGACTCTTCCCAAAAGCCTTCAGGGAGAACTCAGCCCTACTGACACCTTGATTTTGCACTTCTGGCCCCCAGGACTGTGAGAAAATAAATGCATTTTGTTTTAAGCCATGAAATTTGTGAAAATTTGTTACAGCTGCCATAAATATTAATACATTTCCATCTTCAGGGCCTGGCCGGATGGTGAACAATCAATCAAGCTGAACCTATTCACCAAAGGGTCTCACCCGCCCCACTAACGTGTCTGGTGTTAGGCAGAATGAACTACATATAATATAAGAAATAATATAGTAGATCTTCGAACAATGCAGGGGTTGGGGGTCACCGATCCTCTGCACAATCAAAAATTCAAATATAACTTTACAGTCTGCAGATTCAAACAACCATGGATTGTGTCATACCACAGTACTTATTTAGTGAAAAAAAAATGCTTCTATAAGTTGACATATGATGCACACTTCAAACCCATGTTGTTCAAGGATCAACTGTAACAGTCTAAAAGTACTGTGGCTATATCTTGAGTGCTCACAGCATGCCAAAAAGAAAAAAGAAAGTGAAAGCTCAGCTGTGTCCGACTCTTTGCAACCCCATGGACTGTAACCTACCAGGCTCCTCCATCCATGGGATTTTCCAGGCAAGAATACTGGAGTGGGTTGCCATTTCCTTCTCCAGGAGATATTCCCCACCCAGGGATCAACCTCGGTCTCCTGCATTGTAGACAGACGCTTTACCGTCTGAGCCACCAGGGAAGTCCACAGTGTGCCAAGGACGATGCTAACTGCTTTACAAGCATCATCCAATTTTTCCCTTGCAGACATGGACAAATTTGTTATGAGTTGCTGATGAAAACTAGCAGCTGCTCCCGCCTCCAAGGCACTCACAACCTGGTGGGGGAGTCACAAGTGCTCTGATGGGGAGAGCGGAGAGGACTGGGCAGGCCCACAGACTCATCAACATGAACTGGCAGAGGAAGAATCAGGGAAGGCTGCCAGAAAGAGGTGACCCGCAAGCAGGGTTGCCACTCTGCCATAACTTAGTGCAGGGAGGACCCTCAGGGCAGATCTGTTTGGGGCTTCATGAATGAGGAAGGGACAAAGTATCAGGGACCAAGGACTCCCCAGCTTCCTGCTTAAGAAAGGGTCTCAGAAACTGCTCTAAAGCACTTCCCCTTACATTCCACTGCCTTAATCCCATTGGTTTAACCCCATGATTTCACTCTACTGCAAGGGAGGCTGGGAAATAGTTTTTAATTTAGAGGACTTTCCTAGTGGTGCTAGTGGTTAAGACTCCATGCTTCCACTGCAGGGGGCACAGGTTCAATCCCTGGTTGAGGGACTAAGGTCCCACATACGGCCTGGAGTGGCAAAAAAAAATTGGATGAGAAGAAAAAAATAACAAAAAAAAAAAAAACTGAGGGAGAGGCATGTGCCCAGCAAAATATTATACAACTATGGGAAAAGATGAGAATGGATACTGTCCATGCCTCGGGGCACAAAGGTTAACAGGGTACAGATAGAAGAGTTTGAACTTGACCCTGAGGATCGTTAGGAATCCTGCAATGACGGGAATTCCTTCAACATCACAGTGAGGGACCCAGACCCCCAGCGGCTCTCCAGCTCCCTAACACTTCCCATCCCTTTTTCTTTCCCTCTTTCATTCAACAAATTGAACTTTCTGAGCAGTTGCAATGTGTCAGGAGTGCCTGGGTGGGGAGAGATGGTTATTTTAAATAGGACGGTCAGGGAAGATCTCGCTGAAAAGAGGATGCCTGATCACAAGCCCAAAGGAGGTGAGGGAATGGGGCAGGGTAGATGGGTGTCCTGGGGAGATATACCCTCAGAGAGCAGAACAGTCAGTGCAAAGGGGAAGGGGAACACAACTGATCAGGGTGGCTGGAAGGGAGCAGAGTTGGGTGTGAGATGGGAAATGGATGACTTCGAGAATCCTGGCCTCCCTTTCTGCCCAAGGTAGGGGCCTCCAGGGGTTTAAACAGAGGACAGATGTGACCTGACTTTTGTTTTTAGAAGTTGACGCTGCCTGCTTTGGGGGCTTCCCGGTGACTCAGGCAGTAAAGAATCCACCTATAATGAGGGAGACCCGGGTTTGATCCCTCGGTCGGGAAGATCCCCTGAAGAAGAGAATAGCAACCCACTCCAGGTTTCTTGCCTGGAGAATCCCCATGGACAGAGGAGTCGGGTGGGCTACACATTCTATGGGTCACACAGAGTGGAACACGACTGAGTGGCTAACACATCCACTTTCTGCATGCTCTATTCTCCCAAGTTTTTAAACAAAACAACAACTCCAGAGGTGTCTATGCCATCTTCCTCAGTGACCTTCCCTCTTTAATTCAGCAAATTGAATTTTTTGAGCAGCTCCAATGTGCCAGGACAGAGAAGGCAACGGCAAGCCACTCCAGTACTCTTGCCTAGAAAATCCCATGGACGGAGGAGCCTGGTAGGCTACAGTCCATGGGGTCGTGAAGAGTCAGACATGACTGAGCAACTTCACTTTCACTTTCACACATTGGAGAAGGAAATGGCAACCCACTCCAGTGTCCTTGCCTGGAGAATCCCAGGGATGGGGGAGCCTGGTGGGCTGCCGTCTGTGGGGTCACACAGAGTCAGACACGACTGAAGTGACTTAGCAGCAGCAGCAGCAGCAGCAATGTGTCAGGAGCGCCTGAGTGCCTTCCACCCAGACGTTCCCTGAGAACAACCCAATCAAGACTAGAACGGGGTCTCAAGATGCACAGACAACTGTCCGTGTACTGTCCCAGGGAGTTCAGGAAACAATCTGCTTCCTTTGAGAATATTTATGTTGCTTGGTCACCCTATTACTGCCGTGCCAGTTTTATCCATAAAACTTATGTTAATGCTCCATAAGTGAAGTAAAAGTGAGTCACTCAGTCGTGTCCGACTCTTTGCAACCCCATGGACTGTAGCCCACCAGACTCCTCTCTTCATGGGATTTCCCAAGCAAGAATACTGGGGTGGGTTGCCATGCCCTTTTTCAGGAGATCTTCCCCACTCAGGGATGGAACCCGGGTCTCCTGCATTGCAGGCAGATTCTTTACCATCTGAGACACAGGGGAAGCCCAAGAATTACACACGCGTGCACTCTTTACATCTGTGGTCCTATGTGCTTGGAAATTTACTCAATGTGCAACAGCTGTATCAGATTTCATTTCCTGCTGCTGCTAAGTCACTTCAGTCGTGTCCGACTCTGTGTGACCCCATAGACGGCAGCCCACCAGGCTCCCCCGTCCCTGGGATTCTCCAGGCAAGATCACTGGAGTGGGTTGCCATTTCCTTCTCCAATGTGTGAAAGTGAAAAGTGAAAGTGAAGTCGCTCAGTCATGTCTGACTCATAGCGACCCCATGGACTGCAGCCTACCAGGCTCCTCCGTCCATGGGATTTTCTAGGCAAGAGTACTGGTGTGGTTTGCCATTGCCTTCTCCGTTTCACTTCCTACTAGATGCCAATTAACACAGAGGTTCTTCATTCACCTGATGTTGGAGACTTGATGAGTGGATGAATGAATGAAACGAGTACCAGCTATTTTATTAATGAGTACTAAGAGCAAGATGACACCACACTTACAGCAGAAAGTGAAGAAGAACTAAAGAGCCTCTTGATGAAAGTGAAAGAGGAGAGTGAAAAAGTTGGCTTAAAACTCAACATTCAGAAAACTAAGATCATGGCATCCGGTTCCATCACTTCATGGAAAATAGATAGGGAAACAGTGACAAGCAATTTTGGGGGGCTCCAAAATCACTGCAGATGATGACTGCAGCCATGAAACTAAAAGACGCTTGCTCCTTGGAAGAAAAGTTATGACCAAAGCATATTAAAAAGTAGAGACATTACTTTGCCAACAAAGGCCTGTCTAGTCAAGGCTATGGTTTTTCCAGTGGTCATGTATGGATGTGAGAGTTGGACTATAAAGAAAGCTGAGCGCTGAAGAATTGATGTTTTTGAACTGCAGTGCTGGAGAAAACTCTTGAGAGTCCCTTGGACTGCAAGGATATCTAACCAGTCCATCCTAAAGGAGATCAGTCCTGGGTGTTCATTGGAAGGACTGATGCTGAAGCTGAAGCTCCAGTACTTTGGCCACCTGATGTAAAGAACTGACTCATTGGAAAAGACCCTGATGCTGGCAAAGATCGAAGGCGGGAGGAGAAGGGGGGATGACAGAGGATGAGATGGTTGGATGGCATCACCGACTCAACAGACATGAGTTTGAGTAAACTCCGGGAGTTGGTGATAGATAGGGAGACCTGGCGTGCTGCAGTCCATGGGGTCGCAAAGAGTCGGACACGACTGTGCGACTGAACTGAACTGAACTGCAAGGATAACAATAATTAACAAATACCTAGCACAGCGCAGGCTCTAGAGCCGTATTCAGTTCAGTTCAGTTCAGTCGCTCAGTCGTGTCCGACTCTTTGTGACCCCATGAATCACAGCACGCCAGGCCTCCCTGTCCATCACCAACTCCCGGAGTTCACTCAAACTCATGTCCATCGAGTCGGTGATGCCATCCAGCCATCTCATTCTCTGTCGTCCCCTTCTCCTCCCGCCCACAATCCCTCCCAGCATCAGAGCCTTTGACTGTATGGATCACAATAAACTGTGGAAAATTCTGAAAGAGATGGGAATACCAGACCACCTGATCTGCCTCTTGAGATCCGTATTAGCCAGTTCGAATCCAAGCCTCTCCACTTAGCTGGGAGACCTTGAGCGAGTTATGTAACGGCTCCCGCACTCGCAGGTCCATCCCACCCAGGCCAGCCACCGTCCCGCCAAACCCGGGCAGGTGAGAGCAAACCTGCGCAGGTGAGAAACGACCTTCTTCCGGACTGCTCCTGACGGCAACGCTGGCGCGCACGCGCGATTCGGCAGGTGGGCGTGGCCGCGACGCGAGGACGACGGGCGCGCGGGGGGTGGGGCCGCGCCTGCGCAGACCGCCCCGCCATGGCGGCCTCCTGAGCGCCGTGGTGAGAGGCGCGGGTGTAACTTCGGGCTGCGGCTGGCGGCGGGTAAGCCCTTTGGAGGAGCGGCGACACGGGAAAGGATGCAGGGGACCTCTTGGCACCGAACCTGGCCTTGAAGCGTGGGTTCCCCCACGGACTTGAAGCCTGGGTCCCCAGTCAGCCTCAGTTTCCCTAAGCCAGGATGTTGAGGGGAGGAGTCCATGCCTGCTTGTGGGTTCCCGTCTGGGGTCCAAGCAGCCCCCTGGGTTTCGGATTAGGAAGGGACGACGATGCTGGAGCTGTGACTGCTGATTGAGAGGACATGGTTAGCCCGTCGACTGGAGCCCTCAGAGACGGCATGACAGAGGGAGCCAAGAGCCCCAAGGACCGAGGACCCTGGAGCCCCCGACTCTGCCCCGCGCCGTGGCCGGCGCCAAGTCTCAGGCCCCCAGCCCTGGGCCTCGGCTCCGGAATCACGCCCAGTTCCCGGTCATTGATGCCCCTGTCACACCTGGCAGAGAGAGAGAGAGCCTGGGAGGCAGGCGGGTGGTTCAAACCCCGCAGATCCCGGCAAACTGCTTTTACCGGGCAGCCCTGATAGGGTTAGGATGACAGCCTCGGCATCTGGCCCCCGTAGCCTAGGAGAACCAAGAACACTTGTCAACAACTCCTGTGAGATGAATCTGCAGCACGAAGGAGGGAGCGGAGGTCCCATCTGCAGTTGGGGTGTCCTTTCCCTCCTCCCCAGTCAGGAGAAGGGACTGAAGCCTATCCAGCCCCAAAATTCCCAGACCGACTGTGAGTCAGCTGTTCCTAAGTAGAGAAACTGGTTATTGCCTTTTCCCATCTTCCAGCACATCCTTTAATAATTACTCTTATCAATGCTATAATGATGAAAGTGAAAGTGTGAGTCACTCAGTCGTGTCTGACTCTGCAACCCCATGGGTTCCTCTGTCCATAGATTTCTCCAGGGAAGAATACTGCAGTGGGTAGCCACTCCCTTCAGGGGATCTTCCCGACCCAGGGATCAAACCCTGGTCTCTTCTCTCTCCTGCACAGCAGGCAGGTTCTTCACCAGCTGAGGCACCGGGGAAGTTGGGCACTTACTATATATTGAACCCTGAAAGTGATCGTTGTCTCATTTAATGCTCACATAGACCCAGTCACGAGTCCAAGGTGGCCCTGTAATTCCCAGAGATCTGGTTCTAGGAAAAGCCCCTTAAAGGGAATTCCCTTTACCTAGTACTCCATTGCAGAGTGTTTCCTGGAAGGCCGGGGCAGGCTGGATTTCAAACTAGAAATTTCAATGAGTCTACGCTCATACCACCTGAAGCTAAGCAGGGTCGGGCCTGGTTAGCACTTGGATGGGAGAAATTTCAACTGCAGTTTTAAGAATACAAACATTTTTTTGTGTATATTTAAAAGTATTGGTGTATAACTGCAGTGTTATATCTTTCAGTCCTCAGGGAACGAAATCTGCCTTTAAAACAATTGGTCATGGTTGGCCTACACTGTGTTTAGACTGGATCCTCTTCGTGGATCCATCCTAATTTTTCCAGTCCTCATTGTTTGAGGGCTTTTGCCTGTGAGGCAACAACCCTCCCTACCCACCCACCCCCCAGCATTTCTCCCCTATCACTTTCATTGACACCATGAAATCTTGCATCCATTTATCAGATTCACAGCTTCACCTCACAACCCACTTACTTTGTGCTGGCTTATCGTATCAGATAGAAAAGCCAGCGTGGAGTGACTCTTTTATAGAAAACGTTTGTGTTGGTACTTTTGCTTCCCTGTGGCAAGTGCTTAAATGTAGGAACTCCAGTTATGTGGACTCAGATTATAGACTGTGGCTTATGACGATCCCATTTTTCAATTGAAGGAATGGAGGCTCAAGAGGTTTCATGACATTTGTGGGGCACACCGCTAGTGGACACATATACCCAGGTAGGAGTGGTTCCTGTAGGGGGTCAGGGATTGTGGCAGGTTTGTGTCAAACACCTGAAACCAACCTCATGACAAGAAAATTGGGGGGTTTATTAACAATTGCTGTGCACCAAGTGCTTGACACACACCCTCCACATCCTGCTGCCACCCAGCCCTGCGAGCTGAGAATATAGCTGAAGAAACTGGTCCAGAGAGGTGAAGTAATTTTCTCAGGGTCACACAGTGAGGAGGTTGGAAACCAGATTTAGCACCTGCTCCGCCCAGCATCACAGCCCTAGGCTCTGTCCACGTGTTGCTGCTGTTTGACACTCTTTGATGAGGTGGAACATTTGGGTGGAGGAAGAGCCTTCCTCTTTTTGTTTCTTTTTTTTTGGCCACGCCTAATGGCATGTGGGATCTTAGTTCCCTGACCAGGAATCAAACTCACCCCCTGCATTAGAAGTGCAGAGTCTTACCTCTGGACTGCCAGAGAAGTCCCAAGCCTTCCTGTTTTGTTTTGTTTTTCCCACATTTTAGAAAAGTTTATTTGTGTGTGTGTATGTTGGTTTCTGCCAAACATCAACATGGATAAGCCATCGGTATACTTATGTCCCCTCCCTCTTGAAGCTCCCTCCACCTCCCGCCTCATCCCACCCCTCTAGGTTGTTACAGAGCCCCAGTTTGAGTTCCCTGAGTCATACAGCAATGCCCATCAGCTATCTGTTTTACATATGGCAGTGTCACCCTTTCCCTCCTCCCCCCGACACTCCCCCCACCGCCCTGCCGTGTCCGTAAGTCTGTGCTCTCTGTCTTTGTCTCCACTGCTGCCCTGCAAATAATTTCATCAGCACCGTCTTTCTAGATTCCATGCATATGCATTAGTATATGATTTTTTTTTCTGACTTCACTATATAATAGGCTCTAGGTTCATCCACCTCCTTAGAACTGACTCAAATGTGTTTATTTTTATGGCTGAGTAGTATTCCATTGGCTATATGTACCACAACTTCTTTATCCACTCATCTGTCACTGGCCATCTAGATTGCTTCCATGTTCTAGCTATTGTAAATAGCGCTGCAGTGAACATCGGGGTACATGTGTCTTTTTCAGTTTTGGTTTCCTCAGGGTATATGCCTAGGAATGGGATTGCTGGGTCGTGTGGTTTTATTTCTAGTTTTTTAAGGAATCTCCAAACTGTCTTCCATAGTCCAAGCCTTCTTGTTTTTAACCACTTTGCCTCCAGCATGATTTTCCAAATTTCAGTTATTGCTGGGTCACCTTGATAATTTTTCAAAACCTATATATCACCTGTACAATGATTCCTTTAGTTGATTTTGCTTTAAATCCACTAAGATTTTTAAAGTTTAAAAAGAAGATTTTAAAACAAATGATACATGGGCAGCTGGAGTCAATTTCTAGGAATTATAGGGAAAAAAACTGCTATGTCAGACGTGTAAATTGTGATTAAATACTGCTTTAGGGAAAACTAGCTGCCAGAGACGATTGGGTGACTAATGGAGAAAACTGACCGTGAACTGGGTTTTAAATGATATAAAGGAATTCTTAGTTATCTTAGGTCTGCTAATGGTCTTTTGGTTATGTAGGAGCATGTTCTTACGAGACAGACATGCTGAAGAATGTCATGATGTCTGGAAGGTGCTAAGTTCAGGGGAGAAAAAAAACACCTAGATTGATTGATCACACATGACAGTGTGAATGATCATTGAATCTAAGCAGTGGATATATGGCTGTTTATTACACTGTGCCCTCAACTTGCTAGTATTTTAAATTCTTCATAATGAAAAGGTTGGAAAAAATAAAACGGGTAGGAAAACTGTTTTCAGTATAAATGGAAATTTGGATCCCTTGCCATAAATAAAAGGTTACTATGAAAGTCAACACAGTGCAAAACAGAGTAACAGTTCTGTTTATTATCTTGCCAGGGCTCTGAGACTCTCCTGCAGGATTACGAGAGGATTGAAAAAAGAAGTCTTTCTCCCAGGGTGGCCGGGAGCGCTCTGCCCCCTGGTTGGGTCGTTCACACCGCTCCCCCCTGGGAGCTGCTGTCTGAGGACTTGCTCTCACCCCTCAGGTGCTGCCGTCCATGGTCACTGTGGAGCCCGGGCCATGGTCACCGGCTCCCGCACCCGCCATGGACGAGATCACCTTCAGAAGCGACACCGTGCTGTCAGACGTCCACCTGTACACCCCGAACCAGCGGCACCTCATGGTGCGGCTGAACGGCATGGGGCAGCCAGGTAAGGTGCCCACGGCCCCCGAGCCCACTGTGTTTTCTGCGTCCTCACAGAAAGGACGGGGAGGACTGGCTTGTCTGACTTACCCTCGCACCACTTTTTAGGAGCCCCTGTCTCACAGAGCAAGCCCCCCAGCTTTCCCAAGCACCTGCCGTGTGCCAGGCCTGATGCAATGCTGGGAAAGTGGAAGGAATGGGCTAAACTCTGCCCTCGGGAGCCCACGGACCAGTTGGGGAGACGTGGCCCTCTACCAGGCTGACTTCTCCCACCAGGGCTCCCTGCTTTTCTTCCCACACACCCTCCCCCACTCCTCTAGCCCAAGGGATCTTTTCTTTCTTTCTTTTTAATATTTACTTTTATTTAATTATTTGGCTATGCCAAGTCTAAGTTGTAGCACACAGGATCTTTGCTCTTCTTTGCCACATGAGGGACCTAGTTCCCTGACCAGGGATCGAACCGGGACCCTCTGCACTCAGAGTGCAGAATCTTAGCCGCTGGATCACGAAGGAAGTGCCCCAGGGGATCTTTTGAAAAATACAGATCACACCATCGCCCAGATTCAGACCCTCCGGTGGCTTCGCATGCTCTCAGAATGAAACCAGAGTCCTCACCTTCACCTTTGAGGCCCGGCCGGGCCCCAGCCCAAGTGTCCACACCTCTCTCTCCCGCCTCTCTCCCACCATCAATGCCCAGCAGCCACTTCCAGGTCCTTTCTGTCCCTCATACCAGGCACACACCTTCCTCTCTGAGTCCCTTTGCACCTGCTCTTCACTCTGCCCAGAACATTCTCCCCTCCCAAGACCTCTCTGGCCACCCTCCCCAGCTCCTGTCACCCTGTATTTGTTTATTGCTCTGTCACAATTAGTCACTCTCCCTTTCCCTCGTGTCCCGGTTTGGATTCTAGGATTCATGAAACTGGCTCAGGACAGATGAGCTACTTGCCCTGGGGGTCAGACAGCAGGGGCGGGGAGGACTCTGGCCCAGGACTGCCCACTCAAGTCCTGGCACCCCCTATCTCCAGCCTGACACCATACTCTTACTGATAGCTGTCCCGGTGATTCTCTGGGCCCCAGGTGGAGAGGGACCCGGCATCCAGCTGGCCCTTTTCTTTTCCACCGTGGTTTATTATGTGACCGTGAACGTAGTTCCCTCTGCCATGCAGTGTGTGGTAGGACCTTGTCGTTTGTCTCCCCCACCCACCCAGCCTTTGAAACTCTTTCCAGGTGGAAACTGAGGAAAGGAAATACAGAAGGAGACAGTGTAGAAATACTCTACTTTGTTTCGCTTTCAGTCTTCCTGTCCCAGTTCAAGCTTCTGTGGGACCGAGACCCTCAGACTGACTCAGGGGCCGAGGGTGGCGATCACACAGAGGGGACCCCTCTCGCCGGCGCCGTCTGCAGCCACGTGGGGGCCTCCCTCCAGGCGGGGCCCGGCACCACCACCCCAGAGGGGTTGGCAGCCCAGCTGGACGAGGACGGGGACTTGGATGTTGTGAGAAGACCTAGGGCTGCCTCCGCCTCCGAGCCCCCGGGGCCTCTGAGAGACAAGGTACATCCCACGATTCTAACGCAGGAGGAGGACGACGTCCTGGGAGACGAAGCCCCAGAGAGCAGCCCCTACAGCGTCATCAAAATAGGTAAATAAAGGACCGTTCACCTGCCGCCAGGGCAGCGCCACAGTGGGTCAGGGCACACGACCCCCTGAGCGTGCACCAGTCCAGGCATCGCAGGGCGGGCCAGGGCAGCGGGACCCGAGCACGGACACTGGAGCCCGCCAGGGAACGTGCCAAAACGTGGTCTGATCCCCCTCCTGCTCCAGGCTCCTCAGTGGCTCCCATTGCCCTCCAGACACAGTCTGTGTGCTCAGCTTAGCTCTGCCCACCTCCCCGGCCTCAGTTCCCACCACCGCCCACCCTCTCACCTTCCTCGCGCTTCCTCACCGCCATCCCTGAGGGCCTGCCCCGCCCCTGCTCCCCTGGCCGACACGCTCCCGGTTGTCGTAGCCCGAGTCCCAGCTCGGCAGTCAGTTGCTCCAGAAGCCTGCTGCCACCTGCACCAGCATTCTGAGCCCACGCAGCTGCCCGGCTGTGGGTCAGGGTTGTCAGTGGATGACTTGGGAAGCAGGGAGCCCTGGCAGATTCCAGAGCTAGATCAGGGCAGAGGAAGACAAAGAGGAAAGTAGGTCCATAGTCAACCTGGGGGAGCGGGTGGCCGATCAGATGGCCCCGGGGGTAAGAGCTAGAAGCTGGGGGGCAGTGCGGATGCAACAGCAGGAGAGGTGGGACAGAAGGGGGTCTCAGCGGGCCCTCAGGCAGGGCCCAGAGCATCCACACCTGCCCCGGGTCAGGGCAGAGGGCAATGGCGGAGCAGGGATTTTGATCTCTGGAAATGCCAGGAGTGGAAAGTGGCAGGACAGGGAGTAAGCCAGTAGTGATGAGGCACCTGTTGTGTTTTGATGTCCACCTTCATCACCTCATGTGGTCTTCACAGCCCCTCTAGGACGTGTTTCAGATGAGGAAGTGACAGGTTCAAGGCCGTGCAGTTTGGGGCCAGTAAGGGAGGTTCTGAACCCATGTGGGCCATCTCCACGGCCAGGGCTCCGGCCACCCCAGCCCTGCTCGTCTGCAGGGAGGAGCTCTGATTTGAATCTGTTCATTGAGATCCAGAGTCCAGATGGTACCTGAGGTCCCAGGTGAAGGCCTCCCTCGATACTGGCCCAGGTCAGGGGCGTGGGGTCCACTGGACTCTCTCAAAAACCCTAATAGAACAGCCACTCTGATTGATAGCAGCCCGGTCAGCGGTCCAGCAGACAGTGACCGAATGCCTGCAGGTTCCCGGCCGGCTGGTTCTAGATCACCTGGTGGGGACCCTTCTCTGTTTTCTGTGGCTTGTCTCTAGTCCCTATGGCCTTCCCAGGGATGAGTAATCCCATTTTACAGAGGAGGGAACTGAGGCTCAGAGAGGTTGAGGAACCTCGTCAGTGTGAACCTTGACTCGCACTGGGTGTGTCCGACACCACCACCCATGTTCCCTACCCACGTCGTGTGATCGGAACATTGGAAAGTTCTGTTGTCAAAAATCCAACATTTATTTGTGGACCAGCTAGGAATTCACAGACACAAGGTTCCAAGTAAATTATGAGCATTTCCCCCATTTTATAGATAAAGAACTGGAACCCAAAGAGAACGTAGAAGAGGCAGGGCTGGAACATGGACTGTCGGATCTCGAGTCACTTGCCTTTTCCATTGTCCTGTGACTCAGGCAAGTACTTTAACCTCAGAGCTCAGTTTCTTCTTCTGTGAAATGGGTGTAATCTCCCCTGGTTGTAAGGAACAGAGGGAGCTGGCCCACATAGAGCTCTTAGCACAGTGCCTGGCTCATAGTAGGCGCTCAATAAACATGAGCTGCCATTGGTTTTCATTCCTGGGGACCAAGCTGAGTGCGGAGAAGGGAGATGGCTGAGGAGGAGAGTCTGGGTTCCCACAGGTCTGGAGACCGTCCTGACGGGCCGGGTACCCCTCAGACACTGAGACTATTTGCCTCACCCCCTTTGCTAACCCTGGGGTTTCTCCTGGGGCTTCCCAGGTGGCTCAGTGGTAAAGAATCTGCCTGCCAATGCAGGAGACTCAGGTTCGATCCCTGGATCAGGAAGATGCCCTGGAGGAGGAAATGGCAACCCATTTCAGTATTCTTGCCTGGAAAATCCCATGGACAGAGGAGCCTGGCGGGCAACAGTCCATGGGGTCACAAAGATTTGGGTACAACTGAGCGACTGAGCACGCATGAAAGGTTCTCAGGCTAGGCTTTTATGCTCTTATGAGGCCACTGGGATTGTTTAAGTATAAACTGGCTTTCCCATGAAGCAGGAGGTCCCCACCCTTGACCCTGGTTAGGGAGGCCTTTGAGCCCACAAATGAGGTGATGTTATTTCTGCATCTTGTGAAGGAGCAAACCACGGCTCTGGTGCTGAGAAGGTCGATGGCTCATACCACCAGCCAGATCCGTGACCGAGCCTGGGTCACCCTTGGGTCTGTGAGCTCAGTCCACGTTGCTGCTGAAGGGAAGCCAAGCACTCCTTAAATGCAGCCGGAGGCAAAACTTAAGTCCACGGGACCTCTGGGAGAAAAGACCAGGCTCAGACTACCGAGATCCCCGTGGGAGGGTGCGCCTGGATTGGCCAGGCAGACTGGAAGGAGGCTAAGAAAGATGGGATGAGACCCCTCTGCGGGGGGACCTGAGTCATGGCAGGGACAGTGGGCCAGGGACAGTGCAGGGGCTGCAGAGACTGGGGAGGAGGTGGGGTGGGGTCTTTGGACTGAAGGTCCAAGGCAGCTGGAGAAGAGAGCCCCCCGGGAAGGCCTCTTCTCACATACACTCACTCAAACACACACTCACCCCTGCAGCCTTGCTGTGTCTGCTCCCACCCTGCTCCCTGTTCCTGGTTTGATGTGAGTCAAGCTGCCCTGCTGTGCATGTGTTCTGGTATTTGATTTGCTGGCCGTCACCGTCTCGCTTCAAGATGCAAGAGCCAGTTCTTCTCTAACAGGAAAAATGTTTGCTGTCACTCTTCTTGATCTCATAGTTCTGTGCTCCATCCCAACCCCAGTAACTGGTACTAGATTGTGTTCTGTGTTTGAGAATACTTCAAGTAGAGTGTGGGGTATGTTTTTGTGGTTAAGTTGGGCCAAGTCCTCTTGTGACTGGTGTGTCCAGGCTTCAGTGATCTGAAGGAGAGGAATGCTCATCCCGCCCTGGAGGCTAGCGGATGACTGCGTGGCCTGTGTTTCTGCTGCTGTTTACAACGCCCACCTCCAGCCCCCGTCCCACCATGTCGGTCACCTCCCCGCACCCCGTCTGTGTTCTGTCCATCCCTGTTTTCACGGTGGCCCTTTCTCTCTTGGTTTCCGGCCCCTCCAGAGCACACCATGGCCACCCCCCTGGAGGATGTTGGCAAGCAGGTGGGTAGGTCCCGTCCACTCCCCGTGGCCCTGCAGGGTCTCTTGATTTTCTCCGGTCACCCGCCGTCCCTGCCCCCTCTCCCCTCCAGGTGTGGCGGGGTGCCCTGCTCCTGGCAGACTACATCCTGTTCCAGCGAGACCTCTTCCAGGGTCGCACAGTGCTGGAGCTTGGGGCGGGCACCGGACTGGCCAGCATCATCGCGGCCACCATGGCGCAGACCGTGTATTGTACAGGTAATGCCCCGCCATCCCAGGCTGGGGGGAGCGTTCTCTTCACAAAGGGTATGCTGACTGGATTAAAAAAACGGAGGGAAGGAGACTGGGAATCCAACCTTGACAGCTCTTGATTCTGCCCTTCTCCCAGGCTGGTTTTCTCCACTCTCCGTTGTTTTCCCAGCAACTCCAGCAGGTTCAGGACCAGCAGCTTGGCTGGTACCTCAGTTCACACCTCCTCAAGAGAGTAAACATCTCAGAAATCAGGAACAATGTGCCTCTACTAAGGCTTAAAGATGGGCTTCCTAGGTGGCACTAGTGGTAAAGAACCCACCTGCCAACGCAGGAGACATGAGAAAGACAGGTTCAATCCCTGGGTCAGGAAGATCCCCTGGAGGAGAGACCGGCAACCCACTCCAGTATTCTTGCCTAGAGAATCCCCATGGACAGAGGAGTCTGGTGGGCTACAGGTGCAGAGTTGAATATGACTGAAGTGACAGTGCAAGACTTCAGTTCAGTTCAGTCGCTCAGTTGTGTCCGATTCTTTGTGACCCCATGAACCGCAGCATACCAGGCCTCCCTGTCCATCACCAACTGCTGGAGCTTACCCAAACTCATGTCCATTGAGTCGGTGATGCCATCCAACCAGTTCATCCTCTGTCATCCCCTTCTCCCACCCTCAATCTTTCCCAGCATCAGGGTCTTTTCAAATGAGTCAGCTCTTCGCATCAAGTGGCCGAAGTATTGGAGTTTCAGCTTTAGCATCAGTCCTTCCAGTGAACACTCAGGACTGATCTCCTTTAAGATGGACTGGTTGGATCTCCTTGCAGTCCAGCGGACTCTCAAGAGTCTCCTGCAACACCACAGGCTTAAAGACAGTTGATTATTTTTTTTCCTGATTATGGAAATCTTGCCTGCTCTCTTTGGAAAATTTGTAGAACAGCAAATAAATTTCCTCCTAATTTCACAGTCCCCAGATAGTGTCGTCAGCGTGCAGGCCACTGCACACCAGACATGGGAGACCTTGGTGAATGAGCAGAGCAATCACTGTGTGCAGGAAGCTTCGGAGTCTTATTTTTTAACCGTGTAAATTATTTTTTACAATCTTTTCCTTTGTGTGTACATGCTCCGAAAACTTAGATCACACTATATATATTCAGTGCCTTATCCTGTCAAAAATGTCAGAAAGTAGAAAGCATATTTCCCATTGTCATTAAAAGTTACTTATAAATAACTTTTAATGGCTGACTCATGTCAATGTATGGCCAAAACCACTACAATATTGTAAAGAAATTAGCCTCCAATTAAAATAAATTAATTTCTAAAAATTAACTTTTAATGATCAAGCAATATTTCATCCCTTTTCTCTCTTTTTTTTTTTAACCATTCTCCTATTGCTGGACATTTTGGCTGTTTTCATTTGGTATGGTTTTTTGGTTTGTTTTTTTTTTTTTGCTTTTCTTTTGCACTGCAACCAGTACCTTTGTGCATCTTCGGTTGATAATCCTTAAACCAGATTCCTGACAGTGAGTGGGACCTTTCTTAAGCTTTTGATGTAAGTGTGTTAGTCACTCAGTCATATCTGACTCTGCCACCCCATGGACTATAGGCTCCTATTCCAGGCTCCTCTGTCCATGGGATTCTCCAGACAAGAATACTGGAGTGGGTTGCCATGCCCTCTTCCAGGGGATCTTCCCAACCCAGGGATCAAACCTGGTCTCCTGCATTGCAGGCAGATTCTTTACCGTCTGAGCCACCAGGGAAGCCTGTACTTACTGTTAATGTACTTAATGATTGCTTTTTAAAAGTTCTATTTTGAAATAATACTAGATTCACACAAAAGTTGCTAGAACAGCACAGAAAGTGCCATGCACCCTCCGCCCAGCTCCCACCATGATAACATCAGGGATCACACCCACAAACTGACCCAGGGCACTACTACCAGCTACGCTCCAGACTTGGCCAGGGTGCTTTCTCAGGGACAGTCTACCAGTTTGTAAGAAAGTAAGATCTCAGCAGGCGATTATTGTTAATGTTATTATTTTTTAAATCTTTAATAGCCGCTAGGCAGAAAGTGGTGTCTGCTGACACGCGTTGTGTTTCATCAGATTCTTAGTTTATGCTCCCGTGGCCCCCATCTTTTGCGTCCGGGCTGAGGAAGGGGAAGCCTGGGAGGCAGGCGTCCTGCTCAGATACCCTGCGTCAGCCACTGGTCAGGAGTCTGCAGCGAGGCCACTCTGTGGCTAGTTAGGTGTAAATGGCCAGTGAACTTCACAGTCAAGCCACCAGGCAGCACCCGAGGGCTGTGCTCATGCCTGGAGCCTGATAGCAGCATCCCATCCCTTAGTGATTATCTTCCCCTTGAGAGGGCATGCATACAGGCAACGTATTACAGTCAGTAAGGCCTCTTTGTGAGCGCCAGCACCTGCAAGCTCACAGCGACCCCAGGCGGCCTGTCACCATCCCCTCTTTCCACACGGGAGGGGCTGAGGTCAGGTGGCTGGCCCACGGTCACCCGGGGAGCCCCCTCAGGGCCAACCAAGGGGTGGAGGGTGGAGGCAGCCCCAGGGCTCTGGGTCTGCCACCCCCATTCAGTCAGCACTGCTCTCGAATCTGCTTGGCACGTTAGAATCCCACATGAGATGTTTTGACAAAAGTACCATAAAGGCTTAAAAACTGCTGACCCGGTCCTGTACTGCCAGGCACATCCCTCAGTGTTCTCTGTTCCCAGAGCCCCAGGAGGAGGGACAGGGCTTTCCGTGACCCCCACCCCCATCACCTCGCGCTCTGCATGGTCCCTGGGTAGAGATAGTGGTCCAGTCCCAGGGAGGTCTGGGGTGGGGGACGGCAGCGGGTACTCCATGGCTTCAGGGAGCCAAGGAAAAACAGTCACCAGGCTTCCTGTGCCCTCCACATGCTTGCTCTCCTGATTGAAAGTTAATTTTGGCAAAGCACTTTCCTGGCCCCCCTCCAGGGCTCACTGAGCTACAACTCAGTTCTGCTCAAGTGGCAGGAACCCCTGCCTGGTCAGAGCAGCAGGCAGGTGAGGAAACGCGATGGTGGCGACAGTGAGTTGGGCCCTGGGGCGTGGCCGTCAGCCTGCCTGATGCTGCTCTGTCCCCACCAGTCACATCCAGACGCCTTCCTGGCTCATCCATCTTCTGGGGCATCAAAGAGCGAGCCTCGATTTGGAGTCAGAGACGCTTGGGTGCAGACTTTCTGATGGTCTAAGGATCCGCTAAGGATCCTGCCAGTGCAGGGGACATGGGTTCGATCCCTGGTCTGGGAAGATCCTACGTGCTGCAGAGCAGCTAAGCCCCAGGCACCACAGCTGCTGAGCCCGTGCTCTAGAGGTACTGGGTTCTACTCCCAGCCCCGGCTCCACCCAACCATATGACTCTGCCCCGGCCACTTGGTCTGTGACGGGACCGTGATGCCAGCTCAGGGTCATTAGAAAGGTCAAGGGTGGACTCGGGAAGGGTGTGCATGTTTCATGAGCTCTGAAGATGCTGGGAGCTCTCATCCCTCCTCTCTGGAATGCAGAGTCTGCCCCACGAGGACAATCTTCTTCTCTAAGGAAGAGATCATGAGAAGGAGCCTTAAGGTGAACATACTTCATTTTGGCATAAAACACAGGAGGAACATTGGTTTCCATTTTGCATGTCTCTGTCGCCGGGCCGTGGACAGGAGCTCTCTGCAGGCAGGAGCACGGAGGTGAAGGGCCGTCATGGCCGGCGCTTCATGGCTGCCCTCTGTCTCCCCAGATGTCGGTGCAGACCTCTTGGCCATGTGCCAGCGAAACATCACGCTCAACAGCCACCTGCTCGCCTCTGGAGGTGAGGCCTGGTGGGTCCCCGCCCGGGAGGGGGCCTTCTCTGTCTGGCAGGTGGGACAGATACCCAGAACCAGAGCACCATGAGGCGGGGTCCTGCCTGCACCCGTGGACGCCCCAGACAGTGGAGGGAGCGGGTGCCCTGGCCTCGTGTCCCTGCAGGTGCGCAATGGCTCTGTCCTCCTCCTGTCTGCCCACGCCTCTGCTGAGGTCCACCTCTGCCCTCTCCTCCCCGCAGGCTACGGGGCCCCCACCGAGTCTCCCCAGCTCCTTGTCTGACAGCTTCCCTTCCTGCTGAGCATCTTCCAGGGGCAAAGTCTGAGCTCCTCTGGCTCCAGACCCCCTGCTCTGGCCCAACCAGCTCCTGCCCCCTCTCCTGACAGCCGCACCATCCAGCCCTGCGGCCAGTAAGCCACAGACTCACCCCACATGCCCTTCCTGTTGCCCGGGGTGCCCTCTTGCCCCATCGGCCTGACCACCCGAAAGAGGAAGTGCCGCCTATACACACCCCTTCCTCACACAGCCGGGGGGATTTCCAGACTCGGACAGGGTCAGCCAGTCCCACAGGGTTCAGACCCTTCAGAGATCTCCCGTTGCTCTTGGAGCAGAGACCCAGCTCCTTCGCTCATCTGGATCCTGTGGGGTCTGGTCCCTGCCCATTGGCAGTCCCTACCCTACCTCCACTCCAGACATCCTGGCCTGGCTAGAGACTTGGTGCCCTCACGGCCTTTGTTTGGCTCTTTCCTCCTGTCTGTTTCCCTTCCCTCTGCCTCAGTTCCTAATCGGGCTCAGGCCTCCAGGCAAGGTCACAGTCCCCTCCAGACTCCCCTTTTCACCCTGAGCCATTGTGTTTGGACATCTGTTCGTGTGACTAGTTGATAGGCATCTGCCGTTCCACTAGAGCACGCAGTCCTGAGGGCCCCATCTGTGGTGGACCCTCTGTGTCATGTTTGTTGAGCGCCCAGGGCAGAGCAGGCCCGGAAGGGAGGAGCATGTATAAAACACCTCCTTCTGGAAGCCCTCCCTGACACCCCATGCACACGAGAGCCCCTCCTCCCATGCGCCTGGCACGTCCTTTTCATATCAGTGTCTGCCACCTGCCAGTCTCCTGGGACAGGGACGTGCCTCATGAGACTGCTCCCTGGGCCGGCACCAGGCCTGACGCTTAACATGAAAAGCACAGGATGGGGGACTTCCCTGATGGTCCAGTGGTTACTACTACACACTTCCACTGCTGGGGCCCCAAGTTCAGTCCTCAGTCAGGAAACCAAAATCCCGCAAGCCACACAGCGTGACCAAAAAAATGTGGGACGGGTGGGTCGTGAGGTGAAGTGTGAGGTTCATCTTCCCTAACTGTGCTCAGAGTTTGGGGGATTCCACTTGCGTTTTGTTTTGCAGGCGGTGTGGTTAAGGTCAAGGAACTGGACTGGCTGAGAGACGACCTCTGCACGGGTGTGTGGCCGCCTCACTCGGGTCCCCGTTCGCTCGTTTCTCCTCGTGCCAACTCGAGGCCATCTGCCCTGTGGCCTTGACTGACCAGCAGGGTCCTGTGTCCACTGGCCGATGAGTGACAGCTGTCCACCTTGCTGCCGCATGTCAGGCGCCCCACACTTGTTCTGTCATTCGGACTCACAGCATCACCGTCCCGTCTGTCCTGTAGTCCCTGGGTCACAGGGGAAGACGGGTGCTCAGGTTCGGTGCCTGCCCGGGGTCACAGGGACCGGCCGGGCAGGGTGTGAACCCAAGTCTGTGGGACTCCAAGGCTGAGACCATTTGCCTGCAGGAGTCAGCTTGTGGAGGTTCAGGGTCCGCTGGGCGGGGGAGATTGCTAAATTTTGCTTTTTAAGTTTCTTGTACAGACTAATTCACACTCACGCCCTTGCTCTTTTTCTTTGTACAAGAACTTTTCCTGCCAGACGTGGGGTGAGGAAAACCGTTGTTGTTGAGTGCACCCAGTGCATTTGAGGTCCCTCGGTCTCCCTGATGGTCCTGTGAGGGAAGCCTTGTCAGGCCCATCCTAGCGTGCACACTGCAGACCAGAGCGGTGAAGCACCTCACACAGCGAGTCCGCGGGGCCAAGAGTGCCGTGGACGGAGGGGCAGCCCCTGTTCTGTTCAGGCTGCTGGCCGAGGCAGCAGGTCCAGCCCCTGGTGGCTGAGGCAGGTCCGGCAGAACCTCCTGCTGGGATTCGGGGCGGTGCCCACTGCACCCAGCCTCACCCACCCCGGTTTCTTCTCCTAAAGCTTACTGCAGTCCATCTCGGTGAGAACTGGCGGCCCACAGAGCAAGGGCTGAGCCCACGGTGTCCTTCCACTTTCACAGACCCCGAGGTCCCCTTCAGCTGGTCCGAGGAGGACATCTCCCACCTGTACGGCCACACCACCATCCTGCTGGCGGCTGAAGGTGAGGGCGCCTCCGCCTCACCGCACGTGGTCCTCGGGGGGTGGTCCTCAGGGGTGGCCTCCCACCACGGCTCCTGCCGCTTCCCTTCTGAGCTGCGACTGTTAGGTCCATACAGATTCCGTCCAGGGGGCCTTGGGATCCGCTAAGGGATCCTTCTCCCTGACATTTGCCTGTTTTCTTCCCCTCAGTGTTTTACGACGACGACCTAACTGATGCTGTGTTTAAAACCCTCTCCCGACTGGCCCACAAGCTCAAGAATGCCTGCACCGCCATCCTTTCGGTGGAGAAGAGGTGAGCTCCGCACGGGCCAGGCCACCCTCGCCTCCTAGATGCATCTGTCCGTGTCGTCCGCGTCCCTTCCTCATCCAGCACCTGGTGTCCCTGACACACGCAGCCCCATGTGACCCCCACTCAGCAGCGTTGCAGGCGCCGCCCCCATCACACAGCCACAGGGAGGAGGCTGAGAGCTCTGGGGACCCGTCCAGACCCCACCGGGCAGTGGGCGTCCCAGAGCCCGGATGTGTGGCCACTGCGCTCGCCACGGTGCTGCCCGTCTGTGCCCCCGGGCCCCCGTCTTCACCGGCTGCATTCACAGCCCCTCTAGGGCATTTCCCCCAGGGCGTCCTGACATGCTAGAGCTCCCATTGCGGGAGTGACCCTCAGGGTGGAGGCAGCGCGGGTCCCTCTACACACATTTTCCTCTAATTCATAAGCTAGCCTACAGCTCTCCTGAAGACAGTTTAGAATCAATAGCAAAAATCAAAACCGAGCAGACTGACTGACCCAGCAGTTCAGCTTCTAGAACTGGCCCTGTGTCAGTGATCACAGCCAGACGCAGAGCCATCCAGTCAGGCACGGCTGCTCCAGCAGCTTTTACACGAGGCCCAAAACGCCTGCTTGCTTGGTCCCCGTGACCTGTGGCACCTCATGGACCCGATCACTTGATTTGAACTTAACACCTGCCCCTCCCCTCTGAGCCCCGTCCTGCAGGGGTAAGTGGAGGTGGCCATTGACCCTCCTCCCGGGCTTCCTGCTCAGCACGCCGAGGCACTCGCTTAAAATCCTGTGGGATGGGAGGGACCGAAAGCGCTGGGGGTGACAGCAGCGTGCTCTGCTTGTGCACAGGCTGAACTTCACGCTGAGGCACCTGGATGTCACGTGCGAGGCCTATGACCACTTCCGTGGGTGGCTGCGGCGGCTGGAGGGGCTGGCGGGTGGGCGCCTGCGCTTCGCGGTGGAGCCCGTGGACGCCTCGTTCCCGCAGCTCCTGGTGTACGAGCGCATCCAGCAGCTGGTAGGTGCATGTGGCAGCTCCGGGTCTGGGCAAGGCCACGGGCCGGGGGCGCAGGAGGTGATGAGCCAGCGTCCGGGTTGGGCCCAGCGTGAGCTCTCCCCACTGATCGCTGCGCTGGGCCCTCCAGGTCTGCAGGGCCCGCTGGGAATGGTCACCCAGCGTTAGGGCACGTCCTTTCCCCGTGGGCAGACTCCAGGGGAAGCCAGCAGGCGGAGGAGGGGGCACTTGGTTGGCAACGTCTTCACTGTGAAAGTATGTGGCCTCGCTGGCTAGGGGGATGGGTCTGACGGCCCAGGGCCCGTTTAACTGTGGCAGGCAGGGTCCTCACATGGGCTTCTGAGCAGTCACCCTGATGACAGGCGCCAGGTGCTGGCTGCCCCCGGCCCAGGCAAGGTGAGTTCCCTCGGGAAATGGCAGCTGTGTGTGCTCAGTCCCTTAGTCGTGTCTGCCTCTGTGTGACCCCATGAACTGTAGCCCACCAGGCTCCTCTGACCTTGGGATTCTTCAGGTAAGAGTACTGCAGATGGTAGCCTTTCCCTTCTCCTTCAGATCCTGACCCAGCGATCGAACCCAGGTCTCCCGCATTGCAGGCAGATTCTTTACCAGGGAAGCCAGGGTTAACCCTACAGACACATTGCTTCTTAGGACAGTTTTAAAACCAGCACTGGGGAAAAATTTGGAAAGTCTAAAATCCCCTTAAAAATCCCTTAAAATGCCCAGGAGCTGAATTCATAGAAGTCCCAAGGGCTTTCGTTCCCTTGGCCCCTTGTCTGCAGCCGCCCTTTCTCTGGGCCTGCGAAGACCAGGCCTAGCTCCCAGGAGGAGGGTCCTGCCCGGCTCCCCCTCGGTCTGTCCCCGCCAGCAAGCACACCGCTGGGCGCGCTGCTCCCAGAAGCAGGAGCTGTGAGACCTGCTGCCGTCCTGGCCCTTAGAGCACGGGGCAGCCTCAGCCTCAGAGCTGAGCCAGGACTCAGCACGCAGCTCCTCCACGGAAGATCCCAGAGCCACCAGAGGGGGCGCCTGCTCTCCCAGTAGCTTCCACCCTGCCCAGTGTTCGCCTCTTGTTGGGGCTTCTCTTTTGCCAGTTTACATCCCTTTGTGAAACTAAAGTCTCGTTTGCTCACCTGGGAATCTGTCCCTCCATTTGCTGCAGGAACTCTGGAAGATCTTTGTGGAACCAGTAACGGACCCCATCATGTCTGTAGACACAGCTTCTCAACCATTCTCGTGACATTTCTAATAAAATTGAAAACTCACAAAGTCTTGTGCTTGAGAATTTTATCATTGATTTTTTTATCATTTAAAAAATATGGTAAATGGATCTTCTATGACCCAACACTGTTTTAACTCTTCATAACCAAAATCAGGGGTGTTCTGAGCAGACGTAAAAGCCGCCCCCTGGCTGCCCAGGGTCCGGGCCCCATAGCCATCTGCCTCCTGGGCGTTTCCCTTCCTCAGCCTGGGCTGGACCCCCTCCCCTCTTCTCTCCACTGTGCGGCAGCTGCACAGGTGTCTGTCTGTCTGGGCTTTAACCTGCTTCCCTGGGCCTCTGCTGCATCTCCCCCCCACCTTGTCATCTCCGCTCCTCCCACCACCTCTCTCCCTCCTTCTCTCTCCTGCTTTCCAGTTTGAGTCCCACCTTTCCTCCCTGTGGTCCTCTCTCCCCACCCCCTTGATGCTACTGCACACTTACCACCACCCTCCCTGGGTGAGCACGGCCCGGCCCCTGATGCCCCTCCAGCTCCAGCCCAGCCACCCCTGCCCACGTCACTGCCCCCCAAGCACAGGTCCCATTTCTATCCTGACGCGGTGGGCCAGGCTTCTCAGGTCTGGATTCATTTCATTTTCCCAACCACTCTAGTTAAGTCAGCAGCCTGGTTAGACCAACCCATTTAATGGTTAAGAAGACTAAGGCTGTTGAAGGGGAAAAGTCTTTGTGAAGTCAGAGACCTGTTTGTCTTACTCACCAATACATTCCTGCCGTCTGACCCTGGCCCAGAGCAGGGGCTCAGTACCTTTTATGGAATTAATTGTTCAGAGGAATTATTGCTTAGAATGGTGTTTTTCAATCGTGGGTGCTCCTGCTTCTAGGGGCATTTGGCTAAGTTTGGAAACATTTTGGGTTGTCACATCTTGGGGAGATGGGTGCCCCCGGCCAAGGAGGCTGCTAAACATCCCATACCACAGGACAGCCCCCACAGCAAAGAGCAATCTAGCCCAAAAATGGTAGTGGTGCCGAGGCGGAGAAACCGTGACCTGGAAGAAGAGGATCAGCTACTTTAGGAAAGAAAAATGGGCCTCGGTTGAACCTGCCATGAAGGTGATGCGGAAGAATGAGTCTCAGCCCTTCCCATGGGGAGTGGAAGGAGATGTACACACACCATCTTTAAATCTTACAAAGACCTTGAGAGACAGAAGGATCCCTATTTTAAATGTGAGAAATCTGAAGTTCAGAGAGGTTAAGCGACGTGCCCACCACCACACAGCTACCGTGTGGCAGAGTCCTGCTCCCAGCCCAGGCCTGTGCTCGCCCCTCATCCCCAGTGTGGTCCCCAGACCAGCAGCCCTGGCAGTGCCATCTCCTGGGAGCCTGTTAGACATGGAGCAGCAAGCCCAGCCCAGACCCAAGTCAGCCCTGCATTCTGACAAGACCCCGGGTGATGTATGAACACAGGGGTTTGAGAAGCCTAGCCTTTGAGATCTTCCCCTTTTCCAAGGTTCCTATATACAAAAAAACTTCCCTGATTGTTAATCGGTTATACCCCAATATAAAATGCTTTTTGAGTATTAAAAAAATTAAAATTGTAAAAAAAAAAAAAGCCAACAACTTCCCTGATTGACTTGCCATAATCAAGCAGAACAGCAGGTCAAGACAGGATTCATTTATATTTTGATATGGATTTCTGATGTAATTCCACAGTGATAAGAGAACAGACTCTGTATAATTTCAATACCTTTAGACCATGAAGTTTTTGCACCTTGTTTTATGTCCCTGGATATGTTCCAGTGTCTCCTGGTTTACAGTCTATGGGAACTTGAATAGAATTTGTATCTTACTGTTGTGTGAAAATTGTATAAATGTTGATTATGTTGAATTGGTTCACGGTGATTTTCAGGTCTACTGTATCCTACTTTTCTGTCTATTCTAATAATTTTTGAGAGTTTGATACTGAAACTCCAACTAAAAATCTTAATTTATCTGCTTGCTACTGCTGCTGCTAAGTCACTTCAGTCGTGTCCGACTCTGTGTGACCCCACAGACGGAAGCCCACCAGGCTCCCCCGTCCCTGGGATTCTCCAGGCAATAACACTGGAGTGGGCTGCCATTTCCTTCTCCAATGTGTGAAAGTGAAAAGTGAAAGTGAAGTCGCTCAGTCGTGTCCAACCCTTAGCGACCCCATGGACTGCAGCCTACCAGGCTCCTCCATCCATGGGATTTTCTAGGCAAGAGTACTGGAGTGGCTTGCCATTGCCTTCTCTGTAATTTATCTGCTTAAATAATTGTAATATATAGTGGAGCTATATGTAACTTGAAGGGGAAATAACCTCTTGATGAAAGTGAAAGAGGAGAGTGAAAAGGCCAGCTTAAAACTCAGTCTTTAAAAAACTAAGATCATGGCATCCAGTCCTATCACTTCATGGCGAATAGAAGGGGAAAAGGTGGAAGCAGTAACAGACTTCCTCTTCATAGGCTCTAAAATCACTGTGGATGGTGACTGCAGCCATGAAATCCGAAGACGACTGCTTCTTGAAAGGAAAGCTATGGCAAACCTAAAAAGCAAAGACATCACTTTGCTGACAAAAGTCCATCTAGTCAAAACTATGGTCTTTACGGTAGTCATGTATGGATGTGACAGTTGGACCACAAAGAAGGCAGAGCACCAAAGAATTGATGCTTTTGAATTGTGGTGTTGGAGAAGACTCTTGAAAGTCCCTTGGACTGCAAAGAGATCCAACCAGTCAATCCTAAAGGAAATCAACCCTGACTATTCATTGGAAGGACCATTGCTGAGGCTGAAGCTCCAATCCTTTGGCCACCTGATGTGAAGAGCTGATTTCACTGGAAAAGACCCTGCTGCTGGGAAAGATTGAAGGTGGGAGAAGAAGGGGACGACAGAGGATGAGATGGTTGGATGGCATCACTGATTCAATAGACATTAACTTTGGCAAACCTGGGGAGATGGTGAGGGATCAGGAGGCCCGACGTGCTGCAGTCCATGGGGTCGCAAAGAGTTGGACACAACTTGGCGACAGAACAATGATTTTCATCATTTAAAAAAGGGAAAAGAAAGACAGGATTTATTAATAATAAGTGTTCAAAACAGAGTCCCACCGGTGACTTTCCCAGTACTCCTGGGGACAAACCTATCAAGGTAATTGACACCAAGCGATAGAGTTGTCATGCCTTTCACCTGCTGCATCAGGGGACATGCTTTTATGTGCAACCACTCGGCCTGAAAGCTTCCTCTAAGTAGAGCCTGGAATTAATCTTGATTCACTATAATTCAAAGCATCATCAGATTTTCACTCCTCAGAGTCAAAATGCACCCTTATCACCATGTTTTACAGCTTTGCTTGAGCTTCTGGAAGTGCCTATTTGGCAGTGATATTTCAGAGTCATCAGACCATCGAGATGTTGTCTAGGGTAGGGAATTAATCCAGGCCATTGGACTCAATTTTTTTTCACATATTCTAAAATTTTCAGAAGATATACAGCCCAGGGAGGGGACTTGATGGTTCAAGCCTGCCTGGGAAATATTTGGTAAAATCAACAAACAGGAATGATATGGGCCCAGCACTTCTCAAATTCTATGTATGCAAATCAACCAGGGTTTTAACAGACACAGCTTCTCAGTCCGGAGTGGGGCTCCATGCTGCAATTTAACAGGCCCTCAGGTGATGCTGGTGCTTCTGGTCAAGGGACCACAGATCATCCCTGGAACTGGGTTCAGTCCTAGCTCTGCCATGGACCAGCCAGGTGACCTTGGACAAACGACCTCGTCTCTCTGAGCCTCAGCTTCCTCATCTGTAAAATGGTAAGACTCCCCGTCTTCATGGAGTTACTGCAAAGGTGCTATTAGGTAAGCCGAGGAAGATGCACCAGAAGACTTCCCCGGTGGTCCAGTGGCTGAGAATTCGCCTTGCAGTGCAGGGGACACACATTCGATCCCTGATCAGGAAACTAAGATCCCGCATGTCCTGGACCAACTAAGCCCAAATGCCACAACTGCTGAGCCTGAGCGCCACAGCTAGAGTTGTTCCCATATGATACAATTCCACATGCCAAAACTGAGACCTGACACACTTGAATAAATAATTAAATATATATATTTTTAATTTTTTAAAAAAGATGAACCGGAGAAGTTTTCACTAGATGGCAGGTATTGGCCCAATGCAGACTTGTTGGGGTGGGAGCATTTTCAGTTTGTACACTGTGGCCTGCATGATTTAGTCTGATTGTCATCCTCTCCTGCTGGATGGAATCACCAAGAGCCGTCTCTTCCTATCTGTGTCAGTAAAAGGGGTCCTGGGAATTCCCTGCCATCCCAGTGGCTAAGACTCCGTGCTTTCACTGCCGTGACCCGGGTTCGGTCCCTGGTGGGAGAACTAAGATCCTGAAAAACGAACTGTGCGGCCAGAAGAAAAAAAAAAATCCAGACACAATAGCTGGACAGAGAGCAAGTCTGAAGAGTCACATTATATAGACCTGCCTAAAATCCCAGGCTCCATGTTATCCACCAAAGTCACTTTGGAGGACTTGGGTGGCCTTTAGAGGAGGGACAGGCAAGTCACCCTCGACCCCACTGGTAGGGGAACCCGCTTCCTGGGGAAACGACCTTGGGGTCCAGGTATCTCATATAGCAGCAGTGGCCCCCAGCCTTTTTGGCACCAGGGACAGGTTCCATGGAACAAAATTTTTCCACAGACAGGCAGTGGGCAAGGGGTGGGGGCTTAGATGGTTTGGGGGTGAATCAAGTACATGACATTTGTTGTGCACTTTATATTTCTGTTATGATTACATCAGCTCCCCCTGAGATCATCAGGCATTAGATCCCGGAGGTCGGGGACCCCTGTCATACATTGTGGAGCTGAAGTGGGATGTCGTGTCTGCCCAGCTGTGGTGAGACCCTCGTGTGTGGGGCTGACCATGCACTGGCAAGCCGATCCTGGCCCTCTGTGACTCTGGCATAAAGCTCCTTACAGGAGCCCCAGCTCGCTGGTCTCTATGTCAAGGTGACCCTTAGGCATCTGGGCGCTCAACTGCAGCAGCTGTCCGGGGCACCCCGGCACTGGTCTCCCGAGGGGATGACGGCGCTGCGCATGCTGTGTTCCCTGCCCCACAGCCCTCTAGAAAGCTACACAAGGGTGGTATTAGATCTCAGGAGTGTGACTACAGGGTCAAAACCACCTCAGCCACTAGACCAGCGCACGGGCTCAGGTGCTGAGCAGGCGGTCACCCCACGGATGAGGGAAGAAGGCAGCAGTTCACCCCTGGTCCCAGCAAGAACCTGGGAGAGACCCCTCATTCAGAGCCATTTCCCATCTGGCATAGTGGTACAGTGCCCGAAAGGCAGTATCTGTCAGGACTTGCGGATCTGACCTTGATTAGTGATTCTGCCCCCAAACACTGGATGGTTTTGAAATCTGCGAACTTTGAAATGATGTTGTGGTCTCCGTCTCTCTCTCTGGCTTCCCTGGTGGCTCAGCAGTAAAGAATCCACCTGCAATGCAGGAGACACAGGTTCAATTCCTGGGTCGGGAAGATCACCTGGAAGAGGGCATAGCAACCCACTCCAGACTTCTGGCCTGGAGAATCCCATGGACAGAGGAGCCTGGTGGGCTACATACAGTCCAAAGGGCTGCAAAGAGTCAGACACAACTGAACAACTAAGCATGCATACACACAAGGTCTCTCTACCAGCAGACTGAGAAATCAACCTGATGGCTTTGTGCATTTTAACCCTCTGTTAAAACCACAGATTTCCCTGGTGGCCCAGTGGCTAAGACTTTGAACTCCCAATGCCGGGGGAGTGGGATGGGGGGTCAGGTTTAATCCCTGGTCAGGGAGCTAGATCCCACATGCCGCAACTAAGGGTCTGCATGCCATAACTAAAGATCTAGCATGCTGCAAAAAAGACCCAGCACAGCCAAATAAAATATACCACACAGGGCAAGTTCAGCCCCTCAGACCAAAAAGAGACCCGTGTGCTTGGGTGACGGGAGAAGCCCTAAATGCTCAGGCCTCTGTCCCCGCACCAGCACTCTTCTCATCAAAGCAGTCTGGCACCCGGTGACCGTGACTTCTGTGCTGATCAGAAAATGTTGACGGATGATTGGAAAGAGCATAGGAATCAGAGAAAGAAACAATCCCACCATTGATGATGATACCCATAGGAATAAACCATGACGTGCAGCGGACAAATGAATGAATGGGAAAAAATCAGGCTCTACTGGTTGATAGATGCCTGCTCCACATAGGTCTTGAGTTTGTTTCCCGTAGGGAAAGCTTGCTGATTTTAAACAGCAGAGTTACAATGATTAAAATCCGACTTTATTCTTAAGCTGCTCTCTGTATTATGTGTGTGCGTGTGTGTTGGTCACTCAGTCTTGTCTGACTCTTCGAGACCCCCATGGACTGTAGCCCACCAGGCTCCTCTGTCCAGGAAATTCTCCCAGCAAGAATACTGGAGTGGGTTGCCATTCCCTTCTCCAGGGGATCTTCCCGACCCAGAGATGGAACCCAGGTCTCCCACATTGCAGGCAGATTCTTTACAATCTGAGCCACCAGGGAAGCCTGCCCCATGTTGTAAAACCTTAATTAATCAGAACTCAACCCACTAAACTTGCTTCCCCATCACTTCCAAGGCTCAAGCCACTGGGAGTTAAGCATAATATGGGGACTTGAAAAAAGATCATAGCGCATAAGTCCCTAAACATCTGGGCAGTGAGGAGCCACCTAAAAAGATGGTGACCTCAGAGCATGAGAAAGCCTGAGACAGGACTTCCCTGGTGGTCCAGTGGTGAAGACTCCCCCTTCCAATGCAGGGGGCACGGGTTCAAGCCCTGGTAGGGGAATTAAGATCCCACATGCTGCAAGGTGCAGCCAAAATAAATAAAGAGAACCCTTTAAGTTAAAAAAAAAGTTAAGATTGTTTTTAAAAAAAACATGCTTTAGATAGATCAGGAGTTTAGGATGGACATGTACACACTGTTGTATTTATAATAGATGACAAGGACCTACTATATAGCACAGAGAAAGCTGCTCAATATTCTGTAACAACCTAAATGGGAAAAAGAATTTGAAAAATAATAGATGTACATATATGTGTAACTGAATCACTTTGCTGCACACCTGAAACCAATACAACATTGTTTTTTTAATAAACTTTTAAAAGTCATTAACACATATTGTTAAGAAGATGAGATGGTTGGATGGCACCATCGATTCCACAGACCTGAGTTTGAGCAAACCCCGGGAGATAGTGAAGGGGAAGCCTGGTGTGCTGCAGTTCACGGGGTTGCAAACAGTCAGATGCAACTGAGCGACTGACCAACAACAACACATATTGTTAATAAACTATGCTCCAATATTAAAAAAAAAAAAAAAGACCTGAGTAGACTGCTCCTCTGGAAGATTCGGATGAATGAATGAACCGCTTGGGAACCAGGGCTCCAGGGCCTCCCTGCTCAGCCCCATCCTGGGGTGACAAAGGAGTTCTGAAAGCTCCTTTTCTCCTCCCACCTCGCCTCCAAGCTGGCCCCTGAAGGCCTTTCGCCGCGAGGTGGCGCCCCAGCCTTATGAGTCGACAGCAGGAACTGCGGTTAGGAATCCAGGACACAGTCGTCTGTCCCCTTGGCCACTGGCAGCCTCTCCCAAGCGGACCCCAAGTGTCACAGGGAGACTCTCTACCCAACCCACGCTACATTATCCGATGACGCATTAGTTCCGAGAGCGGCCAGAACCCAGCTAAGCCCATACCCTAATTCAGAGCAAGCCTGGCTTCCTGGTGGCTCAGATGATAAAGAATTCACTTACAATGTGGGAGACCCAGGTTCGATCCCCGAGTCAGGAAGATCCCCTCTGGAGAAAGGAATGACTACCCCTCGTCTTCTTGCCTGCAAAATCCCATGGACAGATGAGCCTGACAAGCTACAGTCTTTGGGGTCGCAAAGACTCAGACACAACTGAACGACTAACACACCAGGGCTCTCATTTATCAGCCCACCAACACTGAACCCATTTTAGAGGTAGGTAAGCTGAGGCTCAAAGAGCACACACAGGCTGAGGTCACACGACTCTGAAGTAATAGGAGTGCGATCTAAGCCCAGGTCTGCCTGGCTCTATAGCCAGTATTCTTCCAACTACCCTCTTGCCCAAGATGGGGACTGTTTGTCTGAAGGCAAGCAGGAATCCTGTGGATCAGAGACTATGTTATGACGTTGTGCTGGGATAGAGCCAAGGGTCTGATAGGCCAGGACTGAGACATGATTCTGCCTCAGGCCTTAGGAAGCAGTAGACATGGGAGCCACACAGGACCATTCCTCTGGGGCCAGAGTGTCTGGACCAAGGAATCAAGCTCAGAAATGGGTCCTGTGGGCAGATCGAGGCGTTTCCAGCTTCCAACTTACCACATAGAGAGCCTGGGGCTGATGGTTTGGATGCAGGGGTCAGGGACAAAAGGAACTGAGCCTTCCTCCCCCTGCCCTCCGCTGGCGGCTCCTGAAAGGCAATAAAGATTGGTGGCTAGAGCATGGCGCCTGGCGTCTGAACTGGACTCAAGGCAGCCCAACACTCGTTTCTCTGAGCCTCGATACTTGTGTCTCTTAAAGACGGCACTTGATAATGCGTGTAAAGCATGTGGCACACCACCTGATTCAGGAGAGGCGCAGAGCCGGCAGTCATCAATTTCACCTTCAGCACCGCTGCCATCACCATCACCATCATCACTCTTATCAAGCGTCCACTGTCGCATTTCTATTAACTGCCCGTCTCAGTGGGGGTGGGAAACTCCCCCAAGCAGCTAATGATGTAAAACCGTCTCACTTGTCAAACCATTTTGCCTAAGTGTTGTTTGACTGACAGGATGGGTTATTTTGGGGAGGAAAAAAAAATCATTTGAGCTCTTGAGTGCACCATCCCTGAAAGGTTTCCACGACAACGCACCCCTGGATGTTCCAGGGGGAAGGCAGCCACATCGGGGAAGAGCGAGAGCGAAAATCAAGAGCTGGGGAGGGGTCCCCCCTACTCCGCCTGTTTTTCTGGCTGCGTTTGTACAGCAGGACGCTTTTCACAGATTCTCTCTTTTACAACTCATCAGGACCTTTAGCACTAAGCACTATTACATTTTTCCAGATGAAGAAACTGCAACTCAGAGAGATTAAAACTTGCCCAGTGGGTGCTTTCCTGGTGGTCTGGCCGTTAGGACTCCGAGATTCCACTGCAAGGGACACAGTTCGATCCGTGGTTTGGGAATTAAGATGTGTGTGGCAAAATATATAAATATATATAAATAAATAAATAGTGTTTCCCTGGTAGCTCGATGGTGAAGAATCCCCCTGCCGATGCGGGAGACATAAGTTTATCCCTGATTCAGGAAGATCCCACGTGCCACAGAACAACTAAACCCAACTGAGCCTGTGCTCTAGAGCCCAGAAGCTGCAACGACTGAAGCCCGAGTACCCAGAGCCTGTGTTCCTCCAGAGAAGCCACTGCGGTGAGAAGCCCAAGCCCTGTAACGAGAGAGCAGCCCCTGCTCACCACCACTAGAGAAATGCCCTCATAGCAACGAAGACCCTCATAGCAACGAAGACCCAGCACAGCCAAAAAAGAAAACACACGCACACACGAAAGACTTGCCGTTTGGGGCCAGATAGCTCTTTGTTGCGGCCCATCCTGGGCACTAGGGATACTGAGCAGCATCTCAGGCCTCTTTGCACCAGGTTCCAGCAGCATCTCCCTCCTCCCCTGCTCATGACAATCCAAACCAGCTCCAGACAGAGCCAGGCATCCCAGTTGCTGACCCTGGGCTAGGTTAATAGTCTTTCCGTGCATGTGTAGGGCACACTCCATCGGTAAAGCTCTGTCAGAGGACCTGCCTCCTGGGATCCCATGCGATCATGTGACTTTGAAGTCTTTTAACAGTGAGGATCCTGGGAACTGGGGGTGAGCCCAGTGCCTGAGCCAGCAGACAGACATGGAAAATCAAGGGGAAACTCAACCATCTAACCTCCTTGCTGGGCAGACACATCTTACACTCTTCTTGCTTCTTCTTATGGGCAAGGAAACGGAAGGTCAGGGTTTCCCAGGTGTCTCGGCAGGAAGGAATCCGCCTGCCAATGCCGGAGACATGGGTTCGATCCCTGGGTTGGGAGGATCCCCTTGAGAAGGAAATGGCAACCCACTCCAGTACTCTTGCCTGGAGAATTCCATGGACAGAGGAGCCTGGCAGGCTATACAGTCCATGGGGTCACAAAGAGTCAGACATGACTGAGCAACCAAACAAAAACAACAGCAAAACTGAGAGTCAGAGAGGAGGAACAGCTCCTGGGAGGCCCTGGGCCTGTGAGTGGCAGGGCTGGGTGGGCACCCAGTGAGTGGTCTCCACTGTAGCCTCTAAGGGCTCCAGACCTCAAAGCTCACATTGGTTCACATGGAACCACCCAGCTCCACTTGCTATGCAGTATCACAGATTGGAGGATGGGCTGAGGCAGGCGAGGGTCACAGGCATTCCGCTCAGGACCCAGCGTGGTAGACGTCGGGCCCTTGGTGACACATAGGACCATAGCGTGGGGGGGGTGTGCTGTCACCTGCCCGTGGCTGCAGAGGAGAGTGGAGGATATTTCAACGTTACATGCTGCAACAAAGATCGAAGATCCCTCCTGCCACAACCCAGAGACCCAGTGCAGCCAAATAAATACATATCTTGAAGAAAAAAATAGGTATTAAGGAGTTCCCATCCTGGGTCTCAAAAGACACCTGCTCCTTGGAAGAATAGCTGTGACAACGTAGACAATGTATTAAAAAGCAGAGTCATCACTTTGTTGACAAAGGTCCATCTAGTCAAAGCTATGGTTTTTCCATTCGCCATGTACAGATGTGACAGTTGGATTATAAAGATGTCTGAGCACCGAAGAATTGATTCTTTGAAACTGTGGTGTTGGCGAAGACTCTTGAGAGTCCCTTGGACGGTAAGGAGATCAAACCAGTCCATCCTAAAGGAAATCAACCCTGAATATTCACTGGAAGGACTGATGCTAAAGCTGAAGCTTCAATACTTTGGCCACCTGAAGGGAAGAGCTGACTTATTGGAAAAGATGCTGGGAAAGATTGAAGGGAGGGGAAGGGGGTGACAGAGGATGAGATGGTTGGATGGCATCACCGATTCAATGGACATGAGTTTGAGCACACTCCGGGAGTTGGTGATGGACAGGGAAGCCTGGTGTGCTGCAGCCCATGGGGTCGCAAAGAGTTGGGCATGACTTGGTGACTGAACAACAAATCCTGGGTCTCAGTCAGCCTCTGGAAGACGCCTGGAGCCCCAAGAGGCCCCACGGGAAAATGGTGGGGCTCTGGGAAATGCAAGCAAAGCTAAGGGGAGCAGGGCTTTCTCCACTTGCCAACAGTTTTCTTCACAAGTGTCACAATGAAGCTATTTGAGAACCAGCTTGTGAAGCACCTGGCTCTAAAAATCCTTCTCACAGGCTCCCCGAAGCAGAAACAATGCAGCGCCTCCTGAATGTCCCGGCCAGGCCCTAACCCGCAGTGATGCCCCACAGTAGATGAATGAATGAACCCATGAATGAACACGCCGCCGCCCACTCTGTCTCCCCCAGTTGCCTTAGACCAGGGCTTGGCAAACTTCTCCTGAAAACGCCAGATGGTAGATAGCTTTGGCTTTGCAGGCTGTATGGTCTCTGTCGCAACTGCTCCTTGGCTCTGCCGGGGTAGCACAAAGACAGCCACAGACATCCAGAAGTGGGTGGTGCGGCTATGTTCCAGTAGAACTTTGCGCACAATGAAATGTGAATTTTATGCGATTTTCTTGCGATACAAAATATTTTTCTTTTGATTTTTTTTTCTCCCATTTACAGCGTAAACCCCATTTTATAGGCCAGATTGCAGGTCATGTAAACTGATGGTGGGTTGCATTTGACTTACAATTTTGCTTTTTGTTTTTCATGTTAACTATCTGTTCTTAGCACAAAAGCAATGTGTGTGTGTGTATCTATATATATATAATTAGACATTAGCAACATGCAGATAAAATTACAGTCATCCATGATTTTAACATTCAGAGATAACTACTTCTCCTCGTGGGCATTTATTTTTTTCAGTCTATCGATCTATGTATCATCTATATTGGTGATCTCCAGTATGATAGACAGGAGCTTCCCTGGTGGCTCAGCGGTAAAAGAATCCACCTGCAAAGAGGGAAACATGGGCTCGATCCCTGGGTAGGGAAGATCCCCTGGAGGAGGAAATGGCAACCCACTCCAGTATTCTTGCCTGGGAAATCCCATGGACAGAGGAGCCTGGTGGGCTACGTCCATGGGGTCATGAGAGTTGGACACAATTTAAGGACTAAATCACCACCACCACCAATGTGTGACTATTTAACTTAAAACAAAAGTTAGATAATATTTTAAAATTCCATTTCACAATCAACTAATGACATGTCAAGTGTTCCATACCTACCTGTGGCTGGTGGCTACCATATTGAACAGCACATTTCCACCATCATGGAAAGTCCTATTAGACAGCATTGATTTATCGATATGTTTATCTAGATTTACCAAAAATAGAACGCCAAATAAACCTTTTTTGGCATTATCTTTTACTCACTTAATATTTTGAGTAAACCATTCAATATTCAATACCTATGCTTTATTTAATTCCATACCATTCAATATTCAACATCTATGCTTTATTGGAGGCATCTAATTTAATGCAACAGATGTCCTTTCTGAGTCCCTGTTGTACTCAACTTATAAGTACTTATAAGTTGTTTCTAGATTTTTGCTACAAGAAACAAAATGACAGTAAACCACTTTATCACTAAACTTTAGCATCTTTCACTGTTTTAGGATAAATTCATAGAGGTTTAACTGCTAGGTCAAAGGGTAAGCTTATTTCTCAGATTTTTTGAATAGGAATACTCAGTTTCTTCCCAGAAAAGCTTTGAACATTAATATTCCCTACAGCAATTTATGAAATTGTCCACTTCCTTGAAACCTCCACAAATAATGCTAATTATAATAAGAAAAACGAGGCCATTTTGGTAGATGAAATTTTCCATCTCTTTAACTTGTCTTTCTTTGGCAAACCTTCCTTCCTTCCATATTTACTGACCATTTTATTTCTTTGGACAGTAAAAGGGATTATCTGCATGGCTTGAGTTTTAAGGAAAAATTTATAACCCAGGCCTCATAAAGTTCTGCAAGGTGACAGCATGAACATACCAAAGAGACTGGCAAAGCTCTCAGTTTTAGCAGAACTGTGGTTCAGTGATATTTTCTATCTATTCCTTTGTATTCTTCTTCTTTTTGGCTGCACTGGGTCTTCGTTGCTGCACTCAGGTTTTCTCTAGCTGCAGTGAGTGGGGCTACTCTCTAGCAGTGGTGCACCGGCTTCTCATTGCAGCAGCTTCTCTAATTCTGGAGCACAGGCCCTGGATCTCACAGGCTTCAGTAGTTGGTAGCCCACGGTATTGGTCGCCTCTTGGCATGTGAAATCTTCCCAGAACAGGGATTAAAGCCATGTCCCCTGCACTGGCAGGCAGATTCTTAACCACTGGACCACCAGGGAAGGCCTCCTTTGTACTATTCTTATTTATTGTTTCTTTTGGTCCCTGTAGTCACAGACCACACTGGAGGGCAGGTGGTTTGTTCGGCAGTTTTAGAATGTAGTCATTCACTTTGGCGCGTTCAGTTGCTTTAGTTGAGTCCAACTCTACCACCCCATGGACTGTAGCCCGCCAGGCTCTTTCGTCCATGGGATTATCCAGGCAAGAATACTGGAGTGGGTTGCATGCCCTCTTTCCAGAGGATCTCCCCAACCCAAGGATCAAACCTGAGTCTTCTGTGTCTCCTACATTACAGGAGAATTCTTTACCCACTGAGCCACCTGGGAACCCACGCACACACTATTTTTTTTTGCTTTATATTTATCTTAATTCCCAGGACTGTAGTCCTGCTCACCTATTGGGAGATAGGGCAGCCTGGATTCATGGAAGGCAAGAAGGAAGGACCTCAGGGTTTTGCAAGATGCAAACAAAGGAAATAGTTACCTGATCAGGCTGAGTGGGGAAACCCAAGCTGTATTCTTTCCTGGCATTTTGAATTCTGGAACAGCTATTCATCATGAGCACTTGGTGAGCTCTTGTTGTTCTGATGGGTAGTTTCCTGTGTCTTTGATTTTACCATTGAACGAATGCATCCTCTTTCCAGATACCTTTAGAGAGCTACTGGGCTGGCAGTCATTCACACTTTAGTATTAGCTAGTCTTCATACAGCACTTTAATTTTTGTAAAGGCAGCTTCATCACATCTACCCTCTCACTTGTACTCATGAAGGAGGTGTTATCACTGCTGTCTCCACTTACTGTTGAGGATCAGAGAGGCAGAGTGACCTGTCCGAGAACATGCAGCAGGAGCCATGGACTCCTAGTCCAGTGATCTTTGCACTGTCCCAAGGATGCACTAGCTGGGAGGTGTTAAATGAATGGCAGCTCAGAGAGCTGAGTGCGAGAAGGCCCTCAGCACTTGCACGGAGGGAGGGTGTGCGTGGGCGGGGCGGGGGGCGGTGGATGGAGGGGGACCCTGTGTTCTTTCGCCCTCCCTTTCTTACGGAACCTTGTCTAACTCTGAGTCTAGCTTTCCCAGAGCCCGAGATCCAAGGCCCATGGTGCAGAGGGGGCAGCTACACACGCCCGCAGCCCCTAGTATCCAGAAAAGGGGCAGGGGGCAATTAAGGTCTAGGTTAAACCAGCCTATACAGCTTCCCCCTCGCACACCCCCCCCCCACCCCCCATGTCAGAGACGGGCTCCAGCTGGGGCTTCTCGCCGCCGCGGTCACAACCCCGCTCCTGCATCCCGGCCCTCGCGGTCCCTCCTCCGGGCCCCCGCCTCCTCCGCCCTCGGGAGGCCGGACTCTGCCCCCGGCCCGCCTTCCCCCGCCCACCCGGGGGCGGTGGCCCGTGACGGGCGCGCTCATTGGCGGTGGCGAGCGCGAGGACCGGGACCCGCAGCGCTGATTGGCCAGCGCGGCTCGGCGGAGCCCAGGAGCCCGGCGAGTCGCTGGGGGAAGCCGGGCAGACACCCGGCGCCGCCAGAGCGCAGGGCGCAGATCGCTCAAGTCATAGCCCGGCGAATCGGAGTCCCCACGTTGGAGCAGAGGCCTGGAGGTAAGGACCTGGCGCCGGGTCGCGTGAGGCGAGCCCTTGCGCGCTAGCTGAGATGGAATCCTTCGGCCCTGCCCCCCAGGGAGCAAAAACGGGGCATCTTCTCTTGAGAGACCGAGCCCTCATCTTTCCGAGACGCAGGTCCCTCTCCCCCGAAAAGAGAGAGCCGTCCACCGTCCAGAGAGCAAAATAGTTTCCTTTTTCCTTCGGAAATGGGCCTTTCCTTCCTGGCCCCCCGGCTCTAGAAATAAGATTGCTCTCCCCACATTCCCCCTTGGAATGGAACGTGCTTCCCTCCGCCCCCAAAGTGGGTTCCAGCCGCCCCCGGTTTCTAGGGCCCATCATTTCTTCGGAGACGCATGCCTCTCCCCCGTCCCTAAAAAACTAAGTTTGGATTCTTCTCCCCACCCTCCCTTCTCAGCTCGGAGGTAACGGGGTGCTTCCTCCAGGAGGGAAAAAAGCCCCTCCCTAAAAGAAGGATATCGCTGTCCAGAGACTCTGCATGTAACCCTCAAGTGCAATACAGACCTCCTTGTAACCCCCCCAACTCAGAAACTGGACTCAATTCCCTGTCTCCCCCCACCCAACCCCCTTTCATCCATCAGAGAGAGGTTGATTGCCTGGAACACCTTTACACTTAAGGCATTTGGGAGATTACTCCTCTTTCTCAAGATGTAAGAGGAGGGGTTTTCGCATGCAGAAACAGGGCAAGGGTCCGGTCACCCGTCTGGACCAAGCCACACACCTCACCCCACCCCTCTAACCCTTTTGCACAAATCCCATCCCATTAACCACCCCCGTACCCTGTTCCATCCCTCCCACCTCTCTACTCCACCTAATCCCATCCTCTCCTTTCCTCTCTCCTCTTATTGCCAGAGATAAGAGCAGAGGTTGAGGTTTAGTAAGAAGGTTTAGAAGACTGAAACCCATAGAGCTGAGCTCCTCAGCCTAGATATCATTCCTGGAGCCTTCAAATTGCCAGCAGAGATGGCCTCTGAAGCAGCAGGACCAGTGAGGACCCCACACACACACACACACACACACAAAGGACTGTGTTCCAAGTATCCTCCCCTGAGACAGACCAACCCCTCTCCTGGAGAAGAGGGTGTCCATGCAGAGAGAAGGGCCCCCATTTGCCTCCTGGGGCTCCCCCTTCCTACCTCCTGTGGGCATTGCCCAGTGGAATTCCCTAGGCCCTTAGCCAAGAGAGATGCTGCAGGAAACATCCATCGGACTGGCTTCGATGAAGCTGGACTGAGGGACAGGTTGGTGGTGACCTGACCGGGGCAGGGAACCGCTTTGATCCAGCTGGTCAGAGTATGGGGTGGCGACAGAGGAGAAAAAGCAAGGAGCTTTGCTTTGGAGCTGCAGCTGTGCGGTAGAGAAAGGAGAAGTATGTGTCCCAGACACCCAAAGAGGTCAGCCCCAAAAGAGAGAAATGGTGCTCCTTGGAGCCCTTATATCTCCCAGGGACTCAAGACCAAAGATCTTGCTCCTTTATTTGACAGTTGAGCAAGCAGAGGCACCAAGACGGGAAGAGACTTGCTCAAGGTCACCCAGCCAGTGGGTGACAAAGCTGGTCACAGCCCCTCTGGGACTCGTGGCCGGCAGGGTCCGGAATACTACTGCCCATCCTCACATTTAGAACCTAGGTGGTTGGGCACCAGGCTCCCCACTTGTCAGAGGTGGTGCAGAGGCTCTGCCAATGTCACGCAGCTAGGAGGGGACACAGCTGGAACTCAGTGCCGTCCCCCAGCAGGCCACTGTATAGAATCCATTCCCGGGCCCCTGCACTTCCCTGCTCAGCCCGTGGCATCTTTTTATTGAGCCAACTGCCAAATCTAGGCTTGCCAGAATCCAGATGGACTCAGGACGGCAAATGAGATCAGTTGTATTAGTCTGGAGCCGATGCTGCTGCCAGAGTATCTGTTGCAGGCGAGGCTTGCTCCAGGCTCTTTGGACAGCACACCCCCACCCCCACTCCCACCCCTGCAATGGAAATCACAGCCTCTCCCTCCAGGGCCCCCTCCCTCTCCATCCCTGCCTTTTCCCTATGACCCCAAGTTCTCTGCTGCCATCTCCCATCCTAGCTCAGAGCCTGCTTCTTTTCCTGAGGCATTGAACCCTCACGGAGCAGCAGCAATCGGGTCCCTACAGATGGGAGAGTCTTGAGGTGGGGACTCCCCCCTGCCTCCAGCTGAGGGCTTTACAGTGCTCCAAGTTGAAGCAGGGATCCAAGTTCAAGGTGCCAAGGTGAAAGTTCACAGTATGAGGGAGAAGCGAAGTGCAATGGGGGTTGAAGGATCCATCTCTGGCCCCTCTATTCAGGGTCAGAGCCCAGATTTGCTACTTAGTATGTGTCTTGGTGGAATTAACCTCTCTGCAACTAATTCCCTTAGTGTCCTTTTTAGGGTAAAATAAAATGAGTTCGTCTTGGTAAAGTACATAGCATATGGCAAGTGAGGGAAAGCAGTGATTATGACAAGTCATAAAACTTCCAAACCTGGGTAGGGAGCTTATACTTTTAGGTAAGACTTATGACTCACAATGTAGATCATCTGTCAGGCAGCAAACAGTCAGCTCTTGCTTGGAGACTAGGATGGTGTCTTCCCAGAGAGATTGTACAGGAATGTGGAATGCACCCCAGACCCTAGAGTCAGATGGAGCCAGGGATCTATTTCCGTTACCGCTGGCTGGGCAACCTTGGGCAGGTCATCCGCCTCTCTGAGCCTCAGTTTCCTCGCCTGAATTGGGCGTGTTGGTGGGGGGAGGGGCTAGGCATCAGATAAGAGATAGGTGTAGAGCAGGTTTTGCTTTTTTTTAATCAACAGTGTTGCCATTTGGGGCCGGATCATTCTGTGTTGCGAGGGTGGGGGGCTGCCCCGTGCATTGTAGGGTGTGGAGCGGCATCCTTACCCTCTACCCATTAAAGCCAGTCGCAACTGCTTCTAGTGATGATAACTAAAACCATCTCCAAGCATGTCCTCTGAGGGGCAAAATCCCCCTCCCCACATTGAGAACTGCTGGTCTAATGTAGATTCTCCACTCATAGTGAATGATTGACGTTAGGAGAGCATCCTTCTTACCCAGGCTCCTCGTTCTGCTTTGTGCATCATAGAGGTGGTATGTCAACTGCTGAACCTCCCAATGTTGAGGGTAGTATTAACCCCTCACATTTCAACATGAAAATCCAAAGCACCTCCATTTGTGTTAGTGTAGGTTTTCCATTTTAGAGGTGAGCAAACTGAGGCCCACGGAAGTTAAAGGACTCTGCTTTACCCCCATCCCTGCTAGAAGTCAAAGCAACTGTCCCTGCTGGAAGTCAAAGACCGTTTTAGAAATAACCTAGTTCTGGAGGCTTCTCAGTTCCTTTAGCAACCTCAGAATTTTAACTGCATGCTCTGGGGCCCAGCCATCCCATGGCCAAGAAAGAATCTCCTGTAGAAATGGTAGGCCAATGCAGGAATGTTCACCCAAGGGCTTGGCAATCCAAGATGGGAAGGGGTTCTATCATGTGGGAAAATGAGCCGTCTTTTTAGGAGAGTTGGGTGGAACTATGTTCCTGACCTGGAGAGATCTCGAAGACATCATTTAGTGAAAATGATAAAGTCACAGGATCGATATGTAGGTATTTTAGTAAGTATATGTACATACATATAGGGAAGCAAGAAACATAAAAGGGGCCTCTGTGTGTGTGTGTGTGTGTGTCTATCCGTGGGGGAGGAAGAGGAAACAGGATCCTTTAGCCAGCTTACTGTGCATTAAAGGCAAGCCAGGCACAGCCCCCAGAGGTTGAGACTTGCTCAGAGTCCTTTAGCCACAAAGATGGCAAGGGATGACTGCATCCTGAGTTCTGCACACCGGGCTGGGGCTCTTTCAGCTGCCTGGCCCCCAGGAAATAGAGGCAGGCAGGGTCTGAGGACTGGACATTCCTGCACACCCAGTCCCTCTTTCCTGGGAAGTGGTCATGCCAGAAGCTGCCAGTGACTGAAACTCAGGCCTTTGAGCTTCCTAAGAGTTCTGGGGCCAGGAGACAGAGATCTGAGGCCTAATGTCCACAGGCTGAGCCTCCTCCCTGCCCACAGGGGATTCTTGTCACCAGCATCCTGGTGGGGCCTGAGGTCACACTGATCAGAGCTGAACTAGGCTTCTACCAGCATGAGGGGGGCTTCCCTGGTGGCTCAGATGGTAAAGAATCCGCCTGCAATGTGAGAGACCTGGGTTCAGTCCCTGGGTGGGGAAGATCCCCCGGAGAAGGGAGTGGTTACCCACTCCAGTATTCTTGCCTGGAGAATTCCAGGGACAGAGGAGCCTGGCGGGCTACACTCTATAGGATCATAAGGAGTCAGACACGACTGAGCCACTAACACTTTCACTTCACTTTTTTCCTCGCAGCATGACCGCCTAGGCCACGGCCATTTTGTTTGTTAGCGTCACATTTTTCCCATCTTTAGAAAGGCAATGGTAGTTGAAAGAAAGGAAAGAAGGAAGGAATAAAGAAACGAAAGAAAAAGGAAGAAAGGGAGAAAGAGGGGGGAAAGATAGACGGAGGTGCATGGCAGAACGCAGCTCTGGGCTACTGTGAGGACTGGCTGGAGCCCTTGCCCAAACCCCTGGTGCTCCCTCTCCAGTAGTGTGAGCCCTGCTCTCCCTGTCTCTCTCCTTGCCTGCCCTCCTTGCCAGGAAGCTGGGGACAAAACCATTATGGGTGACAGCTGGGGAGCCTGAGGCCTTCCAGAACGCCCGGCTGGCTGAATCACCACCCGCTCCCCACTGCATCCCTGCAGAAGGTCCAGGAGGTGGTTCTGAGCCGGGTGTGTCCTCCTTTGTCTCCCCCATGTCTGACAAGCCCCGCTTTCCTAGCGGCACCAGGCATTTTAAACTGTCTTAGCCATCCCAGGAATGGCATCGCCTGATACAGCCTCTAATCACACATTCTGTCTGTGTTGGGGTCGACTTCCCAAGGGCAAATTGCCCTCTGCCTTCAAAAACTGTCTCTCTGACCTTTCCCGCCTCCTGCCTCCCCCCAGCGAGGATCCGTTTATCCTCAGAACGGAGCGCTTAAACCTCCGAGGCTTCCTTGGGTCTGTGACTGTTGGCTGGGTTTCCTCCCCATCTGTATCCCTGGGGAGTTGACATACCTTCGAGCCTCTTTCACTTCCATCCTGAATGCAGAGCACCGTTTCTGGCACACAGTAGAGACTGGATGAGCATTTACTGCACAGTGTGTGCAAGAGAGTGCTTGTGTGCTTATTTTCTTCGTGTCCAGCTCTTTGCACCCCCAGGGACTGTAGCCCACCAGGCTCCCCTGTCCATGGGATTCTCCAGGCAAGAATACTGGAGTGGGTTGCCATTTCCTTCTCCAGGGGGCCTTCCCGACCCAGGGTTTAAGCCAGCGTCTCTTGCATCTCCCCCATTGGCAGGTAAATTCTTTATCACTGCGCCACCTGGGAAGCCCCAGGTGATTAAAAAAATGCATATGGGATCTTAGTTCCCTAACCAGGGATCAAACGCATGTCTCCTGAATTAGGAATGGAGAATCTTAACCATTTAATAATTTTAAAAGGTACAATTCAGTGACATTAAGTACTTTCACAATGTCGTGACCGTCACCTCTCTCTACTTCCAGAACTCTTTTATCATACCGAAAGGAAACCTTGTCCCCATGAAGCAGTCACCCTCCCTTCCCCCAGCCCCTGCCAACCATTCATCTGCTTTCTGATTCGATAGATTTGCCTGGTCTGACTATTTCATATAAATGGCATCATCCAACATGTGGTGTATTGGTCTGACTTCTCTGCGGTAGCATGTATCAGTACTTTGCTCCTTTTCATGGCTAAATAATATTCTATCACATGACTTATACGCCAGTTGGTTTATCCATCTGTCAGTTGAGGGACATTTGGGTTTCCGACAGCTGTGAATGATGCAGCTGTGGACATGTATGTACAAATTGCAGCTTGAAGATCTGCTTTCCATTCTTTGGGGAGTAGACACTGCTGGGTCCCATGGTAGCTCTTTGCTTAACCTTTTGAGGAACCACCATGCCTGACTCCACCAATTTACAAGCCCACCAACAATGTGTGAGGGTTCCAATTTTTTCCACTTGTTATTTTCCGATTACTAGTATTAAAATATATTACCTTATTCTAGTGGATATGAAGCAGTATCTGACTGTGGGGGGGTGTTAATCTTTTTTTCTTTTTCTCACTGTGGTTTTGATTTACGTTTCCCTGGTGGCTCAGATAGTAAAGCGTCTGTCTACAATGCGGGAGACCCGGGTTCGATCCCTGGGTTGGGAAGATCTCCTGGAGAAGGAAATGGCAACCCACTCCAGTACTCTTGCCTGGAGAATCCCACGGACGGAGGAGCCTGGTAGGCTACAGTCCATGGGGTCGCAAAGAGTCGGACACGACTGAGCAACTTAAGCTAAGCTAAGCTAAGCTAATGATAGTATATTAAAAAGCAGAGACATTACTTTGCCAACAAAGGTCTGTCTAGTCAAGGCTATGGTTTTTCCAGTGGTCATGTATGGATGTGAGAGTTGGACTGTGAAGAAAGCTGATCGCCGAAGAATTGATGCTTTTGAACTGTGGTGCTGGAGAAGACTCTTGAGAGTCCCTTGGACTGCAAGGAGATCCAACCAGTCCATTCTAAGGGAGATCAATCCTGGGTGTTCATTGGAAGGACTGATGCTAAAGCTGAAGCTCCAATACTTTGGCCACCTCATGAGATGAGCTGACTCACTGGAAAAGACTCTGATGCTAGGAAGGATTGGGGGCGGCAGGAGAAGGGGACGACAGAGGATGAGATGGCTGGATGGCATCACCGACTCGATGGACATGAGTTTGAGTGAACTCCGGGAGTTGGTGATGGACAGGGAGGCCTGGCGTGCTGTGATTCATGGGGTCACAAAGAGTTGGACACAACTGAGCGAGTGACTGAACTGAACTGAATGATCAGTGATGTTGAACATCTTTTCATGTGCTAATTGACCTTTTTTGTATCTTCTTTGGGGAAAGGTCCATTTAAGTCCTTTGCCCATTTTTGAATTAGGATATTTGTCTTTTTGTTGTTCTTGTAAGAATTCTTTATATACCTTAGTATATCTTGGTCTTGCTATTTCCTCTTGCATTTAAACATTTGCGTAGCTCCTGGGGGTCAGGCCCTGTCTTGTGACTTTGGGATGTCAAAGTGACTACAGTACAGTTCCTGCCCTCAAGGGGTTCCTAGTTTAGAGCAAAGTTTCTTTTTCTTTTTTTTTTTGCCACACTTTGCAACTTTCAGAATCTTAGTTCCCCAACCAGAAGTTGAACCCAGGTTCCAGCATTGAAAACACCAAGTCCTAACAACTCAACCACCAGGGAATTCCCAGAACAAAGTTTTTTTACAGCACTATTGCCACGGCTGGGGCGGGGTGCCCTGTGTACTATGGGATCTTCAGCAGCATTTCTGGGTTGCACACTTACCTCCAAGTTGTGACAAGCGATAATGTCCCCAGACATTGCTAGATATCCCCTGGCTGAGAATCACTGGTTTAGAAGCTTAGACAGGCATGTCTGTCTACAACTTCTTGTGCCTAACAAGATGCCTAGTGGGTATTCACAACTTCTCTGGTGGATGTTGGATGGGTGGGTGGATGGATAGATAGATGAAATAATGAATGCAATTTACAGGGTCTGGACACGTACCTGAAACCGACTATGTGAAACAAAACACTGTTCTTGCAACTGGAATATTCTACCCCTTTCTGCCCAGCACAGTGGTTCTCAGACTTGCACATCAGAATCCCCTGGAGGATGTGTTAAAACAGAGATCAACAGGTGCCACCATCAGAATTATCACTTTGTTGAGTCACTGGCCTGGCAGAATGCTCCCAACCTTGTTTCCATGTCCCTTGGGAACCCTGCACCCAACTACCCCTGCTCGCCAACCTGTCCATCCTCGGAGTCTCATAGTCTTAACTGTCAGCCTCTCCCACCTGGGCACTAACATTTATTGCTTTGAACGATCAGCAACCAGGGCTTCCCCAGTGGCTCAGAGGTAAAGAATCTGCCTGCAATGCACGAGATACAGGAGACGTGGGTTCGATCTCTGGGTCAGGAAGATTCCCTGCAGGAGAGAATGGCAACCCATGCCAGTAATCTTGCAGGGAAAACCCCATGGATAAAGGAGCCTGGCAGGGTACGGTCCGTGGAGTCACAAAGAGTCGGACACGACTGAAGTGACTGAGCACACATCAGCCATGTACTGGTTATCTGTCTTTCAGCCACTGCTCGGAGAATTCCTGCAAAACTGGGACCCACTGTGTCCTGGCATCTTGTTACTTGAAGTGTGGTTCAGTGCCCAGTGGCATGACATCGCTGGGCAACTGGGGGGAGATTGCAGGCGCTTGGGCCCCGCCCAGCCTCCTACAAAATTCAGTCTGCGATTTAACACTATCCTGGTGGGACGAGGGGGGTCATGTGTACCTTCAGATAGTTTGGGAAGCCTGTCCTTGGCCATTTCTGTAACCTCACAACTCAGAGCTAACCCCTGTCGCTTCGCTGATGTGTTCTCTTGACAGCATCTGTTATACTGTAAATGGTGCCTGAGCCGGAACATCATTAGGGTGTTACTGGCCATCCGTATCTCTGCCTGATGTATTTTATCTCTTGGAATGCCTGAACTGACCTTGCTTCACCCATTGGAAAGCCAGAGGGGCAGCGTCTTGCTCAAGGTCACGCGATGACCATAAACAGAACAGAGAGATGGCCATCCGCTCCCTAGAAGGGAGCAGTTGAAACGCCACGGTGGCGACACATGAAAATACAGGGTGGGAGGGTAGCAATCGGAGGCCACTGGGTGCTCTTCACATGTGGAGAGCTGGGAGGTGACTTAAAAGTGGGCCAAGAACAGGAGCTGAGATGGTATTTTTATTAATTCTTTTGTTTTTGGCTGTGCTGGGTCTACGTTGCTGTGCGGGTTCCCTCTAGCTGCGCTGCGCGGGCGTTTCTGCGGTGGCTTCTCTTGTTGCAGAGCACAGGCTCCAGGGAGCATGTGGGCTCAGGACTTGTGGCTCTGAGACTGGGCTCACAGGCTCAGGGGCTGTGGCTCACGGGCTTAGTTGCCCTGTGGCATGCGGAGTCCTACTGGACCAGGGATCTAACCCATGTCCCCTGCATTGGCAGACAGGTTCTTAACCACTGGACCACCAGGGAAGTCCTGAAATGATATTTTTTTTCACTTATGCAGCCAGAGTTTGTTGAGGACTTTGTAGATGTCAGGCATTGGCATCCCGTGTATGGTATTAAGGAAAACAAGGTCTCCCTCTTAGTGGCTCTGTCTAGGTGGGCAGTCTAGCAATTTGCATTCATTCATTCCTGAGTGAGTGTGCCTGTTTGTTGTACAACTCCCACTTGTCTTATACACTAATGGTAGTGGGGGTGTGTGTGTGCAAGGTACGAAGCGACAAACACCCAGCTTCCACACCAGAGGATCTTCTAGGCTGCTGTCAGGATGTGCTGTGTGCACTAAGTTGCTTCAGTCGTGTCCGACTCTTTGCGACGCTATGGACCATAGGCCGCCAGGCCCCTCTGTCCATGGGATTCTCCAGGCAAGAATACTGGAGTAGGTTGCCATTCCCTTCTTCAGGGGATCTTCCCAACCCAGGGATTGAACCAGAGCCTCTTATGTCTCCTGCATTGGCAGACTGGTTCTTTCCCACAAGTGCCACCTGGGAAGCCCAGCTGTCAGGGAATAGGCCCATAAACAACCAGTCAGAGAGAAGAGTACCAGGCAGGTCGGGAGTACATAGAGAGAGGAGCTCAGAGACGGAAGAGGTTCTCTGTCTCTGTACCTGGGCATGCTGGGAAAGAAATTTCTGGAGGAAAAGGCAGAAAAGACAGGAAAGATATTCTCAACAAATAGGACATGATCAGGGCTCATAGACTTCATGGAAAACTCTTAAAAGAAAATCTTCAGGAAAAAATAAAGGGGGAGGGGTAATAAAACCATGACTCCCTTACAGATGCAAAGATGAACACTTAATGATTCTGTAAAGCTCATCCAATGAAAGAACCAAGCAGATGTTGGAAGAGGTTCAAAGGAAAAGTCAAAGCACAGTTGTCTATGGAGTAAGGGAATGGTGAAATGCATTGCAAATGGAGGCAAAAAAAATGACTGGACAAAATAGAATTGGCTCCTCTATGAGATTCCTGGGCTTCCCAGGTGACTCACTGGTAAAGAATCTGCCTGCCAATGCAAGAGACATGGGTTCGACCCCTGGGTTGGGAAGATTCCCCTGGAGGAGGAAATGGCAACCCATTCCAATATTCTTGCCTGGAAAATCCCATGGACAGAAGAGGCTGGCAGGCTACAGTCCATGGGGTCGCAAAGAGTTGGACACGTCTGAACAGGCACACACACATCAGATTCTTACAACTTAGAAAGAGTTGAAAAAAAAAATAGCTGAAGATAATGTAATGAACAAGGCCAGAATCAGATATCTTAGAAGTTTGTGTGGTATGTAAACAATGCATAGTTTTCCATTGAGATGCCTTTTTTAATACAAAACCAATGTGCAGAGGATGGGGGAGGTGTTTGGCAGAGGCTCCCCAGGGTGGATGGCTAAGAAAAGGGAAGCTATGAGAAGGCCAGAGCATAAACAGCCTGGTGACCCTTGATGCTGAGTTTAGACTTGACCCAGAGACCCCTGGGGAACCTGGAAGGGTTTTAAGTAAGGAGGTGACCTGATTTGATTAGCACTTGAGAAATACTCTTCGGGAAGCTTCAAGGAGAGTGGACTGACTGTAGGAGGAGTCTGTTTGTTAGAAGATGAGATGGTGGGGGCTTCACGTAGAGCAGGGCTCAGCAGATTTTTTTTTAAAGGGCAGATAGTAAATATTTGAGGCTTTGTGGGCCACGCAGCTATAGGCGCAACCACTGGACTGTACTGAGAAATGTAAATGAATGGATGTGTTTGTATGCTAATAAAACTTTATGTACACAAACAGGCTGGGGGGGGCGGATGTCTCCCACCTCCCAACCAGTCTGTCAATCCTTGACCTAGAGCAGTGAGAGCTGTCCATGGTCTTGACAGGCCTCCTGTATCCCTTTCTCTAGATGTTTAGAATCTACCGGCAGCTATTGGTCAGGCTTCCCTGATGGCTCAGCAGCTATTAGTGGGAGCCCAGGGACACAAGTCCCCTGACTTTGCATGTGGGTTCCCTGAGGGAATCAGACAATCCCGGGGGCAGATCCCTGGCCTTTCTGCAAAAGCTTTCAGGACCTCGAAGCTCCTTCACGGCAAGACTGGCTGAACAGCCTCTTAAAGCAGCCAAAAGAGCAAGCCACCACCACCTCAGCAGGGCCATTCCCATGCGAGATCAGAGCCTGCCTGCCTTCTCCTTGCCCAGAGCTGTAAATAGCTCTCTGCTGGCTTTGCAAGCCGAGCGCCGTTCTGGGGACCGGCTGGAAATGAGCACACCGAGGAGCATTTGTGCAAATTGCTGCCTGCTTGCAGATTTGCATGGCTGGCATTCTGCCCCAGCCCTAAGTGCATAGTCCTCCCAGGGGCTGAAAACGGGACTCAAAGAAGAGCCACCACAGAAGAGCATGGATGTCACGACCTAGGGTCAGTGTCCCAGATGGATCCAGGGCTGGGCTGCCAGGGCTGGGCTGCCAGGGTAATGATAAGCTTCAGGGACAAGAGGAAACATTCAGAGGACCCTGGACAGACTTTCAACTTAGGCTCTGTCCATCCTATTGCAATGGCCCATAAACACTGGCAGCTCATATTTGCTGAGTATTCAGCGGGTGCTAGGGCTGTTCTGAGGGTTTCATGTGTATTTGCTCATCTCATTGCTCATAACAACCTAAAGAGGAAAGACTGATCAGGTTTCAGAGGTGGGAAATACAGGCTCAGAATAGATGATTGACTTCAGGCTCTCATAGTAAAAACATCAAGTGTAGAGAGAAACCTAGGCTTACAGACCTGGACCTCTGCTAATACTAAGCCACATGGATGCCGCTGCTCTCTCTGGCCTCAGTTTACTCACCCATCAATGGAAATAATCTTGTCTTATCCTTTGATGATCACAACAGAATTTGCGAAGACCAGCTGCGTTGGCAAATGAGAAAGCAGTGTTTGAAAGTCCAAAATGCTGAATAAAGCTAGTGGTGAGTGGGTTCAAAGTTCAAAGCACTTCCAGAGGCAGCCAACAACTCGGATCATTTGCAGTAATTGATCAGATTCAACCCTGTGCCAGCCCCTTGACATCCTGCTCTGGACTTTGGTTGGAGTCTGTTGCTTAGATGTCCCTTTGGGGACAAGGAAGAAGTCCTATGTTTGGAAAGCAGCTGTGTAGCTGGCCTCCTGAGCTCCTTGGAGGTTGTGACTTCTGGGTCTCAGTTTCCTCCTCTGTAAAATGGCAGCAATACTGCCTTTTGAAATAGCATATTGGTGGCTACTAGGGCTTCACTGGTGGCTCAGTGGTAAAGAATTTGCCTGCCAATGTAGGAAACTCGGGTTCAATTCCTGGTCTGGGAAGATCCCTTGGAGAAAGAAATGGCAACCCACTCCAGTATTCTTGCCTGGATAATCCCATGGACAGAGGAGCTTGGCAGGCTATAGTTTATGGGATCCCAAAAGAGTCAAACAAACTGAGCGACTGAGCGCACACACACACACAGATTAGATGATAAGAGTGAGTGGTCGGACGCTTTCTACCTCCCAGGCACTGGGAGTATTTGGAGTATCTCATTTAAAGCTTTCAATAATCCAGGTGGGAATGACCTTCTTTGTGGACATGGAAACAGAATCAGAGAATTTTAAGTTTCTTGGCCAAGGTCACAGAGGCAAGAAGGGTCAGAAACTGGACACATGAAGCATAATTCGGTCCATAGCTAGACTATTATAGTGTTGTCATGAACATTCTAGAACAAATCGGTTGCCCCATTTAGACTCTGCCAATTGTGTGTATGAGGATTCCCCGTCCTCCATACCCTCTCCAGCTCCAGCACCTCAGCTTGCTATTATATTTCAGCCATTCCAGGGGTTGTGTATTTTTTTTAACCATTTCTCTACTAACTGAATTCATCACCTTTTCTATATTATGTATGTTGACTACCTGGAATTCCTGTTTTATGAAGTCCTTTTAAGATTGCTTGTCCATTTTTCTTTGCATTTGTCTATTTTTCTTTTTCTTATAGATTTGTCAGAGTTTTCTTAATCTTTCTGGATAAAGATCCCTCTGCCAGTTATGTGTTATGGGTCTTCTACTCTGTGGCATGAACTTACTTTTCAATGGTGACTTTGAGTTATTGGGACTTTAATTTTTACATAGCTCATATTCATCTTTTTGTGTGGTTTTGTGTGCTAGCTCAGAAATTTAAAGTCATTCATGTTGCCCCTCTATTTTCTAGAAGCTTTCACATTTAGTTTTTCATATTTATCTCTATCCTCTGCCTGGGGTTGACTTTTAAGTATTGAATGAGGTAAGATCATGACAAATTTTTCTTTCCATATGAATAATCCCACTGAGCCAATATCACGGACTCTTTAATTAATTATTTATCTTTGGCTGTGCTGGGTCTTCGCGGATGTTCACAGGTTTTCTCTACTCTTCATTTCGGTGGCTTCTCTCGCTACAGAACACAAACTCTAAGGTGCAGGCTCAGTAGTTGCGGTGAACGGGCTTAGTTGCTCTGAGGCACATGGGATCTTCCCAGCCCAGGGATTGAACCCATGTCCCCTTCATGGGCAGGTGGATTCTTATCCCCTGGGCCACCAGGGAAGTCCTAGGGTTGTTTCTATGCTGGGGAATCTGTTACCTCTGTAGTAACACATGGGTCCTCTGGCCTCATCCCACAGTTTCTGGCTCTGAGTGTCTTGGTTTTGCTGGCAGTGGAAGCGACAGTTTTTCCTCGCAGGCAGCCCGGGTTCTGCTGGCGATAGCATCTGCCAGGCTCAGCATCAGGTCTGGAACCCTTCTGTCCCTGCCAGCGAGCACGTCCCACCTGCTGGGCATTTGCGGGGCGTGCCTTATGCTGGCCCTGCGCCACAGACTTGAGCCAGTGTTCTTCATCCATCATCATCTCTGCCCATCACCCCACAGATGAGCAGACAGCAGCCCAGAGCGCTCAAGCCACTGGCCTAAGACCACACAGCTTCCAAGGGGCAAACGTGACGGGTTTCTTTCTTTTTTAAAATTTTATTTATTTCCTATTTTATTTTTGGTCATGCTGGGTCTTTGCTGCTTTGCACAGGATTTCTTTAGCTGTGGTGCGTGGGGCTACTCTCTAGCTGAGCCGTGCGGGCTCGTCACTGCGGTGGCTTCTCCTGCTGCGGAGCACAGTCTCTAGGCTCGCGGGCTTCAGTAGCTGCGGCTCTAGATCACAGACTCCATAGCTGTGGTGCTCGAGCTTAGCTGCTCCGTGGCATGTGGGATCCTCCTGGACCAGGGATCGAACCCGAGTCCCCTGCATTGGAACGCAGATTCCGATCCACTGTGCCACCAGCGAAGTCCATGACAGTTTTCAGCTCGCTACAAATTTTAGTTTCTAAATTTGAATAGTACTTTTTAATTTTTTTTCCTCTTCCAAATGGTGGACCCGCTTCTTCGGGAATTTCACCTGAAGAGTTCCAACTTTGTTTTGAGTCTGGATTCTAAAATATCCCCAAATCTCTGCCTAAGACCCCTCATTCTGCCCTTGGCACTGCTTTTTCAATTTTGTACCCAGCATGGCGTCTTGTTTCTGTCTGCACTGCGTAGAATAATTAAGAAGATTTTAGTGTGTCAAGATACATGTCTGCTGGGTTTTTTTACAGAACTGGAGGAGGGGGGAGAGAGCTCTATCTATGCCAGCACTTAAAATCTCATTAAATGGATCCATCCCTGTTTGGGGAGGGCTTCCCTGGTGGCACTAGTGGTAAAGAACAGCGTAGGAGGTGTAAGAGACTTGAGTTTGATCCCTGGGTCGGGAAGATCCCCTGGAGGAGGAAATGGCAACCCACTCCAGCACTCTTGCTTGGAGAATCCCATGGACAGAGGAGCCTGGTGGGCTACAGTCCACAGGGTTGCAGAGAGTCAGACATGACTGAAGTGACGTAATACGCACTGTTTGGGGATGGGAAATCCAGACAGAGCTCACAAGATTGATGATGTTTTCATGCAACTGGGCATCTGCTGTGTTCCGTTTGGGTTCTTATTGCAGGAATTTGCTGGCGAGAGGACAAAGAAGCTGGAACTTTAGAGTCTGGAGAGATGGTGTAGTTTTGGAATAAGGAACCACTTCCCCCTCCGCAGTTGGATGCGTGGTGGGTGGAGATGACTACCCTGCCAGACTACAGATTTCCATTAGTCCCTCCATTTGCAAACCGTGCTTCCCATACTGGCTCCCACTTCTGTTTTCTTAGCACCTACTCTGCACGGCAGTGTGCTGGGTGCTGCAGTTACCCTCTCCTTATGGTTGTCGTTTAATCGCTAAGTCATGTCCTACTCTTTGCGACCCCGTGGACTGCAGCCCACCAGGCTCCTCTGTCCATGGGATTCTCCAGGCAAGGACACTGGAGTTCCCTTCGCCAGGGGATCTTCCTGACCCAGGGATCAAACCCACATCTCCCTCATTGCAGGCAGATTCTTTACTACTGAGCCACCAGGCAAGGTCATCTCAAAGAGAAATATAGCAACTAGACTCCAGTAAAAATTAATTAAGAAAGCAAGCGGGCCTTGGGCCACATCCGGGCTGGTGCTCACGGACAGAGAAGGAGAAAGAAACTCTGGAGGCCACCGCATCCTAACCCCTGAGCTCCAACTGGGGGCCCTCAGGGGGTGAGTTCACACAGTTCTGTGCCCCATTCTCCACCCACACAGCACACATCCCCGACCTCCTGCCCGCCTCCCTCCTCAGACTGTGCTCTGGGAGCCACTGAGCTGTACTGGGAATGCTGGCATCCACCTGTGTCTACCCCAAGTTCATATCCAGGAGAACGTTTCCCCCACATCTCTTCAACTCTGTGAAATGAAGAGTCCCAGGTTTGCTTGGGGACACCCTTTGGAAAGAAGTGGCATGCCAATGCCACATGGTGATCGGGGAAAGTTGCTGAGTCTGCAAGGCATCGCCACACTTGAGCTGGCGTTGGGAGAGAGAACTCCTCGGAGACTTCTGTGGAAAGACAGGAATGAGAAGCGGATGGTTCCTAGTGGCTGTGATAAGAGGCCAGTGACTTGCTGTACTTCTCATTTTCTGCAGGAGCCAAATGATGGTAGAGATTATGTTTCTCCACGAGTACAGAGTCACTCCATAGCACCGTGCTCGTGATTCTGCAGAAAAGCTGGCCCGATTGTCACTTATTCCATACAAGGAGTGGGGGTTGAGACTTACTTAACCTCCTGTGGGTCTCAGTGTCCCCATCTGCAGAAAAGCTCTGCCTTTGCCTCACAGGATGTTTATGGACATCCGTGGTCAGAGAATGCAGATAAAGTCTGACCCACCAAGGGGCACTTCAGCTTTCTTTGCCTTGGCTTTCTCATCTACTCAATGGGAAGAAGTCTTCCTTGTTGTGGAGCATTTTGTTTTCTGTGCTGGGTCCTCGTTGCTGTGCACTGGCTTTCTCTAGTTGTGGCCAGCGGGGGCTACTCTAGCTGCGGTGCATGTGCCTCTCATTGCGGTGGCTTCTCTTGTCGCAGAGCACAGGCTCTAGGGCTCAGTAGTTTTGGCACTCGGGCTTAGTTGCCCTGAAGCATATGGGGCCTTCCCAGACCAGGGATGGAACCCATGTCCCCTGCATTGGCAGGCGGATTCTTAACCACTGAGCATGCTGCCCCAGCCCCAGACGTGTCCACATCCCAAGGACTGAGCAACACTCAACACATAAATTATATTTCGCATCGACAATAAGAGAGAGGTGAAGGGGAGCTTGCATTCTGGGGCAGGGAGACAGATGTATCCGTGAACAAATGGGAAATGGCGAAGGGCCTCAGTGAAAATCAAATTCCGTGACTTGAATTAGTGGGAGTCATGTCAGCAAGGCCATGTGAGAGTTGGACCATAAAGAAGGCTGAGCACCAAAGAACGGATCCTTTCAAAGTGCTGCGCTAGAGAAGACTCTTGAGAGTCCCTTGGACAATAAGGAACTCAAACCTGTCAATCCTAAAGGAAATCAACCTGCATACTCATTGGAAGGATTGATGCTGAAGTTGAAGCTCCAATACTTTGGCCACCTGATGCGACTCAACCCTGCCAACTCACTGGAAAAGACCCTGATTCTGGGAAAGACTGAGCGCAAGAGGAGAAGGGGGTGACAGAGGATGAGACGACTGGATCGCATCCCTGGCTCAATGGCCATGAGTTTGAGCAAACTCCGGGAGATAGTGAAGGACAGGGAAGCCTGGCGTCCTGCAGTCCATGGGGTGGCAAAGAGTCAGACATGACTGAGCAACTGAAGAAAGAAAGAAAGGCCTCTCTGATGGGGTGGTTTCTGAGCTGTGAAAGGTGCCAGTCGTTCAGAGGCGGGGAAGCATGTTCCCAGGTTGGGGGCTAGGCTCTGCACAGCAGGTGCACACAGGACCCAGTCCAAGGACTTGGAGGTTATAGTGAGAAGGTTGGGTTTTATCCTCTTTGCAATCAGACACCGTTTGTAGGTTATTAACCAGGGAGTGACATGATCTGCTTCACTTTAAAGCAGTCTGTCTGGTTTCAGCCCTCACTACAAAACTGGCCCCTGGTGCCGGAGAGGTTGGGAACCGCTGCTCTACAGTGACCTACAGTGTTTACAGCAAATGATACCACTTTCCAGACACAGGAGTGATGTACAGGTTCTCACTTAAAATTTTTTCTGGTCAAAAAGCAAGATGGGGGGCTTCCCTGGTGGCTCAGTGGTAAGGAATCCACCTGCCAATGCAGGAGACATGGGTTCGATCCCTGGTCCAGGAAGATCCCACAAGCCACGGAGCAGCTAAGCCGATGCGCCACAACTACTGAACCTGTGCTCCAGAGCCTGTGAGCTACAGCTGTGGACGCCTGAGGACCCTAGAGCCTAGGCTCAGTAACAAGAGAAGCCACCGCCATGAGAAGCCCTCTCAGCACAACTTGAGAGCAGGCCCACCTTGCCGCAACTAGAGAAAAAGCCTGCACGGCAATGAAGACCCAGCACAGCCAAAAATAAACAATTCTTTTTTAAAAAGCAAGATAGGGATATCCTTGGCGGTCCAGCGGTTAAGACGTCACACTTCCATTGCAGGGGACTCCGGTTAGGTCCCTGATCAGGGAACCAAGATCCCACAGGCCACGCGGAGCAGCCAAAAACTAGGGAAACAAAAAAAGCAAGATCATGTTAAGGTGGGTATGGGGGAGTCTTGTAAATGTTGGTAAGGACAGAAAAATGGGGCAGACAGCAAATGCTGGCTCCGGAGAAACACACACCTCCAGGGCTGCTGGTGTGTTAGCAGGAAAAAGAGCCCATGTGTGCTGCAGCTGATGGCCCGCCAAACCCGCGCATGCGCGCTTTCTCTACAGCCTGAACTGTGAACCTGGATACGCGTGCGCCACCGCTGTGTCCTAAGGAAAATAGGATTGATCTGTGGTTTCAAAGCTTGGAAAGCTTAGATCAGTGTCGGCTAACTTTTTCTGGAAGGGCCAGATGGCCAGTGTTTTCCGCAGTGCGGCTATGTGCTTTCTGTCTCAGCCACAGAAACGAACAAGCAGAGATGAGTTTTCATTTGCAAAAATCCACAGTGTGCAGACTCATAGCCTAGAGTTTGAATCCCCGGGCCACCAGGCCTCAGCACGTGCTCTTGCCTGCCCTTCCAGGAATCCCAGGTTTCTTTTCCCAAGCTCCCCTTTCCTTCTGTGTCTTGGGATGAGTCTAGAAGTTTCGAGTGGTGGTGACAAGATGTGCCCAGGGCTCCCTGACCCTGCTGACCTACTTTCAGCTTTCAAGTATTTTACACCAGGGATCAGAATCCAGTTGGACCTGGTTCAGTGCCAGAGAACAAAGTGTCCTCTTTGGAGTCCATCTGAGAGCTCATCTCTTCCCACACCTTCGGAAACCAAACTGAACACAGATCAATGTCCCAGTGCCTGTGAGGCTCTCTGTGAATGCCAATAATGTCAGGTTATCCAGTACTTATTTTCCTGTGATTAAATGTCTAGACACATTCGGCTGCCATCAACTGAGGCTGCCCTAGGTCTGTGTTATAGTTTCTTTCTGTGTATTATTAGAGAAAGAGAGGCTGCTTTCAGGTCATTAGCGATGGTTCAGAAAATACCAAGAGGTGGAAAAAAGTAGGCTTCTCCATAGCCCCATATCCAAGGCAAAACGGTGTTGAACAGCAATTTCATTTCTTTCCAGCCTTCCTTTTTTGTATATTGGTTTATGGGCTTGTTTTTGCGTCTGTATGAAATTCTAGCCAGACTGCATATAAAATTTTATGGTCTTTTCGCTCTCATTTACATCACTTCAAAAATCATTCCCCTGCCTTTTTACATGGTTTTCAGTAAACAATTGTCCTATCACAACTTATTTGAGCAGTCCTTTGCTGTTGCTTGTTTACATTGTTTTTAGTGGTCCACTCTTCTAAAATACACTGTTCTGAACAACAGAGCTCAGAACTATTACTTTATTTAAGATTGATTGCATTAGCTACGTTTCTGGGGTGAAATTATTTGGGATTCAAATATTTAATATCTCTTGACTCTTTGGGGCCCCATTGTTTTATAAAAGTGTTGAACCCAGATACTGTACATCACAATCTGTTTGGAGAGAGAACAGGCATGATGTTCTGACTCTCAGATAGGAAATGCAAGTAACGTAACTCCCAGGTGCTTGCTTGCTTGCTTGGTCCTACCTTCTGGGTCTCATTTCAAAGAGAGGGAATTGACTCCATAGTTAACACGCACCCTTAATTTCACAGGTGTTATTTCTTGAGTTTAACTGTGTGCTAGCAAATTGGCCACACTTCTAGAACTTCTAGACCCTTTGGGTTAGGACTTTGCACACAAGAGGATGTCATTCATTTTTTTTTCCCTTTCCCTTTTAGTTGACTATAAGATGTTGAATATAGTTCCCTGTGCTATACAGTAAGACCTTGTTGTTTATCTATTTTATATAAAGTAGTTTGTATCTGCTAATTGCAAACTCCTCATTTATCCCTCCCTGCCTCCTTTTGCACTTTCGTAACCATAAATTTGTGTTCTATGTCTGTGGGCCTCTTTCTGTTTTGTAAAGTTTGTTAGTATCATTTTTTTTAGGTACATATGTAAGTGATATCATATGATGGATATCAATCATTTTATAATATAGTTGTGTCATTTTGGAGAAGTTTGTTTTCTTCCAAGTCCTGAGCTCTCACCTATAAAATGGGAATAGTAAGAATCCACTGAATCATGTGCCGTGCACTGGGCTGGGGACCCACCCCTTCTCTGGGGAATGGGGAATGGCCTGGAAGACACAGATGGAGAAAATACACAGGGCTTCCCCAATGGTCTAGTGGTTAAGATTCCAGCTGCCAGTGCAGGGGACACTGGTTCGATCCCTGATCTGGGACGATTCCAAATGCCACACGGCAACTAAACCCATTCAGCACAATTGCTGAAGCCCACGCTCTCCAGAGCCCACGTTCCACAACAAGAGAGGCCACCACAATGGGAAGCCCGTGCACAGCAGCAAAGATCCAGCACAGCCCAAAACACATAAACAATAAAATTTTTTAAAAAGGAAGATACACAAATAAATGTAGATGATTGTGATAAACGTGAATAATCTGTGATAAATGTGAAGGAATAATAACACAGGGAGCTATGAGAAATTCCAGCAGTATAAGCATATTTCCATGAGGTTTAAAAAAGAAGCAAGCTTCTCTGAGGAGATAACATCTGATGTTGGAGACCTGTGTGTTTGTGTGTGTGTGTGAGAGAGAGCTCAAATGTGTCCAACTATTTGCGACCCCTTGGACTACAGCCCACCAGTCTCCTCTGTCCATAGGGTTATCCCAGGCCAGAATACTGGAGTTGTAGAGAAGGAAATGGCAACCCACTCCAGTATTCTTGTCTGGGATAACCCTATGGACAGAGGAGCCTGGTGGGCTGTAGTCCACGGGGTTGCAAAAGGGTCAGACTCAACTTAGCAACTAAACAAAAGCAACTTTATATATAACCTTAAAAAAATTGGAATCATTGTATAAACTCTCTAAAGAACATGATGCTGTCATCATACCACTTTTCATATATATCCTTCCATACTGAAATTCCCCTAAAAGCAACTGGGTGTACCTCATTGTCATTAAAGACTATGAAAGAGGAAACCAAAAAAAAAAGAATACTGAGTGGGTTGCCATTTCCTTCTACAGAGGATCTTCCTAACCCAGGGATGGAACCTGTGTCCCCTGAATTGCTGACAGATTCTTTACAGTCTGAGCCACCAGGGAAGCCCCAAATAAGACATACAACTAACTTTAAAATTTCATCTCTTTCCCTTTTTTGGTAACATGTTCAGTAGGAAAAAAAACGTTTTAACAGGGATATTAACAGAGATAAGAAAGCCTTCCTCAGCAATCAATGCAAAGAAATAGAGCAAAACAACAGAATAGGAAATATAAGAGATCTTTTCAAGAAAATTAGAGATATCAAGGGAACATTTCATGCAAAGATGGGCTCGATAAAGGACAGAAATGGTATGGACCTAACAGAAGCAGAAGATATTAAGAAGAGGTGGCAAGAATACACAGAAGAACTGTACAAAAAAGATCTTCATGACGAAGATAATCACTATGGCGTGATCACTCACCTGGAACCAGACATCTTGGAATGTGAAGTCAAGTGGGCCTTAGAGAGCATCACTATGAACAAAGCTAGTGGAGGTGATGGAGTTCCAGTTGAGCTATTTCAAATCCTGAAAGATGATGCTGTGAAAGTGCTGCACTCAATATGCCAGCAAATTTGGAAAACTCAGCAGTGGTCACAGGACTGGAAAAGGTCACTCTTCATTCCAATCCCAAAGAAAGGCAATGCCAAAGAATGCTCAAACTGCCGCACAATTGCACTCATCTCACATGCTAGTAAAGTCATGTTCAAAATTCTCCAAGCCAGGCTTCAGCAATATGTGAACCGTGAACTTCCAGATGTTCAAGCAGGTTTTAGAAAAGGCAGAGGCACCAGAAATCAAATTGCCAACATCCGCTGGATCATGGAGAAAGCAAGAGAGTTCCAGAAAAACATCTATTTCTGCTTCATTGACTATGCCAAAGCCTGTGACTGTGTGGATCACAATAAACTGTGGAACATTCTGAAAGAGATGGGAATCCCAGACCACCTGACCTGCCTCTTGAGAAACCTGTATGCAGGTCAGGAAGCAACAGTTAGAACTGTACATGGAACAACAGACTGGTTCCAAATAGGAAAAGGAGTACGTCAAGGTTGTATATTGTCACCCTGCTTATTTAATTTATATGCAGAGTACATCATGAGGAACACTGGGCTGGAAGAAGCACAAGCTGGAATCAAGATTGCCGAAAGAAATATCAATAACCTCAGATATGCAGACGACACCACCCTCATGGCAGAAAGTGAAGAGGAACTCAAAGGCCTCTTGATGAAAGTGAAAGAGGAGAGAGAAAAGTTTGGCTTGAAGCTCAACATTCAGAAAACGAAGATCATGGCATCTGGTCCCATCACTTCATGGGAAATAGATGGGGAAACAGTGGAAACAGTGTCAGACTTTATTTTGGGGGGCTCCAAAATCACTGCAGATGCTGATTGCAGCCAGGAAATTAAAAGACGCTTACTCCTTGGAAGGAAAGTTATCACCAACCTAGATAGCATATTAAAAAGCAGAGATATTACTTTGCCAACAAAGGTCCGTCTAGTCAAGGCTATGGTTTTTCCCGTGGTCATGTATGGATGTGAGAGTTGGACTGGGAAGAAAGCTGATCGCCGAAGAATTGATGCTTTTGAACTGTGGTGCTGGAGAAGACTCTTGAGAGTCCCTTGGACTGCAAGGAGATCCAATCAGTCCATTCTAAAGGAGATCAATCCTGGGTGTTCATTGGAAGGACTGGTGCTAAAGCTGAAACTCCAATACTTTGGCCACCTCATGCGACGAGTTGACTCACTGGAAAAGACTCTGATGCTGGGAGGGATTGGGGGCGGGAGGATATGGGGACGACAGAGAATGAGATGGCTGGATGGCATCACCGACTCGATGGACATGAGTTTGAGTGAACTCCAGGAGTTGGTGATGGACAGGGAGGCCTGGCGTGCTGTGATTCATGGGGTCGCAAAGAGTCGGACACGACTGAGCGACTGAACTGAACTGAACTGAACTGAACAGTTGATTTACAATAGCTACGTTAATCAGTTATACATATATCAGCTCTGGTCTTTGTCGTGTCCTATTTTAGATGTTAGGTGATCTATGAATTTTCCAATGATTTATATCCATTTTATTTATTTTCAAAACTTTATTAAATTAAAGTTGATTTAATAGAAAATTTTCAATTACATACCTGACTCACATTTAGAATTGACCCTTGACTGACACAGATTGAACTGCACAGATTGTTTTCAATAAATATAGAACCTAGAGACTTCCCTGGCAGTACAGTGCTTAAAGACTTTGCCTTCCAGTGCAGGGGATGTGATTCAATCCCTTGTGGGGGAGTTAAGATCCCACATGCCTTGCAGCCAAAAAATCAAAATATAAAACAGAAGCAATATTGTAACAAATTCAACAATGACTTTATGATGCACATCAAAAATATCTTTTAAAAAATACAGTACCTATATTTTCACTTTACAGGTCTTTGAATTAACTAAGCGTGGTGGAGAGTTTGTGCAGGATTAGAGCTCACAGTATGTGGAATACAAAAATCTAGGGTTTGAATCCTGATTCTATCCACATAAGTCAGCTTCCTGCCCTTGGCTGAGTCATTTATCAGTTCTTTTGTTTTTGAGGCAGAGAGAGTGCTACGCAGATTTTGGACTGTGGGGGTCGGTGACCATGACCCCTCTGTTGTTCGAGGGTCAGGTGTACATTTTTAACTGCACTGATCTAAAGGGAGCCCCCCAGGTAGCACAGTGGTAGAGAGTCCACCTTCAATACAGAAGACGCAAGAGATGCAGGTTCGATCCCTGGGTCGGGAAGATCCTCTGGAGGAGGAAATGACAACCTGCTCCAGTATTCGTGCCTGGAGAATCCCATGGACAGAAGAGTTTGGTGGGCTACAGTCCCTGGGGTAGCAAAGAGTCAGACATGACTAAGTGACTGAGCATACACACACACAAAGCTCTGATTTAAGAAGCAGGAATGATTAAAGAATGAGAAAATTGTGGACTCGGCAGCCAGAAGGATTCGGGGGTACCCGGGTAGCACCCCTCTGTATGTTATCAGGGAAGATTGTTTACCTCTCTGTGCCTCTTTCACGTCTGCAAAATAGAAGGAAAAATTCCTAACAGAAAGGAGTTGTTTTGAGGCTTAAAAGAGATTATATAGGAAAAGTGCTTACCTCAGTCCTAGACACAAAATAGTTGCTCAGACAAAAGCAACAGGTACAGCTTTTCTTCCAGGTGCTTAGGGGTGTTTGGCATTCAAAAGTGGGCTGAGCACACTGTGGAGAACAGTATGAAGGTTCCTTAAAAAAAACTTACCATTCAGAAAACTAAGATCACAGCATCCAGTCCCATCACTCATGGCAAATAGATGGGGAAACAATGGAAACAGTGAGAGACGTTATTTTTGGGGGGCTCCAAAATCACTGCAGATGGTGACTGCAGCCATGAAATTAAAAGATGCTTGCTCCTTGGAAGAAAAGCTGTGACCAACCTAGACAGCATATTACAAACCAGAGACATTACTTTGCCAACAAAGGTCCATCTAGTCAAAGCTATCGTTTTTCCAGTAGTCATGTATGGATGTGAGACTTGGACTATAAAGAAAGCTGAGTGCCAAATAATTGATTCTTTTGAAATGTGGTTTTGGAAAAGACTCTTGAGAGTCCCTTGGACTGCAAGGAGATCCAACCAGTCCATCCTAAAGGGAATCAGTCCCGAATATTCATTGGAAGGACTGAGGCTGAAGCTGAAACTCCAATACTTTGGCCACCTGATGTGAAGAACTGCCTCATTTGAAAAGACCCTGATACTGGGAAAGATTGAAGGCAGGAGGGGAAGGGGATGACAGAGGATGAGATGGTTGGATGCCATCACCGACTCAACTGACAAGAGTTTGAGTAGACTCTGGGAGTTGGTGATGGACAGGGAGGCCTGGCTGCAATCCATGGGGTCACAAAGAGTCGGACATGACTGAGCAACTGAACTGAACAAAAAACCCCTAAAACTAGAGTTACCACGTGATCCAGCAGTCCCACTCCTATGCATCCCATTGTTCGCAGCCGCACTGTTTACAATAGCCAAGACAGGGAAACAGCCTGAATGTCCATCAACAGGTAAATGGATCAAGATGTGGTACATGGACACAATGGAATACTACTCAGCCATGAGGAAGAATGAAATAATGCCATTTGTAACAACATGCATGGAGCTAGAAATTATCATGCTAAGCAAAGTAAGTCAGAAAGAGAAAGACAAATACCGTATAATACCCCTTACATGTGGAATCTAAAATGCAACCCAAAGAAATGTATCTGTGATACAGAAAGAGACTCACACACATAGAGAACAGACTTGGGGTTGCCAGGGAGGAGGAACGTGGAGGAGGCAAGGACTGGGAGTTTAGGATCAGCAGATGTACTGTTATTTATAGGATGAATAAACAATAAGCTCCTACTGTACAGCACAGGGGACTATATTCAGTATCCTGTGATAAACTATAATGGAAAAGAATATTTTAAAAGAATATACATATACACCCGCATATAGGTGTAATTGAATCACTTTACTCTTCGGCAGAAATTAACACAACGTTGTAAATCAATTATAATTGAAAAAGAAGTGGGCTGGGGCTTCCCTGGTGGCTCAGTGGTAAAGAATCCACCTGCCAATGCAGGAGACAGGGGTTCCATCCCTGGTTTGGGAAGATCCCACATGCTGCAAGGCAGCTAAGTCCCGGCACCACAGTTACTGAGCCGTTGCTCTAGAGCCCGGGAGCCACAGCTACTGAAGCCCACACACCCTAGAGCCCATGCTTCGAAAAAAAGAAGCCACTGCAATGAGAAACCCACACACTGCAACTAGAGAGTAGCCCCCCAAACGCCACAACTAGAGAAAAGCCCATGCAGCAACAAAGACCCAACACAACCAAAAGTAAATAAATAATTTTAAAACAACTAAAAATAATAGAAGTGAGCAGAGTAGATCTGAACGTAACTCCCTGGCTGTAGCAAGAGGGCTTCAGCATGCTGTTTTCACCTCCATCACCACCTTTGATCTTGAGAAACACCCTGCAAGGTATAGTCAGCCCCTTGCAGAGCTGGGGCGACTAAGGCACAGGAGCCCTGCCAGGTCAGAACGTGATCTCAGGCCAGGTGTCTTCCTGTAAATCCCATTGTGCTCCCTTGAAACTTGCCACACCTCCAAAGTGTGTTCCAGTTTTTGCTTCACCCTCTGGTTATGTATGGCGCTAGTGGTGAAAGAACCCGCCTGTCAATGCAGGAGACTCAAGAGATAAAGAAATGACAACCCACTCCAGTAGTCTTGCCTGGAGAATCCTATGGACAGAGGAGCCTGGTGGGCTACAGTCCATGGGGTCACAAAGGGTCGGGCACAACTGAGCAACTAACACACACTCTGCTATCATCCTGAAACAGGGAAGAAGACCATCATCTAGTACCAACCAGCCCCTGCAGAGCTGACCTTCCCTGAGGGTGCAGTGGGGGTCCTATGTGTTTTCTGCGGAGGCTCACAAAGCAGGGAGGCATTTCTCATGAAGAGCTAGTGTTGACACTTGTGACTGCTCATAAAGCCATGTTCCCCAGACCCACTGGTCCATTTAAGTCTCAAACCAATATGATACCCAAGTCTAAGAGCTGCTGGGGACTCAGGGGACATTGTCCTATACTGCTCCTTTGCAACTTCTTTGGCTTAGATTTTGATCAGTTGCTCTGCCAGGCATTTGTAGAAATGTGTGCCCCCTCCAGCATGATCAGGTAGTTCATGATGATCAATCAGCGTGGAGAAAGCAGAGGGAGAGGGAGATGGCAGCCGGGAGGCCAGTCAGGAGGCTGGGGCAGCCGTCCGCCTAAGACACGATGGGGACCACAGCTGGGGCAGGAGGAAGAGGAGAGGGCGGAGGCTGGAGCTGGTGTGGAGGGCGCAGTACTGAGTGAAGGGAGTTAGGGAAAGATCAAGGCGGTGTCTCGGGTTTCCAGCTTGAATTACTGGGTAGACAGTGGTTCTACTTGGGGAGACGCTGAACACAGGGAATGGAATAGAAGCGGTGAAGGGGAAAAAATGATGGTGTTTGACTGGAAATGTATCGAGCTTAATGTGCAGGACTCCGGTTGGAACAAGGAGGAAGATTCGGGGATTGGGAATCATGTGTGGAAATCATGAGGGCACATGAACACTCCCAGGGATGCATGGATGGATGGATGGATGGGTGGACGAGTGGGAGACTGAGTGGGTGGATGGATGAAGAAAAGGTAGATGGGTGAAGGCAACTGGAATTATAGGAAAGCTGATTTCTGTAATGGTCTTTGAAAATTTCTGATATAATTGGAATTTTTTTTTCAATATCAATACTCTGATACTAGTTTTGAGTTGAGGCTCATATATATCCAAATCTGAACATTGTCTTTCTATTTCCTTTTCATGTGAAACTTATTAATTATGTATTATACAAACATTTTTCTTCTAGATGGACCTCAAAGGCATGTTGCTAAGCAAATAAGTCAAATAGAGAGAGAAACACAAATACTGTATGATCTCACTTATATGTGGAATCTAAAACAAAAGTACCCACCAAGCTCATAGGAAAAAAGGTCAGACTTTTGGTTGCTAGAGGTATGGGCTACAGGAAGGGAAAATTGAAAGAAGGCAGCTGAAAGTTATAAACTTCCAGTTATAAGATAAATAAATACTAGGGATGAAATGTATAAGGATGATGATAGTTTACACTGTTGTATAATATACAGGAAAGTTGTTCAGATAGCAGACCCCAAGAGTTCTCATCCTAAGGAAAATTTTTATTGTTATCTATGTGAGAAGATCAGTTCAGTTCAGTCGCTTGAGAAGATAGATGATAACTAAACTTACTACAGTGATTTTTTTACAATATATGTAAATCAAACCATCATGCTGTATACCTTAAACTTAGTGATACATGTCAGTTATTTCTCAATAAAACTGTGAAACCTTTTTTAAAAAGATAGATGGGTGAATAGATGGATGGATGGGTGGGAGGATGGATGGATGGATGGATAAGTGAGTGGATGGATAGAAGGATGAGTGGGAGACCGAGTGGATGGATGGATGGATGGATGAGTTAGATGCTGGATGGATGGATGAACAGATATATAGGTGAATAGATGGGTGGATGGATGGGAGGATGGATGGGTAAATGAGTGGATGGATGGATAGAAGGATGAGTGGGAGACTGGGTGGGTGGATGGCTGGAAGAAAAGATAGGTAGGTGGATGGATGGATGGACAGCTAGATGACAGACAGAAATCTAGATTTTATTCTATTTAGATTGAATCAGGTGGAATTGCTGTTTTGGTTGTTAAAAATGATCAAATATTTAATTTTTTGCAGGCTGAAGCACTTGAGGGGGAAGGGTACTGATGTCTTCAATTTACTCTGAAATGCATCAACAAATCAGGAGGGTTAATGGATGGAGACAGGGGTAGATGCTGTGATGAAGTGATTGTGGTAAAAACGTTAACAGCAGAAGCCAGGCTGTGGGTGGACAGGTATTCAACGTCAAATTCATCTTTGGTGTATGTTGGGAATTTCCATAATAAATTCAGGGGAAATGTTTTCCAATGGTCTAATGTTGACATTTTCGTGTGGTTTCACCGAGTGTTTACTCCTCATTTCGCCAAAAGATCCTTCCGGGTTTCCTTTCTGTGTCATCAACAGATCTGCCTTGCTGAGACTCCTCTGGCCTTATTCTTCCCAGAATTGGGGGCTGTGGAGGTCATTGTCCCCCACGCCACCCCCAAAGTTCAAGTTGAATTGCCCCAACGTGCTGATTACCGCCCCAAGTTCGCCGGTATCTGGCTTGTAATAATTATAGATTTCCTCTGCGATTTGATCGCATTGGTTGCCACGGCAACGGCGTAATAGCTCAACTGAAGCGCTGTCACGGTGATTTAGAACCAACCCGTCTCTCTTGCAGCCTCCGGTCTGGGCGACCCCACCTCCTTGCCGTCGTCATGGCAACTGATTAAGCAGCATGTGATGGAAAGCTCTGGTCTCCCCCCACTCAACCTCCCCATCTTGTGAGCATTGCCACGCCCTCTTCTGGGCCCCCGTATGGACAGGCACTGACCCCAGCTTGGGCTGTAATGGGGAGGCTAGAGTAATCCCCCAGACCCCCCCCCAGAGAAGGGGGTCAGATGGACTGTAAGGACCAGGGCAGCCGCCCCTCCCCCTGGCCCCAGAGGTCTTGGAGATGACCTGCGCCCCTCAGAGCCTCAGGGCTGTGACACAGGCTGGTTCTGCCACCACCGTACAGGGGAAGCCATTTAGTCTTCCGCAGCCTTGGGTCTGTGCTTTGTAGCTTCAGGAATTCCTGAGCTGGCTAGAGAAAAATCAAGAGAGAGGCTCCTGGAAGGGATCAAGGGGACAAAAACAGCCTATTTCAGAAAGTCCCAGAGTAGGTGGTTTGTGTGGATCTTTTTCTTTCTGCTTCTGTCCGGGAATATTTTTCTGTCTCTCTCTCTCTGAATCCATCTTTCCACCTCTCGCGCTCTCTCGCTTCCCTCCTCCTCACCTTCTCCCCATCCCTCTCCTCTGAGTGCTTGCTAGGAGCCAGCCGAGCGCATCCTTTTCCAAATCTGCTTTGCTTCGGAGGAGCCCTGTTCTCCCTCCAGTACCTGAGCCAATGTTCTGGGGACAGCCTGGGAGTCTAGAGCATCCTCCCAAGGGGGGAACAGGTACCTGGAGGCGCCTCTTAGGATGAACCAGCTGGCCGTGTCCCTGAAACTCTGCAGGATGGCATAGAGGAGGCATTGTAAACCGGCAAGAGCTGGGCTTGCTGCAGGACCCTGACAACCGGGCACTGTGAGTGCAGACGCGTGTCTGTGTGTGTGTGCGTGCGCATGTATTTGCATGTATTGCATGCATCTGCTGACATACGGAGGTGTGTCACTGTTATCTGTGATAGCGGGTGTGTGAGTGTGTACCCAGCACGTGTGCAAGTGTGCCTGCCTGTGTGTGACTTTCTATCTGAAGGACACACAAACCTGCATGACAGATTTTTCAAGGATATTTTGTGACGAGAACATGGCAGGATGAGCCCTCCTATTTTAATTTTTTATTGAAGTATAGTTGACTTTTTTTTTTTTTTGATGTATGAGCCCCTTTCAAATGCTAACAAGATAAACAAAGATGGATGTTAAAATGCTAAGTAAGGAATTGAATTTGCATCAGTAGGTTGGCAGAACCACTTCTGAATGCATCTGCCTTCTGGCCCTAGGAAAAGAAGTGAGGGTCACCTTGAAAGGGCATTTTTGCTCAAGCCCCCCCAAAGAGATCCTTGCCTTTTGTCATAAGGGCTAAAACAGCACACACGCGCGCGCGCGCGCACGTACACACACACAACTTCCTCTTTGAACCTCGAAGGCTCAGGGGCCCCTTCAGGGCACATTTCGCTTTCTCCCTCCACAAGACAGAGGGATTTGCTTGACGGACGGGGGCCTATGACGAGGAGATGTAGGAAACTTTGGCTGGCAAAATGCTTACAGTGTTTATTTCTGCGGTCGATTAGAAGTTCCTTTTGTATTTTTTGACCGAAGCAGCCCAGGCCTCAAGAGGCAAGCAGGTTGAGAAACGGAGATTTGATTTGCAGGGCAAGATGTGGGAACCCTGGCAACTTGCTGTTTAAGATTGAGTGGTTGGTGCTTGAGGACAGGCGGCCACGTACCCCTTGGAAGGGAATTCTTTGTGCTTCTCCGTTCCTGAATGTTTGGGAGGCTTGACGGCCAGTTATCTGTGGGTGAATGCTGCTGGTGGGCTGAGCTGTGCCCTTGGCATCTTGAAGGAAAGAACAGATCCGAAGACAAGGACCAGCCTCAGGAAGGTTCCAGTTCACGTAGGCACGGACCCTGCTTATTCAGCACCTTGCCCTCGAGACCTCGCTACTATTTGTGATTCTAAATCACTGCCCTCATTCCCCTACACCACAGCCTCTGTCTGCAGAGGCCCCGCCACCCTGGCCCACCTGCCAAAGCTTTGATCACCTTTAAACATTCTCCGTCACTGCTTCTGGGAACCTCTTAGACCCAGGTAGGCCTGATGCCCTCACGTCCTCCTCTGCAGGCCCCCAAGTCCCCTGCACCTCTGGCATCCCCCTGTAGACCGCTTTCTGCATTTACCCATGAGCTACAGTTAATTTTACAAGGAGTCAGAAAAATATGAAGACATTCAAAGTGGCCAGCCTTGACTCTTAAAATATCAGTGGCATGAAAGGCAAAATGGCTGAGAAATGGTCCCGGGTTAAAAAGAGATGAAAAGAAAGAAAAAAATGAGAGAGAGAGAGAGAGGAAAGAGCCTTGCCCACGAGTGCAGTGATGAGTGATTCCCAGGGGAAGTTTGAAAACCAGAAAGGGCCACCAGAGAGGCTTTGGGGACAAATGGGGAAATTTGAATACAGGAAATATTTGATACTGTTATGTAAAGAATCCGCCTGCCAGTTCAGGAGACACAGGTTCTATCCCTGGATGGGGAAGGTCCCCTGGAGAAGGAAATGACAACCCGCTCCAGTATTCTTGCCTGGGAAATCCCATGGACAGAGGAGCCTGGTGGACTGCAGTCCATGGGGTTGCAAAAGAATCGGACACAACTTAGCAACTAAACAGCAAGAAATTATGTCAATGGTGAATTTCCTGAAGGTGACATATCTTGTATCTTAGATCATTTGTACTGAAGTTCTATAAGACAAAGTCTCATTTTCAGAATGTACAAGCTGGAGGATTTAGGGATGAAATATCACAGAGTCTGCAAGTACCTCTCAAAGAATTCAGAAGAGAGATAATCAGTACATTGATTGATAGATGGGATAGGTACATATGTGACTCAGTGTCAGCGGCTGGTGATTCTGCGATTACAGGCGGTTGTTGAGCGACTTGCAACTTTTCTGTAGGTTTGAGACGGCTTGAAGCCCCACCATGTGCTGGACAGTCTGCCTAGCTCTGTCCGTGGACTGCCTTATGTAATGCTCAGAGCAGCCTCGGGATGGGGGAGCTCTGTCATACCCATTTTCCAGTTGAGAAAACAGAGGCAGAGCCAGATTCCAGCCCCAACCAAAATCCACGCAATGCCACTGCTCTCCCGCCTCCCTTCAAGGGAAATTACAAAGGGTAACAGTCTTGCCCACTTCCAGTCTGAATCTGAGTGACTTCACATCTTCACTCTGGTGTAGAGGTTAAGAGCACTGGATCAAGAGCCGCCTGGGCTTGTAGCCTGGCTCATCTACTTAGTGTTTCTGTGTTTGGGGGCAAGTCACTTAACCTCTCTGTACTTCCATTTCTTTTTTGGTAAGAAAGGATGATAACTGTGACTGCTTCAGAGGCCCATTCTAAAAATTAAAAGCCCTAGTATATGTAAAAGCTTGAAAGAGGATTTAACCCAAAGCAAGTGATCCCTGGTGGCTCAGATGGTAAAGAATCTGCCTGCAGTGCAGGAGATCCAAGTTTGATCCCTGGGTCAAGAAGATCCCCAGGAGAATAGAATAGCAACCCACTCCAGTATTCTTGCCTGGAGAGTCCCATGGACAGAGGGGCCTGGCCATTACTTTCCATGGGGTCACAAAGAGTCAGACACGACTGAGCAACTAACACACTCACACACACACACACACACAAGTGATCACTAAATATTGTTGTTGCTATTCCTATTACTCTTGTAAAGCCAGCGTCCTTGCCTCAGCCAGTGATGGATCATCCTAGAGGGGTCTTTCTCTTCCACACCCAGGCCTGGCTTGCTTTCTAGACCCTGGCAGTCTCTGCAGAGATTTGAGGCTGGGGTGAGGGGGTGTGGTAAGAGGCCATCTTATCCCCCCTCTTCCCAGCAGAACTGCCCTCCACAACTCACCTGCAAACCAGTTTCTCAGGCATGCTGTAAAGACCTCCAGGGAAGTACACACCAGTTTAGTCAGAGCTCGCAAGCCCATGAGTCCACCAGAGCCTTCAAAGTCCATCCCCAAAGGCTGGAAGCAGGCGCCTGTGTTTTATCTGTTGGTGTCGCTTTTACCGCTTGACGTTTCAGGGGCAACTCCTCAGGGTGATTGAGAAAGAATCTCGATCGGGAGTGTTTATCTGTTCCCTCGTGGCCTTTCAGTTTTGTGAGCAGATGTTCGCACACTTGAAAAGTCATCCTAGGAGTGGACTGTGGGGGCTGGGGGTGGGTGGGGGATCGTGTCTCAGTCCTGAGCAGCTGGAGTGGATCCTCAGTCACCCTGGTCCCCCTCCACGTCCCCCTTTCGAGGGGTGGGAAAAGAAAGGACTGTTACCATAGTGACCAGAGAACCCAGGCTGCCTCGGCGGGACCCTGTGCTCGGAGCGTCCAGCACATAACGCGCTGCTCGGTGCTGGAGGTGATGGGACGAATGAACGGGCCGCTCTCTGTCAAGGGGTGCCGATGACTGTCATCACAGTGGGAAATTATCTTCTTTATTTATTGTCTGTCTCTTTGGCTGGAACAGAGGGCAAGGACTCTGCTGTCTGACCCCACCACTCCCACCTGGGTCCTCGGGATTCACTGTTGTGTCTTTAGGTGACAGGCGGTCAGGAAATAGCAGAGCCCGATGGCAGACCTGTGAGTGAATGATTGAGTGAATACATGCATTTCACGGGCTGAAGGCAGAGACAGGGGTTGTGAACAGACTGTCACAGTACAGGCGAACATGCCTAAGAATATGTGTATAAATCTGTGGCTAATCTAATCATTACACATATTGACAGTTGGACCACAGTGATAGGTAGAGCTAAGTTCGTCTTCTGTGTTTGCTTTTTTTCTTGCACGGGGAGCCCCACACCATTCAGCTTGCAGAATCTTTGTTCCCCAACCAGGGATTGAACCTAGGCCCCCTCCCGTGGAAGCTCAGAGTCCTAACCACTAGACCTCCAGGGAATTCCCCTGAAATTTTTTATTAAAAAAAAGAAAAGAATGATTGCTGAGATTTTCCTGGTGCTCCAGTGGGAAGCAGGGGGCATGGGTTCCATCACCAACTGAGGAACAAAATTCCACATGCCTCAAAGTGCGGCCAAAAAAAAGCATGATTGCTAGAGAAATACAGGTGAGTGGTGTCTAACCCTGAGCTGAGTGTCAGGAAGGCTTCTTGGAGCTGGCGGCCAGAAGTGGCCACTCTGAAAAAGCACCCAAGATTCAGGGAATACCCACAGCGGGAGGGGCACAGAGGACGATCCAGCAGACAGGATCCCGTGAGAGATGACCCAGAAGCAGCAAAGGGCAGCATGTATGAGTCAGCGCCCAGAGGACGGGGGAGGGGCGGGACATACAGGTTGCAGGCTGGTGGCGGGGGTACCCAGATAAGCAGCTGGGCTTCATCCTGGGGGTAGCAGGGAGCCAAGGAATGTTGGGGCACCCGTGTAAACTAAGATAGTTTCAATAGAAAGCTTCTAATTCCTTCCTACAACCCTTACCTTTTTGCCTGGAGGATGGCTGGGGGTTTTGTACATGTCTCAAAGAGTATCCTTCCCCAGTAGTTCAGTAGTAAAGAACCCACCTGCCAATTCAGAAGATGCCAGAGACTTGGGTTCGATCCCTGGGTTGGGAAGATCCCCTGGAGGAGGAGGAAATGGCACCCCACTCCAGTATTCTTGCTGAAAAGAGAACCCCAGGACAGAGGAGCCTGGCAGGCTCTCCATGGGATGGCGAAAGAGTGGGACACGACCGAGTGACCGAACAGAAGCAAGGAGTACCATTTTAGAGACGCGCTTTTTCACGTAGCAAGTTTGTTTTCCTAAAATTGTCTAAAGGCATAAAATGGAGGCATTTTTCTCAACGGGAGGTAAGGTAGAATTGAGGTAGAGAATGACTGCTGATGACAGAAACCAAAGGAGGTTTGGACACCTGGGTGGGTTTCTCTTCCAGGGAGCATGCCAACCAGGATAAATTCCATCCCAGGTTTTTTGTTGTTGTTGTTGTTGTTGTTTTGGTTGAGGGTTGGGGGGAGCTGTGCCACAAGGTATACAAGGCTACCTCGGTGGCTCAGCAGTAAAGAATCCACCTGCAAGGCAGGAGTTGTAGGAGACTCGGGTTCAATCCCTGGGTCAGAAAGGTCCCCTAGAGGAGGGCATGGCAACCCACTCCAGTATTTTTGCTTAGAGAATTCCATGGACAGAAGAGCCTGGTGGGCTACAGTCCCTGGGGTCACAGAGTCAGACACGACTGAGCATGCACGCATGCAGCATACGGTATCTTAGTTCCCCAGCCAGGGATAGAACCCAGGCCCCCTGCAGTGGACGCTCACAGTCTTAACCAATGGACCGCTAAGGAAGTCCCCATCCCAGTTTTATTTACTCTGAACATCTGGCTCTACGTGGACAAAAAACAGGAGAGGCGATTGATGTTTTGCACTTGCTTGACACTCTAGTTTGCACACTGATAATCACCAGCAGCTGGGATCAGCCTTCCTCCTCAGGTTCAGGTCCCAGCCCTTTCTTCTTTCTATTTTGTCCTCTGGGCCCCCCTCCTTTCAATAAACAACCTAAACAAGGCATTGCAAGCTGTAGGGTTAAGAGCTTCAGCCATCTGCCCTCTGGTACCTTGGGAAGCCTCCCTAAACAGACCGGCTACATTTGATGTCTCAGATGCTGCCAGACAGCAGGGGGCGTGGGGGGAGGTGGATAAGACTGGCATGAGGATCTTGGAAATCTGTTGACATGTGTCATCCAGAAGGCCCCAGGTTTTGGCCAGGGTCACGTGATTGATGGCCATTGTGCCAGTCAACAGCTTGATTGGTTCAGAAGACGATGCATCAGAGGCTTTTTCATGACTCTGTCCTGGATCTCCCCTCCTCTTCGCTGTTTCTCCTGCACCAAAATTTTGAAAGCATAGGCTAGAAGAATTAGGAAGCAAGTAAAGGTAGGCAAACTCTTGGTCATATATTGATTTTTTTTTTAATTTTATCTTTTGACCATTCCACATGGTATATGGGATCTTAGTCCCCAGACCAGGGATCGAACCCACGCCCCCTGCATTGGCAATGCGAAGTCTTAACCATTGGACCACCAGGGAAATCCCTCATAGACTGATGTTTGAAATGTGCAGGCAGCATTCTCTGTTACCTGGAGCTGTCCTGAGTGCTGTAGAGTCACAGAGATGTTGCTTCTTGCACACCAAGGACCTTACGTGCCTTAGGGTAGGATCAAGTGCCTCGTGGAATTCAGACCTCTACACCCTGAAAGCATGACTTTACTAGCGTGTGAGATGAGTGCAATTGTGCGGTAGTTTGAGCATTCTTTGGCATTGCCTTTCTTTGGGATTGGAATGAAGACTGACCTCTTCCAGTCCTGTGGCCACTGCTGAGTTTTCCAAATCTGCTGGCATATTGAGTGCAGCACTTTCACAGCATCATCTTTCAAGACTTGAAATAGCTCAACTGGAATTCCATCACCACCACTAGCTTTGTTCGTAGTAATGCTTTCTAAGGCCCACTTGACTTCACATTCCAAGATGTCTGGCTCTAGGTCAGTGATCACGTTATCGTGACTATCTTGGTCGTGAAGATCTTTTTTGTAGAGTTCTTCTGTGTATTCCTGCCACCTCTTCTTAATATCTTCTGCTTCTGTTAGGTCCATACCATTTCTGTCCTTTATCGAGCCCATCTTTGCATGAAAAGTTCCCTTGGAATCTCTAATTTTCTTGAAGAGGTCTCTTGTTTTTCCTATTCTGTTGTTTTCCTCTATTTCTTTGCATTGATCACTGAGGAAGGCTTTCTTATCTCTCCTTGCTATTCTTTGGAACTCTGCATTCAGATGCTTATATCTTTCCTTTTCTCCTTTGCTTTTCGCCTCTCTTCTTTTTACAGCTATTTGTAAGGCCTCCTCAGACAGCCATTTCGCTCTTTTGCATTTCTTTTCCATGGGGATGGTCTTGGTCCCTGTCTCCTGTACAATGTCACGAACCTCCGTCCAGAGTTCATCAGGCACTCTATCAATCAGATCTAGTCCCTTAAATCTATTTCTCACTTCCACTGCATAATCATAAGGGATTTGATTGAGGTCATATCTGAATGGTCTAGTGGTTTTCCCTACTTTCTTCAATTTAAGTCTGAACTTCGCAATAAGGAGTTCATGATCTGAGCCACAGTCAGCTCCTGGTCTTGTTTTCGCTAACTGTATACAGCTTCTCCATCTTTGGTTGCAAAGAATATAATCAATCTGATTTCGGTGTTGACCATCTGGTGATGTCCATGTGTAGAGTCTTCTCTTGTGTTGTTGGAAGAGGGTGTTTGCTATGACCAGTGCATTCTCTTGACAAAACTCTATTAACCTTTGCCCTGCTTCATTCCGTGCTCCAAGGCCAAATTTGCCAGTTACTCCAGGTGTTTCTTGACTTCCTACTTTTGCATTCCAGTCCCCTATAATGAAGAGGACATCTTTTTTGGGTGTTAGTTCTAAAAGGTCTTGTAGGTCTTCATAGAACCGATTAACTTCGGCTTCTTCAGCATTACTGGTTGGGGCATAGGCCTGGATTACTGTAATATTGAATGGTTTGCCTTGGAAACGAACAGAAATCATCCTGTCATTTTTAAGATTGCATCCAAGTACTGCATTTCGGACTCTTTTGTTGACCATGATGGCTACTCCATTTCTTCTAAGGGATTCCTGCCCACAGTAGTAGATATAATGGTCATCCGAGCTAAATTCACCCATTCCAGTCCATTTTAGTTCACTGATTCCTAGAATGTCGACATTCACTCTTGCCATCTCCTGTTTGACCACTTCCAATTTGCCTTGATTCATGGACCTAACATTCCAGGTTCCTATGCAATATTGCTCTTTACAGCACCAGACCTTGTTTCTATCATTGGTCACATCCACAACTGGGTATTGGTTTTGCTTTTGCTCCATCCCTTTATTCCTTCTATAGTTATTTCTCCACTGAGCTCCAGTAGCATACTGGGCACCTACCGACCTGGGGAATTCCTCATTCAGTATCCTATCATTTTGCCCTTTGTTACTGTTCACGGGGTTCTCAAGGCAAGTATACTGAAGTGGTTTGCCATTCCCTTCTCCAGGGGACCACATTCGGCTGTGGTCCATGTGATTAGATCAGCTAGCTAGTAAAGTCATGCTCAAAATTCTCCAAGCCAGGCTTCAGCAGTATGTAAACCGTGAACTCCCAGATGTTCAAGCAGGTTTTAGAAAAGGCAGAGGCACCAGAAATCAAATTGCCAACATCCGCTGGATCATGGAGAAAGCAAGAGAGTTTCAGAAAAACATCTATTTCTGCTTCATTGACTATGCCAAAGCCTTTGACTGTGTGGATCACAATAAACTGTGGAAAATTCTGAAAGAGATGGGAATCCCAGACCACCTGACCTGCCTCTTGAGAAACCTGTATGCAGGTCAGGAAGCAACAGTTAGAACCGGTCATGGAACAACAGACTGGTTCCAAATAGGAAAAGGAGTGCGTCAAGGTTGTATATTGTCACCTTGCTTATTTAACTTATATGCAGAGTGCATCATGAGGAACGCTGGGCTGGAAGAAGCACAAGCTGGAATCAAGATTGCTGGGAGAAATATCAATAACCTCAGATATGCAGATGACACTACCCTTATGGCAGAAAGTGAAGAGGAACTCAAAAGCCTCTTGATGAAAGTGAAAGAGGAGAGTGAAAAGGTTGGCTTGAAGCTCAACATTCAGAAAACAAAGATCATGGCATCTGGTCCCATCACTTCATGGGAAATAGATGGAAAAACAGTGGAAACAGTGTCAGACTTTGTTTTTTTGGGCTCCAAAATCACTGCAGATGCTGATTGCAGCCATGAAATTAAAAGACGCTTGCTCCTTGGAAGGAAAGTTATGACCAACCTTGATAGTATATTAAAAAGCAGAGACATTACTTTGCCGACCAAGGTCCGTCTAGTCAAGGCAATGGTTTTTCCCGTGGTCACGTATGGATGTGAGAGTTGGACTGTGAAGAAAGCTGATCGCCGAAGAATCGATGCTTTTGAACTGTGGTGTTGGAGAAGACTCTTGAGAGTCCCTTATACTGCAAGGAGATCCAACCAGTCCATTCTAAAGGAGATCAATCCTGGATGTTCATTGGAGGGACTGATGCTAAAGCTGAAACTCCAATACTTTGGCCACCTCATGAGACGAGTTGACTCACTGGAAAAGACTCTGATGCTGGGAAAGGTTGGGGGCGGGAGGAGAAGGGGACGACAGAGAATGAGATGGCTGGATGGCATCACCGACTCTGTGGACATGAGTTTGAGTGTACTCCGGGAGTTGGTGATGGACAGGGAGGCCTGGCGTGCTGTGATTCATGGGGTCGCGGAGAGTCGGACACGACTGAGCGACTGAACTGAACTGAACTGAACTGAACACCCTGAAAGGGAAGATGGGATAAGAATTGGGATGTAGGGGAAGTGCCAAGTGTGGGCTGAGTTTGGAAATGAGCGCGAGGCCAAAAGATGAAGACTTTCTTGGGACTTCCCTTTCAGTACAGTGGTTAAGACTCCACGCTTCCAATGCCAGGGACATTCGATCCCTGGTCAGGGAACTAAATGTCCACACGCTGCAAACAAACAAAAAAAGATGAAGATCTTCAGGAAGAGTACAAACAGTGACAGCTGTTAAGGTTTTTTTGTCCCGTAAAGGAAGTGTTTGTTGGTCTCAGTTGGCTGATGAGGTTTCTGGATAAGGATCACAACCACCAAACCGGTAATATTGCCGGATCTTGGTCTTCAAGTCCAGAGGGCCCTGGTTCCAACCCAGCTCCACGATCTCTGGCTGTGTGTCCCTCTGCAAGTGTCTGAACCTCTCTGAGCCTGTCCCCTCACCTGAAAAATAGGAAGAGTAGAATTTGCATTTGGGGAGTAGATGAGATGGTGTGGGTCACGCTTGGCACAACAGGCATTTGTTCGCTGAATCGTAGCAGACCCTCCATCAGATCCTTTGAATTTCTGAAGCTAAGGCATTTCCAAGGGATTGTAGGAGTACTGTCAGGCATAGGTGGTAACTCCGATCACCAAAAGAGTGTTTCCAAGTCGCCCTCTGTGCAGACTAGGGAGAAAATCAATGACTCGTTTGTAACAAGCTGTGGTATTTGCACCCTCAGCAGTTCCTGGAGTCCTTAAAATGATTTAGTTTCTCTGAATAGGAAACGTGTTTCCTCTCATCACGCGGACCTTATCTGCTGTTTTTTCCTGCCCCTCCCAGCACCCCCAGCTCTCGCAGGAACGCTGGGTCCCCAGGGCAGAGCAGAGCATGTGCTCACTGGACCGTCACCTGGTAAACATTCATGAAACTGAGCAAACAGACTCTAGTCCGCTGGCCCAGGTCAGCTTGTTCAGCGTTGGCACAGCATCTTTCCCAGCCCAGATTCTCTCACTCCCGATCCCTTGTGGGGTCAGAAATCCGAAACTCACCCAGCACTTCCAGGGCATGTCTTTCCGCTTATGACCTGCCTCCAGAAGGAAGCCTCAGCCTCTCCCATTCAAGACTTGAACTCGAAGCCTTGTCTGTTCTGTTCTCCCTTCACTCTATTCTAGAGACGCCATGTCCATGCTGCCTGCGTGCGGGATTTAAGTTCACCTATTCTTCCTGACGGGGCTTCCCAGGAAGCTCCATGGTGAAGAATCTGCCTGCCAGTGCAGAAGACACAGGTTCGATCCCTGGATTGGGAAGATCCCCTGGAGGGCATGGCAACCCACTCCAGTATGCTTACCCAGAAAATTCCATGGACAGAGGAGCCTAGCGGGCTACAGTCTGTGTGGTCGCAAAGAACTGGACAAGACTTTGTGACTGAGCACGCACGCACACATCCTTCCTGATAGAGCCTAGGGGGCTGGGGCAGTGTAGGCAGGTGAACTGGGAGACAGAAACCTAAGGATGGAGAGATTGGGGCAGACCAGCTTCTGTCTCATGGAAGCTAGATCTTCAGGCTCGAGCAGAGCCAGAGATTTGCATGCACAAATGGTCCCTCCCAGGACATAGACTGTACAAGAAATGCCTTCCCTACAAGGTGGAGGTTTCTTTGGAAACTGAGAACATGGCCTGCGAGGAGCAGTCTCTTGTACATCCTGTGTGCAGTCTTCAGTTGGCCAAATCCTGTGCCTCGTGACCGCATGGGTAGGTTTAATTCTTCCCATTTCACAGATGAGGAAACTGAGGCCCTGGTGATCTGAGCACCTTTTTTTTTTTTTTTTTTTGGCCATGCCATACAGCTTGTGGAATCTTAAGTTCCCCAAGCAGGGATTGAATCTGGGCCCTCACCTGGGCCCTCGGCAGGGAGAGTGCTGGACCACTGAGGAATTACTGACCTGAGCAACTTGCCCTGTCATCGAGCTCCTAGATGGTACATTTGGGCTGTTTCTTTCTTTCGTTACTTTCTCAACAGCACCCTCAGTCTCTCTTAGGAGTCAACACTTGCCCGTTTCTAAGACTAGTATTCTTCTCCCCTTATACAAGTCAGTGATGATTGTATGGTGTTCCACCAGCAGGTTATAGGGAATCATGAATTCGTGAACGCAGGGAGGAAGGGCCGGATCAGTTTTGCAGAGGAAGCTGGGGTGGAGAGGGGGCTGGAGGAGGGAAGCCAGGTCCGAGATTAAACCTTCTGTCCCAAGGCCATCATCACAGGCCCTTGAATGGGGCCCTGTTAGCCATCTGCAAAGGCCAGGCCTCTGGCTTTATTGGTTGCCATGGCTACCCCTGGCCTTGACAATGGAGGCCCACTTAGCTTGAGCCCGTCATTGTGTCCTACTGAGTCTGCAGAAAAGCCGACAGTTGGGGCTGCAGACAGGGAAAGGAATGTCCCCAGCCTCTGCCAGCGTTTCTGTCTCTGTTCCAAGAGCAGATAGAAGAATGAAAAAGAGTATCTGGGGGCCTCAGAGAAGTCCAGGGGTTCCATCTCCAGCCAGTGACACATGCAAATGGTAGAGAGATGAGTCCGTCTTCATCGGATGGTTTTGGAGCGTTTAGCATGTTTTCAGTGACTGTTTGCAGCGCGGCACTGGGGCTGGGGATAGCAGGGACCCAGGTCTCAGTTCACCCTCAGCTGGTCCGTGAGTTAGGTGCAATTGGAATTGTCCCCATTTTACAGAGGAGGAAGCTGAAACCCAGAGAGGTTACTTAAGGTGCTCAAGGTCACACAGCAGGCCAAAGAGGCTGGTTTCACATCAAGCACTCCAGCTCCCCAGAGGGCCACCTTGGTCTTCATTTTTTTCTCTTCTTTTTCATCTTTGGAATGTTTAACTTTCAAAGCCATTTCCAAGGTCTTGGGGGCAGTGCAGACCTGGGTCAAGTGCAGGGCCCACCATCTATCCCTTAGGAAGGTGGATGTAACCCTGCCTCGGGAGCGTCGCCAATCCCAGGTCTCACTCATGGGTGTCCCCGGAGGGAGGGGCGTCACAGACGGAGAGGTCCCCTGATTAGCAGCAAGGGCAAGAATCACTGGCTTTTGACCTCCAAGACCGTGGGGAGTCATTTACCTCTGAGCCTGTCACCCGAGGCGGACACAAAATGTCACACAGAAGGTACAGAGCACACAACAATAGGTGAGCCATAAGCAGCAAGCAATACTGTGATTGTTGTTGTTCGGCTGCTAAGTCGAACTCTGCAACCCCATGCAGCATACCTGTCTTCCCTGACCTTCACTATCTCCCGGAGTTGGCTCAAACTCACGTCCGTGGACTCGATGATGCCATCCACCCATCTCATCCTCTGTCCCCCTCCCCCCCACCTTCTCCTCCTGCCCTCAATCTTTCCCAGCATCTGTGTCTCTTTTTATTCTCTATGACTTTTTATTCATAGAAAAAAATCAGATTTTTTTTTTTTGCTCTTTCACCTGAATTCCTCTCGCCTTATTGATTTAAACATTGCTTCTGCCCAGCCCACCCTCCAAATGCACCAGGAAGATAAGAGGCAGCAGAGAGAACTAATTAGCATTTTAATTAAAGAAACCAGGGATAGGGAGCAGTGGGTGGAAACCCAAGGACTCCAGTATCTGGTGAGACCAGGGTTTCCACTTGTTTTGACTGAAATGCACACTGAGAAACAGGTTCTTTGTAGGGGCTCCACGTGTCTGAAACAAAGGTCACCCCCCACCTACCGTGTGCTCTGGTGGTTCCTATTCTCTTTAGTTTGTTGACTGATTGAAATTTCTCTTTTGGTTCTCATCATGGCAAGGAGAAAAGTTCCTGTCTGATGCTAGCCTGCTTTTAACACCTGTCTGAGAGCTGCTTGTCTCCATCCTAGCAAAAAGATGGGACCCTCTGCAGAAGATGGGGCCCAGCAGAGGCTGGAAACCTTGGGCAGTCAACCATATCCAGCTTTTAATTTGACAACCTGCCTTGATTTTATTACATTCTTTCCCTGATCTCTTTTATTTGCAGCAAATGAAACTTTGAAGGAAGGATGCTGGGGAGTGATTAGTAGGGGCTAATGATCAGTCATTCAGTTCTGTCCGACTCTCTGCGACCCCATGGACTGCAGCTTGCCAGGCTTCCCGGTCCTTCATTGTCTCCCAGAGTTTGCTCAGACTCATGTCTATTGAGTCGGTGATGCCATCCAGCCATCCCATCCTCTGTCACCCTCTTCTCCTGACCTTTATCTTTCCCAGCATCAGGGTCTTTTCCAATGAGTCAGCTCTTGGCATAGACAGCCAAACTATTGGAGCTTCAGCATCAATCCTTCCAATGAATATTCAGGGTTGATTTCCTTTAGGATTGAATGTTTGATCTCCTTGCAGTCCAAGAGACTCTCGAGAGTCTTCTCCACCACCAGCTGTAGGAAAGTAATTTTAAATAGGAAAGTTTAAAAAACAAGTTGACCTCAAGAAGTACATTAAGTGGAGACTTCCCTGGCAGCCAAGAGGTTAAGACTCTGTGTTTCCACTTCACAGAGCACGGGTTCAATCCCTGGTCAGGAAGCTGAGATCCCACATGCCACATGGTGGGGCCAAAAAGACAAGGATTTCAGGGACCAGGGGTGCCTGGCAAGCAGCCTGTTTTCCATTCAGAGTCAGGATTTCTCCAGTCCCGCCTTGGTCCCAAGCCTCAGGGTGGGCTGGTGCTCAGAAAGCTCCCCCTCCAGCCCAGGATCCCTCAGTCCACCCCATCCCTTTTCCAGATGTGCAGCAGATTGCAGACGGGGGGCCCCGGTGGAGGGGAGGTTGGTACCACTCCTGGGGTAGGAGTGGGGGCTGGGAGCAGTGCTGCAAGGAATTCTCCGTAAACTGCGCCCCAGATGCTTCTAGGAGTCAGAAGGGGCCTTAGAAACAACATTATCCAACACCTACATTTTACACACAAGGAAACCAAGGCCAGAAGTGGGATGTGTCTTCGATTCCAGAGCCAAACAAGCAAGGGCTGTGGTAGACAGGCAGTGACTCAGTGACTTCAGAGTTGGGGGAATAGTGAAGTCGCTCAGTCGTGTCCGACTCTTTGCGACCCCACGGACTGTAGCCTACCAGGCTCCTCCGTCCGTGGGATTCTCCAGGCAAGAGTACTGGAGTGGGTTGCCGTTTCCTTCTCCAGGAGATCCTCCCAAGCCAGGGATCGAACCCGGGTCTCCCGCATTGGAGGCAGACGCTTTACCATCTGAGCCACCCGGGAAGCTCTTAGAGTTGGGGGAGGGGAGTACTATTATTAAATTGCCATTTTAACACGAATTTCAGACCTGCTCACTAATTTTATTTATTTTTTTGATTATTATTTTTGTTTTTGGCTGAGCAGGGCCTTCATTGCACCAGCTTTTTCTCTAGTCGCGGAGTGTGGGGACTACTCTCTAGTTGCCGTGCGGAGGCTTCTCATTTCAGCAACTTCTCTTGTTGCGGAGCATGGGTTCAGTAGTTGTGGCTCGAGGGCTTAGTTGCTCCTCAGTTGCTCTGTAGGATCTTCCCGGATCGGGGATCGAACTCGTGTCCCCAGCATTGGCAAGAGGTTCTTAAACTATTGGACCACCAGGGACATCCCTGGATTTACCTATTCTCGAAGTGTCAGACATAAAGAGAATATGACAGTAGGTGGCCCTTTATGTCTGGATTCCTGCACTTATAGTGTCTTTAAGGCGCATCCATGCTGTATCAGTGCTTCTTTCTTTCCTTTTTAAGGTGAATAACAGTCCATGGCATAGACAAACCACATGGTGTTCCTCTGCTCGTCCATCGCCACACACGGGGTTGTTTCCCCCTATTGGTGGTTGTGAATGGTGTAGCTACCGTGAACACGCGTGTTCATGTTTTCCCTCAAGTTGCTATCTTCAGTTCTTTGGGGTGTATATTTAGAAGTGGAATTGCTGGACCATATGGTAATTCTGTGCTTAACATTTTGAGGGACCCGTAATTCTCAAACCGCCAGCTCTAAGGCTGGGGGTTTAGGAGCTGGTCCCTGGCTTCTTCCTCGCCATCAACTCCCACCCCACTTGATGTTCTCCACTCAGCTCATCCCAGCAAGTCCCCCTCCCCAGCTCATCGGTGACCCCAGCCTCTCATTAACATACCGAGTACCTAGTCCCTCCTTGCCCTCTGGGACTTGGCTGAAGAGGTTCCTTCTGGATAAGACAAGAGCAACTGGCACCTTCCTTCCTTCAGAGGTTCTCTAGTGGGTTCCATCTGGCAATTAGAAGATTTTTTTTTTTAATATTTGTCTACTTGGCTGCGCTGGGTCTGTTGTAGCATGCGGAATCTTTAATCTCTGTTGAAGCATGTGGGATGTTATAGTTGCCACTTCCAGGGCTAGTTCCCTGACCAGGGATGGAACCCGGGCCCCCTACATTGTGAGCATGGAGTCACTTCATGCACTTCACCACTGGGGAAGTCCCCGTGACCTAATTGTAAGGTCTAAACGGCCCAATGATGTTAAATAAAAGAACCCAGATTCCAAATAGATAATGTAACAGGCTTCAATGGCTAGGCGCCCCTGGGCGGGATTCCCGGACCTAACAGAGCGAGGTCAGGGAAGTCCGCGAGGAACAAAGGCAAGAGGCAACTTACTAACTTTAGGCAAGATTTGGAGTGGTGGTCTCTCATAGGTCAGTTAGCCGGTGGGGGGGGGGGCGGGGGGGGCAAGACTGGGTTGGTTGCCTGGGTGTGCTCAAGGTTGTGCTGACACAGCGGAACAGTTCTTGCTGTTTCTGGACAGGAGGTTAGGAGGGGGAGGTTAGGAGAGGGTTGATCTCTACCATGAACCGACACCTCAAGGACACTCCAGCAGTGGGGAAGGGAATGAGAGAATAGAGCACAATAGTCCGCAGGAGGGAAAGGGAAGAGGGGGAGGAGAAGTCCAACAATGGCCACTGAGGTCCGACCTTACACTAATTCTGTGCATCTTCCATTTCACCGTTCTGAGATATCATGCTTGAGTCTGTTGCAGGAAAGGGGACCCCTTCCAGGGCCCGAAACTGGGCCCTTGTCTAACACTCGGAAAGGAATTGTCGGAGGAGACACCCGTGCTGACAAAGCAAGAGATTTTATTGGGAAGGGCACACGGGTGGAGAACAGGAGGGTGAGGGAACCCAGGAGAACAGCTCTGCCGCGTGGCTGGCAGTCTCGTGTTTTATGGTGATGGGATTAGTTTCCAGGTGGTCTTTGGCCAATCATTCTAATACAGAGTCTTTCCTGGTGGCGCCCACATCGCTCAGCCAAGATGGATGCTAGTGAGAGGGATTCTGGGAAGTGGACGGACACCCGGTGTCTCCTTTCGACCTTTCCCAAACTCTTCCAGTTGGTGGTGGCTTATTAGTCCTGTATTCCTTATCAGAATCTCCTGTCATAAAACAACTCATGCAAATGGTTACTATGGTGCCTGGCCGGGGTGGGCAGTTTCAATCAGTGTGCTTCCCCTAACAAGTCCATGGGCATTCCACATCTTTTCATGCCTTTGAGCATTAGCTCAGCTTCCCAGGTGGCCCTAGTGGTAAAGAACCCGCCTGCCAATGCAGGAGACATAAGCGATGCAGGTTCGACCTCTGGGTCAGGAAGATCCCCTGGAGGAGGGCATGGCAACTCACTCCAGTATTCTTGCCTGGAGAATCCCATGGACAGAGGAACCTGGTACGATACGGTCCACAGAATCACAAAGAGCCGGACACGACGGAAGCAATTTAGCATTCATTACTTCCCCTTTCTTTCTATGGCTTCCGAAACCTTGCAGCTTTTCAAGGGGCAGCACCCACACACACACAGCTAGAATTAATTTCTCTATTCTCCTGGCAGCTTGTTTATACCAGCAAAGGTAAAGATTCCATTCTGTCTTATGCAGAATTAGCTGTTGACAGTGAACTGGGCATATCTTCATCTACATATCCTGCCAGGTTGTTTTAAGGATTTATTGACATGATGGGTAAAGCAGTTACTACATTAAATTCTCCTGTTTTCTCCCCCTCATTCCTCTGACACTAAATTATGAGCTTTAGAAAGAGAGCAGCATTTTATTCATCTTCGTTTTCTCCTGTATCTAGATAATGCAGTGCCTTTCGTGAAACGGGTACCTTATTAATTTTGTTGATTGGATTAGGGGGCCAGAGAAAGTGAATGAATGACATCAACTCTTCTGATTGTTGGAAATATATTGTGCTGAGAACTAACGTCTGATAGAGATCAGGTTTCGTTATAAGGTCAGTTTCAACTGCGGGCCACTGAAATGTCACTGAGATATATTTCCCAATGTGACATTTTGTAATTGAAAGTGTACGGGTGTGACTTTCACTTTTGCAGAGCATTCAAGTGTTAATATTCGAGTTCTCCGACATTCTCTCATTTTCAAACACACATCTAATGGAAATTGAATTGTGTGGAGTCCTTAGTGCTCCCATTTGAGGCGAATAGTCTTCAAAGAGAGATAGCAATCGCTCTTTCTGCCTACTTGCTGTGTTGTTGGGCTTAGTCGCTCAGTCGTGTCTGACTATCTGCAACCCCATGGCCTGCAGCCTGCCAGGCTCCATGGGATTCTCCAGGCAAGAATACTGGAGTGGGTTGCCATTTCCTTCTCCAGGGAATCTTCCCAACTCAGGGATTGAACCTGAGTGTCTTGCATCTCCTGCGTTAGCAGGCAGTCCTTTACCACTAACACTACCTAGTTACCAGGCTGCTAAATTAATAGCATTGAGTTGGCTGTTCTGGAATAGATCAAAAAATCCATTGAGTTATCACAGAAAGAGTCTGGTTTCTCAGTTAATTTATGGTCACACTTTCCAAGACCGTGCTTTCCTCAATAATATTTTCTCAGGTGAAAAGCAGCAACATTTCCTCTCTTAACAGGATCATTTGTATTCATCAAGCCCCTTGCTTCTATAGTTAGGTGTTTTGTTAGTCACTGAATGAGCAAGGGTTTGGGGTTAGGCAGTCCCAAGCAATCCTATGATCAAGGCCAAATACCATGATCTCTCTGAACTTCTGTCTCCTCATATCAAAAATGGGGAGATACCCTACTCCCTGGATGGTTGAGCAGATTGAGGGGGATCAAATACCCTTCAAAACAGTCACTTCTTGGAGGAGGAAATGGCAACCCACTCCAGTATTCTTGCCTGGAGAATCCCATGGACAGAGGAAGCTCGCAGGCTACAGTCCATGGGAGTCTCAAAGAGTCGGATGTGACTGAGCATGCACATACATTAATTAAACACATCAATATGTTTTTAGAGAGCGATGCTAAAACTGAAACTCCAATACTTTGGCCACCTCATGCAAAGAGTTGACTCACTGGAAAAGACTCTGATGCTGGAGGGACTGGGGGCGGGAGGAGAAAGGAACGACAGAGAATGAGATGGCTGGATGGCATCACCGACTCGATGGACATGAGTTTGCGTGAACTCCGGGAGTTGGTGATGGACAGGGAGGCCTGGCATGTATGATTCATGGGGTCGCGGAGAGTCGGACACGACTGAGCGACTGAGCTGAACTGAACTGAAGACTGAACTGATGATCAATTGGTTTGAGAAGCGCTGCCCTGGGGCTTCTCTGGTCTCAGTCATTTCTTTACCACACCTAGAGCTGCTAATATTTCCCACCCTATCACTTTTGACTTTTTTTTTTTGGTGGCAAAGGGAAATAATAACATTTCAGCAAAAGATGGAAAATTTCAAAATCACTCCTATTCTAAGCTTCCAGATAATAGTGGTTTCCACTGTGTGTCTATGTGTTCCCTTCTAATCTTTGTCCGCATGCAAGATATATTTTTTCATAAAAGCCTTCTGTTACAACATTAAAAAAAAAAAAAGAACAGTCACTTCCATCCTGGATGATTCTGGTGGCTCAGACAGTAAAGAATCCATCTACCGTGCAGAAGCCCCAGGTTCAATCCCTGGGTCGGGAAGATCCCCTGGAGAAGGGAATGGCTACCCTCTCCAGTATTCTTGCCTGGAAAATCCCATGCACAGAGGAGCCTGGTGGACTACAGTCAATGGGGCCACAAAGAGTCAGACACGACTAATCACATACATGCCACACCACAGCAGAAACCAACGCAACATTGTAAAACAACTATACTCCAATAAAAATGAATAAATGAATACATATACAATGAGAATCAGAAAAATAATAAAATAAATGAAGGCATCCCTTGTTCATGTGATTGCTATTTTTGTGAGTAAAAATTCTATTAAAAAAAAAAAAGCAAAACCTGAAAATTCCACATTCTGGAACCAACCCTCTTGGTCCAGAACACACTCAGGATGGTTGGTTGTGCTGGAGAAGTCCACCCCTCAAAGTGGCCTCCGGGTACTGCTCTGGATCTGCAGGGTTCCCAGCGACCCAGCCACCAACATTCTGTGTGTGCAAAGGGTGGGGGGCCTCCTGGCCTCCCCCACTAAGCGGGCACCAGGATGTCTGCTCTAGAGTTTCCTCCATCTGAGTTTTTCTATCATGTAGGACGCAGGCTGCTTTGCTTATCCAGGTGGACGAGACCCTCTCGCCAGCTTGCCCACAGAGGGTCCTCCAGCCAACTCTGTCTTCTAGTCAACTCTGTCCTCTCTCTTTGTTTTTCCATTTGGAAAGTGGGTGTAATAATCCTACCTAGATGCAAGGTCAAGAAAAACACAACATGGGGTACTTCCCTAGTGATCCAATGGCTAAGACTCCAGCTCCCAATGCAGGGGGCTCAGGTTGGATCCCTAGTCAGGGAACTAGATCCCACATGTCACAGCTAAGTTCGCACACTGCAACTAAAGATCCCGCATGCTGCAACTAATAGTGCAGCCAAATAAACTAAGAAAATAATAAAAACAAACAAACATAAGGTGAACAGGCTTTGATTTAAAGTGTATATACTCTGGGGACCTCCCTGGCGATCCAGTGGTTAGAATTCTGCGCATTCACTGCCATGGCCTGGGTTCAATCCCTGGTTGGGGAACTAAGATCACCAAACCACTCAGTCAAAAATTTTTTTTTTAATAAAGTGTAGGACTGATGGTCCAGTGGTTAAGAATCTGCCTGCCAATGCAAGGGATACTGGTTCGATCCCTGGTCTGGGAAGATCCCACGTGCTGGGGAGCGACTGGGCCCGAGTGCCACAACTCCTCAAGCCTGTGCTCTTCAACAAGGGAAGCCGCTGCAGTGAGAAGCCTGCCCACCGCAACTGGAAAGTAGCCCCGATGGCCGCCACTAGAGAAAGCCCTTTAGTTGCACAGCAGGGAAGATCCAGCAAAGCTCAAAAAATAAATTATGATTTTTTTAAAATCATAAAAAATAGACTGTACCTTCTGCATGAAAGCAAAGGATCTGATATTAGCAGAACCTTCTCCACCATATGGGGAAGTGGTGGGGAGTGGGATACTTGGCCAGCAAGGGCGTGGCCTCTGTTGGCCTGACTCTGAGTTTCTGGTTTCTTTCAGGGCCAGAGCGTGTGACTGGGGTCTCTGTTCCCAGCGGAGGGGACCATGGCCTCCATGTTGCTCACCCAGCGGCTGGTCTGCAGCTTCCAGCACAACTACCGCCTGTTGGTGCCAGGTAAGCCCTGAGGGATCTTGGCAAGACTGGTCCTAATGGAAGATGCAATCCAGACTAGAGACTTAGGGGTCCGGAAGAGTTCTTGGGGACAAAGGGACCTGCTGTCCCACCCATTCCCATGAAACTGTCCCCTTGGCCGCCCCTCCCATCTCCGGCATGTGTTCCTGTGCCCGGGAGGACAGCTCAGCAATGGGCAGGGAGCTGATCTGCCCTGGAGCTGCTCTGCTTGCCATCGAGGCCAGAAGGGCCCAAGCCATCCCCACGGGGACCACTGGGGGAAACACAGAGCTAGGTTTGCTGCCAAGAAACAAGGAAACTACAAAAACCCTTGTAATTCACCTAAAAGCTTCAAGGACACTAGAGAGTGGGCCCTATCCAAGGAATGGCTGCCCTGCCCCCTGCTCTCCCTTACCTCCACTCACCCCGCACCCAAATGGCCAATAGCTCATGCTGTTACCGCAGCCCCTCTCAGTTCAGTTCAGTTGCTCAGTCGTGTCCAGCTCTTTGCAACCCCATGGACTACAGCACACCAGGCTTCCCTGTCCATCACCATCTCCCGGAGTTTGCTCAAACTCATGTCCATCGAGTCGGTAATGCCATCCAACCATCTCATCCTCTGTCGTCCCCTTCTCCTCCTACCTTCAATCTTTCCAAGCATCAGGGTCTTTTCCAATGAATCAGGAAACGATTCTTGCATCAGGTGGCCAAAGTATTGGAATTTCAGCATCAGTCCTTCCAATGAGTATTCAGGACTGATTTCTTTTAGGATTGACTGGTTTGATCTCCTTGTAGTCCAAGGGACTCTCAAGAGTCTTCTCCAACACCACAGTTCAAAAGCATCAATTCTTCGGTGCTCAACTTTCTTTATGGTCCAACTCTCACATCCATACCTGACTACTGGACCTTGACTAGACGGACCTTTGTCAGTAAAGTATTGTCCCTGTTTTTATATGCAGTCCCTCTCAGATGCTTCCATTTCTCTCTGCCTCACTGAGTTCAGGCAGCATAGCCCAGTGAGCACCCTGCCTGTATGATCTCAGGAGACCTCCCTCCATAGGTCCCACAAGGAAGGAAAGGGTGAATCCCAGTTTACAGATGAGAAAACTGAGGCTCAGAAAAGCCAAGTCACACAGCCCCTTGAACGCAAATCAGATGTGGGAAATAGAGCCCACCGACCCAAACCCAAGGAATGGGCTTGGAGACACAAGGTGCAGCGAGAAGCAAGGCTTTGATGACGATGTTGCAAGATCAGGCGTCTGGTGGGCAAGTTACAGTGGGGTTTTTATCCTCTCGGCACCCAGGTCCCTCCCCCAGTCCCTCATTGGTTGTGGACTATGGGCTTAACAACCTTCCGGAGAAAGTCACCTGGATTTGTTACTCCCCCTTTGTCTGGATTTTCCCACGCAAGTATCCTAACGGCTATTACATCAGCAAGCTGTCCCTCTAGGCTAGTTGTCCTTAAAAATGGACCACTTTAAGTTTTTCTTACGTCACTCCAGCTCCAACCACTGGATTATTATCCATCCCCTCAATGTGCTTCCTGGGCTTCTCTGGTGGCTCCGTGGTAAAGAACCTGCCTGCAAATGCAGGAGATGTGTGTTTGATCCCTGGGTGGGAAAGATCCCCTGGAGAAGGAAATGGCAACCCACTCCAGTATTCTTGCCTGGAGACTCCTATGGAGCTTGGCGGGCTGCAGTCCATGAGGTTGCAGAGTTGGACATGACTTAGCGACTGAGCATGCATGCAGCTTGCCTCCAGCAGCTCTGGGAGAAGGAAGCTTGTGGTAGCCTGCTTCGGATGCCTGACCCTCCAGGTTGCCCCCAGTTCTCAGAGCTCGATGCTTGTCATCACGATGTCTCCTTCTTATTGTGTGTCCCATCTGCCTTCTGAAGACAAATTGTCAGTGGAGCCCTTGGTCTCCTTGTTGAATGTTGCAGGCGTTTCTATCTTGACTGTGATTAAAAGTACAAGTGTTCTCTCCTCTCCCACAGGCTTTATTTTCAAATAAACATTTATCTTGGAATATTTTAGATGTGCAGAGAAATTGCCAAGACAAAGAGATCCCACATGCTCTTCACCCAGTTTTCCCCAGTCTTATCATCTTACATCACCAGGATGCATTTGTCATTGCTGAGGAACTGACCTTAGTACTTTGACCTGAACCAAACTCTAGACAAGTGTGTGAATTTCAGCAGCTTTTTCTCAGGTCCTCTTTCTGCTCCAGGGTCCAATCCAGTTTCATTGTCTCCTTTGGTCTATGAGTTTCTCAGTTTTTCCTTTTTTTTTTTTTTAACCTTGATAGCCTTGAGAAGTTATTAGTGGGTTTTGAGGGTTTGTTTCATTTAATTAGAAGATAAGCATATTAATGCTTACCCCTAATTATGTAACAAATAAACCCCAAAGATGCAGGTCTGTTGTGTTCCAAGTGGAAGGGAGTCATTAGCACGGAAGATTCATCAGGTCTTAGCTACAGCTCATGCACTACCTACCTAGCACAGGCTTAGTTGCTCCACGGCTTGTGGGATCTTAGTTCCCCTGACCAGGGACTGAACCTGCATTCCCCACTATGGATGGCAGATTCTTAACCACCGGGCCAGCAGAGGAGTCCCAGGTGTTTTGTTTTAAAAGCAGAGCAAATAACTCCAGTTGAACTTGATCTTGACTTTAGCTAGGCTCACATAGAGAACCCTTGCTGTTTGGGAAGATCTGCTGCTGGACATTAAAAACATCGGATGGCAGCTTTTACAGTTTGGAGTTAAAAACTGACTCTGTGGATTGCCACAGTCACAGAGGGTAGTGAGCATCATTATCAGACCCAGAGGATTGGGTTGAATTTACCCACCCTGCCTGGTCTTGCCTGTCAGGGCACACCCCTGCCCTCTGGGTGTGCTATGGGATTCATGAATGAAGATGTTGGATCATTCAGTGTTGATTCAAACTTCTTCCTCCTTTTGGTAGTAATTTGCCTTTGGTGGAAGTGAGTTGTTTTGCTGCGAATGTTTCATTTCAAAAACCCACACTAGATGCGATGGACTATACATGCATGATGCTCACAGCATCTGGGAAAGGAGAGGTCCAGTGGACAGACTGCCAGCTTCACCACTTTCCATCTGTGTGACTCCGGGCAAAGTAACTGACCTTTCTGAGCGTAGTGTCTCCTTTAACATAAGACTCATAATAACATTTACCTCCGATGGGGTTGTGAGGATTATGCGAGGTAATCCATGGAAATAACTCAGAGTAATGTCCAACATGTTCACCGTGAATGCTCAATAAACGGACATCTGCTCACACAGCTTGACAGAAGAGATCCTGGAAAAGGCTCTCTTGATCATTCAAATCTTGTTCTTTTTTCTTGTGGTTTGTGGCATTACATGTCATCATTAAGTGTTGTATTGGCATTGGGTCATTTTCCTCTACAAAAAGTCAAAATTGAGATATAGTAGGAAAAGCACAAGTTTTCTGGACTGAAATTCTGGCCTTGCAAACTCACTAGCTGTATGACCTCAGGAAACTTGCTTAACCTCTCTGACCCACATCTGTGAAGTGGGGACAATATCTTCTCACAAGAAGGTTGTGGATTAATTAAAACAATAGGTGAGGGGCTTCCCTGGCGTTCCAGCGGTTACTTCCAATGCAAGGGGGGTACCAGTTCGATTCTTGGTCAGGGAGCTAGCTAAGATCCCACAGGCCTAGGGGCCAGAAACACCAAAACATAAAACAGAAGCAATATTGTAACAAACTCAATAAAAACTTTAAAAGTGGTCCACATAAAAAAAAAATGAATAAAATAATAGGTGAGCATTTGCCTGAATATATGTGAGCTTCTCCATCTTCCTTTTTCCGATAGCACATTTGCAAAAAAAAAAAACAACTCAGCAGATTCTGATTTCCAGGATTTCTGCCCAGCATTTCTGTCCCTCTCCCATCCACACCCAGAAAGCCTTGGAACACGGTAGGGACTAGTGCAGTTCCTGACCCAGATGCACCTACCTCGTACCTGGCCTTGTCATCCCCATCTCATGCCCCATCCATCTCCGCTGTGTCTCCCAGGTCCTACCCTGGACCCGTCTCCCAGCCCTGTTTACTCCTGGTCCCAGCATCCTCGTAACCACAGCTCCCCAGGACCTCACACGCTCCGCCTCGAGGTCCTTTCAGCTGCAGGTCCCACTGCCAACTGCCTCCACCCCTGGTATTCCTGCTTTCCAAGCCCCAAGAAATCTGACTGCTGCAATGGGATGTCAAGACACTTTCTGGAGAAAGGAAGAGAGGGCAACTTCCTGCTTATAGATTTTTCACTTCCCTCCTTTTCTGGAAACAAGGGACGAACAACATGCTAAGAGCCCTATTTATCCAGATAGACCTGTTGAATGCAGGTCTTGTTGGAATCAGTCTTGACCAGTAATGCTGAATTCAGGCCAAGGAAGAGAGAAACAGTTGAGTGTGTGTGCATTGTTTGTTCGTTTGTAGTCATCAGTATGGTCCATGAGTTTTAACTCTCTGCTGTTGGAATAAGAGCTTTAGGAATTCCTTTTTCATTGTAAGATCAAATAAAAGATAATAAAAGCTGGTATCTTCATGCCTGAAAATAAGGGTGGTATTGGAGTTTAGCTGGATTTCATGTTCAAAGGGCTCCACTTTATTGCATGATTAATTCAGAAACCTTCTTTGATATTCTAAGCAATTGCAGAAAATTAAGGATTTATGTTTTCTAATATCATGGCTTTTTATAGTCTGGCAGGTTGTGTGTGTGTGACAGAGAGACACTAGCATATTTTAGTATTTGTGTCCTCTCCTGTGTAATGCAGTAAATAACAACTACCCCTCAGGGTTGTGGAAAGATGAAATCAGATCACATACTTGATTTGTTTTTCTTTTTTTAAAAAAATTAATTTATTTATTTTAATTAGAGGCTAATTACAATATTGTGGTGGTTTTTGCCATACATCAACATGAATCAGCCACGGTGTACATGTGTCTGTCCATCCTGAACCCACCTCCCACCTCCCTCCCCACCCCATCCTTCTGGGTTGTCCCAGAGCACCAGCTTTGAGTGCCCTGCTTCATGCATTGAACTTGCACTGGTCATCTATTTCACATATGTGAAATATACATATTTCAATGCTATTCTCTCAGGTCATCCCACCCTCGCCTTCTCCCACAGAGTCCAAAAGTCTATTCTTTACATCTGTGTCTCTTTTGCTGTCTAGCATATAGGGTCATCGTTACCATCTTTCTAAATTCCATTTATATGCATTAATATACTGTATTGGTGTTTCTCTTTCTGACTTAGTTCACTCTATATAATAGGCTCCAGTTTCACCCACCTCATTAAAACTGACTCAAATGCATTCTTTTTTATAGCTCAGTGATATTCCATTGTGTATATGTACCATAGCTTTCTTACCCATTCGTCTGCTGATGGATATCTTTGTTGCTTCCATGTCCCGACTGTTATAAACAGTGCTGTGATGAACACTGGGCTACACGTGTCTCTTTCAATTCTGGTTTCCTTGGTGTGTATGCCCAGCAGTGGGATTGCTGGGTCATATGGCAGTTCTATTTCCAGTTTTGTAAGGAGTCTCCTCACTGTTCTCCATAGTGGCTGTACTAGTTTGCATTCCCACCAACAGTGTAAGATGGTTCCCTTTTCTCCACACCCTCTCCAGCATTTATTGTTTGTAGACTTTTTAATGGCAGCCATTCTGACGGGTGAAGGTCACAAACATGATTTATATGAAACATCTTATTGTTTAGTCACTAAGTCATGTCCGACTCTTTCTGACCCTATGGACTGTAGCCTCCTCTGTCCATGGGATTCTCCAGGCAAGAATACAGGTAGACATGCCACACCACTTTCAGGATCTTAGCTCCCCAACCAGGGATTGAACCCTGGCCAGCGCAGGGAAATCATCAAAATCCTAACCACTGGACTGCCAGGGAATTCTCATCTCTTGGATGATTTTTAATCGACACAACTTGGGACACAACTCAAGGAGATGCCCCTGACCTCTAGTGGCTGGAGGCCAGGGATGCAGCTAAACATCCTATAGCACCCAGGGCAACCTCCCACAGCAAAGAACCATCAAGCCCACAATGTCAGCAGTTCCAGGGCTGAGAAATTTGAGTCTATATATACATATGGAGGAGACACGGGTTTGATCCCTGGGTTGGGAAGATCCCCTGGAAAAGGAAACAGCAACTCACTCCAGTATTCTTGCCTGGAAAATTCCATGGACAGAGGAGCCTGGCAGGCTACAGTCCATCGTGTCACAAGAGTCAGACATGACTGAGCATGCACACACAATACATATGGATATAGATTAATTGTTTTTACAAAATTTGGATAATTTTTATTATGGATACATAATATTCCCAATATTCTGCTGTCCATGAAAATGGTCGGACATGGCACATTCTATTTAGTGATCCTCCTTTGTTGGACATTTAGGTTGTTTCCTCTCTGTTGTTGTTAGAAACAATGCTATGATGAATATTTTTAATCTACATCTTTTTGCACTGGTCCAATTATTTTCCAGATGAATCCTGAAAACTGAAATTGCTCAGTCGAAAAGACTAGGAAGTCAGCATCACCTTAGCCTCACGACAGTGGGATGTGAGCATTCCTGCTTGCCTGCAGCATCACTGGCACCAGGCTTTCCCATTTCTTGAAATCCTCAGCGTGCCTGTGGTACCCGTGCCTGACCACACTCAGAGTTCTGGGATCGTCAGGCTGGCATGGTTCTCAGGCCCTGGCACTGCCTCTGTTGGGGACTCCCAGTGTTGTAAGGGCAGGATTCTCGTATCCTCTATGCTCAGGGCTTTCTCACCACCTCTGTTTACTGCAGGATCCAGACACATCAGTCAGGCTGCAGCCAAAGTCGACGTTGAATTTGACTACGATGGACCTTTGATGAAGACAGAAGTCCCAGGGCCTAGATCTCAGGTGAGTTGAGCACACGTGAATGGTGTGTTTCAGGAAAGAGCAAAAAGGGCCGATGGGGCAAGAACACAGCCATGCTGAGGGCCCTGTATCCTTAGCTGCTTTCAGAGAGTTCACCGTTAGAGATCCAGAACTTTAAACCAGGCCATCCTTCCATAAGACATCAAAGAAGTCTTCTTAGAGGATATGTATCAGTTATCAATTGCTGTAATAGTGCTGCATAACAAACAGTCCCAAAACCTCAACAGCATACAAGTTGCTCATGCATCCATGGTTAACTGGCAGTTGGATAGGCAGCTGTGTTGGGCTCATCTATGTCCCTGAGGGATGACTGGCCACCAGCTGATCTACGTTAGGCTTGTCTTGGTCCCTGTGGTAATGTGACTCTCTTCATGGGTCTCTCATGTTCCAGCCAGCCAGCCTGGGCTTGTTCTCATGGTGATGGAAAGGAGTGCTTGCTATATGTCTCTTGAGCCAGGCTCCCCACTGACTCACCATTACTTCCAGCTCATTCTGTTGGCCAAAGCAAGTTACATGGCTTGTTTCTGAGTCCAGAGTCAGGGGCTGGGGCAGAGCATCCCACCAACAGTGAAAGAACCTGACTGTGTGATGTGGCACAGGGCGTGTATGACAGATGCCTCCCTGAGCTTGATCTTGAAGGGCCACAAGGAGGAACTGGCAGGAGTGCATTCTGTTCTAGGTAAGGGAATGGTGACAAGCCTGCAGGGTGACAGTGCATGGTGTGCGAGAGATTTGGGGCAGCTCAGAATCCCTGGAATAGATGTTAGAGACACAGATAAATGTGGCGAGGGGTGTTGCGGCTTCTCCCCAGAGAAGCTACAAAATCTGCATACACCACGCTTTGCAAGTCTGGTTAGCCTTGATTCTGTGTTGTGATGTACAATACTGTTTCTAATGTTTGCATCTAAAAAATAACAGTGTAAACCTTTGTAATACAAATTTATTTTTTCTCTGCATATTTTGCAGGTTTTATCCACACACTGTCTTTGTTTTTTGAAAGTCAAAAGATGTTTCTTTTGACACTGAAACTATTTAATAAGCCAGAAATCTTTGTGCTGATGTAAATGATTGTAACTATTTTGCATGGTCCCTTGCTAACAAAAGAAGACTTTTTTTCATGCATATTTCTATTGGTGAAGGGTGAATTTTAATTTAATAATAGTAAAATAGCTGGAATAAATTTCATATTCTTATCATGAATATTATTTTGTATTTTTACATGGAAATATATGATTTTATGACACTAATTGCTAAAGTTTACTTTCTGTGACTTCTTTTCAGAGATGAAATCCTTGTAATAGTAAAACCCCTAGTTTATAATTCCCAGTTGCTATGTATAATTGTACAAGTGGTTTATGGAATGTTCAGATTATAATTATAAATGGTGCAGATTTCTATTTTCCTAATGGTGTGTTAGAGTTGTTTTTTTTTTTCCCTAAGTGAAAAAAGAACCCATGCTCTTCTGGACGTTAGATAAATATCTTCAGCTCAATTTTTTCTCGGTTAAATATTTTAGTTTACTTGATTGTTATCTTTGAAGTGTCCGACCCTCCAACCTGTCTGTTGTACTGGTAGTTGAACTGGCAAGAATCATTTCCCACCAACTATTTCTCTTAAGGATTTGAAAAAGTATGTATAATATTGTTGACTAACTATTAAGTTATTGACGTGAAGGGGAAAAAGCCCCAAGACTTGGGAAAAGATGAAGGATTTTAAGCAAGTATGTGTCCTTGCTATGATGCTCTTTTTCTTCTCTCCTACAGGAGCTAATGAAACAGCTGAATATAATTCAGGTGAGTGAGGATGAAATAGCCATCCTATCTTTGCTTCTTGGTTACAACTTAATCTTGCTGATTCTTTTTATAAAACATGCTTTTGTTCTAAACCTTTTTTTTCCCCTAATTTCATCTGTTATTTCTTCTTTGACTCATTGGGTATTTTTTTTTAATATTTATTAAGTTATTTATTTTGCTAAGCTGGGTCTTAGTTTCAGTACACAGGATCTTGGATCTTTGCAGCATGTGGGATCTTTAGTTGTGGCATGTGGGATCTAGTTCCCTGACTAGGGATTGAATCTGACCCCCCTGCATTGGGAACACGGAGTCAGCCACTGGACCACCAATGAGGGGTGTCCCTCCGGTTATTTATATCGTGTAATTCCCACATTTCGGTGGACTTCCCAAACTTCTGAGATTTCTAGTCTCCTTCAACTGGGGTTGGAAAACTTATTTTGAATGATTTCAATCCTTGGAAATTTATTGACCCTTTTTTATGGCCTAGCATGTGGTCTATTCTAGAAAATGTTCTGTATGCACTTGAGAGGGACGTATACCCTGCTGTTGTTGGGTGGGGTGTTCCACACGTGTTTGTGAGATCTACTGATTTTGAGTGTTGTTCACATCTCTTTCCTCATTAATCCTCTGCCTAGTTGTCCTATCCATAATTGAAAGCCAGGAACTGAAGTGTCCAACTAGTCTTATGGAATTATTGTTTCCCTTCCGTTCTGTCAGGTTTTGCTTCATGTATTTGGGGCTGTATATCAGGTTTCCCAGGTGGCTCAGTGGTAAAGAATCCGCCTGCAATGCCAGAGACATAGGTTCGATCCCTGGGTCAGGAAGACTCCTGGAGGAGGGCATAGCAACCCACTCCAGTCTTCTTGCCTGGAGAATCCCATGGACAGAGGAGCCTGGTGGGCTGCAGTCCATGGGGTCACAAAAGAGTCAGTCATGACTGAGCAACTAAACAACATCAGCTGCTTACATGTTTATGGTCTTCTTTGTGGATGGACCCTTCTGTCATCATAAAATGCCTCTCTTTACCTCCAGGAACATTTTGTTTGTTTAACAGTTTTATCTGATATTAATATAAAATATTCAGCTTCCTTATGATTACTATGAGAGTGATGTATCTTTTCCTATTTTTTACTCTCAACCTAATTTGTATTCTAGAATCTAAAATATATCTCATGTAGATGGCATATCACTGAATCTTTTAATCCAGTCAGATCGTTTCTGATTTTTTTTTATTGACTTGCTTAATCCATGCACAGCTAATGTTACTATTGATGTATTTACAGGTTCAGTTTTACTTTCTGGTTTTTTTAATTTATACATTCGTTTATTTGGCTGCACTGGGTCAGTGGCATGTGGGATCTAGTTCCCTGACCAGGGATTGAGCCCAGGCCCCTTGCAGGGGGAGCAAGGAGTCAGCCACTGAACCACCAGGGAAGTCCCCAGTTTTATTTTTTTTCTTTTTTGTTCCTCACCTTGATTTTTTGGTACATAATGTGAAAATCTTCTAGTGTACCATTTTCATTTCTTTCACTATATAATATAAATATTATCAATATATAATCACTATAGTTTTTTAGTTTTCTTAGGCCTTAAGACTTACCATATACATCTTAACTTTCCAGAATTTTCTTCAGATTTATTTTTCAATCTTTTTTGTTGGGATAAGTAACACACATACAGAAAAAAAAAAAATCATCACATACAAATCCACAGCATCATAAACGATTATAAAACAAATCACCTATGAATTGATAATTACCCGCAGAGCGAAAAACCCTACATGGTCAACAACCACAGACACCACCCACATATCTTTCAATGGTCAGGACGTGGTTTGAACCCAGGTCTCCTGCACTGCAGGGGCTTCCCAGGTGACGCTATTGGTAAAGAACCCGCCTGCCAATGAGGGAGACATAAGAGACATGGGTTTGATCCCTGGGTCAGGAAGATCCTCTGGAGAAGGGTATGATAACCCACTCCATTATTCTTGCCTGGAAAATTCCATGGACAGAGGAGCCTGGTGGGCTACAGTCCATGGGGTCACAAAGAGTCGGACACAACTGAAGCATCTTAGCATGCATACCCCTGCATTGCAGGCAGATTCTTTACTGTCTGAGCCATCAGGGAGGCGCTTTACTTCAGCAGTTCAAGCTTAGTCCTGAAAGACTGAGGGTCTAGGGAATTTCAGTGAGCCTGATCCAGTCTCTTCTTTCCCCAAGAATGCAGAGGCTGTGCACTTTTTCTGCAATTACGAAGAGAGTCGAGGCAACTACCTGGTGGATGTGGACGGCAACAGGATGTTGGATCTTTATTCCCAGATCTCCTCTGTCCCTATAGGTAAGAGCTGGAAAATAATGGATGGGGCTTCTCTCTGTGTGTTAATTATGGTTATCCGGACTTCAGTCGCTCCTTCCAAGAGACACATCCTTGTGTGTGTGGCCAGACACTTCCCTCAAGGGCAGAAGAAAAGAACAAGTCATTCGCAGAGGGTATATTAGAAAAGGAACTTTACATGTCTTTTCTCATTTACCCCTCCCCCAAAACCCGACGAGTATGGATCTGGGTCAATATACCCGTTTTGTAGGTAGATAAGCAGAGCTTGGAGAGGAAGCACAGGGAGGATGTGAACCCATGCCCAGCGTCAGCAGTCTTAGGACTCCTGGCAGAAGATCAGAGGTGGGGTTCAGTGACAGTGGTTAATTAAGGGAGAGCTGGGGGCGGGGAGGGGGGAAAGGAGAGGGAGCGAAACAGCAGAGAGCAGAGGGGAGGTTAAGAAGGATGAGGTCTCGGCCAGAGGCCAGCCGCAGCCTGATTCCACCGGGCGGAGGGGGTGGGGGCTCTGCAATGTGAACTGCACCCCAGAGTCAATCCCAGACCAATGCGAAGAGTCGGATCTTTTGGTCCCCCTGGGCCAGTGGGGTCATTGCACATTTGCTGCCAGATGTGTCATCTTTCGGGCAATGAGACTTCCATTCATCAGGGCAATTTGCCAGAGGAGGCGGCTAGAGCTACTGTCAGTGTCCCCCTCCCCCGGTATACATGCACACAGAGCAGCTGGGAGAGGGGTGGCTGGCCCAAGAAAGCATCTCTCTCAGCAGGCTCACCTCCCGGCCATCCAGAGCAAGACTGTCCTACTGCAGGAGGGAGAGGCAGGGCTGATGGGCACACGCTGTTTGTAGCTTGGTTGGTCCATGTTTCTTTGGTCGATGGAGGCCTCACAGCATCCACCGGTCTGCAGGCTGAGTGTCTGTGAAGCCTGTCCTTTCGTGGATAATCCTGGAGCATTCACAGCTCCCCACCCCGCTCCAGCCCCCTCCACTCACCCACTTAGCATCTTACCACAGAGATCCGCCCCTCCATTAGGTTTCCAGACCTCCTCTGCTTTCGCCAAGTTGGGTTCCTCAAACCTATTTATTTCCCATGAAGATAAGATCCAACAGCAGGCAGATAGATGACTCATTGTTTCTGGTAAGTTCACCATTCAGAGATGCCTTGGCCTCTGAAGGCGACTTGGAGTCTGAGATTTACAAATTTCTCTCTCGACGTCCCGCCAGAGTGAAAGGGGTAAGATCTCACATTATCCTGGAACCGTGAGCCTGTCTCCTCCTGGCTAACCCCTACATCCTCCCCACCACCACCCAGGGCTCCTTCAGCTCAAATCCCCAGCCAGCTGGCATCTCTGTGGGGCTGGGGGAATTGGGCTGATCAGACTGGCAGAAGTTGTTAAAAGACCAGAAGTTCTAGGGCTTCCCCGGGGGCTCAGTGGTGAAGAATCTGCCTGCCAATACAGGAAACATGGGTTTGAACCCTGATCCAGGAAGATCCCACACGCCATGGAGCAACTAAGCCCGTGTGCCCCAACTTGTGAACCCGAGCTCTAGAGCCTGTGCTCCGCGACAAGGGAAGCCACCGCAATGAGAAGCCCGCACATCACAACTGGAGAGTAGCCCCAGCTCTCCAAAACTAGAGAAAAGCCCACACAGCCACGAAAACCCAGAGCAACCCAAAAGAAATAAGTAAATAAATACATTTTTTAAAGGCCAGAAGTTCTAAAAATTCTGTCTCTGCCCACCTTTATTCCTACATCTGTAATCACTGAAATAATTTTTTTAACTAACAATTATTGGAAATTTCCTGTTTCCTGTGTCTGGCATAGTGTCTTCCAAGGGCTTCCCAAGTGGCCCTAGTGGCAAAGAACCTGTCTGCCTGTGCAGGAGATGTAAGAGACTCGGGTTGGATCCCTGGGTCGAGAATATCCCCTGGAGAGGGGAATGGCAGCCCCCTCCAGTATGTGTGCCTGGAGACTCCCATGGACAGAGGAGCCTGGGAGGCTATAGTCTATGGGGTCGCAAAGAGCCTGCTGAAGTGACCTAGCCCACAGGCATAATGTCTTCCGTGTTCTCTTCTTTAATCCCTACAACCATCCTATAATGTCAGATCTTTTAATATCATCTCAGGCTCATCAACAGGGAGTCAGGTTTCAAGGCGTTTCAGGGTTCCCCCAGCCATCCAAGGAGGCTGAAGTTTTGTATCAATGACTCTGCCTCCTAAGCTTACTTCTATAACAGCAGCCTCCAGACAGCTGCCCCTGCCCTGCAGTGTAGGGGTGCCCACGACATCAAAGACCCAGGTGTTCAGGGACTTCCCTGAGGGTCCAGTGGTTAAGACTCTGCGCTTCCATTGCAGGGGGCACAGGTTCAGTCCCTGGTCCAGAACTAAGATTCCACGTGCTGCTCAGTGTGGGTAAAAAAAAAAAAAGTCCAGGCATAGGATTTCCTGATCAGAGGGGCTAGCTCTGCTTTCATCTTTCTTTCTGAAGCCAGTAAGAAAAGCTACATCTGTGGCTTAATGTGATTCTCTGACACTGCCTTTATCTACTGAGGCAGAAAAGTCATCAACATCCAGGTAGCGTGGTAAGAGTCAGAGCCGAAAGACCTCTGGCCACAGGTCAGTTGGAAAACCCCCCATGGTGTTCTTTCCTTGGGGAACAAGCAATTCCCAGGTTTGGTCCCGGCACCCCTGGGCGTGGGGTGGGCGGTGGAGAGATGAAGGAAGAGTGTTAATCACGCTCTCCCCCGGTCCTCACACCACTGCCCCAGTCCACACCCCCTGCATCCAACAGAGTGAAGCCACAGGGCTTTTCCTAGGCAGGGCCCCAGGAATGGGCTTTTGTGTGTGAAAAGGGCTGCAGGGTTGGAAGGGAAGCGAGGGGGCAGACAATGGGGTGAGGGGCAGCGGACCCCCGGATGCGACACTGGTCTCTAACTATATCTTCTTCTCCCCAGGTTACAACCATCCTGCTCTCATGAAACTCGTCCAACAGCCTCAAAATATGGTGAGTCCCCGGGGTTGGTTCATGGAGATTCAGAGGGTGACTGGGGCAGTCTTTGGAAATGGTCCATCCATTGAGTCCTCCCTGAAATATTTGTTGAGTCCATACTATATGCTAAGCCCTTGGAATGCCTTGCTCCCACGGAGGCAGCCAGTTAACCACACACATAAGCAGAGAATCGCAGCCATATGAAGCGCTACCGAGCGAGGCAGTCAGTTCTGTGTGGGCACAAGACAATGATCATGATAATAACGAACAATAATTAAGAGCATAATATGTATAAACACTGTGGCTGGCACGGATTGAATATTGCCAAGTCTCTGAGGTGGCTACTGTTGTTATCCCTGCTTTACAGATGAGGGAACTGAGCACAGAGAGGTTAGGTATTTGTCCAAAGTCACACATCCAGAAGAGGTGCTGGAAATAAAAAGCCCAAGGGAGCTGGGCTTTTTAGGGATGGACGGGCTGGGGGTTGGGGAAGAGTGGTCCCTGTAGGGAGTGGAGGGTGGGAGGGAGAGGTACAAGGAGCTTCAGGAGCAAAAGAGGGCAGGGCAGCCAGATCAGAAGAGCCAGGAAGGGTCCAAGTGTGACTGGGGTGGCAGGCAGGAGCCGGGGGCAATTTCTCATCCACCGCGTTGCGACCATCTGGGGCTGGATTCTTCTCGGTGGCGGGGCCGTTGATTGATGACACTGGCTGTAACACACATGGAGATGTGCTCCTCTGTCCACAGGATTCTCCAGGAGTGGGTTGCCATGCCCTCTTCCAGGGGATCTTCCCGACCCAGGGATGGAACCTGGGTCTCCCTGAGTTTGCAGACAAATTCTTTACCATCTGAACCACCAGGGAAGCGTACTACCGAATGAATTTTCCACTGAAACCCAGTGTTTCTCAACTTTTTCTTCCCATTGTCACTCGCTTAAGGGGCCTTGTTTTTTGGCCGCACCATTCTGCATGTGGGATCTTAGTTCCCCAACCAGGAATTGAACCCACACCCCCTGTAGTAGAAGTGCAGAGTCTAAATCACTGGACCACCAGGAAAGTCTCTCAAGAGGCTTTTTAGACATTATTTTTCTTAATTGTCCTCCCCAACCATGAAACTTTAATACCACCCTGTTTCAGTTTCCTGTTACTGGCATCACAAACTACCACCAGCCTAGGGATTTAAGACAACAGCCGTTTATGGTCTCACAGATCTTGTGGGTCTAGAATCCGGTGAGCCAAGCTGAATGCTCTGCCTAGCAGATCACAAAGCTGAGGTCAGCTCTTAGCTAGAGGCTCCGGGGGAGGATCTGCTTTGGGGCTCATTTGGGTTGTTAGCAGAGTTCGTTTCACATGGTCCCTCCACCATCAAGCCAGCAATGTATGATCCAGCCCTGTTTGTATCCCTTCTCCACCTCTGCCCTGAGCAAAGGGCTCGTGTGGTTGCAGTTAACCCACCCAGAAAATCCAGGACTGTCTCCTTTCTGAGCTGAATAAGAAGCTTAATAACATCTGCCCAGCCCCCTCTGCTGTGTAACATATTCACAGTTGTGGGGATGGGATAAGAGTAGGGTATCTTCTTGGAAGCCACAGTGGTGCCCACAACACACCTATGATACATGGTATGCATATACCTATGAAGAAGTGTGAAGCATTAGTCACTCAGTTGTGTCTGACTCTTTGCGACCCCATGGACTGTAGCCCGACAGGCTCCACTGTCCATGGAATTCTCCAGGCAAGAATACTGAAGTGGCTTGCCATTTCCCTCTCCAGGGGATCTTCCTGACCCCGGGATGGAGCCTGCATCTCCTGCATTGCAGCAGATTCTTTACTGCTGAGCCACCATGGAAGCTTCCCCTTACTTCTAACAGAGCATGGACAGACTCGTGCTATGTGTGCTCTCTATCCCGTCTGGCTTATCTCACTGATAATCCATCTGGATGTGTGTCCTTGGTAGCCAAAGGGCATCCATCCTCCCGGCTTTAATTGTTCCATTGTGTGAACGCACTGTAATTAGCATCCTTCCTACCTCGGATGAGCATCTGAGTCGCTTCCCACAAAGGCCACTGCTGTGGACCTTCCAGTGTGTCTGTTGGTGACACAGTCATGCGTCCCACGATACAAGGTGTAGACACAGCCAGTCCATCTCTGCAGCAGTGTGCACACATGGTCAGCCTCAGCAGATCCCCAGATCCCCGGACAGGTTTCCCTCTGGCCACTCCCCAACCCACCCCTCCCCCACTCTGGGCGCCACGTGTCATTAGGGCTTCCATTTTTCTCAGAGTGTGACATCATGTCCACACATAAGGGGTGTGATTCCCAAAAAGAAATCAAAGAAAGACAGGAGAACTGAAAGCCTGACCCCGGCACGAACCAGCTCTTATTTTTGTATAGTATTTGTATATTTGACTGCCTTGGGTCTCGGTTGCAGCACGTGGATCTTTGTGTGTGTCATGCAGGATCTTTGGTCGCAGTGCACGGACTCCCTGGGCTTCCTCCCCGCCCCCGTGGCTCAGTGGGTAAAGAATCCACCTGCCAATGCAGGAGTCACAGGAGTTGCGGGTTTGATCCCTGGGATGGGAAGATCCCCTGGAGGAGGGCATGGCAACCCACCCCAGCGATCTTGCCAGGAGAATCCCACGGACAGAGGAGCCTAGCGGACTCCATCCAGTCCGTGGGGTCACAAAGGGGCGGACGCGACTGAAGCGACTGAGCATGCGCGCACACTCTAGTTCAGTGCGCAGGCTCGGTGGCGGGGGCAAAGCTCCGTGTCATGTGGGATCTTAGCTATCCAGCGAGGAATCGAACCCATGTCCCTGCACTGCAAGGAGGATTCTTAACCACTGGACCAGCAGGGAGGTCCCCTTTCCAGCCATAAAGAAGCAGCAGAAGATAACAAGAAAGAACCCAGCTCCTCTTTACCTGTGGGCCGGTGTACCTGCCTGGGAGGGACCTGGGGATGCTTCTCACCTCCGATGGGTTGATAAGTTCAGGGGCTGCTCTGGCAGAAGCCTCGTCCCCCACCCCAAAACCCAGGGTGTCTGGCGAGGCCTGTCGGTGTCTCCGAGCGTGTGTTTACATTCAGAGCTCAGCTTTGTTTCGAAACGTTCTGCAGATCCCAGATGCCTCAGCAGTTGGTGCTAAAAAACTGTGTCAACAAACATGCCAGACACATTTGCCGTGTCAGCTGCCTCCGGAGGCAGAGTGGCCCCAACAGCACGTGATTTCCAGGCCCAGGGATTCTGATTTGTGGGGGCAGGGGGGTGGGGAATGCCCTGCGTCCACCTATCCCTGCCAAGAACCTGGACACCACCCCTCATCCTCCCTTCCCCCACACAGGCGGGGACCAGTCCTAGCTCCCCTTCTTCCACTTGGAGTTTCCCATCAGCCCCTCTCCATCGCTCCCTCCCACCTCCACGTCCATTCTCACCTCCTCCAAACCATCCTCCAAACTGCTCTGTGCCTGGAACCCTCTCCTGGTACCCACTGCCTTCAGGATGCCTCCCAGCTCCTCCTCTTCATGTGCAAAGCCCTTTGTGATCTGGCTCCTGCTTCTTCAGCCTCATGTCTTTCTTTTTTTTTTAATTAATTTATTTTTATTTTTTTGTTGTTGCACTGGGTCTTCATTGCCGCAAGCAGACCTTCTCTAGTTGCAGCGATCGGGGGCCACTTTTCCTTGTGATGCGCAGGCTTCTCACTGCGGTGGCTTCTCTTGTTGCAGAGCACAGGCTGTAGGCACAAAGGCTTCTGTAGTTGTGGCGCGTGGACTTAGTTGGTCCTGTCATGTGGAATCTTCCCGGAGCAGCAATTGAATCTGTGTCCCCTGCATTGGCAGGCGGATTCCCATCTATTGTACCACCAGGGAAGTCCCAGCCTCACTTCTTAACATCTGTTCACTTAATGATGGATGGAATACCTACTGTGTGCTGGGCACTGTCCTTGGTCCTGACCTTGGTGACCCAATCACTAGGTTACAGTCCAAAATAGTCTGGACCAGTGTCTGGACCACGGATCAGATCTGCCTAGATTGCCACCTAGACCATAGTCTGGATCAAGGTCTAGATCACAGTCTGAGCTGATGTCATTCTTGCACAGGGCTGGGTGTGGGGCAGGGAGACTGGCAAAGCCTTAGAGAAGTGACCATTGACCGCTGCAAGCTCAGCAGAGTACATCTGAGGCATCAGACAGGACGACCTTGATTGACGTCTTCCAAACTCTTAGCGAGAGATGCACTCAGGTGGTGGTCATGATGTTCTCCCTGTCCTGAGCTGGCTACTGCCAAGTCATTGAAGTCCTGAGATGGTGCTTATCAACCCTTTCATACCCCAGCCACATCATCTATAATTCATGTGCCGGGTCACCTGGATCTAACCGGTTGCAGTTAGAACTTCTTATGTCCCCGGGGCAGCCTCATCACACTGCTCACGGGTTATCCAATAATTACTGGTCATCACATATGCCTGGTCACTGCAATGAATGATGAGTGCCCACTGACATCCGTGGTACCTTGGCTGGGCTGGCCATAGGGCAGCTGACCGTGTCAGCTAAGACATCAGTGTGACCTCCAGGCCTTTCCACCTGCGTGATTCTGTCCTTCAGGACCAGCTCCTACCTCATCCGTAGGCTGTGTCCTCTCACTGGCTCCTGACAAGCACCTGGGAAGGAATCCTCATTTTCTCAAATAAGGACCAGAGAGGTTAAGTGACTTGCACCAGGTTGCACAGCCATTTAAACCAAAGCCCATTCTCCTCCTTCTGCACTTTACAGCTGCTGGGTCTGATGGCGAGGATTCTAGAAACCTGTCCTCAATTGATTCTGCCACCCAGAGTCCCAGATACCTTCTGTTCTTAATGAATGTCACGCTTTGCCGAACAAGAACACCACCCCCACATCTTGCCTGGGCCCAGAGAGGCAGTCATCCTGGCCATCTTCTCTGTGAGCCGCTTCCCTACTACCTGTGCTGGAAATTCAGCTCCACCCTGAGCTCATGATGTGTTTGATTTCCTCAGAGGCACATTGACTGTGTGCGTGTGTGCTTAGTTGCTCAATCGTGTCTGACTCTTTGCGACCCTACAGCCAGGCTCCTCTGTCCATGGGATCCTCCAGGCAAGAATACTGGAGTGGGTTGCCATTTCCTTCCCCAGGGGACACAATGAATGTCTTGAAGCCAAAACAAAAGACTGGTCAGTGGCTCCCACAGGCCACCCAAGGTCTCCCGTCTCTGCCAAGCATCTGTAGTTTCAGGTGGAGGCTGCCTGCAGTGCCGGCAGAGACTGGGATCGGAACTCAGCCAACCTGGGTTTGACTCATGGTTCTGCCTCTTTCTGTCTGTGTGACTTGAGGCAGGTTGCTTGACCTCTCTGATCCTCTATTTACCCGGCTCTACAATGAAAAGGGTTAACTGCCCCCATTGCTTATTAGACCTAGCCAGCTAGTCACAAAGAAGAAAAAGCAAGAGAGACACGAGGATACCACGAAGTCTAGCGGGCCACACCGAATCGCAATACCATGGGAGGATGGGTGCTGGGGCCCGCCTGTCCTTGAGTTTCCTCCTGTTTGGATTTGCACTGAGTTTATTTACACAGCTGAGTCTGAGAGAGTGAGGTGCCTGAGAATTTCCAGGCTCAGTCAATTCTTCCTTACTTTTTAACTTGACTCTAGGATCTTAGTTCCTGGACCAAGTGTTGAACCTGGGCCCCTTGCATTGAAGGGCTTCCCTGGTAGCTCAGATGACAGATAATCTGCTTGCAATGCAGGAGATGTGGGTTCGATCCCTGGGTCAGGAAGATCCCCTGAAGGAGGGAATGGCAACCCTCTCCAGTATTCTTGCCTGCAGAATTCCATGGACAGAGGAGCCTAGTGGACTATAGCCCATGGGTTTGCAAACAGTCAGACATGACTGAGCAATTAACACTTTCACTTGCTTTGAAACCATGGAGTCTTAACCACTGGACCGTCAGGGAAAATCCTCCAATCCTCTTCTTGATGACCTCATTGCTTATCTGCTATGCAGACCCCACTCAGACTCTTACTGGCCCTTCAGGGGGCACTGGCTGAACCTGGAGAGACAGATCAGCTCTGTTCTTATCCCCATTTGCATTTCCACTTGCATCTTTTCCATAACGGTGGACACATGTTGATACATTTATCAACATCCACAGAAGGTACACCACTCAGTGAGCCCTAACATACAACTGTGACCTTTGCGCATGCCATTTTACCAGCAATATACCATTATCATCAGTTAACGTACCTCCGTTTGCTTAACCTAATTTTGGCATTTAGAGTGGTTCTCCTTTTTGTTATAAGTGACGCTTCCTCGTTTCCTGGGTTTCAGAAGCGCGTGTCTGTGTAGCGTCAGGTGTGCACTGTTGATTTCCTTCCAGAGGGAATCCTCTAGACCTCAGTTCAGTGCAGTTCAGTCGCTCTTTGCAACCCCATGAATCACAGCATGCCAGGCCTCCCTGTCAATCACCAACTCCCGGAGTTCACTCAAACTCACGTCCATCGAGTCGGTGATGCCATCCAGCCATCTCATTCTCTGTCGTCCCCTTCTCCTCCAGCCCCCAACCTTTCCCAGCATCAGAGTCTTTTCCAGTGAGTCAACTCTTCACATGAGGTAGCCAAAGTATTGGAGTTTCAGCTTCAGCATCTCTAGACCTACATCTATCAAAAAAAGGAAGTTTTCTAACACTACTTCTCTTCATAGGCAGCTCTTTCATTAGCCAGCTTCTTCATCAGATTGCTCTCCTACGCCTCACTCTCTTTAAAACTTACAGTTACTGAGACCTCTTTCCCCATTTTTTTTAAAAGTATAATTCACATGAGGTCAGATCCATCCTTTACCATATACAATTCTCTGGGTTTCAGCAAACGCATAAACTGGGAATTCCCTGGTGGTCCAGCATGGTTCCATGGCAGGGGCATGGGTTTGATCCCTGGTCAAGGAACTAAGATCCTACAAGCCACCTAGCGGGGCCAAAAAAATAAACAAAACTTAATTTTTTTTTTCAAATTTATTTGATAATTTTTAAAATAATTTTATTTATTTATTTATGTTTTTGCTGTGCTGGGTCTCCATTGCTGTTCAGGCTTTTCTCTGGTTGCAGGGAGCAGGGGCAACTCTGTCGTTGCAGTGTACAGGCTTCTCATTATCGTAGCTTCTGTTGCAGAGCACAGGCTCTAAGGTGTGCTGGGAATCTTTGGAAAAGCAGGCAGGCAGTTTGTCAATGTAAAACTGCCTTCAAGGCGTCCTTCTTTTTTTTTTTTTTTTTTTGCTGCAAAAAGCTTTATTGTTTCCATTTGGTCCAAGGTTCCAGAGAGGGCTCCAGGGTGTTAAAAAGCTGCCTAGTGGCTTCAGAGAAGGGCTTCAGGCAGCCCTGACCTTAGGTGGGTTCTTCAAAGGCCACTGGTCTCCAGAAGCTCCTAGTCATGCTTGACAGTGAGCCTTTCCAAGAGATACTCACCCAACCCAGCCTGGGGACCAACCAGCCTGCGGAGGGTGGTCAGGATCTTCTTGATGAGCTTCACTTCCTCATCTCGAAAGTGGTTCTCCAGGAAGTCACAGATGTGGGGGTCTCCGCGGGCAGAAGCCAGGCCATGCAGATCCAACAGGGCTTGATTCAGGTTCTTCTCTACGAGAAGGGCGGCTTCCATGGAGTCCTGGGTTTTACCCCACTCATCTTGAGATGGCTTCGGCACGTCCAGGAAGAGGGCGCGGCCGCCACGCTGGTTTTTCAGTTTCAAGAGACGCTCCGCGCCCTCGCGCTTCTCCTTGGCCAATTCGCGAAAAAAGTGACCCATACCCTCCAGGGCCACATCATCGCGGTTGAAATAGAAGCCCAGAGAGAGGTAGGTGTAGGAGGCCCTGAGTTGTATGTTAACCAGATGGTTGGCGGCGGCCTCCACCTCGGTAAACTAATTCTAACGAATCTGGGAGCTCATGATTGGTCGGTAATAAGGAGTTAAAAAAATGGTGGCTGGTCCCGGTGATCGCGGACAGCTGAATGGCTGATTCCGGAGGTTGCGACTGGAAAAAAGTTTGGAGGGTGGTCGGAGGCTGGAGCAAGGGGCGTCCCTGAGTCTGTTCCGTCCAAGCACTGTTGAAGCAAGAGACAGATCCACGGGGCCGCCGAGCGCACTTCCCAAGGCGTCCTTCTTAAATAAAACATTTTGGTGTTGTTCAGTCGCCAAGTCGTGTCCTACTCTTAGCGACCCCATGGACTAGTATGCCAGGCTTCCCCGTCCTTCACTATCTCCCAGAGTTTGCTCAAATTCATGTCCATTGAGTCAGTGATGCCATCCAACCATCTCATCCTCTGCTGCCCCCTTCTCCTCCCGCCTTCAGTCTTTCCCAGCATCAGGGTCTTTTCCAGTGAGTTGGCTCTTCTCATCAGGTGGCCAAAGTATTGAAGCTTCAGCTGCAGCATCAGTCCTTCCAGTGAATATTCAGGGTTGATTTTGTTTAGGATTGACTGGTTTGATTTCTTTGCTGTCCGTGGGATTCTTAAGAGTCTTCTCCAGCACCACAGTTCAAAAGTATCAATCCTTCAGCATCAATTCTTTCTTTATAGTGATAGTGCAATACCCCAGCCAAGAAACTGACACTTAGTTTTCAACCCAGAGCCATCCTAGTAGATTTCTCTAAAAGTGCAGGAAAATCTGTCATTCCTGGAAGTCTGAAACTCATCCACTCTGAAAAGCATTGCCGGTGGGTGGGACCTGGATCAGGCAAGAAATCATTGCTGGCATCCTGACTTTTTTTGCAGAGCACGTTCATCAACAGACCTGCCCTTGGAATCCTTCCTCCGGAAAACTTTGTGGAGAAGCTCCGGGAGTCCCTGCTCTCGGTGAGTGACTCCCTGGGGACAGACTGCAGCATGAGGTCCCACCTCCGCCCGCCCCACCGCTGGCCCTTGGCTCTGATCTCCAGGAAGCCGGAGTAGCTGAGGAGGAAAGGGTTGACTCCGCAGCAATTAAGGATGGAGTGCTTCTACGTTAGTCTCACTCTTCCTGCTGTTTCTTTCAGGATTAGTCTTTTTAAATTTTTCCTTGCAAGAAAAGCTGGGATCCCTCGTGTGCTGGGGGGTGAGGTAGGGGGAAAGGGAATCCAGGGGAATTTAAATTAGCACGGATCCCACAACTGGAGCTTTGCCTGTGTCCCTCATTCCTCCCCGACTTTGGGTTTCAGTGGCCACAACGATCAGTGTCCTTCGGAATCCTGACTTCCCACCTGTAAAATGTATAGGCGGTGGTGGGGAGGGCCATTATGGGCTTTATTCACCTTTTCTCCTCTCTGGTCTCCAGCCCCCAGGCCTTTCTGGGCTTCTCGCTCACCCTCCCAGTCTGACTGCATCCAGGACTCCATACCTGCTTCCCTGCCCGCATGTAGTGGCCCAGCTGGAGGGAGGAGGGAGTGGGGAGTCCACGACTGTTTCCCTCCCCACAGGTGGCTCCCAAAGGGATGTCCCAGCTCATCACGATGGCCTGCGGCTCCTGCTCCAATGAGAACGCCTTCAAGACCATCTTCATGTGGTACCGGGTGAGGTTTGGGGCATGCATGCGTGTGCACACACACACACACACAGACACAGAGGCTCCTCAGCCCCCAACCGCACACTCGGCCCTTGTCCAATTATTCACCCTGGTTGGCCGAAATATTGGACATCAGTGACCATGTCCAAAATCCAGGGAGGGCCACTGGCTAGTCAAGCCTTTCTAAATATCCCAGCAGAGAATGGTACAAAACCTCCCCCGTGTGGTGGGCTATTTTACCTGGAATAACGTACCATCTCACAGATCTTCACTGTCACCAGTAGAACAGGGATGAGCCTTATCCGTCCATCTATTTCATCGCAAGCATTATGAACGGTCTCGTGCCTCCGTCCATACATGTAACATTGACATGTGTGAGCAGCTCTTGAGAAAGCACCCCCTCATTGCCTAGATGTGGGTCCAAAGCAGCAGCTCTCCCTGCCCTAGAGCATTTCTGAGAATCTTTTATGTTTCATTTTGTCAGAGCAAGGAAAGGGGCCAGTCGAGTTTCTCCAAAGAGGAGCTGGAGACGTGCATGGTCAACCAGGTGAGCCCAGCACCCCCTCCGCCCAGGTCCTGGGGCCTGGGGTGCGTGGGGTCCTGTCCTCCTCAAGTTGGAGGGTGTCTCAGTTTGTAAAAAGAAAAAAAACATCTGTGAAGTGCAATAAAACAAGCTGCATCTCGTATCACATTTGGAGATGAACAAAGGAAAATGACCAGAGGGTATTCTGGAGTTTGTGGGAGAAGGTGCTGGAGTTTTTCTTGGGAGTCTCAGGGATTCAATGGAGTTGAGCCAGGTCAACCTCCCAGAGACTCAGGGGCCCCCAGGGTGGCCTCTGCAATGTCCCCAGCAGTTCTTCCTGAGTCGCCTGGAGGCAGGTCTGATTTCCTTGCCTGGTGGAGGGTCAGAAGGCAGTGCTGCTGTGCCGTTCACTTAGGGCCAGGAGAGGTCTGGGGGTTCGTGAATTCCTCCTGCACCCAGGGGCAGCCCTGGAGGGCCAGGAAAAGCTGGTGTTCCTCCCCTCCTGCTGGTCCAAAGCCTGGGCGTGTCCTGTGAGGGGACCAGCTCAGCATCAGGTCATGGGAGGCAGATACTATCCCATACCTGGCCCACCTGCGGGCTGTGGGAGCCAGAGCAACCGAAGCAGGGAAGGGAAGGGGAGCTGGGAGGAGTTTGAAGAGCCCATCGTCGGCCAGGGTGGTGATGGAAAGGAGAAAAGGGGTGGCGGGGGCCCCGGGCCAGCATGTCCACCCACCTTCAGGCGGAAAGATGGGCGCCTGTGATGCAGAACTTGTGAGAAGACAGAGGTTCAGAAATGTATCTCATGAAACCTCTTGATTTAAAAAAAACAAAAAACAAACCCACAGGCTGAATATTGACCTCTGGTGTCCAGTTTGTACCTTCTACCTGTGAAGGGACCCCTGGTTCTTCTGAGACTTCACACTCCTCGAGGTTCATGCGGGCAGCCATCTAGGTCCCTAGTTCACAATCCTGACCGATGGTTGTTTCCTGGTTCCAGGCCCCCGGGTGCCCCGACTACAGCATCCTCTCCTTCATGGGTGCTTTCCACGGGAGGACCATGGGTAAGGAGGGCCGTGGGATCCGGAGGTGGCAGGTAGAGTGACAATAACAACAGAGTGATCGCTGCCTCTGATCGGGCATAGCAGCTTCCACTTACGGTCTCCTTGATTGCACACCACTCCCTACAGACTAGGGGTGGCTGTTCCCACTTTGCAGATGTGGAAACTGAGGCTCAGCAAGGGAAGGAACATTCAAGGCCATTCAGTGGCAGAGCTAGGATTTAAACCCTGGCCTCTCTGCTTTCAAAGAGTTCAGTTCAGTTCAGTCGCTCAGTCGTGTCCAACTCTTTGCGACCCCATGAACCACAGCTCGCCAGGCCTCCCTGTCCATCACCAGCTCCCGGAGTTCACTCAAACTCATGTCCATCGAGTCGGTGATGCCATCCAGCCATCTCATTCTCTGCCGTCCCCGTCTCCTCCTACCCCCAATTGCTCCTAGCATCAGACTCTTTTCCAGTGAGTCAACTCGTCACATGAGGTGGCCAAAGTATTGGAGGTTCATCTTCAGAGAGTTAGTCTGTGATAACTCAGAAAGCAACGACATGTACACACACACAAAGACACAAGCGTGCCCCTTCAGCCTCCAGATGTTCCCAGAACTGGGGTTCTGCAGGCGCCGGGTCTCCCCAGGCTGCCACATATCATTCTCAAAAACAGTCTGGCAGAAACCAACACAATATTGTAAAGCAATTTTACTCCAACTAAAAAGTAAATTTAAAAATAAATAAAAATGTTTGCTATGGTCCTATTTTATTGAAGGTACCATTCACTGAACGCACAGTAGTTCTGAAATGAAAAAAGTACAATCTTTGCCTTCAAAAAAAATCTAATAATTAGATAAAGACTTTGGGAATTAAGAGTATATCTTGACCTGCCGGAAAGTTTTTATAACTACTGTGATTAAAACCATTCATGAAAATTTAGAGAGACCATGTAATGGATTTGTTGTTGTTGTTGCTGTTCAGTCACTAAGTAATGTCCAACTCTTTGCAACCCCATGGACTTCCGCACACCAGGCTTCACTACCTCCCAGAGTTTGCTCAAATTCATGTCCATTGAGTCAGTCATATAATGATGTAATGAGTTGATGATGTAATTATGTAATGGATAGAGGTGTTAATTCTGTTTATGAGAAATCCAATCTCCATTTTCTGTGATCCAAAACATAAAATTTAATAAATTCACAAACTTTGAAATTCTAAAAAAAAAAAATGGTCCACCTTCCTTCCCCGAGCCAACCTCTGCTCTTCTGTTCTGCTGGGCTTAGGTTGCTTAGCAACCACGCACTCCAAAGCCATTCACAAGATTGACATCCCATCCTTCGACTGGCCCATTGCACCGTTCCCACGGCTGAAATACCCTCTGGAAGAGTTTGTGACAGAGAACCTACAAGAAGAGGCCCGCTGTCTAGAAGAGGTAACACCCGGCCCTCCTGGCCCTCCCCTCAACACCCCGTCCCGACCCTCAGCACCCTGAGAATTAGTCCAGAGAAGAGGAATACACGCAGAGTGTCTGAGGATCCATGTGGCACTCCCTGGGTGGGACTCAGGGACAGGGAGCCACGTGTCCCGATGTTCCATGTTCAGAAAGGTAACGAGTCACTGATTTTGCCACCCAGCCTCCATCACCCAGCTTCTGGTACCAACTTCTGTATCATTTAAGTTTCTTTGGGGACAAGCTTCACTGACTCCAGAATAAGAGAAAATGAACTGATGGAAAGAATATGGGACAGCTCATAGGCAGACTGATCCCAGGGGATCCTCTGGTCCACTGTGTGTCAGTCTTCTCCAGAATCCTGGGGCTTTTGGGGGAGCCCTGGAGGTTGCAGGGAGTCGGGGAGGGACTGAGGATGGGCAACCCTGGTCACCACGCCTTCACTTCAACCAGCAGCCCCGCCTTGATCTGTCCCAGATATTAGGGTTCCATGTAAGACGTTGAAAGGATTCTGTTGTTTGAGGGGGCAGGTGGGGAGTGGCTATCACTCTTCAGATTTGGATTTGGGCCCAAATAAGTCTGGTTTGCCTCTTACCCACGTGTTTCTTTTGAATTAATAGGTTTCACCTACTAGGTGTGAACCTAGGTGCTAGGTATTTCGTTGTTGTCCTGGTTTAGTCACTAAGTTGTATCCGACTCTTTTGCGACCCTGTGGACTGTAGCCTGCCTGGCTCCTCTGTCTGTGGGATTTCCCAGGCAAGAATGTCGGAGTGGGTTGTCATTTCCTGCCTCAGGAGATCTTCCCAATCCAGGGGTCGAACCCACATCTTCTGCATTGTAGGCAAATTCCTTACCGCTGAGCCACCTGACTAGTTCCGTTCCGTTCCGTCGCTCAGTCGTGTCCGACTCTTTGCGACCCCATGGACTGTAGCCTACCAGGCTTCTCCGTCCATGGGATTCTCCAGGCAAGAATACTGGAGTGGGTTACCGTTTCCTTCTCCAGGGGATCTTCCCGACCCAGGGATCGAACCCGGGTCTCCCGCATTGGAGGCAGACGCTTTAACCTCTGAGCCACCAGGGAAGCCCCACCTGACTAGTTAGTGGTACATAAAAGAAGCAAGATGATGGAGACCAGGCAAAATAAGGCCAGCCACATGTCACCACAGCTTTTATAGTCATCATATTTTTAAAAAGTAAAAAGACCCGGCTGAATAATTTTAATAACATTTTATTGAACTCAGTGTATCCCAAAATATTACTGTGCCAACATGTCATTAATATTTTTAAATTATTGATGAGATATTTTTATATGCTTTTTTTGTGTTAAACCTTCGAACTGCTGGGTGTATTTTAGACATAAAGCACATTTCAGTTTGGACCAGCTGCATTTCAAGTGCTGGATAGACATGTGTCTCTTCTGCATCCTATCAGAAAGTGCAGACTAGTCAGAAACACAGCGCTGGACAAATAAATGAAAAAATAGCCATGCAATGACAAATTGCAAATGACACTCAAAGCAAAAAAAAAGCGCCTGACAGCTTCCTTGGGGCTATTGGCGAGGCAGAGTCCAAAATTACATCATTCACATAGATGACTTTTCTTTAATTCTGCATGACAGAGAAAGATTGCACTTGTTACTCTATCTGGGTATGTGGTTTGGGTGTTTTTTAATGAAGTATAATTATTAAATTATTAATGAAGTATCACTATTCCTTAATTATTTATAAGATGATGCCTGTTTTAGAACAAGACTCCAAGAAATATAACCACTTGAGGAAAATCAGATGTTTTTCTTACTACTCCACAGTTAAAGACTTTTGTTAACAGTTAAAGACTTTTTTTTCTTGTAATGACTTATAGGGAAGGAGAATCTGAAAAAGAGAGTGTGTGTGTGTGTATGTGTGTGTGTGTAACTTAGTTTGCTTTACACAGCAACTAACACAACACTGTAAATTAACTATCCTTCAACGTTTTTTTAATGATTTTAATGTAGAAGGGTGCCCATTTCTCCACATCCTCTCCAGCATTTATTATTTGTACACTTTTGATGGTGGCCATTCTGACTGGTGTGAGGTTGTAACTTACTGTACTTTTGATTTGCATTTCTCTAGTAATGAGTGATGTGGAGAATCTGTTTATGTGCCTGTGGGCCACCTGTATGCCTTTGGAGAAATGTCTATTTAGGCCTCCTGACCATTTTTTGATTGGGTCATTTGGTTTTTTGTTACTGAGTTATATGAGCTGTTTGTATATTTTAGAAATTAAGCCCTTGTCTGTCACATCATTTGCAAGTATTTTCTCCCAGTTCATTGGTTGTCTTTTTGTTTTGCCTATGGTTTCTTTCACTATGCAAAAGCTTATAGATTTGGTTCAGTTCAGTTCAGTCGCTCAGTCGTGTCCGACTTTTTGCGACCCCACGAATCACAGCATGCCAGGCCTCCCTGTCCATCACCAACTCCCAGAGTTCACTCAAACTCACGTCCATCGAGTCGGTGATGCCATCCAGCCATCTCATTCTCTGTCGTCCCCTTCTCCTCCCGCCCCCAATCCCTCCCAGCATCAGTTTTTTCCAGTGAGTCAACTCTTCACATGAGGTTTGATTAGGTTCCATTTATTTATTTTCGCTTTTATTTCTATTGCCTGGGAGACTGACCTAAGAAAATGTTGGTAAATGTTCTGCCTATGTTCTGTCCTAGGAGTTTTGTGGTGTCGTGTCTACATCTAAGCCTTTAAGCCATTTTGAGTTTACTTTGTGTATGGCATGAGGGTGTGTTCCAACTTCATTGACTGCCATGCAGCTGTCCAGGTTTCCCAGCACCACTTGCTAAAGAAAAACTGTCTTTTCTCCACTGTATATTCTAATGATAAGACACCATGACATCACCAACATAACTTCCAGGAGTCCACAGCACCCCCCATGCCCATCCTCCTCGGGGGCTACCCAAGAGCCCCCACGAGCCCTTGTCCCATCCCCCTTTGGAATCTAGGTGGAGGACCTGATCGTGAAATACCGGAAGAAGAAGAGGACGGTGGCCGGCATCATTGTGGAACCCATCCAGTCTGAGGGCGGAGACAACCACGCGTCGGACGACTTCTTCCGGAAGCTGCGAGACATCTCCAGGAAGGTCAGTGCCCAGGGCCATTTAGTTGGTTTTCCAGAGCAAAGGGTGAGCCTGGACTCCTTGTAAACGTCCAGATGTTTCAGAGGCTACCTGTGGGCCTCGTGGATAGAAAACTTGGGGCTGACGGCAGGAGAGGGGTTTCTTCCCTAAAATCTTCTTCCAAAGTTAGCCTCCAACCTGCCGTCTTAGGTGGTGGTGGTGGTTTAGTCGCTAAGTCGTGTCCAACTCCTTGCGATCCCATGGACTATAGCCTGCCAAGCTCCTCTGTCCATGGGATTCTCCAGGCATGAATAGGAGTGGGTTGCCATTTCTTCCTCCAGGGGATCTTCCCAACCCAGAGGTCAAACCCGGGTCTCCCGCTTTGCAGGCAGGTTCCATCTTCGGAACATTCTCAAACAAGAGAACATCCCAGGGAAAGCCTCAGCCCCCTCGTCCCTTTTCTTTGAAGGGATCCCACCTCATCTTTCAGCCCACTGTGGTTCACTCTCCACAGAAACCAAATGAACAAACTTTATTTTAATATCATGTCTATTTTGGGCTTCCCAGATGACCCTGTGGGCTTCCCTTGTGGCTCAGCTGGTAAAGAATCCACCTGCAATGCGGGAGACCTGGGTTCGATCCCTGGGTTGGGAGGATCCCCTGGAGAAGGGAAAGGCTACCCACTCCAGTATTCTGGCCTGGAGAATTCCATGGACTGTATAGTCCATGGGGTCTCAAAGAGTCGTACACGACTAAGCGAATTTCACTTTCACTTTCAGATGACTCTAGTGGTAAAGAACCCGCCTGCCAATGCAGGAGACATAAGAGATGTGTGTTCGATCCCTAGGTCGGGAAGATCCCTTGGAGAAGGGAATGACAACCCCCTTCGTGCCTGGAGAATCCCATGAACAGAGGATTCTGGCGGGATACAGTTCACAGGGTTTCAAAGAGTCAGACACTACTGAAGCATTTAGCATGCCTGCATATCTGTTTTAATGTGTCTTGCATGTATAGCTGGCCCATCCAAGCAGTCAGTTCACAGATAAAGGTGATATAAATTGATTTAAACACAGATGCTAAGTAAATAATAGTCCGGGCAGACTTCCCTTGTGGTCTACCGGTTAGGACTCTGTGATACCACTGAAGGAGAAGGGGCAGGGGTTCAATCCCTGCTCTGGGAACTAAGATCCTGCCTACAGCACGGTGTGGCCAAAATTTAAAAACCAAAAAAATTAAAACCAATAATAATAATAATAGTCTGGGTGCTGAGCAGAGCTGGCAAACACAACACCTGAAGTTTGGGAAATGGGGCCACCTTACCATCAGGGCACACTTTCTTCTGAGCACATTGGCCTGCTCAGGGACCAAAGCCAGTGGTTCAAGGAGCCTTTGATGTTCCGATTTTGTTCCAGTTGGGCAGTGGGAGGCCATGCACAGACAGGAACTGCCCTCCTAAGCCTTCGTTTGGTTTTTGCACAGCCTGAGAACACAGGCTGGGTGTGAGGATCAGAAAGCAGTGGCTTTGGTCTGGATTCGGGGATTCGAGGTCTGAGGTGGGCGGGTCCAAGGTGGGCGAGGTGTGCGCGGTGTTCATCTCTCCCTCACCCCGCCTCCGCCAGCACGGCTGTGCCTTCTTGGTGGACGAGGTCCAGACTGGAGGAGGCTGCACCGGCAAGTTCTGGGCCCACGAGCACTGGGGCTTGGATGACCCGGCGGACGTGATGACCTTCAGCAAGAAGATGATGACTGGGGGCTTCTTCCACAAGGAGGAGTTGCGGCCCAATGCTGTGAGTGGGGACCCCGCCTGCCTGCCCCCCCACCTCTGCTTTCCAGGGCAGGGGCGTTGCTTTCTCTTAACTGCTTCTTTCTCACCAACAAGGCACTCAGTAAAAAACCTGAATGTCTCACAGAAGTTTCCAAAGCCTTATTTCTTATCAACCTAATTGAAAGGCAATGGTTACAATCACCCCAGCTCTCTCTGCAGGGTTGACTTTGTAGCAGTCTGTCTTCAGGCTTCTAATTTTTCTCTCTGTGCACAAGCAAAAATATGTCACCAGCTGCTGCCATGAACAGTGCCTTTGTCTCTGACCCAGTTCTAAATACTCTGCTTGTACTTTTAATCCTTACATTTGCATCTAACCAAGCAAATGTTATTTTTCTCTCCCATTTTGCTAATGAGGAATCAGGCACAGAGACATTAAGTAAGTTGCTTAAGGTCCCACAGCCGGTTAAGTGACAAAGTCAAGATATAAACCCAGAGCTCATGCTCTTAACCACTTTACTGGACTGCCATATGTCCATACAGATTCTCTCTTTCTCTCTCTCTCTCTCACACACACAGAGTCATTAAGGGCACAGGGTCCCTCCTTCCATCATCCTCCTTCATATATAGCTTCTACCCTCAAGGTCACCTCATGATCCAAAATGGCTACTTGGGCTCCAGCCCTCAAATTTCAATTCAAGGCAGTAGGAAGGAAAAAGGAGGCAAGGACAAAGTGGCCCACTTCGCATCTTTAGCAGCCTTCCCAGAAAACCCACAGCGTTTCTACCACTTTTGCCTAAGATCTGTCCACATGGCCACTCTTAATTGCAAGAGAGGCTGGATGGTGTGTTTCAGTTGGGCTGCCCTGATACCTGAAAGAGGAGTAAAGCAAGTGGTCTTTAAGGGTCAGACTGCTGTCAGTCACTCCTGACTCCACCAAAGTGCTGTATTTTCACAGACACATCACTTAACCTTTCAGAACCCCAGCTCATCCTTTATTAAATAAGAATTGTGGTGATGAGGAGCTAACTGTCTCAGTTTCCCCAGGACTGAGGGATTTTCCAGGACCTGGATGAGTTGGTGTCCCTAATAGTAGTAACTATAAGACCCACAGGGCTTCCCCAGTGGCTCGGCTGTAAAGAATCCGCCTGCAGTACAGGAGACGCAGGCTCAATCCCTGGGTCGGGAAGATCCCCTGGAGGAGGGCATGGCAACCCACTCCAGTATTCTAGCCTGGAGAATCCCGTGGACAGAGGTGACTGAAAGGTTACAGTCCATAGGGTCGCAAAGAGTCGAACACTGCTGAAGCGACTTTAGCACACACACGTAAGACCTACAAAGTTGCTGTGATGCAGAGAACTTGGTGAGACCATGTGTTATCTTCCCAGCCCTTAGCAGCTGCTCGCCGAGTTGATCTCTCTCCTCTTAAATGGGGAGAAGTGTGTCTGAGGGTATGTCTGGAACCTTTCTGATACCCCGTGATATCTGATTCTGATTCCAGCCTTACCGGATCTTCAACACGTGGCTGGGAGACCCGTCCAAGAACCTGCTGCTGGCCGAGGTCATCAACGTCATCAAGCGAGAGGACCTGCTGAACAACGCAGCCCATGCTGGGAAGGTCCTGCTCACGGGACTGCTCGACCTCCAGGTACCCCGCCACCCCGGCCCCATTCCAACCCTCCGAGACCCCCAACCATGGCTCCCCACGGCCCCTGGGGCAACAACTGAGGCCTTCAGGGTGGCATCGCACCCACTGCCCCAGAGATTCTGGATGGGCTGCACCATTTCTGTAGGGAGCGCCTTCCTACCCCTCATTTCCAATTTTGTTCCCGGTTCCTGAGCTCCTAGTTTTCCGCTAACATCTTCCTCTGAGTTCACACATCCCTCCTTTGAGAAACCTCCCCAACACCCCTCTCTCCTTCCCACCCGTGTGCCGCCTGTTCCCTCCCCTGGACCATCTTCTGCACCCTGATCACTCCATAGCACTGCTCTCCAGGGGGACAGATTGCAAGCTCTTGTTGTTCAGTCATGTCCAGCTCTTTGCGACCCCATGGACTGCAGCACACCAGGTTTCCCAGTCCTTCACCATCTCCTGGAGCTTGCTCAAACTCATGTCCATCGAGTCGGTGATTCCATCCAACCATCTCATCCTCTGTCGTCCCCTTCTCCTCCTGCCTTCAATCTTTCCCAGCATCAGGGTCTTTTCCAATGAGTCAGTTCTTCGCATCAGGTGGCCAAAGTATTGGAGTTTCAGCTTCAGCATCAGTCCTTCCAATGAAGGAAATGGCAACCCATTCTAGTACCCTTGCCTGGAAAATCCCATGGACGGAGGAGCCTGGTAGGCTACAAGTCCTTGGGGTGCAAAGAGTCAGACACAGCTGAGCAACTTCACTTTCCTTTTTCCCTTCCTGGTACGTGCTCTGGAGATATCTGTTCTTTACAATCTCAGATCGGGGATAGAGATATACAATGCACAGTCCTCAGTGTCAAACCTTCAGGCCTTCCATGACTCTGTGTAGCCCTTCAGCTAGTGACGCCCTTTCTCAGCAACTCCCTCAAGGCTCTGGGAACAGTCACTAATGGTTTTCCATCAGTCACATCAGTACTTCAACATCTTGCTTTCAAGATGTTTTTCCACGATGTACTTGTTACTGCTCCCAGCCCTTTTCCTGGGGGTGATGAGAAAGTCATTCTTATTTTTCGAAGAAGCTCTGTCAATTATAGCACAGGCCTGTGCATAGCATGTTCCCTACAATACTGCACAGCAAGAGAGGCCACCACAATGAGGAAACCGTGCACCACGAGTAGAGAATAGCCTTCCACGCACCGAAACTAGAGAAGAGCTCGCATAGCAAGGAAGACCCAGCACAGCCAAAAATAAAGAAAAGTTAAAAAAGAAAAGACGTTGCTTATCTGAAATTTATCTGGGTGTCCTCTATTTTTCTCTGGCACCCCTAAGCCAGAACAAGTTGAAGTTAGAAAAATATAATTCTCATTTTCTGGATGGCAGTGGGGAGTTTTAAACCCAGGGCTGCCTGATGGCAGACGCTGAAGGGGTTAAGTGTGGCTGCTGAGACAGCTGAGAGCCCCTCCAACTGTGCTGCATGTAGCTCGAAGGGGGATTTCTTTTTTCTTGAACTGGATTTGCATTTAGACTGAGGCTGGGTGGGAGCAGGTGCTAGAAAAAGCCTCTGGGAAGGATGGAAGCAGAAGGACCATCCCTCCTGCTGCCCGTTCCTTCCCCCATTGCCAGGGTGGCAGGGGAAATGTCGGACACTTCTATGTCCCCTGGGGGGACAGCTGGGCCCCAATTGCAGTTGTCGGTGCTGGAGCGTGGACACGCCAGGGCCGGCCGGGCTCTGCAAGGATCCTGTTGTTCTGAGGCTGTCCCTGCCCTGAGCCGAGTGGCCATGAAGTCCACGTGGGCCGATGGCTGCCTTGGCTTTTTTCTTTTTTACTGCACTGGGTCTTCGTTGCCGCGTGGGCTTTTCTCTAGTTGCAGCGAGCAGGGGCTAACCTCTGGTTGAGGAGTGCAGGCTTCTTATTGCGCTGACTTCTCTTGCTGCGGAGCACGGGCTCTAGGATGCGGGCATTGTGGTGCACGGGGCTCAGCTGCCCCGCATGACGTGGGATCTTCCCGGACCAGGGATGGATCCCGCATCCCCTGCACTGGCAGGCGGATTCTTAACCCCTGGAACACCAGGGAAGTCTTGCCTTCCTTTGCATGGATGCCAGCCTTGTCTCCCAACTGCAGGCCCGGTTCCCCCAGCTCATCAGCAGAGTCAGAGGGAGAGGCACCTTCTGCTCCTTCGACACTCCAGACGAATCCGTGCGGAATAAACTCATTTCAATAGCCAGAAACAAAGGTAAGGCACCTGGGGGGCAGGGGGTGGGGGGAGTGACCACAGTTTCTGGTGGGGGGTCCAGTAGGGGCACAGAAGGTGACCCTTCACAGGACTAAAAATAGTCTGAATCTCCTTTTTTAAAAGAAGAGAAAGTTACCAGGGAGCTTTATTTGTATGTTGATTCATGTGGCAATATTCCCCAAGTGGTGCCTACGCTGGAAAGGATCAGGAAACCTTCCTTCAAGGAGTTTTCAGTCTAGCAGGAAGGGGTGACATCAAAGAGAATATTTCAGAAATGATCTATTACAGTTTTAAGTCCTAGGATGGAGGAAAAGGAGCTAGAGAGCAAATAGCTGGGGGAAATGTCCAGGAAATTAGGGAAGGCTTCCTGGAGGAAGAGGCATTTTACTGGATGAATAGCAGTTGACCAGGTGAAGAAGGTGAGAAGGAGCATTTTGGGCAGAGGGAGGAAGGTGTTCCTTTAGCCGGGTGAGTCGGGGCTTAGAGTGTGACAAGGGACAGAGGCAGTGGCGGGTGCATCAGGCTCAGGTGGATAAGGTTCAAGATTCCAGACTTTCTCCTGAGAGCTATGGGGGCCCTGGAAGTTTTAAGTGGGGGAGATCAGAGTGCCTGCTGGGTGTCTTTCACGTGGAGCATCTTAGAGGATCCCAGCAGCAACCCTGAAGTGCAGGGTAATTCATCTCCTCTTGAGAATGGAAAAAAAAAAAAAAAATACAAGTCTCAGAGACACTGTGTGACCCAGGCAAGGAATCCAATCTAGTCAAAGGTGAAGTCCCCCTTTAAAATAAGCACAGTCTGGGGACTCCCTGATGGTCCAGTGGTTAAGACTCTGCACTTCCCCTGCAGTGGGCACAGGTTCTGTCCCTGGTCCAGGACACTAAGATTCCCGCAGGCCATAAATAAATAGATTTTTTAAATAAAATAAGCATATTCCAGGAATTCCCTGGTGGTCCAGTGGTTAAGACTCTGCGCTTCCACTGAATGGGGCACGAATTCAAACCCTGGTCCGGGGAGCTAAGATTCCCACAGGCCATAAATAAATAGATTTAAAAAATAAATTCCAGGAACTCCCTGGAGGTCCAGTGGTTAAGACTCAGCACTTTCACTGCTGGAACCACAGGTTCTGTCCCTGGTTGGAGAACTAAGATCCCATATGCTAAAAAATAATAATAATAAGCAGATTCCGTCTCTTGGACATGCTGCTGACCTGCCCACACTTTTGTAATTTACTTCTTTTTTTCATAATTGTATTTATTCAGTTACTTTTGGCTGCACTCAGGCTTTCTCTAGTTGCAGGGAGCAGGGGCTACTCTCTAGACGCGCTCAGACTTCCCATTGTGGTGACTTCTCTTGTGGCAGAGCACGGGCTCTAGAGCACGTGTGGCACACAGGCTTAGCTGCTCCGTGGCACGTGGGATCTTCCAGGACCAGGGATCAAACCCGTGTCCGCTGCACTGGCAGGCCGATTCTTAACCACTGGACCACCACGGAAGCGCTGTAATTTAGTTCTTTACTTATTTTCTCTCCCTGCCGCACCACGAGTTCCTGGAAGGCAGGGACTCAGTCTCAGGGTTTCTCCATCAGCAGGGCTAGTTTGGGGCAACAGAGCTGACATTCGCAGTTGGAAGGGAGGGAGGGAAGAGAGAAGGCTGGGTGAGCTGGGCGATGGGCGAGAATGAGAAGGAAGGCTGGATGGGTGGCTAGGGGAAGGATGAAACAGTCCAGATGGATGGTAGCACCCCTGTGTGACAGCCCCCCTGGGGAACCCCCAGCAGGTGACTCTGAGCCCAAGCCCCTAACCCAGCCACCCCTTGCCTCTCCTTCCAGGCCTGATGCTGGGGGGCTGCGGCGACAAGTCCATCCGCTTCCGTCCCACTCTGGTCTTCCGAGACCACCATGCCCACCTGTTCCTCAACATCTTTAGTGACATCCTGGCTGACTTCAAGTAAAGAAGCCCTCTCCTCCACACTCTGAGGACGGCCTGACCTCAACCGTTGTTCAACTGATTAGTTCGCCTAATTCATGTTTTCACTCAGTTTCAGAGGTGAAGGCATAAACTGGAGGGTTATTCGTGAAGAGGGATGTCTCTGGTGGCTTGGGGGCAGGGAGGGGCTGGTTGGGGTCTCCGCGGAGCCGGTGGCGTGCATTGGTTTTCAGCTCAGAGATTCTGCTTGAGCCCTGGACTTAGTCTTAGGATGGTCCCCGGGGGTTCTGGCCACGTAACTGCCCTCTGGGGACCCCCACAATACCTTTGGAAGCCAGTCAAGAGAATGACACCTGCTGCTGGGGCTGGCGGCTGGGACTCCTGGGTTCCATTCCACTCGAGTGACACATTCAGAGAGTAGAGGATGTTGGTTCTCCCTCCCCCATCCTATGCAAACAGACTCGTGTCCCCCTCCTCCCCGCTCTGAGCATGTCCCGTGGGCAGTGCAGTGATGGGCAGGACAGAGCATAGGAAGGCAGGATGGCAGGGACATGGGACTGAGCTTCGGGCTGTGGGAAGAGGGTCTTATAGCCACTCCCCCGATGCATCTGGGGATTTCTCTCCAAACTGTGAATTCTCTCCTTGATGGGGCCTCGTCCTGGGAGAATCTCTGGGCAGCATCACCAACAGGTCTTAGTCACCACACTCATCCCCCAAGTCCCCTCCCTCCTGTTAGGCATCAGCCCAGACCTCCCTCCTAGGAAGGAAAGCTGTAGCCCATCACCCTGGGACACACTCCCGGGACTGTCAGCCCAGGCTGGGGACAGCAGAGACTCCCCTCTTCCTGTTCCCCCAGCATCTGGGGTCTGACTTTGGACCCCTGGTCCAGGGGGAACCGTTTCTCTAGCTTCTGCTCATCCACCTCTGCTCCACATGTGAGCAGCGCCCCAGGAAAGGCTTTGCCACTCCATCAGAGGGAATTGGTTACAGGACCAGGTTTCTTCTTGTGGGAGGCCTCACGCATTAAACGCCCAGAGCTCCAGGCAGGAAAATGCAGCACAGCCTGTCAGGGCACGGCAATTCCCTTGTCGTTATTGCTCTGAGTCAGAGATTTTCCCGCCATGCGTGAGTGTGAGGGGACCAGGCAGGTGATGCTTAGAGGCTTCACTGGATGATGGCTAAGGTTCACGAGGTCTCTCCTGGAGGTGAGACAATTTTGCAACTGATTTGACTTCATCCTAGATCAAAGAAGTTTGGTTTAGTGGGTAGATGAAGGAAGTCTGTCCAAAAGGAAGTCACTTGGGTCTCCCCACGCCTTGGTTGACTGTTTTGCGGAGCTGGGCAGATCAAGAATCTCAATTCAGTACTTTTCTCTTTTAATAACTAATCATCCAAAGATCTGAGAGTGCTTTGGTTCTTTCTTCCCGCTTCCACTGTTCAGCAGATTTGGTCATCAACCTATCTTTGCTGAGAGTGAAAGGCAAACTCACATGTTTAATAAGAACACGGACAGACCCATGAATGCTGGTTCACCCCACATCCTGCACTCTAGTGCTCATCTGTTGCTTTTAAGGAGCTTGGCTGTGTCTGAGGGCATGTGCACTGCCAGCTAAATGGAGTTCCCTCTCTCTACAACTTTCACTCACTTGTAGATTCATTTATTTATCCCGTCATTCATTCATGAAACTTGCATTAAATACCTGCTCTGTCCCAGGCCCAGTGCTAAGCACTAGAAATCCAAAGGTGAAATAAAACCTAGTCCCTGCTCTCAAGGGACTCACCCTCCCATTGGGAACAACAGACTCTTAACCAACAATCAATGCAGAATGGCAAGTGCCATAACAGCAGTATGTGTGGGAACATCAGGAAATCAGAGGGAGTGACCTGAGCCACCTAAGGGTCAGAGGAGGGTCCAAGGAGAAAGTGACATTTGAGCAGGGTTTTGCAGGATGCGTAAGAGTTCACCTAGCAGACAAGGCAAGGAAGTGTTGCAGAAAGGGAACAGCATATGCAAAGACACGTCTGTTCACAGCCTCACACTTTTCACAGGGGATCCAGATTCCACAGGCAATATCCCAAGATTCAAGGCCTTATTTAACAAACAAGCAAAATGCAAACCAAACCATACTTCACATATGCTTTCTCTGGAGAACCTTAGCATCAGATCCAAACATACAGTGAGATTCCTGGAGTCCAGAAGGTTTTTAAGCCAGTGTATAACCAGAAACATGGCTCTCTTTGGTGGAGAGAGTGGCTCCAATATTTTGTTCTCTCCCCAGAGGGCACAGACAGAGAAATGAAATCTTTTTTTTCTTTAATCTGGAGAGTCATGACCAGATTTATTCACTCCTTACCAAGGGAAGTTACTTCTTAGGAAACTTTTAAAGCCATTTATCAGCCAGTTCTCATTGACTCAGGGCTGACTGAGTTCCTGAGACATCCTCTTTTGGGGGTGGGGGGTGTCTAGGCTGGAAGAATTTCAAGGTAAAGGTTCTCAGCAGTGTTCAAGAAACTTGTCAGAGGTTAGTGGAACACAGGGAGAGCAGAAGACAGGTGCAGAAGAGTTTTTGTGACCTATGGTCCGGAAATGAATCCATCCCACAGTAGTGCAGAAGAGTTTTTGTGACCTATGGTCTGGAAATGAATCCATCCCACATTAGTGCCATGGAGTTTAGTACGTGTCGCTAGGAAATCTCATCTCTTTTACAGAAAAACGAGGTCCAGTAATAGCAAATCTTAGCACATCCTCACTTTTATTATAAATGGGTGTTTTTTTTATAATTTTTACTGACACTCAGTAATCATGCAGAGTTGTGCACATTCATCTGTCTCTATATCTATGCGTGTCTATATCTATCTATCTATCAGCTCATGGTAGAAAACCATAGCTAGGGAACCTCGCCGACTTACCTGCATACAAAGTGATCTTGTTTACAGTATTCTGTTGACAGTGCCAATAAATGATAAAGAAATTAACATGTGACAGTGTAACGGATGACCCTATGCCCAATTCCATGAATTCAGTCTGTTTCCTGTGTTAATCAGTATTCTTAAATTAAAAGCAAAATGTTTATAATGGAAACATCTGCATGTAAGTGGTCCTTTTGGTTAGAAATGGTTTTGGTAAGGACACATTTGATGGGTTCTTATTAAGCACGTATGATAAGTGCTCAATCATAACTCTTCGGATGTCTTGGGGGAATTCTGTGCCTGCATTAAGTCTGCCTTGGGCTCAGGAAGCCTGCTGAGGCCATTCAGTTCATCAGAGTTCATCCACGGTATACCACGTGTTGGGGGTGGACAAGGCATGGTCCTCGGCTCACCTGCCATGGGCCCGTGTTCAGGACCAGGATACAGGAGGACGCTGTTTGTGAACAAAGGACAGGCCCAAGGCAGGGTGGAAGCTAGGCTGCTGAATTTCAACTTCACGGTTGAGAACTGCTCCAGTGACTCAGAGGAGGGGTAAAAGGCATTCCAGACCAAGAGAACAGCTAGCTGAAGGCTGGGTGAGGCCGGCAGGTCTGTGGAATTTAGCACGACTATATCACAAAGACAGGGAGACAGGAAGAGCCTGGACACCAGGCCAAAGAAAAAGCCAGGCCGTGGATCCAGAGGGCCTTCCGAGCCAGGCTGGGCCTTCCACACAGTGGTGGAGCCACCGAAGGTCTGGGGGAAGGGGGTAATCAACATACATTCTCAAAAGAATGTCCTGAGTGTCCACTGTGAACAACATAGAGCCTGGACCACCAGGTAGGAATCTGTGACCTCGAGATGACCGGGCGGCCCGACCAGGACAGCAGTGAAGGGCTGGATGGGGAGAGGACGTGCACAGAACCCACAGAGTCCAGGACGCTGACAGTCCACACTAGACACCTTGTGTTGCTTCGTTTTTTACTATTTTTTAATTTATTTGGCTGCACCAGGTCTCAGTTGCAGCACATGAGATCTTTTTTTTTTTCAGTTGTGCCGTATGGGATCTATTTCCCTGACCAGGGATCGAACCCAGGCCCCCTGCCTTGGGAGTGTGGAGTCTTAGCCACTGGGAAATCCCAACACTGGATGCATTTTGGAGTTGCCCTAAAGAGCTCTAAAACTCCTAATACTTGTACCCCACCCCAAACCAATCCAACCGCATTCTTTCTGCCACCGCTTGAGGTGGTGAGCTGAGGACCAGCTGGAATCAGCCCGCGGGCAGGTGCAGCATGGGAAAGTAGGGAAGAGACGCTGAGTCAGCACCTGTGGGGAGGAAAAAAAAAACCAGTCCGCCTCTTCGGTCCTCCTGGTGTCCTGACCTGGAACCAGGCAGGGGTTGTGGGCTCCTGACTCGCTTCTGTGCCCAGCTGTCCCCGTACCCCTACACAGTCCTTATTTTTCTCACGTGGAAAATGTATGGTTTGGATCACAGGATTTCCAATGTTCCTTCTGGCTGGGACACCCAACACATCTATGAAATAATTGCACTTGGAAAGTAATATCTACCATTAAATGTGCTTTTAAGAATAATCACAGGTAATGATAATATTTATCATTTGTTTGAGCATCTGCTACACGTAAGCATATTCTGGTGAAAGGGAAAGTGTGAGTCAAGAAGTTATTTCCGACTCTTTGCGACCCCATGGGCTATAGACCTCCAGGCTCCTCTGTCTATGGGATTCTCCAGGCAAGAATACTGGAGTGGGTTGCCATTCCCTTCTCCAGGCGATCTTCCCTACCCAGGGATGGAACCCAGGTCTCCTGCATGGCAGGCAGATTCTGAGGTACCATCTGAGCTACCAGGGAAGCCCATATTCTGCTGGGGCTTTGTGATTGTCACAACATGCCTATACATGTGGCGACCTGTTTGTAAAAGGAGAAGCCTGGTGCTCGAGAGAGGTTGGAGACCCTGCCCGGCATCATACAGCCTGGAAGCAGGGGTTTGAGACACGGGGGGAGGTGTGTGTGCACACACTCCATCAGCATGGGGTTGCTTGAGAAGCGACCACTCAGGACACTTCTGCCATTCTGGCCACTGGCCTAAGGAAGTGGACTTGAACTGGCCAGCATGAGTGTAAGCTCCTGAATGTGTATCCCTAAGGCAGGTAGGTGGAAGGTGCCAGGACTTCTGTTAAAAAGTTACTGTTTCCATTTTTCTGTCCTTCCCGCATGCCCCCAGGAGCAGGCAGGACAAAGCAGGAGAATGATCAGCTGCTTTCTAGCCGGGCGACCTTGAGCAAGTCCCTTCACTACTCTGAGCATCACCGGCAGTGAGACTGATCATGGTGATGCAGCTGACACTTATTCAGGGCTTTCCTGGACCAAGCGCTATTTTGAGTGCTTTTCCTGTAGGAAGCCAGTCCCTTCAACCACGTTCGGTGGGTGCTTTTAGTGTCATCAATTCACAAAGGAAGAAACCAAGGCACAGAAAGTGATTATGACTGGCCCAAACTCACAGCCCAGGAGTGACAGGGCTGGGGTTCCAACCAGCTATAAGTCTTGCTTCCAAACATGGTGCTTTCCATACTTGTGCAACTTCCGGCTCTCCAACTCCAGCCGTTGCTGGGGGCATTCAAGAAAAGCACTCACTCATCGCCTGACACGTAATAGGTGCTGAATACATGCTGGTTCCTTTGGCCACTTGATCTCCAAGCATGGAGTTCACACATAGCTCTAAGTATAAAATCTACTTCCCAACAAGGAGATAAGTCCCACCAGATCCCAGGGTAACAGTTAACCGGTAAAATGGATGCTTTGTCTCTAGGGTTGGTACAGACACGGCCAGATGGTATTGGTCCTGCCTGATTAACCCTCATCAGGCAAGAATTTACAGTTGAATGAATGCTGCACAATCAAAGCAAGGCCATAAAATTTGGGATTCTGCCCCTGTTTCACAGGACCCTGTGGCTTTCCATTTAGGACTCATGAGTCCTGAATTCTTAAAGCAGCCAAGGGCAAGCTCCTAGTTATTGGGGCAACTTGTCCCAGGCTGGCGCCCTGCAAGCGCTAAGCCCATCAGATCTGATTTGGGTACTGAGTTAAATGTGCCTGTTTATGATGGGGTAGGGGTGGACTGCCTGGGCCTATAACAAGGTGAGGCTCAGTTTCGACAACCAAGAGAGGGAGGACAGGACTTCCCAGGCGGAGCCAGTGGTAAAGAACCCGCCTGCCAATGCAGGAAACGTAAGAGACGGGTTTGAACCCTAGGTGGGGAAGATCCTCTGGAGGAGGGCATAGCAACACACTCCAGTGTTCTTGCCTGGAGAATCTTCGTGGACAGAGGAGCCTGGTGGGCTACAGCCCATAGGGTCACAGAGAGTTGGACACGACTGAAACAACTTGGCACACACGCACGCGTAGTAAGGACAACAGTTCCCAGCTATGCACATTGTGAATGCCCCTGGCTGCAGCTGACCTCACCACAATCTGGAGGACCCCCTGTCTTAGCGCAGGCTGCTCAAACAGGATACCATAGGGAGGGACTTCCCTGGTGGTCCAGTGATTAAGATTAAGACTCTGGTTTCTAATGCAAGGGGCATGGGTTCCATCCCTGGTTGGGGAACTAAGATCCTAAGATCTCACATGCCACACAGCACAGCCAAAAAATATAAAGTAACAATAAGAATAATAAAATAACTTAAAAAAATAAATACTAACAAAAATAAATTAAAAAAAAAGAATATCATAGACAGGGCAGCATAAACAGCCAACATTTATTTCTCATGCGTCTGGAGGCTGGAAGTTCATGGTTGGGTCCTTGGTGAGGGTCTCTTCCTACTTGTCCTCACATGGCACTGATTCCATCATGAGGGCCCCATCCTCATGACCTCATCGAACAGGAATCAGCTCCCTGAGGCCCCACCTCCAAACACCATCACACGGCGGGGGCGGGGACCATGGTTCCAACAAGAGGAATTTTAGGAGGGTCACAAAACACTCAGTCCATAGCAACTACCATGTGAGAACAGGCATGTTACAGGTCACCCCATTTCCTGCTGGTTTTGTTGTTGCTAATCTGGGGCATGGGGACAGCTCCCGGGTACTGCCCTGCTGGTGCACTGCAGAGGCCCTAACCCATTTCTGTTGCCACAGGGTGACCCGGGATTGTGGGGGGCTGGGGTGGCGTGGGGGGGCAGGGAGCAGCAGGAAATGAAGGGGTGGAATGATGCATTTGGTCTGTGCGCCCTCTGCTGGTACTGTGTGAAAGTCCTGGAGGTGGACTGAAGTGAAAGCTGCTCAGTCCGACTCTGTGACTATACAGTCCATGGAATTCTCCAGGCCAGAATATTGGAGTGGGTAGCCTTTCCCTTCTCCAGGGATTGGACCAACCCAGGGATCGAACCCAGGTCTCCTGCACTGCAGGCGGATTCTTTACCAGCTGAGCCACAAGGAAAGCCCAAGAATACTGAAGTGGGTAGAGGTGGCTCTTCCTGCCAAAACTGGTGAGAATCTGGGCTTTCATCTCCCACTGCGCTGACACTTCTGGGCTGTGACTGTCAACCTAGACGAGGATGGGAATCACCATCACCTAAGGAAGCTTGGCGTGGGGCTAAGCGTGTGGGTCTGCTCAGTCATGTCCGGCTCTTTGCAACCCCATGAACTGTTAACCACCAGGCTCCTCTGTCCACAGGACTTTCCAGGCAAGAATACTCGGCAACAGTGTTTTTATAAAAGGTCTCCAGGTGATTCTACATATGGAGCCCAGGCTGAGAACCTATTCTTTAGGGGGGAAAAAAATGGCCAAGGGAAACAAAATCCACAGAGACGTGTTATTCTGGTGCTTCCCATCCTGACCATCTATTTCAGAAATTCCCAGCCTGGCTGCATTGCAGAATTAGCCTCAAGCTTGACAAAAAGACCCTGGGGACCCAACCGTGGACATAATCAGAAACTCCAGGGCTGAAGCTTGCTCAGGGAAGTGCTTACAAGTATCCCAAGAGGTCTATTTGAGTTCATTTTGGGCTTTAATAAATCAAGGTCAAACCATTAATCCTTAAGACATTTTATAGGACCAGACTATCAAATGGCACAGCCTTGGGAAAACAGGCCCACAGGCACTGAAGGCACTTGATGAGCAGGGGAGGGAAAGGTAGAGACAGGCACGGACAGGTCTAGATCATTATATAATCAAGGCTTTAGTATAACTGAATCCTCACTATAAACTTTTTTTAGTCTTTTTTTGATGTGGACCACTTTTTGGCTTTATTGGATTTGTTACAATATTGTTTTTTGTTTGTTTTGGCTTTTTGGCTGCAAGGCTTGTGGGATCTTAGTTCCCCAACCAGGGATCAAACCCACGCCCCTTGCATTGGAAGGCAAAGTCTTAACCACTAGACCACCAGGGAAGTCTCCACATTATAACTTCTTGAGGGTAAAGACAGAGGAAGAAACTGGAAAAGGAGAGACTTCTTTGTAGACATCTGGGGAGAAAGGCTTCCAGGTAGAGGAACTGTGTTAATAACAAAGGCCCTGAGGCTGGAGGGTGCTTGACTATTGGAGGAGGAGCAAGGGAAATACAGCCAAGTGAAGTGACCAAGCTGTGGATGAGGCAAGGAAGCTGGGGGAAGGGGCCAGGCCAGGCTCCAGGCGGGACCCATAGACCACAGTAAGAACTTCGGCTTCTATAGAGGCGATGCAATCCTCTTTTTTCAAAGGATCACTTTGGCTGCTGTGAGAACAGGCTTGAGCAGGTAAGAACGGAGGCAGCAGGCTGCGATAACCCAGAAGCTACAAGGGCAGCTTGGATCAGGGTGGCGGGGCTGGTGGAGGGGAGAGCAGTCAGGTTCTAGTTGTTTTAAAGTCGGTATAAAACTGTCTTTCAGTGGAACCACATGCCATTTACCCTGAAGAGCCGGCACTTCTGAGTGGGTCTGAAGCCCTCCGGGACCCTCCAGGCCCAGCACCAGGCTCTGGGTCATTCTTTCCACTGCACACACAGCCCCTCTACCTAGGGAACCCACCGAGACACTGTGCCTAACAATGGGGGTGGGGGGAGGCCTGGACAGAGTTCCCAAACATCTGAGACACACAATCACTGCCACACCCCCACAGACCATGGCCTCTGACTGGCAGAAATTAACACAGAGGAAGAAACTGGAAAAGGAGAGACTTCTATGTAGATACCTAGGGAGAAAATTAACAGAGGAAACAACAAATCCATAAGCATACTCCTATTGCTTGCATCATTAACTAAAGACAAATACAAATTAAAGCCGCTTCCTCTTGTTCTTAAGTGCTCCCAAGCTTTCACAGTTTTCCCCTTTTTCTCTGAGCATCAAAGCTTCCCCACAGTGATGTGGATCTGAATCAGGGTCCTCCCTGAGCAAGGGTACCCATCCCGCTCCTGTCCAGGGCAGAAGGCCAGTCTTGCTGCTCCTGTGGCCGGCCTCCTCCTCACACCTGGGGTGCCCTTCAAGGTCTGAGCCCCAGGCCATCTGCACCCTGCTCCCCAACTCGCCCCCTTCTGCTGTTCTGCTTTGGACCACCCCACTCTTCTCTTGCTTTGCACATTTCCCTATCTCTAACACACACACACTTAGCGTCCGGCGTCCCTCCCCACTGACACTGTCGGCCCCACAAAGGCCCCAAATCCCCCCCTTTTCTGAACTACATACGATGCCTTACACCCAGCATAAGAGGCCTGGGATGACTGGCTGACTTGGAAGCCTGCGGTAACAAACTGTATTTTTTTATTATTACTATAATTTTTTTTCTGGCCGTGCTGAGTCTTCGATGCTGTACAGGCTTTTCTCTAGTTGGAGAGAGTGGGGATTACTCTCCAGTTGCGCTTCTCACTGGGGCGGTTTCCCTTACTCCAGAGCAGGCGCTCCATGACACGCGGGCTTCCGTAGTTGTGTTTCCCAGGCTCCAGAGCACAGGCTCCGCAGCTGCTGCGCATGGGCCCAGAGGCTACGCAGCACGTGCGATTTTCCTGGACCAGGAATCAAATCGAGCCTGAATCTTCTGCCCTGGCAGGCGGACTCCACCACTGGTGCACCAGGGAAGCCCCAAACCATCTTGAATTATATGCTTTACTTGCTTCTGTGAAATGCAGTAGATTAAGAAGATCTAACTTGGTGCAGTGGTAAAGAATCTACCTGCTAATGCAGAAGACCCAGATTCAATCCCTGGGTCAGGAAGATCCCCTGGAGGAGGACATGGCAACCCACTCCAGTGTTCTTGGCTGGAAAATCCCATGGACAGAGGAGCCTGGTGGGTTACAGCCTGTGGGGTCACAAAGAGTGGGACTCAACTGAGCACGCACATGCAAAAAACAAAAAAAGTGTTTCATGTTATCTTGATTATAAAGTCATCTTTCTCAAAATGCCATTTTTCAGTCTACACAGAGGAAGGAAACAGCTCCAAATATTTCATCTTTACCACATTCTTTACAGCAATAAAAAATCAAAATCATTTAAAGGACCAGCTACATCCACTCAGTGGAATATTTTGCAATTACTGATTTTCTTTTTTTTTTTTGCATAAAAAGTATTTAAAAGAATCAAATAATCTGGGCCTTTTGTTTTTGTAAAGTATACTCCCCATTTTTTTAACTGACATATAGCATCGTATTATTTAACATATACAATATGATTTATATATATATATAGTAAAATTACAGTAAGTTAACATCCAGCATCTCGCACAGTTAACAAGGTTATCCCCTTCTATTTTAAATGGTCAACCCCTCCGGCAGCTGGGTGCACCGCGGGGCGCAGCACAGGGCGAGCGACATCCCTCCCCGTTGCCTGGGATCCCTTCAACGAGCCACCAGCTCTGCATTAGCAGTGACACCCAGCCACCCCAGGAGACCAGGAGGGTTTTTTCCCACTTTGCAGACGTGAAAACTAAGGTTCTGAGAGACTTCACAACCTGGCCCAGGCGCAGGCTTTGAGAACTGACAGAACCCAATCCCCCACACCTGTCCGATTTCACAGCGGAGGACGGTTTGAGCAAACCTGTCATTGCTTCCTCCGAGAACCTACCAGAAACTTCTGGCCATTATTATCTCGCCACACGCAACTGCAGTGAAGAATCGGCACTCGGGGCCTCTTTCCTAAACCCAGTTACTAACGTCTACCTTGTGAGTTTTCTCACCCCAGGGGCCCCGGCACAAGTTTCCCGGCGGCGCGACCCGGTCCTTCAGCCCCGCCCACACCCTCTGCCTTCCTACGGGAGGCCCGGCTCCCGGCATCCACTTGGGCTCCAGGCCATTCACTTGAGCGCGTCCAGCATCCCGAACACCTGCGTGAACCGCTCTTGGTCCAGGATGCGCCCGTAGCGCAGGGTGAGGTAGAAAGTCTGTTTCCCGCTGTACTGCTGGATCCGCACGAACAGCTCCTGGGGCCGATCCGGGCTCTCCGTCATGGGGATCACGTCGGCCACGGGGCAGTAGGTGTCCTGTCGCCAGCCCCAGAAGGTCAGGTGGGCCACCCGCAGCACGGTGCCCGCCTCGTTCACGTACAGGATGCCCACCAGCCTCCGGAAGAAATGGCTCATCCAGCACAACATGGCCAGGGCGAAGCCGGCGACCCCGCCCGCCAGGCACAAGGAGCTGAAGGGCATGAGGCCCTGGGAGTAGCAGTAGAGGCCCGGCGGCAGGGCGGCCACCGTCAGGGCCGTCTGTGCCACCTTCAGCCGAGACAGGTACCCGAAGGCCTTGATGGCGTCGAACCGGTACACCATCTGAAACTTCTCCGTCTCTGGGCCCGGTGGCGTCTCCTTGGAGCGGGGCGGCCCGCTTCCCACCCACCTCCTGGGATCCTGCCCACCGCTGCAGCACAGCCGGTGGAGGGGCCTGCTCCACGCGGCTGGCCCTGGCGACAGCGCCACAGCTCGGAAAAGGGCAGCCTGGAAGGGAGACAGGGAGACTATTTCTCTCAGGGAACTCAACCATGTGGATCACTCAAGGGACAGGTGCAAAGCCCCTCACCCGGAGGCCAGTCCTGTGAGATCAGCAGTACTGCCGGAGATGGAAAGAAAGGTAAAGCCAGTGGCTTTGTTTTCTGTTGTTCAGTTGCTAAGTCGTGTCTGACTCTCTGCGACCCCACAGACTGCAGCCCATCAGGCTCCTCTATTGCTTTACCTCACAGATCTTCAGGAAAGCTGTGCACCACAGGAACCACTACTTCTACTTTACCCCGGAGGAAACTAAGCCCAGAGAAGGCAAGCAATGTACCCAAAGACCCACAGCCAGTCGGTGGGGCACACTCTGATTTTTAAAAGTGGGCCTCTTTCCTCCAGGTAGTTCAAGTAAATATGGGAAAAGAGGCACAACCTTCATTCATTCAACAGTTAACCTGCGAAAGGACGGCTCTGTGCTGCCACTGAATAATCCATAGCCTGTGTGACATTTCCTCAGGCAGGAGACGCCATCAGTGTCCTAGTGGGGAACAAACCCGGGAGACAGTCATCACAATAACTTTCCAACTCTTGGTCAGATTAAAGCGTCTTCTTGGGGGCTGAAATGAAACGCTATTTCTTAACCTAGACTGAGAAAGGGGTTGAACGAAGGAGGAGGGAGGGATGGAGGCATCAACCCGCTGCGCTAGGGTTTCATGAGGCGCAGTTTCACACCTCGAATAGTGCAGTGAAAGATATTCTGGGCGGTGGAGTCAGATCTGGGTTTCAATCCCGACTCCTACAGTCACCAGCTGTGGATCCTTGGGCAAATTACTCTGCCTCTCTGGGCCTCATCTTTCAAAACGGGGAATCCAAAATATACTGAATGTGATGATGGTTTGAAAGCCTTCAAAACGCACTTGATGCACTCCGAGTGCTCACTGAGTTTTAGTTATCGCCAGCTGTTGGTCCACGTGACCGGAGGTCAAATTAAGGCGGGAAGCAGCAAATTAAAACCCACAGGGGATGTCCCTCTGGCAGATTCTCCGAACGAGAACCCCTGGCGTCTGCATACTTGCCCCAGGCCTGCCCCGGACCCCCCAAAGCACGTCACCTCCCTCGCTCCCCACCAGTCTCCTTCTTACCATGGTACCACGGCCCGGTGCCGGAAGTGAATCCACCTGCTCCCGGAACCGCTAAGAGAGCGTGCTGGGCCCCAATAGGACAGCGTGGAGGCGCATTGCATTCTGGGATCCGTAGTCCAGAGCGCGCCCAGAGCCGCTGCTGCTGCTGCTGCTAAGTCACTTCAGTCGTGTCCGACTCTGTGTGACCCCATAGACGGAAGCCCACCAGGCTCCCCCTTCCCTGGGATTCTCCAGACAAGAACACTGGAGTGGGTCGCCATTTCCTTCTCCAAAGTGTGAAAGTGAAAAGTGAAAGTGAAGTCGCTCAGTCGTGTCCGACCCTTAGCGACCCCACGGACTGCAGCCTACCAGGCTCCTCCATCCATGGGATTTTCTAGGCAAGAGTACTGGAGTGGCTTGCCATTGCCTTCTCCGCCCAGAGCCGCTAGTCGACGGCATTGTGGGAGTGGATTCCTCTCCTCCCGGCGTGCCCTACGGCACGGGGGCTGGACCCGGAAGTTCCGGGCAGAGTTCCAAGTGCCAGCGAGTCCTGTTAGGTGCGCGTGGAAACTAGGGTCATGGCTGCGCCCGGCCCAGCGCTCTGCCTCTTCGACGTGGACGGGACCCTGACGGCCCCGCGGCAGGTAAGAGGCGCCCGGCGATAGCCGGGGCAGAGCCCCCTACTGCTCCCAGACGGGGCTAACTACCGCCCAGGTAGGCAATCTGGGGTAGCTAGGGACCGCCCACCTCCCTTGAAGCGATTGAACTCAACGCTGTGTTCCCTGGAGGACTGAGACAGAAGCCCGAACCAGATCTTCAAGACCTCAGGGTGCTCGGAGAGATGAGACAGACCGAAAAACTCTAAGAGCAAGGAGCTTGTGTTGGCTTTGAAAACGCAATTCTGGACTCACCATCAGCCCTGGGTGTGAAACCCAGCTCAGCCCGTTTACCAGCTTGTGTGCCCTTCTCAGATGTATCACTGTGGTCTCTGCCTGTAGCTTGATGTGAAAGACAAGTTTACAGATCAGACAGGCCTAGTAGAGTCTCAGCTTTACCTCCTGACAACGGTGTGACCTTGAGCAAGTCACTTAACCTCAGTATCTACGGCTTTAAGTGGGGAGGTGAACTGTTCCTTGAGGTGTTTGTGGGGGTCAAATGAAATCCTGTAAGTTCATGAAAGTATCTTGCAGACGGTAGGCTGGGTTCAATAATACTCAATTAGTATTAGCCACCACCACTACTGCCTTCTCCAGCCCTGCAGTGGAGTGGGGTGATAGATAAGATCTAGATTGCTACAGGCTGCCTGTTGAGAGTCTCCCTGGACTCCTGGAAACTTCTCTTTTCCAGATTTTGTTCCCATGGGCACAGATTTTGTGATGACGCTCACTCTGACCTCCCCCTTGCATGAATCAGTCACTGAACAGCAACCATTCAAACTTGGGAGTGGTTCCAAGAGGCCTCACTGTCTTCAAGTTCTGTCTCTGCCCTGCCTGGTTCCAGCCAGATGATAGCAGTGGTCGGTGCGCTCTGGAATTCACGTGGAATGTGTGTGCATCATTTTACCTTTCAGAGCCACAAGTGCTGAGTATCTAGTGATGATACGCAATTGCAAGTTCTCCAACAGCCCTTTTTGGCTCTGAAATTTCCTGATCCACACACACTTGTAAGTTGTTAAAAAAAACCCATAGTGGTTCAGAGCCAAGGTCAGTAATTCATTGTTTGTAAAGGGCCAGGTAGCAAATACTTTTGTGTTTGCCCACCATATGGTCAGTAGTAACTACTTGACTTTAATGCAAAAGCAGTCATCAACCATACGTAGACACTATTAGCTGTGTTCCAGTAAAACTGCTGCTCAGTTTGGCTCTTTGGTTGTAATGATCTTAGGTTTACATTCGAAGGCTTTTTACACAATATCATTAGAGCCTCTTAACCTTTCTCCCTCTTTCATCCCAAGTAGGATAGTTATTTCCATTTTAAATTAGGAAACAGACACAGTGAAACCATGACCTTGGTTTCCATACAAGATCTGATAAAAGTCTCTGGGCCTCAGGGTATTGTTATTTGCTAAGTTTGCCATTTTCTGCCAAGGCTTCAAGGTGGAGGCTGTTTTGGTTACTAGGTGTGCCATTCAGGAACATGCTTCTGATTCCCAGAAGGAATCAGGACATAAAAGCACAGAGTATGAAATAGCAGCAAAACCAGGCAATCTGCAGTGTATTCCCTTGAGATATTTGAAACATTTCTTTGGTGAACATGATTTTTACACTTAAAAAAATGTAAGTTTTATGCACTGGGTGCTCCAGGTAAAAAATAAAGCTAATTTGGCAACAGATCTGCATTATACAACCTTTCCCTTCCTCAGTAAACAACGTTCTCAAACACTGATAAGCACAAGGCAATCTGAAAGCAATCAAATGGATTATCTTTTCTTGCAGCTGCTGAAACAGGATATGACCTAATCAGGTAAAATCTAACCAGTAGTGTCCAGAGCTTTGCGCATTTCGGTGTGCTAGCAGAACGTTGCTGTTCTGAGTGCTTTCCTAAGAAATGCCATTGCATCTAAAAGCAGTTGAGACTTAGAAGCCTGCAAAGAGAAACAGGGCATAAACCTGGGTGGACTGTTTTCCAGCTTTTTCACATGAAAAGCTTCAAACGTGCAGAATCGCTGGGGGAAAAAAAAACAGTACCCAAAAGAACCATATTCACATCATTTAGATTCAACAATGATTGTTTTTTTTTTTAATTATTGGTTTACTTTTGACCACGTTGGGTCTTTGTTGCTGCCCTCAGGTTTTCTCTAGTTGCCGCAAGCAGGGGCTTCTTTTTCTTGGGGTGCTCTTTTTGTGGTGGCTTTTTGCGGAGCACAGGCTCTGGGCGCATGGGCTTCAACAGTTGCAGCGTGTGGGCTCGGTGGTTGGGGTGCACGGGCTCAGTTGCCCTGCAGCATGCGGAATCTTCCCAGATCAGGGATTGAACCCATGTCTCTTGCGGGTGGGGAGTCCTCGCTCTCCTTTTTAATCTTTGCTGTATCTCTTCTGATGCTGTAGTTGTAATGGTACTTCAATTTTTATACCTGAATATTTACACCTGCAGCTCTTGAGGACAGGGACCTCTGTTGTAACCACAACTTTGTGATCACATCTAAGGAAATGATCAGCAATGCCCTAAAGTAATTTTATACAGGGGTCAGGAAACTTTGCTCTGTAAAAAGCTGCTTGTGACCACGATCAAGCATCTAAACTCCCCCAGCCCCACCACAGGAGGCAGGAAATGGTTGAGGCTCACACAGCTGTTCATCCCGGTAGTCATGGCTGCAGACACCACAGAGATGAATGGATATGACTGTGTTGGAGTCACTGTACAGAACCAAGCAGAGGGTTGGTTCTGGCCCACAGGCCTGATTTTCTGACTCTTCCTCTGCTCCTTAATTTTCCTTAATTATCCCTGGGAAGTCTTCTATAATTTTTTTTTCCACATTAATTCCAAGTTTTGGGCTCCTTGTGTTTTGTCTGGGATGACTTATAAAAAATTCCTTGAATTTATCACAAGAGTTATTTAGAAACATTATGACCCAATCAAAAATTGGGCAGAAGACCTAAACAGATATTTCTCTAGAGAAGACAGACAGATGGCCAATAAACTCATGAAAAGATGCTCAACATCACTCATTATTAAAGAAATCCAAGTCAAAACTACGATGAGGTATTGCCTTACACCAGTCAGAATGGCCATCATCAAAAAATCTACAAACAATAAATGCTGGAGAGGGTGTGGAGAAAAGGGAACTCTCCTACTCTTGTTAGGGCTTCTCTGGTAGCTCAGCTGGTCAAGACTCCACCTGCAGTGCAGGAGACCCTGGTTCGATTGCTCAGTCAGGAAGATTCTCTGGAGAAGGGATAGGCTACCCACTCTGGTATTCTTGGGCTTCCCTGGTAGCTCAGCTGGTAAAGAATCCGCCTGCAATGCAGGAGACCTGGGTTCGATCCCTGGCTTGAGAAGATACCCTAGAGAAGGGAACATCTACCCACTCCAGTATTCTGGCCTGGAGAATTCCATGGACTGTATACGTATAGTCCATGTGGTTGCAAAGACACAAACATGACTGAGCGACTTTCACTTCACTTCACTTCCTACACTGTTAGTGGAAGTATAAACTAATACTGCCATTATGGAGACCAGTATGGAGATGAAAACTAGAAATAAATCTACCATATGACCCAGCAACCCTACTTCTGGGCATGTACCCTGAGAAAACCATAATTGAAAAACACATGTGTGTCCCAATGTTCATAGCAGCAGTATTTACAACAGCCAAGATATGGAAGCGACCTAGATGTCCATCAACTGATGAATGGATAAAGAAGCTGAGATACATATACACAAAGGACCATTACTCAGTCATAAAAAAAGAACGAATTTGAGTCAATTCTAGTGATGTGGATGAACCTAGAACCTGTTAAACAGAGTGAAGTGAGGCAGAAAGAGAAAAAATATATTAATGTGTCTGTGCTGCTTCTGCTAAGTTGCTTCAGTCGTGTCCGACTCTGTGCGACCCCATAGATGGCAGCCTACCAGGCTCCGCCATCCCTGGGATTCTCCAGGCAAGAACACTGGAGTGGACTGCCATTTCCTTCTCCAAATGTGTCTATATGGAATCTAAAAAAGTGGTATTGATGAACCTATTTGCAGGGAAGGAATGAAGACGCAGATATTACAGAGAATGGACTTGTGGACACTGGGGGAGGGAGAGCTTGGGATGAATGGAGAAAGTTGCAACAACATATAAACAAGATGGATAGCTGGTGAGAAGTTGGCACTCTGATGACCTGGAGGGGAGGGAGGGGGTGGATGTGTAGTTATGGTAGAAATCAACACAACACTGTAAAAACATTTTTAAAATATATTTAAATAAATGGAAAAAAAAGAGGGCCCCCTCCCCCCTCCGTGTGAGCCCACCAAAAAAGAAACATTGTGACAGTTTTTCTGTGTGGTTACTTTACTACACATCTCTCTCCTGCTGTGGGGGGTAGTTTAGATGCTAGATTGTGGTCAGAAGCAGCTGGGTCTTATTTCCTGTGGAAAAATATTTGCTGCCACCTGGAAGGGAGAAGGTGCCTCTCTGACCCATGCACGTTGAGTATGTCTCCTGGCTGACCTGCCAGACCATTCAGCTCATCGGTGCTCACAAGGGTCTAGATAAACATAAGTGGTGCCCTTTGGCTTCTGTGTGAAGGTGTAAGTGTTGTGTTTGTTGTTAGTGTTGCATTTTTAATGTTCTGCAATCACAGGACTCTTCCCCACTTCCTCCCATTCTGACCTCATGTCTGAGTACAACTTGTGGGGGCCTCTGGGGCCCATTTTCAGTCACTGACTCAGAGGCCACTAGACTGTCCACTAGGTCAAGATTCCACCGGAAGATGTGGAAAAGATTGCACTCTCCTAGAAGCCCTTCTGCCCAATTTTATTAACCATATGCACGTACTACTCTTATAATAATGCTTTTTAAAGAAAAAGAGAAGATTGAACTCTAGATGTTTTTGTACTGAGGTGGATTTTTTTCTTTTAGTTTCTGGTAACTTTATCTGTGAAGATAAGTGTACAATCACAGCTTTATTTATGAAGACGTGTGTCCATGTAAGTGTACGATTAAGATTGCCAGCAGCAATGAAATAAGGGTTTAAAAGATACTTTGTGGTTTGCCTTAACACAGGGATGTCACTTCATCTCAGTTTAAAATTTATTTTGAATTAACACATGGGTTGGAATTAGCCACAACTTGAATCCATAAATGCAGTACAGTGTAGCATTTGAAAGGAATGGATCTACGTGCATTCTGGAAAAATCAGCACAACTTAATACTGAGAAAGCAAGTCATTGTGCAAGACATAGAATGAGTCCAACTGGTGTTTCAAAAAGTAGAACATTTTTATATATGTGCCTACAGACAAGTGTATAAATGCACAGGAAAAAAAACAAGCAGGAGCAAAATAAAACAGCTGTTACTGTATTATTTGTGTGTTTTAAGCCAGGTAAAAATTTTAACAAGTTTTTTTTTTCTTTTTCTGATAACTTGATGTCCCTAAGTGAAAAGTGAAAGTGAAGTCACTCAGTTGTGTCTGACTCTTTGCAACCCCATGGACTGTAGCCCACCAGGCTCCTCCATCCATGGGATTTTCCAGGCAAGAATACTGGAATGGATAGCCATTTCCTTCTGCAGGGGATCTTCCCAACCCAGGGATAGAACTCGGGTCTCCTGCATTGCAGGCATGCGCTTTACCATCTGGGCCACCAGGGACTCACCCAGTGTCCCAAAAGCACAACCAAACAGTCGGTCTTACCTGTAGATATAGAAGCAGACTGACAAGTATGAGAGTAAAGTTTGCGTTCCTCTTGGGGGTCTTACTCTCGATTCCTGCATGTCTCCTGACTGTTTATTTTCCTTTTTGAAATGCAGAAAATTACCAAAGACATGGATTGCTTTCTGCAGAAACTGAGGCAGAAGATCAAAATCGGCGTCGTCGGTGGGTCGGACTTTGAGAAAGTACAGGAGCAACTGGGAGATGATGGTAGGCTCTGCGTTGCTCGTTATGTTTTGGTGAAACAGTAAACTTCTTGTGAGGTTATCGGGACCCATCGCCACTTAGTGTCGTGGTTACAGCCCTGAACCGTCCTGCCTGTGGGGCAGCCTTCCTGCTTCCTCGATGGGGGAACATTTTCTCTGCCCTTAGTTTGTCTGTTTTATTTTTTATCCTGTAAATACATTTCTGGAGCTTCTGGTGAAGCAGTTGGTATGCAGACACGTGGACAGATGGACCTAGAAACGGTGTCTGAGTCTTGGCCTGGAATCCATTAACTGCCTTCCTGCCTCAGTTTGGCACCATCCCGACATAATGCTCACCTGGGTGTTGAGGGGTCCTGTGGGTCTGCACGCCCACCTCTGTGGTCCTATCGCAGTGTTTCCCAGAGTCACTCAGGATCCTCCCCGACCTAGGGAACCAGAATCCAGACCCCCTGACACCCAGGAAGCTGGAGACTGACTCAGTGGGTCCGCGGGGCCTGGGAATCATACTTCAGCAACTGCCTTTGGGAGATTCTGGGGCTGCTTATGTAGCGCTGACTATTGGAAACTGTCTGCTATGTCTGTCTTGAAGACTGGGACTATGGATTATTCATCTGCATGGCCCCAGGGCTGCCTGGGTGCCTGAGACGGGGGTCTGTGAGAAACAGTGGGTGGAAACCTAGAGGGCCTGAGCTTTCGCACCACTGACATCTGGGGCCACGAACTCTGTTGTCCGGCGCACTGGACGCTGTTGAGCGGCATCTGCAGCCTCTGCTCACTTGATGCCAGCAGCGCCCCCTCACCCAGGGTAACAACCACACGCACCTCCAGACGCCGGAGATGTCCCCCGGGGCAACATCACCCCCAGCTGAGAACCAGTCCTCGAGATGTAATACCTTCCAGTGCAAATCTGTATGGGCTGTATGTATCGGACCAGTTTCTGAAAGAGTAATCTATGGGGGCCCTTTAAAACCCTCTGTTCTGGGCTTCCCTGATGGTCCCAGTGGCTCAGACTCCATGCTTCCGCTGCAGGGGTCGTGGGTTCGAGTCCCTCATCGGGGAACTAAGATCCCACATGTCTTGGGGTGCAGCCCAAAACAAAGCTCTCTGTTCCTCTGTCACTAATTGTCCTCGTGGGTGCTCTGTTTAGAAACGCCATAAACAACATGTTGTCTGTTGTTTAACAAACAACAAGTTGCTCAGTCACGTCCGACTCCTTGTGACCCTGTGGACTGTAGCCCGCCAGGCTGCTCTGTCCATGGGATTTCCCAGGTAAGAATACTGGAGTGGGTTGCCATTTCCTACTCTAGGGGATCTTCCCAAACTAGGGATCAACCCTGAGTCTCCTGCATTGGCAGGCAAATTCTGTACCACTGAGCCCACCTGGGAAGCCCGTATAAACAACGTAATGGAGCACATTAAGACCCTGTTACCTGGTCCTGATTGCCCTTTATGCCTCTGATCATGTATTTAACCACAGGCTCAGAGAGGCTTTGTTAGTATAGGACAGTATCTTACCTTTCAGAGTATGAGTGGAAACACCAGAAAGAACAGCACCCCTGTTCTTTCCACCTCATCACACCAACCCTGTGGAGGCTGATGCTGCAGAAATAAAAGTCACCAGGTGGAAGGCCTCAGAAAAAAAAAAAAAGTCACAAGCCAGAAGAAAGTGAAAGACCCACCTGTGTGAGAGTCACCTGGGGACCTCGTTCAAATGCAGAGCTTGGCCCCTGCCCAACACACCGTGCCTGGGAATCTGCACTGTAACAAGCGCCTGAAGTTTGAGACCATCCAGATGGATATGGGCTTCCCCTCTGGCTCAGCGGTAAAGAATCTGCCTCCAATGAAGGAAGTGTGGGTTCAGTTCCTGGGTCGGGAAGATCCCCTGGAGGAGGGAATGGCAATCCACTCTAGTGTTCTTGCCTGGAGAACCCCTGTGGACAGAGGAGCCTGGTGGGCTACAGTCCATGGGGTCACACAGAGTCGGACATGACTGAAATGACTTAGGATGAACGTGCAGGCAAGATTGATGTGAGTGGTCTTAAGAATCACCTGAAGAGCTTTTTTTAAAAAAAAAATCATGTGATTCTTAACCCAGCCCCTGCAGGTTCTGATTTAGAATCTCTGGGAGCATAGCCTCAAATTGGACTGATTTTCATCACTGTCCGGATGACGCAGGTTACAGTGGGGTTTGGGCGCCATCGTTTGCTTCCACCTGCCTTTACAAATAAATAGGCAGAAGGCGGAGACACGCCGTGACCCACCACCAACTCTCCAGTCTGCAGCCTAGTCGGCATCTGTTAAATTGATAACAAAGCGTCTTTTAAAAAAATTTCTTAAGGAGCTTTAGTCCACCCTCCCAATCTGTTAAGATAGGTCAGTACTGGAGTTTAGCAGTTTTGTTGGCCATGTGTTAATGAAGAAATAGAAACACAGGGTTCAATTCATTGCATTCTAAAGTTTCTTTTGTTTTGTTGGCAGTTATTAAAAAATATGATTACGTGTTTCCAGAAAATGGCTTGGTAGCATACAGAGATGGGAAACTCTTGTGTAAACAGGTAGGTTTGTAAGTATCCAGACTATAACAGACTACTAGTCAAATGTTTTCTGGAAAGGTGCTTGAATGCCTCCAGGGGCTGAGTGGTAATGAATCCTCACCCTCGTTTTTTACATTTTGGATGTTTAACCATGTGACGATTACGCATTCCAAATTGCTAACTTAATTTTTGTAATTGCTTTTTAAGGGTAATTAGTATTTCTGTTATATAGCAGAGACCAGTGCAGGCTGCCTTGCTACAGACATTTTTTATGCAGTCCTGTATAGCTCTTATTACCATTAGGATCATTCTGTTCAGACAGAAGAGGAAACCGAAGTGAAACAAATATGTTTTCTATCCATGTCTGCAGATATTTTAATGGAATAAAAGCAGCAACGAATAAACTCTTCGGGGGCTTCCAGGAAGTACTTTGAGAGATAATGAACATAAAAATCTTGAGTAATGAAGCAGGAAATGGTTTTGACTGAAGCCCTTTCTGGTTTGCCTGATGTTTTCAGCAAATGAGAAAGGGAGAGGAGAAAGGCAATGTGGGTGGCGCCCACCCCCGCCAGGTGACCTTCAGCCCATGGGGCTGAAGACCTGGCTTGGCTGGAAAGCCATTTTGAAAACATCTCCCACTGTGTCGAGTAACATCAGCATTTTTTCTTATCTAGAGTATTCAAGGTCACCTGGGTGAAGCCCTAATCCAGGATTTAATCAACTACTGTCTGAGCTACATCGCGAAAATCAAGCTCCCGAAGAAGAGGTGAGTTTGCTCTTAGCAGCGAGGTGCCGCTGGAATATGGCGTCACGGCCTCTGGCAGGTTAGGGCTCAGTTAACTCCATAGTACAGTGCTTACAAGGGCTCACCGGAAACCTTCTGCGAGGCCAGCAGTGGACGAATGATTATATAAATGATGGCATGTCCACACGACAGGAATTGAAAGCTCGATGCTTTCAAAGACTGCCAGTCAAGGCCCCTGCCTGTGACACAGCAGCGTGGGAAAAGCATCGGCCCCAGCTGGAGGGTTGAAACTAGAGGCCCCCAGGCCAAATCCCCCCCAGAGCCAAGTTCACTTGGCCCCCGCTGTTCAATCTGAATTAAGTCCTGTCATTTTTTAATTTTTGTCCATTAATTCATTTGTTTGTTTTTGGCTGTGCTGGGTCTTTGCTGCACTGCATGGGCTTTTTTCTAGTTGTGAGCAGGGCCTACGCCAGTTGCGCTGCAGTGGCGTCTTGTTGCAGAGCGCTGGACTCTGTTTGCAGCTCGAGGGCTCCAGAGTTCCCGGGCTTAGTTGCCCCGAAGCATGTGGAATCTTCCCAGACCAGGGATCGAACTGTGTCGCCTGCCTTGGCGGGTGGATTCGTAACCACTGGACCACTGGGGAAGTCCCAATGCTGTCATTTAAAAGTCTGATTTTAAATGTCTGGGCTTCCAACTTCTGTTGCATCTGAAGACCCAATAGTTCAATGCCCACCCTCAGCATGGCAGCAGCTGGAGAGGGGCACAGGGGCAGCCTTTCACGGGCCATTTGTCTCATTTTCCCGGCCTCTCTAGACATCAATTTGTGAACCTACCTCTTGCTCTGAACACTTATCTCAATTCCCATTTTTAAATAATATAATAACAGTAACATGCACACATGCCCACAATTAAAAGATTGGCAGGAAACGGACCGGATGCTCACGGTGGCTGTTTCTGGGTAATGAGGTTACAGGTGGTTTCTTTGAAATACTTTTCATTTTCTTCTGTTTTCTGCACTTAATCTGTGACACCCTATTGATTAGGAGGTGAAACGTTTCTTAAGCAGCAAATAAATTTCAAGACATGCTGCACTTTGAAGACTGAATTTCTGAATCAGGTGGCCCTGCTTGGCTCCTCCTCTCAGAGGGCAGGGCTTTTGGTTTTCTCGTCTTTTCTCATCTGTCCCAGGAAGAGGGGTGGATGAGACAGGCGGGCCCTCAGATCCATTTTTGTTGGAACTGGAAGGTGACCTATGAGCATTCGTTACCCTGTGGTGTTGACGTTTGCGTAAGTTAGAAATTCTCCGTTCTAGAAACTATCCCGGGTCAGTTCAGTCTTTACTTTGGGCTAAGCATTAAGGGAAAATAAAAAGAGGGTAAGATCCACTCCCATTCTCAAAGAGGATGTTGTCCAGTGAGAGACCAGTGTGCAGAGTTGCGACTCTGAATTAGCCCAGGGTTCCCAGTGGATTCAGGAGGCAGAGCCAAGACCCTCATTGATCAGTGTTTGCCCACGTTTCTTGCGGGCCTCACTCTGTGCCCCACACAGATCGGGCAGGTGCAATGAGAGGTCAGATAGTCCAGATCTTCAGGGGGAAAGTGAATGCTTGATCAGCCGCCTTAGTCCTGGTGTTAGAAGCCATTCAACAACACATCAGCCACCCTCCCTTTCTCGGGAATGGGAGTAATAATGTGTCCTCGAGCTGGGAAAACAAGTGAGCTCTTTTTCTGACAGTTTAGGACTCACAGGCCTAGGATCCCCCTGCCCCGAATGATAACCACTGCCCCCGACCCCTGTGTACATGTCGACGGTGTAGGGGACTGGCCGGGCTGTACAGAGTCCAGGACAGCTGGGCCGGGGAGCGGGGTTGTCTCCAGTGTACATACCTTTGCCTCTTGCTCTGCAAGTGGAGCACAGCAGGGGAGGGTCCAGTGAGGGAGACTTTTCTGTTTTTACTTTACTTGATTGAGTATTCATTGCTACTCAGTTAGCAAAGTACTTTTACATAAAGATTTCAGGAGCTCCTTTGGGGCTTAGAGTGCATGCCCTTAGCCCCTTTCTGAGGCTCAGAGTGGTGCCCAAGCTCACCTGGTAAACTGTGGCCTGCCTTGGCCTGGAATCTGGTCCCAGCCCCACGCCTGGCGCTCATCCTCACAGTATTCTTACTGAGCTCACCTGGGATCCTCAGCAGCTTTTCCTGTGTCATTTTGCTTGGTGAAAAGCAACATTTCACTAGATCACTGGCCACAATGTCTAGATAGATACTTTCAGATTCCTTGGGAGCATTCCATAGCTCTTTACTCGCTGTAACATTCTCTGTCCAAGAGCAGCACTGTCCAGCTGACATGTAATGTATTTTTTGAGCTTTCTGCGGTCCTGGGTTTTTTGTTTTTTAGGAAAGAAAGGAACAAGTGAAATTAATTTTAATATGCTTTTTTTAACCGAATATTTCCAAAATATAGTCATGTCAAGTATAGTCAATGTAAAGCATTATCGGGAACTCCCTGGTGGTCCAGTGCTAAGACTCCATGCGCCCAATGCAGGGGGCCCACATTCGATCCCTGATCAGGGAACTACGTCTCTCATGCTGCAACTAAGACCCGGCTCAGCCAAATAAGTAAATGTTTTAAAAGATAAGTAAAGCCTCATTAGTGAGGATTACACCCTTTCACCCGAAATCTCTAAATGCTCGTCTCCGATCGGATCAGCCACAGTTCAGGGCTCACGGGCCACGTGGGGCTGGTGACGGGCCACGTGGGGCTGGTGACGGCCCAGCACAGCTCCTCCACATGTTGACTGCACCCGCCTTTTAGTCCATCTGTCCTTCTGTCATGTTGCTCAAATGTGTCTCCGGGACCCCTCTCCCCTTCCCCTCCCACCCAGGGGCACTTTCATCGAGTTCCGAAACGGGATGCTAAACGTGTCACCGATCGGAAGAAGCTGCAGCCAGGAAGAACGCATTGAGTTCTACGAGCTCGATCAGGTGAGTCATCCTGAAATAGCCCGGGTGTGTGGACACATGATGTGCCTCTCTGTGGCCGAGAAAGCCTGCTATCTACTGCACTAGACTCTCAGTATCTTTTTGTCTTCCTCAGAAAGAAAAGATAAGACAGAAGTTCGTGGAGGACCTGCGAAAGGAGTTTGCGGGGAAAGGCCTCACGTTTTCCATAGGTACCATATGTCCGAGGGGCTCGTGCTGGGAGGTGGCTGCGGGCCGGTGTGCTCTTGGACTTGGACTCGGTTCAAGTTCAGGGCTCATGAGCCACGTGCGGCTGGTTCCAAGTTCAGCTCTTGGACTCTACTCAGTTTGCTGATGGGCAGCAGGATTTTATGGGTGGCCCATCCATAAGGGGGAAAGCACTCCCCTGGGACTCCCCTGGCAGTCCAGTGTTAAGACGCTGCACTCCCAAAGCTGGGGGCACGGGTTCAATCCGTGGTTGGGGAACTAATCCCACGTGTCGCACAGCACAGCCTAAAATAAATTTTTGAAAAATAAAAACCACTCTCCTGCAGAATCAGCCATGGCAGCAACTTGCCAGGTTAGGAGATGATTTCCAGGCTACTGGTTCTGTATCTTCACCTGGCAGGATTCTTCCGCCCAACACTTCTGCTCAAAAATAAGAGTGTCTTGCTTGATGAACTGTCTGTGATGAAGGAGCTTCCCAGGTGGCACTCATGGTAAAGAATCCTCCTGCCAAGGCAGGAGACACAAGAGACTCAGGTTCAATCCCTGGGTCAGGAAGCTCTCCTGGAGAAGGGAATGGCTACCCACTCCAGCGTTCTTGCCTGGAGAACCCCATGGACAGAGAAGCCTGGTGGGCTACAGTCCACGACTGAGCACACACACGCACACACACATGCATGCGCTTGACGAAGAGTGAGAACTTACCCGCAAACCTTTGAGCAGGAGACAGCACGTGGCTGACTCCAGAAGAGAGACGGGGCGGGGCAGGGGTCCGAGGGGGCCTGTTAGGTCAAGTGAGCCAGATGTGTCTGAAATCCTGTAACGTGTGGCCAGCAGAGAACCTTAGAAGTCACTTGGGCTGATTTTACAAATCAAGAAACAGGGCCGAGAAAGGAGCAGGTGCTCGTCTAGGTTCCCGAAGCTTCTGCTGACAGTGACCGGCCAGCGCGGCCGTTTCTGTGTCCAGTGCAGAGCCCCTCCTGCAGCGCTGGAGGTCTCCGCCTTGCATTCAGGTGGAACACACCCAGCTTTTAGCAGATGGGTTTCTACTGTCAGTGCTGGTGAGCCATTTCTTAAAGCCCTCTCCTTTCACCAGCTCTAATAAGTGAGCGTACACTTGCCAGAACACTAGAGCTGCAGGGGTACTCCGTGTAAAAGATGCATGGGTGGGCAGTTAAGTGTCCCGGCAAAGCCTTGAAAGGGTTTTTGGTTGCCCACAAAAGCTGTGTGGAAAATCACCGTCCGTAGGATTTTCATTTTCCTGCACAACAAGCTGGGTGCATCCTGCTGTTGGGAGGATGCACCAAGAGCGTGGTGTGGCTGCAGATGAGCAGGGCTGCAGCAGGCCGTTGGCAGCTTGCACGCCGCCTGCTTCAGGGTCTAACCCTCCCCTGCAGAGGCAGACGTGGTTCTCACTCTGAGTCAGCAAGCTGTGTCTCTTTTTCAGACTTAGATTTTTAGATTTAAGTGAAATGATGCCAGGGGCAGGGGAAGCATAATGCCAAAATTAATTTCTAGGGACTTCCCTGGTGGTCCAGTGGTTAGGACTTCATCTTCGAATATAGGGGTGGCAGGTTCTATCGCTAGTCGGGGACTTAAGATCCCACATGCCTCCGGGCCAAAAAAGCAAAACTTATAAAACAGAAGCAACATTGTAACATGTTCAGTAAAGACTTTAAAAATGAGCCACATCAAAAAATATATGTATATATCTATACCTTAACTAAAACCTTGGACTGCAAGAAGATCCAACCAGTCCATTCTAAAGGAGATCAATCCTGGGTGTTCATTGGCAGGACTGATGCTAAAGCTGAAACTCCAATACTTTGGCCACCTCATGCGACGAGTTGACTCACTGGAAAAGACTCTGATGCTGGGAAGGATTGGGGGCGGGAGGAGAAGGGGACGACAGAGAATTAGATGGCTGGATGGCATCACCAACTCGATGGACATAAGTTTGAGTGAACTGTGGGAGTTGGTGATGGACAGGGAGGCCTGGCGTGCTGTGATTCATGGGGTCGCAAAGAGTCGGACACGACTGAGCGACTGAACTGAACTGAACTAACTAAAACAACCACAGCAATAATTATTTAGAAGAAAAAAAAATTTCTAGAAACTACCCCTGAAGTATGGTAATTAGCAAGCCAGGGTAATAAAAATCAACCTTGGGGCTCCAGTTACAGACTAGCTTGAAGGGCACGTTTTTTTCAGTGACACATCATTAACCTCCTTTGCATCTCTGGCTTGTGTGTTTCTCTCCCCGCTCGGCAGGAGGCCAGATCAGCTTCGACGTCTTCCCCAACGGCTGGGACAAGAGGTACTGCCTGGGACACGTGGAGAAGGACGGCTATAAGACCATCTATTTCTTCGGTGACAAAACCATGCCAGTAAGTATGGAAGTATGTTAGCAGTCGTGTTGTTCAGTTTGGGTTGGGGGAAAGGACAGACAGAGGGGCTTTTTCCCTCTACCACGCACACTTTGCCCGGCAGCCTGGCTGACACTGGGTGGCGGCTTCTATCCTGCGGGGTGGGGGTGGTGGAGCCCCCTTTTCTCTGCGCTCAGACACCTGCCACCTCTGGAGGTAAGGATAGAGCCTTTCAGTGTGGCGCTGAGTGTCGCCCACCCTAGCACCTTCCAGAACAAGACCTGGGGCTGTCATCATACCCTCTTTGCGTTTCGAAGCCCTTGCCCTTTTTATTTTTCACTGTATTTTTCCCAGAGGCATTCATCTTGGTTAGGCGCGAGGAGCCCTGAATGGTAGGAGAACGGGAATCTTGTGGGTCTGACATTCAGGAGCGATGAGAGGTGCAGGGTCAGATCTGGGCATCACTCATGGAGGGTAGGGGGCCGCCCTGGGGGCACGGTCAGGAACCCCCAGTCCAGGACTGAATCTGAACTGGGGGCTGAGAGCAGAGCCCGGTGTGGAGAGGCCAGCGCCAGCCGAAGGGATTTCCCCGGAGCCTTGGGCTCTCCTGAGAACAGGCGGGTCTCCTCAGGCCAGACCGAGAGGCGTTGCCGCCATCGAGGCCCCGAGGAGGTGCGCCCCCGATGGCCACTGCCCCGCCCGGGGCCGCCTCCCTTCACCGTCTCTTACCCCGTGTCCCTCTGCTTCCCCACGGGCCACCCAGTGTGGTAGCTGCCTTGCTGTCAGGCTCCTGTCTCAGGCTTTGTGGCTGAACTGCAGCATCCAGTGCCGCAGAAAGACTGCATGGACGGAGTCTTTAATTCCTCCAGCAAAAAAACCCAGGGTTTGTGCTGTTTTACTAAAGTCTGTTCCACGTGGAGGGCTTCCAAGGTGGTGTTAGTGCTAAAGAATCCACCTGCCAATGCAAGAGATGGAGGTTCGATCCCTGGGTTGGGAAGATCCCCTGGAGGAGGAAATATCAGCCCACTCCAGTATTCTTGCCTGGAACATCCCACAGAGGAGTCTGGCGGGCTACAGTCCATGGTGTTGGAAAGAGTCGGACCTGCCTGGGCAACTTAGCACACACGTTCTACATGAACCTGCCTTTTTCAGTAAGATGTCCACGTGCTAGTCTTCCTGCAGGAAAGGGACTTCCAGACAGTATAGTCTCAAGGCCTGCTTTCCGAATTATAAAACTGGGGGACTTGCCTGGCGGTCCAGCAGTTGGGACTCCAAGCTTCCACTGCCATGGGCCTGGTTCAATCCCTGGGCAGGGAACTAAGATCCCACAAACTGAGTGGCATGGCCAGAAAAAAATTAAAAACCTGGGTCTCAGCGAGGTTAACACAAGGTCACACAACTAATGATAGAGCTGGTGACCCCAGAGCCAGCTCCCCACTTTTTCAGTGAGTATACTTCCCAGTCCACAGACCGTCTCTCCAGCGGGCAAGGTTCGGTCTCGTTCCCCAGCGAACACCGTGCTTCTCAGGAGCTGTATCAGTGAGCCTCTCTCTCAGTGACCGAGAGAAACGGTTTATAACCACCTCCTTTTGTTGAAATGCTTTGAGGCAGAAGTGCTTTTGAATTCAGGCCTTGGGGGAAGAAGGTCACTCTCTGAGGCAAAGCGAGCGAATGATATTACCCCCAGGATCTAAGGGACGGCCAGAGACTTCCCCCATCCCCCCAGCTTTGATCCTTGTAGTCTGAGAAGCGGGCTCTTCAGACGGGCCAAGACAATATTCTGTGACGATGACCTTCTTGTGCTGCATAAACAGCCATCTGAGGCCTTAACTGGGGCTTTGCAGAGTGGAATGTACTCCTTGAGGTAATCAATAAACGACTTCTTTGGGGAAGTTTTCTGTTTAAGCACTGCCTTACCGCACATCAGTCTGTTTTGTTGTTTATTACTGTTTTAACTTGTATTGGAGTATGTGCTGTGCTTGGCTTAGTCACTCAGTCATGTCTGACTCTTTGCGACCCCATGGACCATAGCCCGCCAGGCTCCTCTGTCCACAGGGATTCTACAGAACAAGAATACCGGAGTGGGTTGCCATCCCCTCCTCCAGAGGATCTTCCCAACCCAAGAATTGAACCGGGGTCTCCTGCATTTCAGGCGGATTCTTTACCAGCTGAGCTACCAGGGAAGCCCTTACTGGAGTATGGTCCCTGTTTAATGTTTTGTTGCTTTCTGCAGTACAGCGGTGAATCAGCTGTGTGTACACACATCCCCTCTTGTTTGTGTTTCCTTCCCGCTTACGTCACCACAGAGCATTGAGTAGGGTTCCCTGCGCTATACAGTTGGTTCTCATTGTGCGTGCGTGCGCAGTAACAGAGTCATGTCTGACTCTTTGTGACCCCATGGGCTGTAGCCCGCCAGACCCCCTGTCCATGGGATTTCCCAGGCAAGAACACTGGAGTGCATTGCCATTTCCTCCTCCAGGGGATTTTCTCAACCCAGGGATTGAAGAATCCCTGTGTCTCCTGCTTTGGCAGGAGGGTTCTTTACCACTGACCTCTCTTACACGTAGTAATGTATCAGTTACCTTCTTCTTTAACCTTACCTACCTTTAAAAAATGGGTACTGTGAAATGGAGTTTCCCCCCCGACTCAATTCTTAATTAATAGGCACTCACTGTAGAAAGTTAGAAACAGCGTGAGGAAGAAAGCAGAAGGCGTTTGTGAGTCACAGCTGACATGCTGCCCAGGCGTTTTGCATGTCTGCACATGACCCCAAACGTGGGACCTGGCATGTTCATTCGTTTCTTTTCTGCTTTTGTTCTCAACATACTTCATTCCCACCCCCGCGTTAGGGAATATTTAAGACAAACGTTTGATGGCCGTATAACATTCTAGCATTTAGGCACAGTCTATTGACCCATTTCCCTGCTGCTGCTGCTAAGTCACTTCAGTCGTGTCCAACTCTGTGTGACCCCATAGACGGCAGCCCACCAGGCTCCCCCGTCCCTGGGATTCTCCAGGCAAGAACACTGGAGTGGGTTGCCATTTCCTTCTTCAATGCACAAAAGTGAAAAGTAAAAGTGACGTCGCTCAGTCGTGTCCAACTCTCAGCGACCCCATGGACTGCAGCCCACCAGGCTCCTCCGTCCATGGGATTCTCCAGGCAAGAGTACTGGAGTCGGGTGCTATTGCCTTCACCCCATTTCCCTAGCAGAGGCCGTTTCGGGCTGTGGCTCTCTGCTCTCATAACGAGCACTGCAGTGAACCCTTCTTGCATCATCCTTGGCCCTCTTCTCAGATCTTCTTTGTCAGTGGTTTTCCCGGAAATAGGAGTTAGCAGCCCAGCCATCTAAATCTTTCAACATCCTGACACACACAGCAGTTCAGGTACTAGCTTTACGCTTCTTTTCATATTCAGCGGTAGACATTTTGAAAGCTGTTTTTTCTTGTGCCGGGCAAATGTGTTTGCTGGCTTCCAGGGAGGTAGCCCCTGAGCTGAGTACTGCGTGAGAAATCGTTTCCCTGCCAGACTCAGCAGACGGCCTCCCTCAGATGGGATCTGACGTTGTGTGGGGCCCCATGTCTTCCCTGACTGCCAGCCCACCCTGAGCACCTCCAGAGAGCAGAGGGGAGAAGTAAGAGGCTGGCCTTTGCCTTTCTAAACTCTTGTCAGTGCTGGAGACCCCTTCATTCTCGCCAGCAGTCACAGCAACCAGTGTCCTCCTAAACCCAGCTTCGAGTTCAGGTTAAAGGCCCTGGGTCCAGACTTGGGGGCCTCAGTTTCCTGTGGGAAGGGAGACAGCCAGGGCTTGGGAAGATGTCCCAGACCACTCTGCCTGACTCTCTGGGGGGCTGCCAAATCACCCCCAGCCTTCCTGAATTCCCAGGCAACAGTGCTTCTGCTTGTTTAATACTTTTTTTAAACAACATCTTGACTTTACGTCGCCGCAGTGTGAAAACACATCTGAGCCCTTTGTGAGCGTTACCCACTGCAGACTCTGACTCCGCAGGTCCACTCTGGTTAGTTCAGCTCGCAGTTCTCTCCTCCCAGCTAGGACCCCACCCTTCGCAGGAGGAGGCGGAGTAAACACAGCGCAATGCCAGGTAGCCTGAAACAGCTCGAGCAGTGTAACAGGCTGTGTTACTGTCCAAAGACAGAGAAGTCCTCTCTCATGTTTGCGCGTCTGTACACACAGGGAGTCTGAAAAGATAACCCAGAAACAAATTCCAGAGTTCACTGTGGGGGTAGGGGTGAGGATGAGAGAGGGACTTCCCACTGTGACCAGACCCTATTCTTTACATTTCTGAACTGCCTGAAGGTGCTATCTGTTGAAAAATAAAACTTTAAACTGTCTAATTGAAAAAGGGAAGAAGATGAAACTTTTCACATACTTCCTCAGCGCCAAACCCTGAGCTGGACACTTCCACGGGGTCTCCCCCATCCCCACCGCAGCCGGGGGCCCCACAGAGGGTCAGCCCCTGAGTGGGCTCTGGAAGCCCCTCCCTTGTCATTCTCTCCCCTCACTTCCAAAGCACTGCAATCACTCTGCCTATAAAACCACGTGGTGGAGAGGGGCAGTGGGCTTGAGAGCACCCAAATCTGCACCTCCAGGAGCCAGGCACGGTGACCACAAGCGAGTCTCTGTCTCTTCCTGGGCCTCGGTGCCCTGGGCCATCCACTGGGAGCACGGGTCCCATTCCAAAGGCTCGAGAACAAAGTGAGGTCTTAGCAGGGCAGGCAGTGGGGCAAGCCTGGCCCGCATCCAGAAGCCACTGCCTTTAAGGAAGTTAGGATAAGGCTCACCTGGGGCTGAGGGTGCTGTGTGAGGTTGGGGCCCACAGGGCAGGTGACGCGTCACCATTGTGAGTGGTACCCAGCCACCCTCGAGATGCTCATAGGTCTTTAGCCGCAATCAGGACTTCCTCGCCGTGCCCAGCGTCTCAAGGCATCTCCAGGGCCCCCAGTGAAAGCACTGTGTCCTGGGGTCAGACCCGCCTCACTCCCTACTCCTTTCTCTGGTGAAATCTAAGGACCAGGTCTCAGGTGGCTGGTGGCAGGCTTTGTTACCGGGGTGAGGGGAGCCCCCCGGAGGACGTTGGACCAGATTAGTGGGTCTCAGCCCAGCCAAGAAGACCCCTGTGCCCCCGCTGAGAGGAGCAGAAGCTAGAATGGGGTGCAGAGGAGCCACAGGTTTCAGGTGTCCACCAGGGGCCTGCCTTCCTTCCAGACACGAGAATCCATGGCCTCCCAGGTCCAGAGGACAGGACGGTGGCTGACTGGACTGGGCCCAAGGCAGGAGTGGCCCCCCACCCTCCCCAGCGATCCTGCTCAGGGAGAGCGGGCCCCCAGGGGGTACTGATGTTCACAGCATCAACTTCCCGAGTCAGGACCCCTCACAGCTCTGAACCCCGTTTTATGGATCAGAGGTAGGATATGCCAGAGCCATCAGCAGACCAGAAGGGTCCGTCTTCCAGGGACTTCAGCCCAACAACCAGCTTGCTTTCCACCACCCCTGGCCTGGTCATCTTGTGTGTGCATGCATGCTCAGTCATGTCCAACTCTGTGACCCCATGGACTGTAGCCCACCAGGCTCCTCTGTCCATGGGATTTTCCAGGCGGGAGTACTGGAGTGGGTTGCCATTTCCTCCTCCAGAGGGCCTTCCTGATGCAGGGATCGAACCCACGTCTCTTGCATCTTCTGTGTTGGCAGGTGGGTTCTTTACCACTGAGCCAGCTGGTCATCACTAGATCTGAAACAACTGGTTCTCGGCCCTGGAGGCACATTGGAGTCACCTAGTTCCTTTCAAAACCTCATGTCCCGGGCCAGGCTCTTATGATTTTTTACCCTGTTTACTTCTAGGAAAAAAAAAGAAATCAGTACTATTCTCTAAGGGCATTCATTTTCAAACATTAAAGTTGTTTGAGATTATGGTCAGATCAGTCACTCAGTCGTGTCCAACTCTGTAACCCATGGACTGCAGCACACCAGGCTTCCCTGCCCATCACCTACTCCCAGAGTTTGCTCAAACTCATGTCCATCGAGTCGGTGATGCCATCCAACCATCTCATCCTCTGTCGTCCCCTTCTCCTCCTGTCCTCAATCTTTCCCAGCATCAGAGTCTTTTCCAGTGAGTCAGTTCTTCGAATCAGGTGGCCATAGTGTTGGAGTTTCAGCTTCAGCCTCAGTCCTTCCAGTGAACATCCAGGACTGACCTCCTTTAAGATGGACTGGTTGGATCTCCTTGCAGTCCAAGGGATTCTCAAGCATCTTCTCCAGCACCACAGTTCAACAGCATCAATTCTTCGGCACTCAGCTTTCTTTATAGTCCAGCTCTCATATCCATACATGACTCCTGGAAAAGCCATAGCCTTGACTAGACGGACCTTTGTCGGCAAAGTAAGATTGTTCTCACCTGCAGCTAGTCCTCACACCGGGAGAAAAGCACACGTGACAGTCAGATGGGGAGCCCCGGGCGCCTGGCCCTCAGGTGGCTGGAGATACCCTGAGGTGGAGCTGTCAGAGTTACCCAGGCCTCTGGCCCCCTATCTGTTGTTCTTTCCCAATTTTACTGACAAATTTTTTAAGCTCCTGCAGGGATTGTCACCTGCCACCAGGGGGCGAATCCCTGCTCTGGGCCGAGCCCTGGTCTTGGAGGCCTTTGTACCCCTAACAAGTAGAGATTTGCCAAGCGCCTGTAAACTCCCCGGGGTAAACATCGTCGTGCAGCCGCAGAGCCCGGCTGTGCGGTGGGCAGGTGTCCACGCAGCCCAGACCCCCTGAAAGTCGTGTGGAGTCTGTGGCTTGAGGGAACCCAGGTCGGGGACACTGAACCCTGCTCCCCCTCTTTGTCTCCAGCATCAGGATAATCAGGTTTCACTGGAAGCCTCTCCCCTGCAGCCCAGACCTTGGCCTCTCGGGGATTAAATATTAATGGGCGGCCTGGGCTGAGCCAGGGCCTCTCCTTCGTGCCGGCCAGGCTCACCCCAGCGGAAACGCGACCGACCGCTTATTCATCCTTCCGCCCCTCCCTCTTCTCCCGGGAAACCAGAGCTTTGTTCTGGAGCTTGGGGGAGGCTGAGTCCGGTAACCTCAGTGCATCTGTAAATCCAGTTTTGAAATTTCCACCATTTCCTGCCCTCCGAAGCCGTTTTTTCTCGAGGGCGGTGCCCTCACTAGCTCGGTGTTTGGGTTCTGCTTCTCCCGACCTCCTTCCGAGTCTGGCTGGTGAGGTCTGTTCGGCCCAGGAGGAGCCCGCCGCGCTCTGAGGCCAGGTCCCTGGTGGGAGAGGCCTGCGGGCGGTTCCGCTTTCATAGATGATCTGAATCTCTGGACCTTGGCTCGTTACAAGCCAGTGGCTTATACAGCAGAGGGGCTGACTCGGGTCCAGAGACAGCTCCCCTACCTGCCCGCACCCCCGCCATCGGGGCTGGAGGATGCTCGTGCCGAGTGAGGCTGTGGTGGGCACCCGGCTGTCCCCGCACCCGACGCCCTCCCCCGGGAGCGGGCGTGGCGGCTGAGCCTGGTTGCCCCAAGGCCCTGCTCCCCAGGTAGTGTCTTCTGTCCGCCTTGCACCCTGGCTGCTGGCAGGTGCCTCCCTTGCTCCCCCTTTGGAGTCCTCACATCCCCCCCAACCCGTTCTCCAGAGGGAGCCTCTCGTGACGTGAACCTGACTCCCGAAGGCTTGGCGTGGACCCCCGTCCTCCCGGCCCGGCCCCTCCCGGCGGCTCCCAGTGGCAGCCTTTCCCGGGTGGGCGGTCTGTCTTCTCCGTCCCCTCCCTTCCTTCGGCCCTCAGCGCGGAGGCCCCTCCCTGCATCCTTTACCGCCGCCAGCAGAGCCGTCTGGGTCAGTCTCAGAGACAGCCCGTGGTGGACTTGACCACTGTCCCTCCAGCTTCCGAGCCCAGGCCAGGCGGGCAGTGGGAACTGCCCGCGGTTTGATGGTTTCCCCGTGAACACCCCTCCCTCCCTCCAGGGTCCGTGAGTGACACAGCAGTGAGAGTGTCCCAGAGGTTGCCGGGTGTCTGCACAGAGCAGGGGTTGGTTCTCCCTTGGTTGTCAGGTGGTGTTAGGTGTGCTGTGCTGGTTTCCCTGCACCTGGGCAGTCCTAAGAGAAATCTGTTGGTTTCACACATACTTGTTTTGTTGTTTTGTTTTTTAAATAGTTATTTGTCTATGTATTTGGCAGTGCCAGGTCTTAGCTGCGACACTCAGCATCCTTAGCTGAGGCCTGTGGGATCTGGTGCCCTGACTAGGGATCAAACCCCGGGCCCCCTGCTTTGGGAGTGCGGGGTCTTAGCCGCTAGACCACCAGGGAAGCCCCACACACGTATTTGTTTAGGAGACGCTGGCCATGAAGTGGGAGCCAGCTGAATGACCAGAGTCCTTTCGTGGGACATAAATTCGTGAGGCCCACGTAAGGCCTGGCCAGCTTCTGGGAACGCACCTTCCCCAGCACGACTCCAAGGTGACGGCTCCCAAAGTGGCTCCACCCAGCTCCCCTGGGTCCTGGCAGCTGACTCTTCTGGGTCTGTGAACCTCATCACCTCCGCTTTCTGCTTGGGGGTGGGTGGTTCTTACAAAGACGAGAGCAGCTGTAATTTCAGATGTCAGTCGTTTAAAAGGTTGTCAATTTTTTTTTTTTAAGAGTTTTGAGTTAGGCTGCTTATCCATTTTTATAAGAATTTCCATGAGAAGGAAAGCAGGGGCAGAGCCGGGGGTTGTGGACGCATCATTTCCCTGAGCCAGGTGTGTCTGGGGAGGGGGTTTCGGCACTGGCGCTGGGGGGGACCCTCAGTCACGGACGCCCGCTCCCAGCATGCCCAGGTCTTCCAGACACGTGCCCTCAACTCCTGGCAGCACAGTGGGCAAGGGAAGCAAGAGAACAGGGCCCCGCACTCACTGAGCCCCAGGACCACTCGTCCACGGGTGGCCTCCATGCCTCTGGCATGGTTCCACCACGATCCCCCCTTCACAGACGGGGAGCCACCCACAGCGCCCCCGTCGCCGGTGTTGGAACCAAGATCTGAGCCCAGGTCAGCAGGCTCAGGCTCCAGGCACGTGGGCCTGTTGAAGCTTAATAAATCACACGCAGCCACACGCGTGGCCAGTCACGCGTCTGTCAGGCCAGCCACACGCGTGGCCCGCGTCAGCTCAGAGATGGACTGTGTCCATCGTCTCAGGAAGTTCAAGGGCAGTGCAGCTCTGGCCCGTCTGCCTTCCCCTGTGACCTGTTAGGAACGTTTGGGTGCGGTTAAAGCAAATCGATGGCAGTGAGACTCCTGTCACCCGCTGTGCCTGCTTTCTTGATAGAAAAATAAGCCTTAGACAGGTCTTCGGGAACATTGTGATTTCTTCCACAGGCATAATTACATGTTCCTAGCTGAAGATAGTTCAAGGAAAGGTGAAAACCCCTTTCTTGGTAGCAACTGTACCAGGTTGTTCCTCTCCTGGAATGGTAGCTGCAGAGAGATGCTCCCAGTAAAACACAGGGTCCTCATTTCTCTGGTGGTCCCAGGCGGCCCAGGACAAACCAGGTGGCACCTGCATCCGCCTCATGTCTTCACAGGGCGGGAATGACCACGAGATCTTCACAGACCCCAGGACAGTGGGCTACACGGTGGCAGCGCCCGAGGACACGCGCAGGATCTGTGAGGAGCTCTTCTACTGATCTGCTCGCTCCCTGTGGGAGGGGTCCCCCCCAGCCCACTGTGCAGTCCTTGCTACGGTCCCTGCTCGGCAGGGGAATGGCCCTCCGTCTCCAGGGCCAGAGGAAAAGGCTTATCAAAAACGGTTCCCAGGACTGCCTCCAGCAGAGTTACATCCCCACCCGAGTCTCCAACCACCCCTACTCCACCCCATACGTGCAGTCACGGTGCCCCCGGGGGGTTTTGATTTTAAACTTCCCCATCATTCTAGAACGATCCAGAGTGAACAAAACGAGTGAGCCTGGACCCTCCCTCTTCATGGGTCTCATGGAAAATGTACCAGATGTTCACACCGGGATCCCCTGCATCAGCACCGGAAGGGGGCTCTCTTGATGAGAAAGGACAGGACGTTTATGATGAGCCAACCCCAGCACAGACGGTTAAGACAATTCCAGAAATGAAGCCCGTGAGTGCACTGGCCCAGTGACCACTGACCCCTGGGACTTTGCACGTCACCGGCTGAGGACTCGGGGTAGCTCCGTATCCACTACACATTGAAGAGCCCGCTGGTTCTGGGGACATGGTCGGTGGAACCAACAGCCCCGCCAAGAACTGGCCCTCTGGCCGCCCTGAGATGCTGCTCTGAGCCCCGGCCCTGCCAGTGCCGGGGCCATCACACTTCACTCCTCAGGGATCAGGGAAGGGCCTGAGCGGTAAACAGATCTGGAGCCTGGTCTTTGAATAATAAGCCTGGCCCCCCGCCCCATCCAGACTTTGACCCCAGCACTGGAGCAGCTCCTCAGGCCTGTAACTCTCTCCTTTCCTCCCTCCCACCTCCTGCAAGTTCCTGTGCGGCTGGAAGGATGGCAGCTCGGGCCCTCATCCATAGCACAGACGTGAGCTTTCCAAGAAAACGGTTCATGCATCACTTTTCAGCCTTGGTCCCTCCAGACCGGGGTGGGGTCAGTCCAGGCGTGACCTCTGCTGGGGACTCTCAGACCTGAACCTGAATCTGGGGGTGGGGGAACTGGAGAGGGGTGTTCTGGCACCCCACTAGTTGGTCCCCACCAGGTGCCTTCATCACAGAGGAACCTGGTTCCCCCCAGCCTCCCCGAGCCTGGCTTGTCTTAGCCAGGAAGCAAGAAGCAGCACCAGGCTGGAGGTCGGCCCCCACTGGCCCCACCCATGGTCACGTGCTAGGGTGACCGTTCTCAGCGGTCCCCAGGACTCAGCAGTCCTGGGGCATCTTTCCTGGCTGGATTTTACAAATGATACTGTAATGATCTTTCAAAATGAAAAGTAGCAAATTAAAGTGATTTTATTGGTTCCTGTTTCTCACTCTGATTACTGTTTTGTCCTCGGGGTGGTTCAGTGAACCGGTGCCTACTCAGATTCTGCGGGAAAAGCTCAGCCCTTTGGGACCGGAGAGTCGCTCTTTTCAATGCAGCGGTTTCCACAGTGTTGTGGGGTGATACCCACAAGTGGCGCAGACCCTTCCTCCACGCTTCTCTGTCCTCTGGGTTAGTGTCCAGCGGTCCCTACAAGTCTCCACAACTTCTGATGTCAAAACGTAAAACAGTTGAGTCTTAGCTTACTCAGACTGTCCCAACCCTTATAACGAGGTGGAGGGTGTACTGTTGCCCCGCCCTGCTTGGAGCTCCCCTGGGCAGGTCCCCAAGGCCAGCCCCTCCCCCATCCTCCTGCTTCTGTAGTCTGATCCCAGGTCCAGCCCAGCCCAAGCTCCCCCAGTCATGTCATCCATCTCTTCTTTCTTTAGACATTCTCCCAGGTGGCTCAGACGGTAAAGAATCCGCCTGCAATGCAGGAGACCCAGGTTCTACCCCTGGGTCTGGAGGATCCCCTGGACAAGGGAATGGCTACTCATTCTAGTATTTTGCTGGGAAATTCCCATGGACAGAGCAGCCTGGTGGGCTACAGTGCAAAGGATAGCAAAGAGTCGGACACGACTGAGCATGAACACTCAGATGGGATTATAGTCCCCACCACAAACGTAACAACCGAACTGACTTTTCAGGGGAGCACTTGGAAGAGTGGGAGCTATCGCTCACTTCATCATCCCCAGAAAACCCTGTGAACCCTGACAGGCGAAGGTAGGTCCCTCCCTGCCTTCGAGGTTCCAGGACGGTAGACACTGTCGCAAGAAATGTAAACACGGTAGCTCAGGGTTGAGCAAGAGGGAAGCAGAGAGGTCACCCCAGGTCAGCCTGGGGCTGCTAAGAAAGCTTCCCGCCTCCCTCTTTCCCTTCCCCAGGCGCCCCCCGCCGCCCCCCCACCAGCACTCTGGAAGCTGACCTGGGCTCGAGGGCATAGGAAACCTCAGGAGGAGCCCACACCAGCAGCTACCAGCCACCAGGAAGGCCCTTATGAACCTCAGCGAGGAGCTTGAAGGCACGTCTGTCCAGCTCCCAGGCGAGGAGTGATCGGAGGCCCAGCCAAAGAACCAGTCGGGCAGATGTCTGGGTGAGTCTGGGCGAGGCGAGGTGGCCTCGGCAACCCAGAATCACTTCCTCTCCCAGGGCGTCTTTCCTGTCTCCCCAGGCAGGGCCCCCTCGGCCAGGGCTCCACGTCTGCTCAGCCACCTGCCAACCCTCCACAGACCCCAAAGCCCCTTTCTGCAGCTCCTCCTGCCCCCTGCACCCTGGCTGCCACCAAACCCTCCCTTGTGCTAAATGCTGGCTCCAGCCTCGCCCTGAACGGTTTCGATGGGCTAGTCATAATTTTTCCTAATGTACTCTGACCATCAATATGCTCTTACATTAAAGATGTTCACCTGCGCACCACCCCAAAGTCATCACCTGCCTCTCGAGGAGCAGGGGGCCCGAAGAAGACCTTCCCAGCCTCTCCTGCCCCCCTGCATCCCCCCACCCACCCCCATGCCGTTGGAAACCTCAAACCTGGGCCGCCTCCCCTGTCTGCGTGTGCTCACACTGGAAACAGGGAAATGCATCAACAGGGCACTTCACAGCTGGCCAACCAAGTGGCATTTTCTGTTGTCACAAAGCCACATCCCTTTGCTCAGCTCACCTACATGCAAGGGTGCTGATTAAGGAACAAGGCATGGATGATCCCATTTTCTTACTCATCCCCCCCAAAAAAGACTGAATGACTGTATCAGCCTCCTTTGGGGAGATGCACCCCCCTTCCCCACCCCACCCCCACCTGCTGGCTTCAAGGAAGAACTCCCCGCAGCCAGATTCCACCTTAACACAGACCGCCAGACTCTCCGGCAAAACAGTTTATTGAGAAAGGTGTTGGTGAGAGGGAAGACCTGGAGTCAGGAATCCGGATTCTGTCCCCAGCTCAGTCGCCAACACCATCCATCCTCCCAGAGCCTCTGGGATAACTCGAGGTTGTGCTTTGAGTGGGGAGGGGTCCCTTCCAGCCCTCACGACATAAAGTGAGAATGGAGCATTTACAAAGGAGTCTCCCCAGCAAGAGGACCCACACGTCACCTGGAGGAGCAGATCCGACTTCCAACCCACTAGCTGGCTGGTGGGGTCACGGGGAGCTCCAACCATGTACCAGGGTGAGGGCAAGGCAGTGGAGTTGCCTGAGGGAGCGGGTGGTGAAGACGCAGGCTCTCAACCTCAAGGATGGGTCTCGGGGGACGTGACTTCACTCAAAGTGTGGCCCATACCCAACAGACAGGGGTCTCCGGGGGCCACCTGGCCTCCAAGGCTGGAGGGGAGACGGCCACTGCGGACCAGCAGAAGGCAGCGTGGAGAAGACCCTTCAAGGGGCCACGACAGGCCCGGAAAAAAGATCAGCTTCCTTAACTGTGACATTTCACTGCACACTCATAACCAACACTTACTCACCTACTTAAAAACAACTCCGGTGGTCGTTTCGTGATGTATGGAAATATCAAATCGCTGTGTTTGGCACAGGGAACTAACACTGTAGATCAGTTATACTTAAAAAAGCATGCACAACTCCATCGGTCCTCAGCAGAATAGCTCTGGCCTCCGACCCCCTCGCAGAAATTCAGATACACTGGATGAGGCCCCACTGTCTTTCAAGGGCTCGCCTCCCTGTATTGCCAAATGGACCCTTGACTACACATTTCATGGGTGTGGCCACATATTTCAAGATGTGTGAAATACGTTTTCCCCATATTTTCCAGCTATTTCTATTTTTAAATCACAACTAAAGCCGAACCAAGCCACACCAAAGGAAAGCCGTAAGGATCTGTTTACTGGAAATATCCACAAAGGTCTGCAATGTCAACAGCAAAGTGCAAACAGAACTGTCTCCAGTGAGAGCTTGAGTTCTTAAAGAAAAAAAAAAATCCTAAGCAGTTCACACCAGTTTTCCAGAAAACTCCACCAAAGGCCTATTTCTCCTTCAACTTGTGATTCTGCCAGGCTCCCAGAAAGCAAACCACCTGCTCTTTTCTAGATGGATCCCGAGAAAGGTCCCTTTGGAAACAAAGCCCCTCCCCATCTCCACACTCCCCACCACCTCCCGGATGCGTGGCTAAGCCAGGATCGCTCAACCACAGACAGACAGACGGGACCAGGCTTCAGAGAGAACGAGGACTCGCCTCTGAGCACCCGGCTGCCATCACCTCCTGCTGCAGACACCAAGACCCCCGCGCTCCCCGCTCCCAGCACCTTGGAACAACCAGCTGAGACCCAGAAAAGTCTGCTTTGCCCAGGGCCAAGGAGAGACTCACGCGTGGGGAGAGAGGGCGGGGTGGTGCGCATGCTCGGGAGCGAATTCTTCCTGGGAAATCACTCAGGGTCCGTGTCACTACCCCAGGGCCAATCTGGGGGTTCTCAGCCTTCAATTCCAGGGCGGGGGCATGGGTTGTGGGAGGGACTGCGGGCCGGGGAAGACGCCCGACCCAGCCCCGGGGCGGGGCTCAGACCCTCCACTCAGCCACCAGGGAGCGCCTCTCCTTTTTCAATGCTTTTAATGTTTTTCAGACGGTGAGATGTTGGTTGCGGTGATCGGAGGCTGTGCTGGTGGCCGAGGGCACCCCAGGGCCCGCCTCCGTCTCCAACCCCTTCCTCCAGGAGACACTTGACAGGGACCACGCTCCCCCCGCTTTCGGATGCCCCATCGCAAGCACAGTTGCCCGCTCGCGCTCGCGTCTGGTCCTGCCTGCTCCTGCCCCGGGGGGTCTCTCCGGAGCCGGGGAGCCGGGGTGCCTCCGGCCGCTCCTAGGAACTGACGACGTGGCCGGACCAGGTCTCGTGCTTGGTGCCCGGTGCCAGGTGGGTGATGACCACCTCCACGGCCTGCAGCTTCTCGTTCTTGGGCGGGATGGAGCACATCTTATAGGTGACCTCGTCGCCTTCCATGGGGACGTACTCCCCCTCCACGCTGCGGGGCGGAGAGACATTCAGGGCTGGCGCTGGGAGAAGCCGGGACGCCGGCCCTCAGGGAGGAGCTGCCACCCCCACCCCTGCCCCGCCACTAGGCGGAGCCACCGGGGCCCCCGGTCATGACGGAGGGTCCCCTGACCCAATCAGCTCCTTTCCCGGGACCGCGGCTGTGGAGACAGAGATGGAGCCCCGCCCCCGGGATGCTCACAGGGCAGTTACACGTGGGCACCCTGGGGCTTATGGATGGAAGAGCCAGGAGAGACAGTCTTGAGCCTGAGAATCAGAGTTGGGGGATGACCCCACGGGGGTTTCCTGAGCAGCAGCCACAACCCCCTGCCCGGTCCAGGAGTCCTGGAAACCAGGCTGCACCTCTGCTGTTCAGCTCCTCAGAATCCCACAGAGCTTTCCAGAAAGTCCTTTTCCCTCTTTTTCTACAGGACATGAGTCACCATCTCACCCAGGATGAAGAGCTCCCCGTCTTCATGCCCCCTTGGCTTTACCCCACCCCCAGGAGGAATATCCCCTTCGGATCCTGAAGGCCAAGTCCAGTCAGCTCTCCCCTGGGACTATAATGTGGCCTCAATTGAAGAATCACATTGCAAATGGCACTGAGCTCTTTGCTGTGGCCACCAGGAAGCTCGGGAGTAAAGGTGAGGTGTTGCTTTAGCACCATCCTTGTGTCTACGCTGTACAGGGGGTCTAAGAAGACCAGGCGTGTAGGGATATTGAAGGAGAGTAAGAAAGGGTAACTCTCCCATCTCAACAGACATTTGCAAAAGAAGCCTAATTTCAAAACATGGTTTCTACATATTGTCAGGTCTGCTGTGTGGGGTACTTTGCCTGCCACTGAAAAAAAGATTGGGGGGATGCTGAGGTCAAAGATGGGGATGGGGTAGGGGAGCCGATTAGGTCCCCACAAACCTGCAGGCTGCTTAGAAGACCAGAGGTGGAGGCCAGCCTGCAGGGCGCCCTCCAGCCCCAAGGCCAAGGATGTGTGGGCCCCACCCTGGGCGCCCCCACCCCGTCCTCTCCCCGCCAAGGTTTCCAGACGCTCAGGAAGGAAGGACGTCAGTGATCAAGTGGCAGGAGAGAGGGTCCAGCCCCACACTTCCTTCCTGGAGCAGAGTTCAGTTAGCCCCCAGCCTCACCAGGGCAGGGCCCCCGGGGAAGTGCAAGCACCCACCCCCAGGCCAAACACAGGCTCACAGGACTCCCAGGGACACCCAGGCCTGCCCACCAGACACACACAAGCACTCAGACCCACCCCAAAGTGAAAGCTGCTCAGTAGTGTCCGACTCTCTGTGACCCCATGCACTATACAGTCCAAGGAATTCTCTAGGCCAGAATACTGGAGTGGGTAGCCTTTCTCTTCTCGAGCGGATCTTCCCAACCCAGGGATCAAACCCAGGTCTCCCACATTGCAGGCGGATTCTTTACCAGCTGAGCCACCAGGGAAGCCCAAAGGAGGTTCTCAACTCACACGCACATACACACAGAGACGCACACACACAGAGACACACACATACAGAGGCACATCCACACAGCCATATGCACACAGAGACACACACATGTGCATACACACAGAGAGGCATATGCACAGAGACACACACGTGTGCGCACCCACAGACACACACACACTGCCACCACCACAAACAGGCTCACACCCCCAGCCCTGAACACTGTCACACAAGCCTGGCCCACGCAACCTCATCACACTTGGCACCCACCCAGCAGAGTTCACACACTGCCCTTGCCTCCTCCAGGCCACAGCGCCCACCCTAGCCCCAGAGCACCCAGATAAGCTGCTGACTCACTCGGAGATATGCAGGAAGATGTCGGGGCCGCCGTCAGCCGGGGTGATGAAGCCGTGGCCCTTGGACCGACAGAAGCATTTGCAGACTCCTTTGTAGACTGGGCCCTGGGAAGCCCGCACCGTCCTGACAGAGAGTGGGGAGAGCATGAGGGGCCCCCACCAGCCCTCTAGGACAGCGCCCTGCTCTCACGGGCACACCCCGCTCTTCCCAGTTCCCACCCGCAGCTGTGCCCCAGGGCGTCCTGTGCAGGGCCACCACGCACTCTGGGAGCCATTCAGACACCCTGGTGACAGTGACTGAATGACGCTGGCAAACGTTTCTCAGGCCTCAGTTTCCCTGTCTGAGTAAAATCCCCCTGAGCATCCCTCCCTCTGAAGGCTAACTTAACAGCAGCCTCCACATGGTGGCCTGAGCTTTGCACCTGCCAGGCACCGTGTGGGTCTCCTGTAGCACAGTGGCCACCCTGCTACTGTCCCCGTTCTGCAGCTGATAAGATCAAGGGCTCCCTGGGAAAGGGGGCTTGTGTGTGGTTCAAGGCCGATGATCTAAGACCCCAGCGATTTCCCATCCCTGGCCGCCCTCATCCCTCACCTACAGCTCACGACAGGCTCAAGGGGGACCTTGGGGCGGCGCGGTGCAGGGTTTACAAGGCGCTTGCCCAGCTTCCCACCATCAGCCCTTTCCCAATCCCCAAGTTTCCCATGTGATAGACAGGGACGCGGAGGCGACCTGTCTGGGGAAGCCCGAAACTCACGCCGAGAAGGTCCTGGTGCGGCGAGTGGGCAGTGGGCTTGGCACCACGTTGCCCCGAAGCGGGGACGGTGAGCGATCCCGGGCCTGTTGGGTGTCCAGCAGCCCGGCCGAGGATTGGTGGGTGGGGGGCTGGGATGGAGGCGGCGGCTCAGATGACATGGCTGACCTGGAGAGAGACAAGGGCTCTCAGGGACTCACGCCTTGCTAGGGGGGCTCTCCAGATGCCTCCCACGCTCACGCCGGGCCGTCTGCATCTGAGACTCGAATATTCCTCTGGCTGTGGAATGCAGGCTCCAGGCTCACTCGGCGTGGACGTCACCTGCTCCAGAAACGCACCCGCTCGTCCCAGTCGGGGCAGGAGCCTGGTCTGCACTCCTGTTGCAGCCGTGTGCCTTGCTCTATGACCGCTCCGCACAGACACATCACGAGGACACCACTGGCCCCCCCTTTGTCCCCAGGACCCACCGCACAGGCTCCGGCACACTCAGCATGCATGCGAGCTAAGCTGCTTCAGTCCTGCCCGACTCTTTGCAACCCTATGGACTATATAGCCCACCAGGCTCCTCTGTCCATGGGATTCTCCAGTAAGAACACTGGAGTGGGCAGCTATTCCCTTCTCCAGGGATCTTCCTGACCCTGGGAACAAACCCAAGTCTCTTACATCTCCTGCATCGGCAGTCGGGTTCTTTACCACTAGCACCACCCAGGAAGCCCTGGCACACTCAGGCACTTGGGAGAGAGGGAGGGAGGCAGACAGGACAGGCAGGAATGCTTTAATGCCAACCACCTGGATGAGGACTCCAGCCACTCATCAAACATTTCCCAACCCCTACTAAGTGCCGGGCACTATGGGGAAGGGGTAGCAAAAAAGGGACCCACACTCAGTACTCCTTCAGGAACCTCAGGGACACAAATCAAAAAGGGCCTGGACCCCAAGTCAAGTCCGCATCCAAGAGGAACCCTGGGGGGCAGGGGGAGTGGGCAGGGGCATTGCAAAGGCAGTATCTCCAGCCACAAGGCCCCTGACTCAGATCCAGGCCTTAAAGTTCATTTCCACCCAGCCCGAGTCTCCAATCGCTGCTGAGAAATGGAATTCCCTCCATGACCCCTAACACGCATCAGAGGCCAGGGGCAGACCCAGCTGAAGAGAGAGGACTCTACATTCCTGTCTTGAGAGCAGCACATGGCCACTGTACCCAACTTGCTGGTGGCCTTGGCTCAAGGCCCTGAGGAAAGCGCCAAAGCCCAGGACCCAAAGGGCCTTGGCTGAATCCTTTCCGCTGTCTGGGATCAACTGTGCACATCGGTGCAGCTAGGTGGGCATCACGCAGCACCTGCTCAGGGTTGGTGTTGGGGGTTCAGGTGGGGAGGGTGCGGGGCCCCCGGCCCCAGGAAGGAGAGGAGCCTGACCAGATATCACTCCCCCCTTCATTCCCAGGATGTCACCCCCCGCCATTCACAGGGAGTGGTGGGGCAGGAGCAGCCCCGCTGGGTTGAGAGGTTCACACGAGGTTGTCACATTTAAAACACGAGCTATCTTTTAAACATCCCAGAGGTTTGCCCCCCTCCCCCAGGCGAGGTTTCCAGCTAGGTTTGAGAACACTAGCAGCTCTGACAACCAGAGCCTCCAGTCCACCTCCCCACCACCACCCCCATCCCCCGCCACTGCCTTGGCTTTCCTGGTCTGAAGGCATTTATGTGGCCCAGGGCACCAGCTTTCAACCTGCATCACCCAGCAATGCCCCTCTGCCCCCAACCCAAACCGCCTGAGAGGCAGGCCTGATTCCTTGGGGGACAGGCCCACCTCTGCCCCCCAAGATGAACTGGCTCCCTCCACATGGCCCCGCAGCCCCCTACACACTCCCCTTTCAGGACTCAGCTCCGTCTGGCTGGGAGGGGAGACAGCCAGCTGGCTTCCTGGAGGAAGTGACATAGTACCTCCTGACCCTTCTCTCAGCTGCGGCCGCAGCCAGGGAGGACCGCAAGTCCCGGGAGCCCCCACCTCAGAAAGGCCCCGGTGGCTTGGGGTCAAGACTCCAGCATGACCCACCAGCACAGGTCATAGAGTCCTAGAATGTTCCAATGCCTGGGGTTCTGGGAAGGGGGCCGGTTCAGAAAAAGGGAGGGCCACGCACCCAGGACAGCAAGTGGGAACCAATGAGGCCTGAGGGCACCAGGGTGAGGTGGGGACCAGCCCTCCACACTCCCACCCAAAATCTCCCTCTTTCCCCTGCTGTCAGGAACCTCTGACTTTGAACCCCACCCTTCCAGCTGTGTGATCTTGGGCAAGTTACTTGACCTCTCTGGACCTTGGTTTCTGTATCTGAAACCTGGAGATTTTTTTTAACAGTCCTGACTTCACACCAGTGTCAGTAAGTTGAAATGACATAATACATGTTTGAAGCATTCTGCACACCCTCCGCCCAGAACAACTGAGCATTTAAGGATTAGCTATAATTGTTGCTATAACCGTCATCATAAAGTCATTCAACAAACATGTGCCTGAAGGCAGGCCCTGTTTTTGGTAGTAGAGACACAGGCAGCGGGGTTTCCCTGGTGGTCCAGTAGTTAAGAATCCACCTGCCAGTGCAGGAGACACGGACTCGATCCCTGGTCTGGGAAGATTCCACATGCTGTGGGGCAACTAAGCCCGTGAGTCACAACTACTGAGTCGGTGCTCTGCCACAAGAGAAGCTGACGCAACAAGAAGCCCACGCACTACAAGGAAGACCCAGCAAAACCGATAAACAAACAAACGAGAGTGGGCCATCTGTGAGACAGAGGGAGGGTCTTCCAGTGTGGAAACAGCCTGTGCAAAGGCCCTGAGGTTGGCAGGGGCAGGTGTGACTAAAGGCCAGCAAGAAGACTGGGGGTTCGGGGGTCACTGGGGAAGCGGGGGTGAGAGGCAGGAGATGTGTGGGTGGAGGGGGCAGGCCAGCTCAGGAATTAGGGCATCATCGTCGTCCCCACGCATCTCCACTCTTCTTGCTCACGACCATCCGTCTGACTGTTGCCCTCCCCACCTCCCCGTAGAGCAGGTCTCAGCTGGGGCCTCCTCCCCAACCCCTTTGACTCTCTCAGGACACTCAGTCCCAAAGAGATTCCAATGGAAGCCCCCGGCTTGTGGATGGAGCAACCTGAGGGCAACACGGAATCCCTCCACTGCCTGGGCCCCAGCACAGGGGCTGGGACAGAGCAGGGTCCCCCTGAGCAGCCCAGGACTGGGAGCCCCACTGGCGCTCACATGCACTTGTCAACTGGGAGCCAGCAGTCGTGCTGCAGGTGGGGGCTGTGCGCATGCGCACTTGGCAGTGGGAGAAACTGAGGCACTAAGGGCCACAGAGCCTCCGGGAGGGAGTCGGGAAAGGGAGCTGCCGGCCTGGGAGACGCAGGGGCTTCCACCACCATCCTGCCCGCACTTCCACAGGGCCATCCGCTTCCACAGGGCCATCCGTGCAGAGCACAGCTGAAGCGGGGGGCGGGCAGGCGGGGGCGGGTAGACCTGTACGGGAGCCAGCCACCCCCACCGGCCTGCGGGGGTGGGGGACGGGGACAGGGAGGAGTGAAGGGCCTCTGTGTGGGGAGGCCTGGGTTAAAGTCCAGCTGTAAGGAAATCAGCTGGCAGAGCAGGGAGCCAGTCACCCAGGAGCTGGTTCTGGGGTCGGCTGCGGCCCCCCGCCCATAGACACAGATGGGGGCGCTGGGTGTGCAGCAGCACCCCCACTCTCACACTTCCAACCAGCAACTGCTCTCCCAGCAACCCCGGGGGGCGGGGGGTGGGGGGGTTGCCTTGAAGCTGGCCCTGGAGGAGGCAGGGCCCACCCTCTCCCACTAGCCCCTGCTCCAGGACCTCTCACCTCCCTACAGCTTCATCAACTCCCTACAGCTGCGGGCAGTCTGCAGAGGGTTGCCTGAGACTGAAGCTCTAGGCCAGACCTGAGATGGGCTTCATGCTTGCAGCAAATTCAGACCAGGTGTCATGCCCAAGGCCTGTCACGGCTGCTGAGCTCTGTGCACACATTTCTGCATGAGTGCATGCCCATGTGGATATGTGTGTGGCTGTGTGTGTGGTGCACGTGTATGTGTGCACATGCATGTGTGAAGCCAGGCCCACAAGTCCGTGCATATACGTGAACACCAATGGACTGAGCAGGGAGGGGTGGACGGAGCCACCCTGCCCCCCGGCATCAGCAAGGCCTTTACCCTGGGAAAGGGCAGGATGGGGACCTCAGCCCAAAATAGCCTGGGAATTTTCCACAGGCCCTATGGGTCCTCCAGGAAGGTTCACAGAGCTCAGCTGGGCACCAGGGTCTGGTCTTCCCAGCCCCTCTTCCACCGACCCACACACCCAGGGACTGGAGACCCACCCAGTCCTGCAGAGCCCCTGCCTTCCTGCCCTCTCGGCCTCAAGCCCCACCAGTCATATCAAGGGCAAGTCTGAAGCTTCCCTGGTGGCTCAGTGGATAAGAATCTGCCTGCCAATGCAGGAGACATAGGTTCGATCCCTGGTCCAGAGGAGCAACTGAGCCCGTGCACCAAAACTATTTAGCCTGTGCTCTAGAGCCCAGGAGTCACAACTTCTGAAGCCCCAGTCCCCAAGAGCCTGTGCTCCATAACAAGAGAAGCAAAGCGACAATGAGAATTCCTTGCACCACAACCAAAGAGTAGCCCCTCTCACCTCAATGCGAGAAAAGCCTGCACAGCAACAAAGACACAACACAGCCAAAATAAAATAAATAAATAAGGATAAGTCTGTCTTAAGCCAAGTAACCAGTTGCTGACTCCAGGAAGGGATCCTTGGCAATGCTATCGGTCATTTACACTTCAGTGAAATGTTCATTTCACAAGGCTCCTCCATTCTTAGCTTTCAGGCCCTTGAGGGCAGGAAGATAAGGATGGGAGAAAGAACTGAGCTGCTTTCTCAGCCTGGCAGCAAAGTCAGATCTCATCAAGCCTACTCTGAAAAATGGGGTGTGGAGCCTTCCCTGGGTTTCTGGATGGGGGAGGCCAGGGCAGGGTACCATGTTCAGATACCTCCTAGCTGGTGGCTCAGAGGTTAAAGCGTCTGCCTCCAATGCGGGAGACCTGGGTTCAATCCCTGGGTCGGGAAGATCCCCTGGAGAAGGAAATGGTAACCCACTCCAGTATTCTTACCTGGAGAATCCCATGGACGGAGAAGCCTGGTAGGCTACAGTCCATGGGGTCGCAAAGAGTCGGACACGACTGAGCGACAGAACGGAACGGAGCCAGGTGGCCAGGCCCCTGCTGGCAGGTGGGAATGAGTTCCAGCCCACACGATGGGAACAGGACACTTTCTGAAGACAGGTGGGGTCCCACATTCTGCATTTCTAAGAAGCCCCCCCCAGCAAGGCAAGACTGACATCAAGTAGTACTGGTTATGGGGGGGCCACCAGATGACTCACAAAGTCACCCGAGTCCAACCAGGTGCCTCACCTGTAAACTGAGGCAGAGACGCCGCCCTTCCCCTCTCCACCTCCAGCCCAGCTGAGCCCCGACCCCGCAGACTGGGGGCACTTGGGCCAAACGGGTCAGTGGAACAGCGGGGTCCCAGGAAGCAGGAAGAGGTTCACGAAAAGGGCCCCGAGGCGGGCTTGGGCCGCATTCCCCTCCGCTGCGCTGGGGAGAGCGGGGCTCAGATCGGGGAGAGAGGGGCTCAGATCGGGGAGAGGGGTCGGGCGGAGGGGGAAAGAGGGGAGGGGAGGGCCCAATGGGCGGGGCAAGGCGAGGGGCGGGGCGAGGGGCCAGGAATGGCGTGGCCAGGGGAGGGGCGATGCCAGGGAGGGGGAGGGGCTCGGGGCCAGGGAGAGGGGCAGTGCCAGGGAAAGGGGCGGGGAGCTGGGAGGGGGAGCGGAGCCTGGCAACGGGAGGTGGGAGGGGTCGAGGGGAGGTGGGGGGTCGAGAGGAGTTGGCGGGGGTGGGGGGGGTCGGGGGGGTCGGGGGGGGGAATCAGGGGAGGGCGCGTGAGGGAGAGGCGGCCTGGCTGGAGCTGGCCGCGCCCGCAGCAGAGAGAAATACGAACAAGGCACCGAGGTGCATCTGAGATGGCCGTGCCCAGGGTGGGGTGGGGGTCGGGGGCGAGCTCAGCTGGGAACTGCTTGGCCGCCCCGGAGTGCTGGGAAGAGGCCGGAAACCCGAGGGCCAGCGACCGGGAAGCCGAGGCGCCCTCCGGCACAGCCCCGCCATTAGCGTGCCCGGCCCGGCCCCCGGCCTGGGAGGCGCCCAAGCCCCTGTGGGTAACTCGAGGTAGATTCTGCATCCCCATCCCATCGCCCCCACTTCCAGCCTTCCTGTAGTCCATCTTCGCCTCCATCCACGGCTTCGATCAGACCTGAGTCTCAGGCCTAATTGTGCTCTCCGCTCCCTCTGTGACCCTCCCCTGGCAAGCGACCTCCCCGTTCCCTGCCTCAGTCTCCCCATCTGTCAAATGGGACGGTCCTGGTGTAGCCTCCCAGCCCGGCGGACGGAGGGTGTTGTACAGGAGGGTGCCAGATACAACGGCTTCAGGCAACAATAGTAGAGCCGCTAATGGTAGACTGCCAGGCTCCGGCCGTCTAGAATAATCCCTCACACGTCCGTCTCTGCTGATGGGACACAAACCGAATGCCCTGAATGCCCTGACTTTGCCACTCGGTGAGACAAAGACCGTTCCCCTCCCGAGGGGGCCTCCCTCCTCCCCGCCCAGGCCTCAGAGCCCGCCGATGGGCCTGGCCCAGCTCTTCCCGAGCAACTACTCGGGGCCGGGCTTCGCGATACTACAGGCCCTGTTTCTGCTCTGTTGGGGCTCGGGGGAGGGTGATAAAGACAGCAGCATTGAGAACCCGCGGCCATCAAGGCGGCCCGGGAAAGGCCAGCACAGGAGTGGGTTTGGAGAAGGTCCCTGGTCCCGAGGAAGGGGCGCCTGCTTCAAGCCCTACAAGGGCCATGGGGAAGTCATTCCTGGCAGAGGGGTCTGCAGGGGCACAGGCTCAGGGACAAGGAGGGAGGCCGGGTGCCAGAAAGGGGGTGGGACGGTCTAGCTGGGGGAGGGAGATAACAGAAAACTCTGGTGAAGAGTTTGGGACTGAAATGACAACGAGGACATCAGTAGGCGATTTTAAGCCCGGGGTTGATTTGAACCTGTTTTTACAAGTTCCCCCTGCGTTCAGGGTAGAGAAAAATATTGGAGGGGCAAGACTGGGAACGAAGAGACCAAGAAATATATATATATATATATAAAGCAAGTAAAAACTCTAACAGTAGCTAAAGCTCCCCGACCCCAGTCCTGGGTCAGCTGTCTCCTTTTATTCTCAAACACCCCGTTATGGTAGGGAAACTTTACATACCCAGCCTACGGATGAGGAAACGGAGGCTCAGAGAAGCCTTCTATGTTGCAGTGAGACCCTCCCGCCTGTGGAAACGGAGATCGTGCCTGGAGGGGGCTGAAATCTGGCACCCCCACCCCACTCCCAATACATACATCCACTCCAACCCCAGATAAGCTGTTGGGGGCTTCCTTTTTAGAAATCAGAACAAAAAACCGTTGCATTTCCGGCCTGAAAACTTGGGCTGCCAATGAGGCCGGCAGGGAGGGAGCCCGTGGGCGCGGGTGAAGTTTCTCAGCACAGCCTCGGGGCCCCCCCATCCAGAAGCAAACACCCCGGGTGAGCGCCCAGCGGCTCCTCCTCCCTAGAGGCGGCCAATCGCACGGCGCCAGGATGTCCCCGCTCCCTCCCCAACCTCCTCTCCAGGCCTGGCAGCGGTCCCACCGCCGAGCCCGCAGCTGGCGCGGCCAGGCCTGGCTGGGGGCTGGCTCCACCTCCCCGAGCGGCGCCCCCGCCCCGCGCGCCTCGCCCCAGCGCCTCGCGAGTCACCCCATCCAGCTCCATCCAGCGAAAGCAAGGGGAGGGGTGGGGGCGGGGGCCCGGGAGGAGAAGAGGTTTTTTTTTTCTGCACCAAGAAAACAGGTGGCCAGGCGGGAAATGCAACCAGACGTCCGCCCCAAATCCCTCGGGCTGCTGCCACACCCACCATCCTCCAGGCGGGGATGAGTAACCCGCGCTGCCCAAACAGGCCACTGCCGCCCGGCCATTTCCGAGGGGCCCAGAGACCCAGCCGGCGAGCTGGAAGACCCTCCAGAGTGGGGGTGAATGGGGGGCAGCGGGGGCAGAAGAGGCCGAGGTCCCATGCCGGGTGTTCTTGGGCCTCCCTCGGGGCGAGGGCACCCCCACCACGCCCTTTCTGGGGTCCCCAGAGAAGCTCCCTACCTGGTTATCCGCTCCGCTCCACCAGGCGCTCAGCTCCAACTGCGGGGAACCGAGCTGGGGAGGGGGCGTGGTTGGCGGGGCGGGCTCGCCGCGCTCCGCCCCTGACCCCGCCCCCGGGAGCTCTCGGCCAATGGGGCCGCGGCCTCGAGAAGGGGCGGGGCGGACGGGACCAGTCCCTACGGGACCTTTGTGTCAGCGCGCGGGACTGGCGGGAGCGCGGGGTGCATGGCCTGGGGCGGGTGGGTAGGGGGTGGCCCGGGGTCTCGTCTGTGCTGCACACCCCCGGCCGGAAGTATCCCGTGAAAAAGGAGAGCATCTGGTCGTCGCGCCCGAGCGAGTCCCTCCCCGAGCCGACGGCGTCGGATTTGGTCCCCGACTTGACCTTCGCTCCAGAATCCGGATGGTCCCCGGGCACCTCCTCCGTTTTAGCAGAAACAAAAAGATACAGGAATGACGAGAAAGGATGAAGAGAGTGGCCGAAGGGAGAAAAAGCAATCCAAAAAAATGCAAAGAAAGAAGGAACAACAACAAAACTGAGAGAACCGATTTCGTTCCTTTTGTTTTGTTTTTAGTTTCTGCTCCTTGAGTCCTCTGTGTCTGCAGGTAAATGAACTCAACTCCCATCTTAGAGGAGTGAAAACCGAGCCACAGACAGGTGACCCATCTCCTCACACCCAGCAAATCAGAGCAGGCCCTGAAAGGAAGGTCAACCCTGGATGAAGGCTCTGGCTGGTAGTTGAGGGGCAGCATGCGGGGAGGGATACTCTTAAGTGTCTGGGACAACAGGGTCCAGGAATTGGGGTGGCACAGGGGTCCTTCCTGGAACCCACCAACTCTCCCTGCCTCTTATATGGTCAGGTTAGGGGTTCCCTGGAGAAGAACATAGGCATGGCTTCCTTGACATAAGACAAGCCAGTTTTGGCCTAAGCTGTTTTGTGATCTGAAGCCTAGCCACAGTATTTGTTCTTTAACGGGGCTCGGTAATTAATGGTTTTAAGGGAAGTGAGGGAAGGCAGAAACGAGGGAAAAAACAGTTAAGAAACAATAGTTCAGCCATAAAACAGAGACCTCCTCAAAGGTATGAAGATGCTGACCTTCCTGATATCTATCAACTAAAACGTGGCCTCTGTTGACCTCTGCCCGAATTTGATTCAGTACTCGCCTCTGCTCAACTCCCTTCATGAATAGTTTTAAGCTAGTACCCTTAGCTTAAAACTCCCCCAGGACTTCCCAGGTTGTCCAGTGATTATGACTCCGATCTTCCGAAAGGTCAGGAATTAAACAGACAAAAGGACATTCCTGAGAGCAATGAGAGCTTGTGCAAAGGCCCTGAGGTTGGAAGGAGTGTGGTGGGGCTAAGAGAGAAAAGGGAGCGTGGGGTCAGAATGCGCTCAATTCAAGGGTCTCGATTAGGGACCAATGGCAGCCAGGAAAGAGCTTAAGGCAGGTGTGAGTGGAGACTCCTCCCTCCAAAGTGTGCCTCATGTCCGCCCACTTGTACCTATTTCTTCCCCCCATGACTTGAGCCTCTCCCATCTTACCAGGAGCAGCAGCCTCCACCCAATCGCTCTACCTTCCCCCTAACATCCATGCCCACGCTCCAGTTTTCTTTGCAGCAGGCAGAATGAGCTTTCTAAAGCATTTACAAAGCCAACCATTTTTAAATAAAAGATCACTCATGACACCTGTTAAAACGGTAAGTCGGACTTTGTTCAGGACTATCAGGATGAGTTAGGGACCACCGGAAAGCGAGGATGGTTTGGGCACAGATTGGGCTCAACTCCAAATGCAACAGGGAAAAGTGGAAAGTTATAGCCAAAGTGGGTTGGAAGCACGATGGATGGAAAATTACTAAGGAGAAAAAACATCGCGGGTCAAGGACGGTCCTGGATAAACTAGCTAGCTAGGATTCTTGCTGAAGGCAGGTCAAGATGATCAGAAATCACCTCCCCCCCGCCGCCACAGCCACATCTCCCCCACCAGCAACATCCACACTAATAACATTTACTGGTTACAACTAACAACTGGCATATCATTATCACCTGCAGCCACAGGAGGGCCCACCAGCTCCACGTGGTCAAATTCAGCCAAACTTTTTTTTGCTGCTTCTGGGGATTTTGCCCAGCTGATAAGGTTAGACAAATATTCTGGGGCATTTCCTGTTTCCTTCTAATTCTTCCATCATTTTGAAGAGCCACTTTATATCTTCAGGATGTTTTGGTGAGCGGGGCAAGTGACCGCAGCCAGCTGTGCTGGGCTCGGATTGCAGGCTCTGGGACCACAGATGGTGGGTGAACTTAGCTCCACCAGCATCTGGATCTGGGGACACTCTCCTCCCCTGCATCTTCTGGTCATTACAGCTCACTGAGGGGACCGTCCACCCACCCCGCACTAAGTGCACGCCCCCCCCCACCAGTCTGTCCCATCACCCGTGGTCACCATTCACCCCTCACCCCATGTGAATGTTGTCAACCACAGAGGGGCAGCGACCATCTACCTATCTCATGTCCGACTCAATGGACGTGAGTGTGAACAAGCTCCGGGAGTTGGTGACAGACAGGGAGGCCTGGCGTGCTGCAGCACATCAGGTCACAAAGAGTCCGACGTGGCTGAGCGGCTGAACTGAACTGATCTACCTATCTACCTCTGCAATGAGCTAAATCACGTGCTTCTGACCTTCAACACCCCCTGAAAGGAGTTCGGGGTGGAGAGTAGGAAGGAGGTGCTCTATGATCTGGGAAAAACTGGCAGAACAGGTCTTCAGATAGTTAAATATTTTCAGGAGCTGATTTTAGCAGCCCAATACTTGCATCCCCTTGTATCTAGAAAAGCATTAAAATCCTTTATGGTGATGACTGCTCCTTGTGACTACCAAAACCCTCATGAACCAGTAGAAACCTTTTGGAAACATGTGTTTGATTGCATGTATTCCCCCTTCACCAAAGTCACATATATACTGACCTTCCCCGCTACCTCTTTGGAGCAGTTTATCAGAGCTCTCTCCCAGGCTTCAGTCCTCATTTTGCCCCAAATAAACTTGACTTACAACTCTCACGTTCTGCATTTTTTTAAGTTGACAATGAGGTATTGATGCACACACACACATACACAAACATACACACACACACCACAAGCAGACAAGACACACACAACACCCATATCCACACACACACACACACACACACATCACCCATGCAAATACACACAGTTAAAAACATGCAAAACCTCACACTCTCCCACCACACAACTTTCTGGGTTCTCCCCCAAACTCTAGACCCCAAAGGTTTTCTGGATCTAGAGACAGTTCCCCTGCCGCCTCCTCCAGGCAGACCTCAGGGTTCAGTCTCAAGAGTTCTGAGGGCAAAGAATGGAAAGCAGTCATTAGGGAAGAAGTCACCCCTATCTGCTCACTCTTCAAAGATTGGGCCTCTATTGATGACCAGGGGACAAGAACTCCCCCCTCTCGACCCCCTGCCCAGGAAGCGATGGAACCTGGAGTGGAGGCACCTACAGTGGGCTTCCCATGTGGCGCCAGTGGTAAAGAGCCTGCCAGGCAATGCAGGAGACATAAGAGATGTGGGTTTAATCCCTGGGTTGGGAAGATCCCCTGGAGGAGGGACTGACAACCCACTCCAGTATTCTTGCCTGGAGAATCCCACAGACAGAGGAGCCTGGCAAGCTATAGTCCATGGGGTCACAAAAAGTCGGACCTGACTGAAGCGACTTGGCAAGCATGCACCTACAGCAGCCCATCTACCTCCCATGCCTCTTCCCCCAGCCCACCACAAACTGGGAGGAAGAGAAAGCAGACAGGGGCTGGAAGTGCAGCCCAGAGACGTTAGGTGACATCCCAGTATAACCCAGGGCTGCAGGCTCTCCTTGCTGACCAATGATCCCTCTGATGGACAGGAGGACTGGGTGAAGTACGACCCCTCCCTAGACTAGAGCTTCTCCAGCCGCCCCCGGCTCCCGCCCACACCCCCCAGCCCGGCTTCCATCACTTGCACAATCATTACAGTCACCACTCCTTCCTCCGGATTCCTTCTTCCTTATCTCATCATTTCCCTGCAAGAGCTGGGCCCTTCTGGGAAGACAATGAGCAGGAAGGAAAAAAACGTCCCATCTCCCTTTCCCCTTGAGCAACCCCAGCTGTCAAGAGTCTTTCTTTCTGCAGCTCGCAGACAGGGCGAGGGAGGTGTCAAGGGTCACAAGCAGAAGAGGACCAGGGTCCCCCCAGGAGTCCCAGCTGCCAGAACTCCAGGCTCATTCCATTCCCGGGATGGCCAGTCCACCCCTCCACCCCACCCTTGGCTTTTGGGACTCAGTTTATTTCATGTATTATTGTCCTGATTGGTGTTGTTCAGTCCCTCAGTCGTGTCTGACTCTTTGCGACCCCATGAACGGCAGCATGCCAGTTTTCCCTGTCCTTCACCATCTCCCTGAGTTTGCTCAAACTCATGTCCATTGAGTCGGTGATGCCATCCAACCATCTCACCCTCTGTTGTCCCCTTCTCCTCCTGCCCTTAATCTTTCCCAGCATCAGGGTCTTTTCCAGTGAATCAACTGTTCACATTAGGTGGTCAAAGGAATGGAATAGGCATGGATGAAGTGTCAGCCAGCAAGGTAAAACTGTCTCCTTGAATCTTCTTAAGACCCTGTGTGCTTGCTAAGTCGCTTCAGTCTTGTCCGACTCTATGCAATCCCATGGACTGTAGCCGGCCAGGTTCTTCTGTCCATGGGATTCTCCAGCAAGAATACTGGAGTGGGTTGCCATGCCCTCCTCTAGAGGATCTTTCCGACCCAGGGATCGACCCCACATCTCCTATATCTCCTGAATGGGCAGGTGGGCTCTTTACCACCTGTGCCACATGGGAAGCCCTCCTAAGACTCTTAGCAATAAGTAATTATTGTTATTACTTTTGAACTGTGGTGTTGGAGAAGACTCTTGAGAGTGCCTTGGACTGCAAATTGCTCAAAGCTGTCAATCCTAAAGGAAATCGGTCCTGAATATTCATTGGAAGGACTGATGCTGAAGCTGAAACTCCAGTCCTTTGGCCACCTGATGGGAAGAATTGACTCCTTGGAAAAAACCCTGATGCTGGGAAAGATTGAAGGCAGGAGGAGAAGGGGATGACAGAGGATGAGCTGGTTGGATGGCATCACTGACTCGATGGACATGAGTTTGAGTAAGCTCCAGGAGTTGGTGATGGACAGGGAAGTCTGGTGTGCTGCAGTCCATGGGGTTGCAAAGAGTCGGACACGACTGAGTGACTGAACAGAACTGATACCCATTTTACAGAGGAGGAATCTGAGGCTCAGAGAGGTGAAGACTCCTGCCCTGGGTTACACAGTTGGGAAAGACAGAACCCATGCTTTAACCATCTTCTTCCTCCTCCCTGCCAGATCCTATATAGGGGATGCAAAGGTGAAAAACAAACAAACAACAACAACAAAAGGGCTCCTCCAGGAGCCCTGAGCTTGCCCTCACAAAGCTGAAGTTTTAAGGTCAACAATGACCAAGCCAGTTAACTAAACAGGAATGGGACAAGCCCAGGCAGAGGTAAGCGCTGTCAAAACTGAACCAGGTAGGTTGGTGCAGAGTGGCTGGCTGATCACAGAGAACTCATCCTCAGGAGAAAGGCCCAGGAGGAGCCCAGCCAGGCCTCAGGCCCGCCCCATGCGGTCCCAGATCTGCGTGCGGAGGGACTGGGATCTAAGGGGCCACACGGCCTGGGGCTGGCCTCAAGCCCTCTTGCAGCTTGGCCTGAGGGGGGACGAGGTGGGACGGGAGGCTTCAGCCCCAGGGCAATATGAAGGCACCAGGCCAGCCTTAAAGGGACGGTGGCAGGGGCGGCTTGGCATCCTGGGCCTCCCTGCGCGGGACGGGGGACCTCTCCGCCCGCGGAGCCCCGAGGGAGGAAGCTCGCGCAGCCTAGTGCTGCCCCCTGGTGGCGATGGCTGGGATGGCCGGAGACCGAGAGCAAGGCGCATCTTCTTCATCTTCCCTCTCAAGAGTGTCCGGGCTCAGATGCACCAGCCGGTGTCCCAACCCTGCGTTATGGGGACCATTGTCCCCAAAATCCCCAGAGAAGGAGGCAGTCCCCAACTCCATCCCGAGATGTATCACCTCAAACCTACGCAAAGCCCCCTGCGGCCTGGGCCGTAAAATCGGAAGGATTTTAAGCCAAATGGGGTGGGCAGCTCATTGACACAGTCAATCTGTATTTGTGCAGCTCTTCCTGTATATGCGAGCTGGGGCATGCAGAGGGCAGAAAGCACACATCAAACCGCAGACCACAATGCACACAGAGATACAACGTGGTCCGAAGGAGACCGGGCAGGGTCGGGGTCGGGCAGGGGACGGAGTGAGAAGAGGGAGTGGGCAACGCGTCCCCAGGTGGCGGCAGAAAGGACTGAGCAGGCACGCCTCGCTGGCTGTTTCAAGACTCTCGGGTGTGAAAACCATGGCATCGGTAAAAGAGCTGCAGACAGAGGGGGTCAGAGGGCCCCCCGCAGGGGAGATGGAGCTGGAGCAGGCCTCCAGACCACAGAGGAGATACCTTTTTTCCAGGAAGACAAAGTCTCTGTGGGAATCAGGCACTTTTTCTCCATCAGCTGAATAACGTTTGTAACAATTCACAAATCTAATGTGTCTGTGATGTAAGTGGCTCTGATATGCCAGGCACAACTACCTTCATGCCCATATTCTCTGACTTCGCAGGAGGCACCTCCAGTTTACTGCCTCTCACAGCTTGGCCTGTTTCAGAGCTTCAAATATATAGGCTCATAGGAGACATACTCTTCTGAGTCAGGCTTCTTGTGCTCAGAATCATTTTTTGAGACACATTCATCTTGCTGAGTATACCAATAGTTCATTCCTTTCACTGCTGTGCAGAATTCCTTGGAATAAATATACATGATGTGATGATCCACCCACCTGTTGACAAATATTTGGTTGTTTCTAGATTTGGGGCTATTATGAATCAAGTTACTATGAATTTTTCGCATATAGGCCTTTTTTTTTTTTTTTTTGAACATGTATTTTTATTTCTCCTGGGTAAAAACCTGGGAGTGGAGGGAATTCCCTGGAGGCGGTCCAGTAGTTGGGACTCTGCCCTTTCACTGCCGAGCACCAGGGTTCAATTCCTAGTCAGGGAACTAAGATCACACAAGCTATGCAGCATGGCCAAACAATAAAAACATAAAGACCTCGGGGTGGAATTCCTGGTCCCAGGTGTGTGGATATTTGCCTTCAGGAGAAATTGTCAGTTTTTTTTAAATGATGAAGCATTTTACACTGACACCAGCAGCATAGGAGGGTTCTAGTTATTCTGCATGCTTGTCAACACTCGGGATTGTCTGTTTTTGAAATTTTGACCAGTGGAGGGACCTCCCTGGTGGTCCAGTGGTTAAGACCCCGTGCTTCAAAAAAAAAAAAAAAAAAAGACCCCGTGCTTCCACTGCAGGGGGAGCAGGTTCAACCCCTGATAGCGAACTAAGATCCCACACGGTGCACGGCCAAACATCAATCGATCAGTCAATAGCTAAGTGAAAATACTCCACTTCCCTCCAACTGATTTATAAATAAAAAATAAAGTTTAACCATTGGTAACTCAGCCTTTTAATTTGCATCTCCTAGATGAATGGGGATGCTGAGGATATTTTAACGTGTATGTTGGTCATTTCTGTATCTTCTTTTGTGAAGTGTCTCTTCAGGTCTTTTGCCCACTTTTAATATTGTGAGTTTTTCTTAGTTACTGAGTTGAAGGAGTTCTTTTATACTCTGTGTACTTGTCCTTTGGCCTGTAAATATTTTCTCCTGACCTGTAGCTTGCCTTTTTATTGTATCTATAGATGGTATCTTTTAAGAAGCAGGTGCTTTGATGAACTAGTCTTTCAAGTTTTTCTTTTATAGCTTGTGCTTCGTGCCTCGTGGTGTGTAAAAAGTCTTGATGCATGATCACATTTGTTAGCTTTCAGTTGCTTTCCATTTTTTGGTGTTGCTTTTTTCTTTTTGATGTACTTCCTTTTTAATTAGTAAAAATGATATGGTTTCAAAGTCAAACTCATGAACAAGGGAAAGAGAACCGGCTTCCATTTTCAACATTAACCATTTTAGTTCCTAATTAATCCTTCTTTTATTTCTTCTTGGAAATTACTTGTCTCTCTCTCTGTTTGCTTACATTGAAAAGAGTGCTATATAGGGAATTCCCTGGTGGTCCAGTGGTTAGGACTCCACACTTTCACTGCTGTTGCCTTGGTTTAATCCCATAAGCCACATGGCAATAACAAAAAAAAAAAAAAAAGGAGTACTATACATACATAAAAACACATAACTTCTTGTTTGTTTTTGGACAAGATATCCTGGAGAGGTTGCTCCGTAGTAATATATGAAGGTTTTCCTCTTTTTTCTCTCTTTTCCCCTTTCTCTCCTCCGTCTCCCCCGTTATTGTGGGTAGCTGAAGAGTCCCTATTTGGATGGACATTTGCGTTATTTCTAGTTTTTTGTTGCTACCCTGAATAGCCTGGCACCCACCTCACCTGATATTTTCGCTAGTCTATCTTTAGCACTCCACTGGGGTCAAAAGAGTCAGACACGACTGAGCGAATGAACACCAACAACAAATCTTTAGGATGGGTTTCTAGAAATAGTACTGCATGGTCGAAGGGTCACCCACCTGTAATGTACGTGTGCTCAGTTGCATCCAAAATATTTGCCACCCCATGGACTGTAGCCCGCCAGGCGCCTATGCCCATGCAATTCTCCAGGCAAGAACACTGGAATGAGTAGCCATTCTCTTCTGCAGGGGATCTTCCTGACCCAGAGATCGAACCTGAGTGTCTTATGTCTCTTCTGCTTTGGCAGACGGATTCTTTATCACTGCGCCACCTGGGCATTCTGTTGGATATCACCAATACCCGCTTCTAGTTCTTGTATGGGAAAACTTGTGTCCTGCCCCTTCCCATTCACCGTAACTTTTGGTTTCTGCCAATCAGATAGAAGCAGGGCTATCTTAGACTATCTTGGACATTCTGGAGGCATAATAAGAAACCATGGAGTATACAGGTCAGGTACATAGACGCCAGTTCGTGCCTTAACCCCAGCTATGCGCTTCCTGGCTGTGACCCTAGGTGGAGCTCGGAGCCAGCCCCAGCGTGGAGACCGCCCTCTATATCAGGACCATCTCTGCTGGCTGCTTCATGTCACCTATCATCTCCCAATGAAAATGCTGCCTTTACTCTCTGCACCGAACCCATTACCTGGGTTATGGCATTTGATCCCACAACAGCCCTAGGAAGTGGCTGTCTTACCCCCATTTTACAGATGGGGGAGCCGTGTGATGGAGGGTTAGAGAGAGTTAGGGTTTTGCCCAGACTCACAGCTAAACAAGCAGGAGAGGCAGCCAGACTATGAGGTGACATATAGACTGACACGTTTGTGCGCGCATAATACCTGCATGTTTACCCACACAACTGTGAGCCTATATTCATACACAGCTGTATGTGTGTGCTTGTGTCTGTGTGTGTATATATATACGTGTGTGTATTCCCAGGTGGCATTAGTGGTAAAGAACATGCCTGCCAAGGCAGGAGACTTAACAAACGCGGGTTTGATCCCTGGGTCGGAAATTTTCCCTGGAGAAGGAAATGACAACCCACTCCAGTATTCTTGCCTGGAGAATTCCATGGAGAAAGGAGCCTGGCGGGCTACAGTCCATGGGGTTGCAGAGTCAGACACAACGGAAGTGACTCAGCACATATATACATGTGTGTGCCTGTGTACCTACCAGCATTTCTAAAGAAGATGTGAACATCCTCACAGCTACGTCTCTGTGTCCATGGGCTGAATGAATGAACTGCTCACAACAGAATAACTTGCTCTTTTTTCTTTGACTATGCCATGCACCATCTTAGTTCAGTTCAGTTCAGTTGCTCAGTCGTGTCCGACTCTTTGCGACCCCATGAATCACAGCACGCCAGACCTCCCTGTCCATCACCAACTCCCGGAGTTCACTCAAACTCATGTCCATCAAGTCGGTGATGCCATCCAGCCATCTCATTCTCTGTCGTCCCTGTCTCCTCCCGCCCCCAATCCCTCCCAGCATCAGAGTCTTTTCCAGTGAGTCAACTCGTTGCATGAGGTGGCCAAAGTATTGCAGTTTCAGCTTTAGCATCAGTCCTTCCAATGAACACCCAGGATTGATCTCCTTTAGAATGGACTGGTTTGATCTCCTTGCAGTCCAAGGGACTCTCAAGAGTCTTCTCCAACACCACAGTTCAAAAGCATCAATTCTTCGGCGATCAGTTTTCTTCACAGTCCAACTCTCACATCCATACATGACCACTGGAAAAACCATAGCCTTGACTAGACAGACCTTTGTTGGCAAAGTAATGTCTCTGCTTTTTAATATACTATCTACATAACTTTCCTTCCAAGGAGTAAGCGTCTTTAAATTTCATGGCTGCAATCAGCATCCGCAGTGATTTTGGAGCCCCCAAAAATGAAGTCTGACACTGTTTCCATTGTTTCCCCATCTATTTCCCATGAAGTGATGGGACCAGATGCCATGATCTTTGTTTTCTGAATGTTGAGCTTCAAGCCAAACTTTTCACTCTCCTCTTTCACTTTCATCAAGAGGCTTTTTAGTTCCTCTTCACTTTCTGCCATAAGGGTGGTGTTAGTTACCAAAGATCAAACCTGGCACCCTGCAGTAGAAGCACGAGTCTTAACCACTTGGACCACCAGGGAAGTCCCGGATTCATACACTTTTAAAAATATTTATTATTTGGATGCATTGGGTCTTAGCTGTGGCACACGGGCTCAGAAGTTCCACGACATGTGGGATCTTAGTTCCCCGACCAAAGATTGAACCCACATCCCCTGCATTAGAAGGCAGATTCTTAACCACTGGACTGCCGGGGGAGTCCCCTGGATTCATATATTTAAGGTTCCCACCCTGCCCTCTGATCCCGGCCAGTTTCCAATGGGTCCACAGCATGGGAAGGAGAATTCTCCATTCTCCAATCTCTAAACAGTTCTCAAGCTGGGCCCGTGGAGACCCCGCCCCCTCCTGCAGGGAAGGGGGACAAAGCCCCCCCACCCCACCCCTGGCCACTGTGAGGACACACATCACAATGGCTGTTCCACCCGAGCCAGGCCCAGCAAAAGGCACTGGGGTGACCTGCACTCCCGCCTCCTGCGGACAGCCAGGCCACAGGATGGGGGCCTCCCGAGGCCAGCACCCGACTGCTCCGAGCTTGGAACCCAAAGCTGCCTCCACACCATTGCTGGAACAGACCTCCTGGGCCCCAGGAGGTTACTACGTCCAGGGTAAGGGTCTCTTCATTCAGCTGACACGCTGACTGCAGGGGCCCCCAGGCAGGGGCAGGGAGGCAATGGGTCCCCTTGCTGAACTGGGTCTGATTCCCATCCTCACCCCACAAGTCACATTGCCCCCGCCCACCCGGGGAACATGAGACCTGATGGGGACAAGGTGGGGCCCCCACGGCCTGTATCCTCAAACTATCCATAGACTGATGATGCCCCCATATCAGGTATGATGTGCTCCTCCACCCACAGCCCACCCAGGGGCCAGAGGCAACCTGGAATGCCCTGGGGGTGGGCGGGGAGGAGGGTCCTGGTCATGCTGCCATGGCCTCAGGTAAGTCCCCAAACCTTTTCTCATGTGAGAAAGGGGTTGGGAGGGTTCAAAGAGATGATGGATGTAGGGCTGGGCAGTCAGTAACCGGTCTGAGCTCAGAAGGACTTTCCAGCTGGTGGTCCCGGACCAGGTGGTTTAATTCCTGACCTTTAGTTTGTGCATCTGTAAAATGGGTACGAATTCCAGCCCAGTCAGGGCTGCAGGACCAAATGGGAGAGAAACCACCCCCAGTCCCACAGAGCCTAGACTGAGTGGTAGGAAGTGGGGAGGGCCTTCCTGTTCTCCGGTTGCCCCTACTCTGGGAGGAGGCATGGTGGGGGACAGCCCAGGTGATCCCCCTCAAGCCTTGAGACTCCTTTCAGAGAGGACCAGGTCCCCACACAAAGCCCTGGAGAGGTTTCCAGTAAAATCACACAGGGACCCCACCCATCGCCCACACTGGTTAAGATTCGGGGCTTCCCTCCTCCCCTCCAGACCCCCCTTTGGATACCTAGAATCCCAGAATTTCCTCCTCCAAACAGCCTCCATGCCTGCTTCCAGGGCCTGGGAGAGGAGGCTTCCCAGGGCCCCGGGGGTGGGCCGAGGGCTGACGCTTGGGAGGCGAGGGGCTGAGCTCCCGGTAGGGCAGGAGGGAGACGAGGCTAAAGAAGGAGGCCGGCCGGGGGCCCAGAGAGTTCTTGGAAGCAGCAGATGGAATGCTGCATCTTCTGGAGCCGTGCTGACCAGAGGGAAGGGGCGCGGCACTCAGGATCCTGTGCCCAGGAGGCAGGCTGACTTCAGTTCCATCCCTGACCCTGACGTTTGTGCTGGGTGACGTCAGGCAAGCTGCTTAACCTCTCTGAGCCTAGCTTCCACACCTGCAAAACTGGAAGAACGCCGCAATCTACCTTATTGGTGTTTTGGTGAGAGCAAACAAAGTAAGGCACATGAAGAGTTCAGCACAGAGTCTGGCACATAATAAAGGCTGATTATGAAAGTGTCAGTCACTCAGTCGTGTCTGACTCTCTGCAGCCCCCATGGGTTGTAGCCTGCCAGGCTCCTCTGTCCATGGGATTCTCCAGGCAAGAATACTGGAGTGGGTTGCCATTTCCTTCTCCGGGGATTACAAAAAGAAGGAAAGAAAGAGAAGGATAGATTATGGGCTCCGTGTTATTTCTGCAGCCTCAAGCCCCTGGCATTGCCTCCAAGAAGAGCTTGCATCCTAGGACACCCAGAGCAGAGTGGGGTCAGAAATGCCTGGGTTCAAATCCAAGCTCTTCCATCTGCTGGCTGAAATACCGCTGGCAACTTGATCCACCCCTCCAGGCCTCAGCTTTCTCTCCTGTAAAATGGGTCCCTGCCTCAGACCAGCCAAGTTTTCAGCTCAGCACCTGGCACTCAGTCAGCCTTCTAAGGGTCTAAGGGTGTTCTTCCTTCTTTTCTCCTTCAAGGACCTCCTCCTCCTTATTCTCCTTCGCCTCCAGGACTTGGAGGGCCTCCGCCTCCTCCCCTCATGTCTGTTTATCCAGGTGAGTGTTCCTGCTGTCTCCCCATCCCCTCCTCAACGCCCCCTTCCCCAGGCTTTCCCTGCCCTGACCACTCGCCAAGACTGTCCGAACAGCACCTGCTCTGGGAAGGCATATGTCCTGCCCCCGAGCAGTGTGACCTCCCCCCAACAGCTGTGACCACCACACTGCCCACGGCCTGGAGCCCTTCTCTCTGATGTGCAGTCATTGGTGGACGGGGTTGGGATACAGTAGGTGCTCAGGAAATGTCTATGAAAAGAAGCCCTGTTCTCAACTCTGCGAATCCATTGCTCTTGAAACCAAAGAGGAGAGGAATTCGGACCCCACCCAGCCACCCACCCAACCTTATCGGGTCTGGGCTTTGGGGAGATTTTTTTTTTTTGGCTTCACTGTGCGGCGACTTGTGGGATCTTAGTTCCCCGACCAAGAATCGAACCTGTGCCCCTAGCAATGGAGGCATGGAGTCTCAACTTCTGGACCACCAGGGAAATCCGGAGGTGGGGGAGGGATTTTTAAATAAAGAAAAAGCTTGAGAGCTGCTGGGCTGGGTTGTCAAGTCTAGTGTGAGAGAGTGAGCTTTAAACCATGGGTCACCCCTGTCTAGACAAATGTAGTTCTTTCCCTTGGTTTCCTGCCAAACTAGGGGTGAGGGTGGGACCCCCACATTAGATCCCAGCTCTCCAAACCCCAGCACCCCTCCCCTCGGCCCCTGGGGAATCCAAAGTCTGTAACGGTCATAGGCCCCTCCTCATGGCTCAACAGTCCACCCAGACCATACGCGAAGCCTTCCGTCTAGAGCGTGAAAACTCCCTGGAATCCTAGCTTCTTAACAAAATATTCAGCCACCACCAAAGACCTCACCTCTCTGCACACCCAAGATTGTAAAAATGGTTGTTGTGTTTAAAAAAGCTAAATACAGATCAGCTTTTTTTTCTGGAACCCCCACCCCAGAAAAATGCTGTGCCTGGGTAAGAGGAGGCAAGAATACCAAAAGGAAGTTTTTTTAGGGGGTTGCTGTTTTCAAGCTACTGCTTCCCCAAGGGTGTCACTTGGAGTTATTGCTTTAAAAAAAAAAAAATGGAACTATTCCTCTACAAACACCTGTGAAATAAATGCTGGAGGCTGGTGGGTAGGGGGTGGTGCAAGAGGGAAGCTGGGCCCATCGGGATGGCCTGGGGGGATCAGGGGAGCACGGAGAAACTGCAGATGGGGCGAGCCCCCCGTGGTGGATACAGGGTGGGAGGAACGGGGTTATGGCGTGGGTCTGACATGTCCCTTCCCTCCCCCTTCCCCAAGAACTGTTCAGGGTGCCAAGGTTGTTGTCCCCAGATCCGGTACAGTTCACGTGTCCATACTGCATGAACCGGATCATCACCGTGATCACGCCGGTCCCAGGCGTGCTCACCTGGCTCCTATGCACTGGCATCTTCGTGGCCGGGTGAGTGGTTCCCCCTCGCCTCCGCCGAGGCCCTGGGCATCCGTGCTGGGAGCCTGCTGGGTTGGGGCAGGGGGCTGGCATGGGGGCTGGCACGGAGGGAGGGGTGGTTTCCTAGCCCACCTTGCTGGCCGGGCAGCCCCAGGGACGGGGTGGGGGGCTCGCAGGCTTGGCTTGGCCCCCGGTGAGTCCCCACTGCTTCCGAGGCTGCAGGTGCATCTTGGGTTGCTGCCTCATCCCCTTCTGCATGGACAGCTTGATGGACGTGAGGCACACGTGCCCCGTGTGTCGGAAAGAGCTCTTCCTCTACAAACGCCTGTGAAATAAATGCTGACTAAGCGACTGTTGTCTGCCCACGTCTGTCTGCCGGGGGAGGCCGGGGGAGTGCTGGCACACAGGAGGTGCCCTGTACTGACTGACCACTGAGGGGCTGACCGATGGCGTGGGTAGTGGCCCTCCCTTCTCAGGCTCCACCCTCTTCTTTCCTTCCTGACTCTTTCCCATCAGACTTCCCTGATGGCTCAGATGGTAAAAAATATCTCCTTGCAATGTGGGAGACCTGGGCTCGATCCCTGGGTCGGGAAGATTCCCCTGGAGAAGGGAATGGCAATCTACTCCAGGGTTCTTGCCTGGAGCATTCCATGGACAGAGAAGCCTGGTTCAGGCTACACTCCATGGGGTCACGAAGAGTCGGACATGACTGAGCGACTAACACTTCTTCCGTCAGTCAAGCTTCGTCGTTTTGTGACGTCTCTGCAACTCCAGCCAGGCAACCTGCAGAGCCGCACCTGCCCTTCAAGCTGGCAGAGAGCCTGTGAGCTCCCCCGGCTAAATCCCACATCCTCTGGGCACTTTGCTCTCTTCTCTACCTGTCTGGGTACCCTTGAGGCTCAGGGCTTCCCTTGTGGCTCAGAGGTAAACTATCCGCCTACAATGTGGGAGACCTGGGTTCGATAACTGGCTTGGGAAGATCCCCTGGAGAAGGGATAGGCTACCCACTCCAGTATTCTTGGGCTTCCCTTGTGGCTCAGCTGGCAAAGAATCCTCCTGTGATGTGGGAGACCTGGAGTGGGAAGAGCCCCTGGAGAAGGGAAAGGCTACCCACTCCAGTGTTCTGGCCTGGAGAATTCCATGGACTCTATAGTCCATGGGGTCGCAAAGAGTCGGACATGACTGAGCGACTTGGACTTCCCAACCTGCCTGGGCCCTCGGCAGCCCGGGCCCTCCCTGCCGCCTCCCCTGTCCAGCAGTGCTGCTCTGGCCACATCTCGTGCATCCTCTCAGCACACCCTGCTGGCCTGCGGTCCCCCCACCCCAGGGTCCTGTCTCAAGCCCTTTCCCTACTCAAGCCGCTCCTGAGGTTTCCATTCTCACCTCCTGTACCCCACGGCCCTCCCCGGATGCCCAAAGGCCCCCCAAAACCCATCAGGTCTCCAAGTCACACCTCTTCCCACCTCCGCAGGTGCTCCTGGTGGCTGAGGCTGGCACGGCCACCTCTCTGCATCCCACAGCCCTCAGCCCCTCTCTGCACGTGCCCTGGGTCCTGTCCCCTCTGCCCTGCAATGATTTCTTTACCTCCCTGCTCCCCTACCCCTCTCTTCCTTAATGGAGGCGAGAGTCCCTGATGGCGTCTCCCAGCTCCCAAGCCTTGACCTCTCCTCCCGGTCCTCCCCGGTGGCCGATGGCTGGCACAGAGTAAGCGCGATGACCAGGAGCAAGAGTTAGGAACTTTGGCTCTGACACCGCCCAGTTAGTACTCACCACCCTCAAGACCAGCCTTCTCTTTTGCATTTTCGTTTGTTTATGTTTGGCTGGGTCGGTCTTGCTTGCTGTGTGCCGGCTTTCTCTAGTCGGGGTGAACGGGGGCTGCTCCTCCTGTGGCTCACCGGTTTCTCCCTGCGGTGGAGCACAGGCTTCAGGAGTCGTGGCCCCGGGGCTTGGTGGCTCTGCGGCAGGTGGGATCTTTCTGCACCAGGGATTGAACCCGTGACCCCTGCACTGGCAGGCAGAGTCTTAACCACTGGACCGCCAGGGAGGTGTATCCTGGGACCAGACTTTTAACTCGGGGCCCCTCTGAGGCCATCTGTGGCTCCTGCTCTGCTGTGCTCCAGCCAGCCAGAACGAAGAGAGACCAAGTGTTCACCCGAGCGTCCAGACTCTGCCACTGGCCTCTCCTGCGACTCCGTGCCAGCTCCCTTCTCTCTCCACCTGTTCCTTCCAGCTCCATCGCTGGCTCCTGGGTCTCTGTCACTTCCCCAGGCCCCAGTGACCCAGGTCCTGGAGGGGACAGGTGGGTTTTTGGGAGCTGGGATGAGGGGGCCAGTCTTCCCAAATCTCTGTTGACCAGTCCCCAGCAAGAGGTTTAATCCTTAGATTCCTTAAATTCCCTTGAGGCTACAGTAGAGCAGCTTTTCTGTCCTGCGAAGGAAGGAAGCCATGCAGGAGGAATCTGGCAAATGCTTAGGACGTAAAAAGGTTCCAAATTGGCTTCTGAGCAGGACCCCTCCTGGCTACCGTGTTGCTGGCCTAGGGGGCGAAGCCAAGTCGGGGATGGGCTGAACGTCACAATGAAGGGATTTTTTTCAAAAAGAATTTCTGTCTCAGCGTGGAAACGTATACATTATGCATGTGTGCCTGTCAGTCTCTTCAGTCGTGTCCGACTCTGTGCGACCCCATGGACTGTAGCCCGCCAGGCTCCTCTGTCCACGGGATTCTCCAGGCAAGAACACTAGAGTGGGTTGCCATGCCCTCCTCCAGGGGATCTTCCCGACCCAGGAATAGCCAGTGGGAAATATGACTCAGGGAGCTCAAACCGGGGCTCTGTGACAAACAAAGAGGGGTGAGATGGTGTGGGAGGTGGGAGGGAGGTTCAAGAGGGAGGGGACGTATATATGCCCATGGCCGATTCACGTTGATGTTTGGCAGAAACCAACACAATATTGTAAAGCAATTATCCTTCAATTAAAAATAAATTTAAAAATAATTTATATCATAAGGCATCTCCCCTCTGTCTTTATTATTATTATTCTAATTTTTGGCCACATAGCACAGCTTATGAGATTTTTAATTCCCTGATTCAGTTCAGTTCAGTCGCTCAGTCGTGTCTGACTCTCCGCGACCCCATGAATCACAGCACGCCAGGCCTCCCTGTCCATCACCAACTCCCGGAGTTCACTCAAACTCATGTCTATCGAGTCGGTGAGGCCATCCAGCCATCTCATTCTCTGTCGTCCCCGTCTCCTCCCACCCCCAATCCCTCCAAGCATCAGACTCTTTTCCAGTGAGTCAGCTTGTCGCATGAAGTGGCCAAAGTATTGCAGTTTCAGCTTTAGCATCAGTCCTTCCAATGAACACCCAGGATTGATCTCCTTTAGAATGGACTGGTTGGATCTCCTTGCAGTCCAAGGGACTCTCAAGAGTCTTCTCCAGCACCACAGTTCAAAAGCATCAATTCTTCGGCGATCAGCTTTCTTCACAGTCCAACTCTCACATATATACATGACCACGGGAAAAACCATAGCCTTGACTAGACGGACCTTGGTTGGCAAAGCAATGTCTCTGCTTTTTAATATGTTATCTAGGTTAACCAGGGATCAAACCAGGACCTCCAGCACTGAGAGCTCAGAATTCTAAACACTGGGTTGCCAGGGAATCCCCCGAAAGGGATATTTTCAGTTTTGCAAAATGTAACAAATATTACTCACTCCTCTTTTCAATTAAAAGGAATTTGCTAGAGAAGGGGTAGAAGTGGGAGAATTAAGAGGCAGAGGAGGATGAGTAGTCAGGTGGGATGGTCACTGAGCTATGGTTTATTCACCAAAACGTGGCAGCTGCTTCCGTCCCTGCTCAGCACCATCTGGGAAGGCAGATGCAGAAGCTGAGGCAAAGAGATGGCCAGTCTGGATCCAGTGACCAGATGGGCAGCCGGAACCTCGGCTCTGCCAGCCCGAGGCTCCTGCACAGGCAGAAAACGTCCAAGAGTGGGACGGTGTGTGTGGAGAGCGGAGACGTGGCGGGGGAGCTCGTGTGGAAGCACCACGTGGCCTTCAGGTGGTTGGCCCTGCTGGGATGGCACTGGCGGAGCGTGTCACACCAGCAGGGGCAAAGGACCAGTAGGGGGATGGATTTCTCTGGATCTGGGTGTCAGCCTCCCCGGAGACGCTGGCGGCTGCCCCTCTGCCCCCTCTCCCCGAAGATGCCCCGGAAAACCTGGGAGAGCACTGAACTCCGGGGCTGGCACCAGCTGCTAGACGGGAAGCTGGCTTCCACATCCAATCAGGGACCCATCTGTTTATGAGGGCACCTCAAGGCATGCAGAACTTCCCCGACCAGGGATGGAACCCATGCCCTCCTCCGCCCCACAGAGGAAGCGCAGAGTCGTAACCACCGGACCACCAGGGAAGCCCCGGGGGCTTTAGGGTTAGATGAAGCATCTGGGCTTCCCTGGTGGCTCAGTGATGAAGAATCTGCCTGGCAATGCAGGAGACACAGGGGATCCCTGATCCGGGAGGACCCCATGTGCCGAGGAGCAGCTGGGCCCATGTGCCTGCCTCCACTGCTGAGCCTGTGCTCTGAAGTCTGGGGATCACAACCACTAAGCCCCCGTGCCGCAACTACGGAAGCTTGCTCGCCCTAGAGCCCAGGCTCTGCAACAAGAGAGGCCGTTGCAACTAGAAGCCCACACGTCCCAGCTGGAGAGTAGCCCTCTGCTTACTGCAACTAGAGAAAAGCCTGTGCAGCAATGAAGACACGGTGCAGCCAAAAATAAACAAATAAATAAAAGTGTGTATGTATATATATATGAAAAGATGAAGCATCTGACACAAACCAGGCATCCAGCCCTGAGAACCAACTTCTCATTCGTAATACATCAGGACGGGGGCACCAAGTGGACCACCTGTCTGTACTGACCACCGGGGAGGCCAGGCAGGCTCACGGGTCAGCACGACCCCAAGGAAAGGGTGTTGACCTGGGACTGGGCAATCTGTGGTTTGGAGGCCCACAGCCCCGCAGAGGCACCCAGGCCAGGCGGGCCACAGTCACCGGGCCTGCCCAGGCCAGGACCTGGACCCATCTGCAGAGCTCCAGCCGGCGGTCTGATCCTGCGCCCATCAGGCAGCCTGCCGGATTTTGCGCAGATCTCCAGAGAGGTCCACGGGCAGGAGCGTTCGGTCCCACGGCCAACACAGTGCTGGCTGTGGGTGGTGTCCCGGACCCTCCTTGACCGGCCTGTTTCAGCCACCACGGTCCACCCACGAGGCCCTGCCTCGCTCCCCAGCAGTGCTCCATGAGCCCAGGGAGCCACTCCAGGCCTCTCTGACTCAGACTGCCCAGTGTCAACTTAAAAAAAAAAAAAATCCAGATTTTTCAGCTTCAAAATCTGTGCACAGGACGTGGGTTCAGCGGGTTTCGGGCTCCCCGCGGCCCAGACCCTGAAGTCTGTCATCCCAGAGCCTCCTCACTTGCTGCCTTGGACGACTGGACCTAGACCACCATTCCCACTTCGGTTTATTTTTTTGTTGCTTTTTAAAAAATATTTATTTGGCTGCGTTGGGTCTTAGTTGCAGTGTGTGGGCTTAGCTGCTCCAAGGCATGTGGGATCTTAGTCCCCGAACCAGGGATTGAACTTGCATCCTCAGCACCACCAGGTGAATTCCTAAACACTGGATCACCAGGGAAGTGCCACCCCTTGATGTCCGAGGCCTCAGTTCTGGGTCCCCAGACCTCACTGTAGACCCAGGCTAGGGCACATGGGAACCCATTCTCTTCCTGAGGCCTCCCCAGGCTCCTTCTTCATCTGAACCGACCTCCGAGGCTTGCCAGTAGGGACCAGGGCTTGGGCTGGAGGAGGCGGAAGAGGTTGGCCCAGCCTCTTTCTCCCAAAGCTCTCATCTTAAAGTGTGGTTCCCCTCCTTCCAGCAGGGAGGCCGGCACTCAGAAAGGGGTGGCAGTGAGTGTGGGTCTCAAGGCCAGCTCTGCACTCAGCAGGCCCTGAGTGCCCAGCCCGGGGGCTTCACTCACTCCCCATTCTGGTCACTTGCCTCCTTGCCGGCATGTGGTGTGCTCCGTGGTGACAGCCGTTATCAGGACACTTGCTCTGGTTTTCCCAACCACACGGCCCCCCCAGAGATGAGACAAAGAACACCCCCACCCCAACACAGGGGCACAGTGTGGCGGGCAGGGCGGGGTGGCGGGCACTGGGGACGCCTCCCGTGGCTTCCTGCCAGAGGCACCGCAGGGTCAGGAGAGCCAAGCGCAGCCGCTCTGCCATCCCATGTATCCGCCGCCTGCCCAGCACTGTTGGGGTGGAATGAACCCCAAACAGCAGCCCCAACCCACGCGGCGCTGGGTCTGAACGGATGAGGGGCCGCCTCTCTGCCGTGGGGAAGGGACCAGGCGAGGCTCCACGGGGCTCTGAGTGCGGGTTCTTTCCCACAGCATCTCACGAACTCCACATGCGAGCTGACTCGCTTCAGTCATGTCCGACACTTCACGACCCTATGGAGCCCGTCAGGCTCCTCTGTCCATGGGATTCTCCAGGCAAGGATACTGCAGTGGGCACTGTCAAACTGGCTCTATCTTGCTGTGAATGGGGCTTCCCAGGTGGCGCTAGTGGTGAAGAATCTCCCTGCCAATGCAGGAGACCTGAGACGGGGGTTCAATCCCCGGGTCAGGAAGATCTACAGCAGGGCATGGCAACCCACTCCAGTATTCTTGCCTGGGAAATCCCATGGAGAGAGGAGCCTGGCAATGCACAGTCAATGGGGTCGTTAGAGTTGGACACGACTTACCAACTAAACCACACCAGGAAAATAAGCCCATGCAACACTGAAAGACCCTACATGGCACAGGTAAGACCTAACTCAGCCAAATAAATTAAAAAAAAAAAAAAAAGATTAAATCAGCGATAAAAACTCACTTTCTGCTACTTCAGCCACATTTCAGATACTCAGTGGTCCCCTGGGGCGTGTGGCTGTCTCCCTGGGCAGGGGCACGGAGCATCCCCGCCCCCGTCACCACTTAGGTCATTCTACTGGGCAGTGAGTAGTCAGAACGCCAAGGCCTAGACTGGCAGAAATGCCAGCACATGCTCAGTTGCTCAAGTCCTGTCCTGTTCTTTGTGACCCCATGGGCTGTAGCCTGCCAGGCTCCTCTGTCCATGGAATTTTGCAGGCAAGAATCCTAGAGTTGGTTGCCATTTCCTATTCGAGGAAACGCTAGTATCACCCACCGCACAACAGGGATCTGTGGTTTGACCTTGGCATTTGAAACAGATGTTTGCAAAGTTTGCTCCTCTAATCAAGGAGACCCTTTCTACCAATGTACTGTTTCTGGTAGTAACAGGAACCTCAAGCCCCTCGAGAACGATACACTGTGGTTCTGGGGTCCCCAGGCGAGGAGTTATTTTCAGGTTCAGCCCCATCCCCACTGCCCCCATTGGTTTTATGAACCTGGACTCTGGGCTGTGTCTGGGAGGGAATGGAGAGAATCGCGTGCAGTGTGTGCTGACCGCCCACACTGTGAAATGGCCTTTGAGAAAAGCCTTTTAATAACTTGGGAGTAAGTTTCAGTGACCCAAGACTATCATCTACTGTTGGCCAAAACCTAAAAAACCCCAATACTTTAAAAATGTTCAGTCGCACACCCGGGGAGTGACTTTCTGCAGGAAGACAGCGCTGCCTATGGTCACTGCAGGGACCCGGGCAGGAAGGCCCTCCTCCAGGTGGAGAGCAGCCCGCGGACACGCTGCGTCAGGTAGGGGTCGCGAGGCCACCTCCCCCTGGGCCATGCCTTTGGCCATTCCCATATATATGGTCATCTTGGTGTACTCGACTCCTGCCTGGAAAACCTTCATCTCTTAAGCTTCAACAGGAGGAGGAAGAGGCGTCAAGAACCCCCAAAACCTTGCCGTTAAGTGACAAAAAGTTCCCCAGGCCTATCTGCAGGGAGAGCTGATGGCTCCCTCAACTTCCACGTCAACTCACTGAATTATCATTTTTATAGAAAATTTTATTCAACATACAACATTTTCCAGCAAAAAGGCAATATACAGGAAGAGTTGGTGTACACCGCTGCTACAGAAACAAACGAACAAAAAATACTGGAAAAGGATGAAAACTAAGTGTGATCTGCTGATTCTATTTTACTGCACTCAAAACTAGACACGCGGCTGGTGTCAGCTCCAAAGGAAACGGCCGGACTGAAAGAAAACCACACACGATGAACGTCGACATCAGTGGGGGCCACTCAGGGTCACCCGACAAAAGCCACCACCTCCTCCCCGTGGTCAATTGTACATGGTCATTCATTAAATATACAATCTCATTTTTCCTTTTTTTCTGCTCTTTTAACTTTTTAACTTTTTTTTATACAAAGTCAACAGCTTGCGAACACCAGTGGGCATACCCTCTTAGCTAAAAGGCCCTCCTTTCTTGGTTCCGTCTATCCCATTTGAAGGAGATGAGTCTATAATTTTTTCACCTGCTCAAATGAACTCTTGAGATCATTAGGTTTGCCCAGAGGCAGCATAGTACACCTTAATTGGATTTGAACAGTGTTTTTTTTTCAATTGAATAAAAAGACCCCAAAATATCTGGTCAAGCCTGTATTCAGTGCATCCGCTCTGCAAATGGGCTGTGGGACGCGGGGGCTGACGGAAGGGAGACGAGTTTATTAAAAAGACCCAGGCAGCCAGGGAGACCCAGGAAGGGGCAACAGGACACCAGTGAAGGAAAGAGCGCTATTTATTAGGTTGTGAGTTTCTCCGTTTCGCCTTTACAGATGCACAAAAGGTCATTGAAAGTATCACTGAGGGAAAGACGTCAGACGAGCCTGAACAGAAGACTTCCTAGCTGCGGGCCGGCGGGCCCCGCGGAGGGCTCAGCCACACCCGCCCAGCGCCACGCCCGCCGGCCGCTCCCCGACACGCTGACAGCGCCTGGCATCGTGGTCACCGTAAAATAACTCTCATTGGCATCCAAGCTTTATAAAAACACCTTCATTTTTCTCAAAAAGGGCAATCAATAGATACAGAGAAGCCAAACTGAACAGCCTCAACAAAATAAAATTAACACCAGCAGCAAATCCTCTTGCTGAAGACGTGGGGTGGTGCTCGCGCACCAGAGTTCTCGGCTGTTGGTAAGGGGCACACCCACCGCAGTCCACCTCGCCCGCCTGCCGGGGAGGAAGTCAGTTATGGATTTTGATGGCCTTTTCAAGGTATGTGTAGCGACTCCTCTTCGGGGCTTTGTTGAAGTGGTCGAGCCCGAGCCACGGCCGAGGGTGAGACATGTTACCTGGTGGGGAGAGGAGGCGCTCAGACCACTGAGCCAGCGCTCAGGCCCTGGGGTCAGGAGAGGCTGAGGGGCCTCCTGAGCAGCGTGGGCCCTGCAGCCAGAACCCCGCACCCCACCAAGGTCACGGGCTCCCCACACAGCAATGTCAGGAGCCCCTGCCACCCCCCTCGCCACCGTGTGACGCCCGCCAAGGTCACCGGAGGCAGGCCACTGTCCCTCCCTGCTCCGCAGAGGACGAGAACCAGGCTCACTCCTCAGCCGGGAAAGGGAGGCCTGGCCCTTGAACCCAGGGCCACCTGCCTCCTGGGCCCTGACGACCTGCGTCTCTGTGGAAGGGCTCTTACCAGGCTGAGGCTCAAAGTCTTTCAAGTTTACTTCATACTCATCTTCGTTTATGTACTGATGTCGGCCCATCATCACAATTGCAAATTTAAACTGACAGACAAAAATGGAAAACTCCGTTAATTCCAAAGAGTAGCAAAACTCACACCTCTGGCAAAAAAAAAAGTCAAGACTTTAGCATCCCACCCGGCAAACGACTTGCCAGTATCTAAGAAGTGTGTACCTTTTCAAACTCCTTTTCCTGGATGTCCAGCAGACTCTGAATCCGCTTCATCACTTCTCTGAAATGCTCGCCCTACAGACGACAAAGGGCGAGTGTGCTCACACGGCTCAGGCCCACCTGTGCGTGGTCCCAGGCTGAGCAGGGCGTACCCGGAGCGGCCAGGCAGCCTGCGGAAGGACGCCTCACCTGGTGTATCCGCAGCAAGAACGGGACCCCGAACGTCCCGAACACCTCCTTGTGGAAGTGAGCCACCGTGATGAGCATCTCGTTCTCCTTGTCAATGTCTACCTGGTCCAGAGGTATTTCCTGGGGACACAAGGGGTGGACGGACGTTGGGTTAAGGCCAACACAGCACTGCACGTTTTAATTCTGAACTCTTGGCTCGTTCCTCCAGCAAGGAAGTGAGGGCAGATTTTTGCCACAAGGGCTCATGAGAATGATGAGGGTTTAAAGTCAGAACAAAGATCTAAACCTCAAAGAAAACACCGCGTTTTAAGGGAGCAAATGATGAATCACTGCAGCTATTGCGGCAATCTCAGCCGCTGTACAGGGCCCAGGTTTCTGACTAGACGCGCTTGGTGATCCACCATTGAAATCAATTTCTAAGAACAAACAAGCGAGGCATTGGGAGTGGGGGTGTGTGTGTGGGAGGTGGGGGGTTGGGGCAGGGGCCTTGGGGGCAGATGGACAGCAGTGACAACTGTCCAACAATATGGACGCACTCATGTCACCAAATGAAGCGGACGCTTGAAACAGTAGCTTTTAGGTCAGGTCTACTGTATCAACATTTAAATTTTCAAAACCTGGGAGAATTAACCCCAGGGACAGCAGCATGTTCTGGGAGTTGCTGTGCGACCTGAGCAAGCCACGGCCCCCACACCTCTGACCAGGTCACAGCAACCCCTGCCCCCCGCCGCAGTCAGAGGATACTCACCTCTATTCGAAACGTTCGACTCGTCGCAGGAGATAAACATTCTAATAGCTCATCTTCTTGATGCACACCAATAATTTTGTAGCTTACAATTTCTAGCAGCCTGTGCAAAGCAAGGAAGAAAATCAACTATACAAACTCAAGGGGAAAAAACCAACAAATAGTTTTCTACGAGGACTTTACTACAAAGTTATGGAGATCTGCTTGTCCTTATGAAGATGTGAAGTGTCAAATTCAGGTAACCGTGGGGAGCAGACAGAACACTGGCCGGGGGTCCCCTCAGAAAGCGTGGTAAGGCCAGTCTGAAGGGGACCCTCGGGCCAGGGCCCGGGGAGGGACCTGTGCAGGCCTTTCCCACAATGGTTTCAGAGTAAGCAGGGTTGGTGATATTCTTCTCACTCGTTAGATAATAAAGGCCTCATTCTTCTGTTAATTTTGCAAAGAAAACATTCTGGGGACCGACAGCCCAAAGGACTGTTTCATCCTCTGTGCTGCCTGGAAGACAAGGTGGTAAGACCAGCACCCAACTCTTGGAAATAAAAACTGATCATCAAATCTGGTGCTTCTTCCCTCGGCCCAAACACGAGAGAAATGGAGGAGAAGCGACCCGATTTCCCAGACACAAGCGAGCCCAAAGTTTTACAGTTTCAGCTGATCATCCTGCTTGAGTTCACTCTTCCTCTGCTTGGCTTTTTCTGCCTGAATCTCCCTTTGCAGTGGTGCTAATTAGTGTCAAGAATTAGGGAAGGAAAAACGGGCGAAAAACTGTCAAATATTTAAATAAATTGGTGCCAAGGACAGAAAAGCTGAGTACGCTGATGATGTGTCAGCGGCAAAGGTAGGGTTGGGCTGGGGCCGCCCCGACCTCCACCTCCGGGAAATACTTGCCTAAGTTTCCCTGATGCCTTCTCGCCAAGCTCCACAGCCTTTTTACATTCCTCTAACAGGTCCCGGACACACCCGTGCTTGTCTGGATATAGTGTTATTTCCTAAGAAATGACAAGATCAAGAATTCAGGGGAACCATGACACACACAGGGCCTGTGCACTCACTCAGCTCCGACACCTCCCCACCAACCTTCATGCAGATCATCCGCCCAGCCTGGGACCCGCCCCACACTGCCATGCATCTATCAAAGGCCATGTTGAGGCAAAAAGCTCACAGTTCCCAGGACAGCTCCTCAGTTCCATAACCGTCACTGAGTCTGTCCAGTTCTCAACACTGTGACAGAGGACAAGGCCCAGGGTGGACCTTGTCTCCTCACCCCGACAGCGGCACACGGCTGACACACTGGTGGTGTGTGGTCCAGGTTCCTCTCCACCCGGTGGGGCCAGAGAGGTGAACGGCTAGGGGTCTGACTTTCCAGAAGAGTCACCTAACACGGAGTGGGGCGCCTGCGAGGTGCCAGAGGAGAGGTTGCCGGCTCCACGGCCGAGCATCCAGGTCCCCGGCGGTGACAACAGTGCCCGACACTGTCACACCGTCACTCCGCTGCAGCCCCGGGAGGGGAGGACAGAGCTCACCCCACCTCCCATCCAGTTCTGACTCTGGGGCAGGGTCTCTAACACACGTTGCGGTTTAGGAGCTTTCTTTGGTTGTTTTAGTTATCAAGGTCTTGTTGTTTAGTCGCTTCAGTTGTGTCCGACTCTTTGTGACCCTACAGACTGTAGCCCAACAGGCTCCTCTGTCCATGGGATTCTCCAGGCAAGAATACTGGAGTGGGGTTGCCATTCCCTTCTCCAGGTCATCTTCCCGACACAGGGATCAAACCCACGTCTCCTGCATCGCAGGCAGATTCTTTTCCTGCTGAACCACCAGGGAAGCCCTTTGACCCTGTTACTAGGAGTTTTTCAAGGCCTAAAGAGAGAGAAACAATAAACAAGCTACAATAAAAATAAAATTTCATACCATGAAAATACTTACCTCTTCCCTAAATTGGCTGTTTAACCATATACACTTAAAACTTCGCCTGTTCTCAAAGTCTGTGATTTTCATCTTAAGCTGTTAAGAAAAGAGAAAGGCATTTTACACCCGTCCCAACAGAAAGCTGAGCCTTCTGTGACCCACGGTATGCTAACTTGGGCTCATACCTGCTGATAGTACAGTTTCTTAGGTTGTCTAGGCTTGAAGAACTGTAGCAAATCTCTTAAAGTACCTTCATAATTATGTCTAAGAGGATTGCCTGGGCCGTCCCTGTAACTACACAAGAAAACAGTACATGAACACAAGGCTTCTTTATTTGCCTAAAACAAACACCCAGGAGTGAGCATCAAAGCAAACCTCCACCCTGCCCCCTCGCCCGGAAATGTGACCCCCACCCCCGGGGTCCTCAGTCCCTGCGAGTCACACATGAACGTCCTCTGCACGGTACATGGAGTCTCGGCTGGGACGGGCCCAGCCGGACACACGGGAGGGAAGGCGTGTGGTCTCTAGAGTAAGGCTGGCTTTAGACAAAGCCGCCAGCTATTCTGACACCTTGGATCAGTGGGGTCAAGATGTGAGTGGTGACAGTCCTATGTCTGAAACTAGGCAAGGCGAGGCGGCCGGCTGTGAGCTATGTCAATCAGGGGCTCTAACTAACGGACGAGCTACGGAAAGCATGCAGTCAGGACCCGACGGCAGGCATCTGCGTGTGCGGCTCACCCTTGAGACTTGAAGAACTGGAGCAGCATCGGGTCTGTGTTGAGCCTCTGGGCGACCGTCTTTGCCACCTGGCGGGGAGCAGAGAGTGAGGCTCCATCCGCAGAGAAGACGGAGCCTGGCGTGCACTCAGCACTGACTAACTGCTTAATGTTCTTGAAGAAATGGGGCATAAGCTCCCGAGATTTAAATGCCCCAGAAATTCACTATTTAACAGGAATAAACTATATTTCTTAGTATGTCTCCATGGGAACAGCATACCTGAGGAAGAAAACTTTAAAAGCACTTTCCACTTTTAATGGAGAGATCGATAGATTTTCTTTAGACTATAATAGCTCACACTTGGCATATTAAAACTGAAGCAAAGCTGCAGTTAAAATCATGATCTCTGAAACCACCTCATGCCAGGGGTAGGGAGGATCTTGACGAGAACATGGCCGTGGCTGGAGGCGGGGGAGTCAGGGGAAACTGCTTCTGGTCCCCCAGCACCGTCAACACCAACCAGCCTGGAGCAGGAACCTCCTGAGACAGTGGACGGCAACCCCTCCTCCAGAACCAAATCTACTACACAGCCTCATCGGCAAGATAGTATTAACCTAAGAACGTGGTCTTCCTGGTGTGGAATCTGAAGGGAGGAGTGTCTGGTCCAATACCTGGAAATAATTCATCCTGTTTGACAGTGTCACCACGAATCCAGGGTCGTTGGGGATCGTTTTATCACAGAAAATCACATCGACACGGTGGTAGAGGTCTCGGAAGTATTCCTTTGCGGTGGGTAATTCACTGTTATCGTTTTCGGGGTCATCCCTGGGAAAGGGGGAGAAACACAGATGATCGAAGTCCAGGCCAAGGTTCACTGTTCGTTTGTTTTAAAAAGGGACCGTCTCCCATGCAACAGTGGCACAAGAGCTGGGGATCTGAACTCAGGCCAGCGTTTCCCAAAGCTGGGAGCCTGCCCGGCCGCCAGGAAAAAGGGACCATGGACAGCAGGTGTGCCCTGAGCGGCACAGGGCGGCTGCTTTCCGCTCCTGATCTCACTCCCAAAAAAGAACGGTGCCCTTTGGACAAGGGGGAGGACTCAGGACGCACGGTGGCGCCCACCCTGCCGGCTGTGTACAGTCCCCTCCCTGACCGGGGCTTGGTGGCCTGGCACTTTCCTTCAAAGGGAGCAGGTCACCAGTAAACCTACAATCCTCACTGTCTGGCCCTTAAGGAGAAGTCTGCCGCCCCACTCTTGGCCCCATGTTCGGGGGCCTCCCCGTGGCCAGGGTCCAGGACTGTTCTGCCCAGCCAGAAGGCTTCAGGAGCCCGGCTGTGTCACCAGGCTGCCTTCAGACCACACACCTGCTGGCTCTCATGCAGACAGACTCAAGCGATTACCCGAGCAGGTGCAGGCTAAGGAATTTCATGTTTTCAGGAAAACACAACATTTTCGCTATTCCGTAAAGACCTCTGTCCCCCTGCAAATAGTTATCACGCTCACTGTCGCCATTTTTAGGAACTAAAAGCAGCCAGTGAGGAAAAAGCTCACCACCCCAACTCCCAAAATCAAGAGGAGGCCAGCTGCGGCCAACACGCTGCCAACACCAAACAAAACGGGACTCAGGGTCTAGAGGTGATCTGTTTTCTGGTTCCAGGACTTTGCATCTTCGTGCAAAGAGAGAAAAGCCCTTCAAAGGGTACATACTTCTGAAACACTATAATGTCACCATCCATTAGCTCATCGAGGGCTTTGTCAAGAGACACGTCATAGTCCTGAATTCTCTCTGTTAAATTCGGTTTAACTTCCTGCAGTGAAAGAAATGGTATGGTTATAACGCAACACCTGTCCAATGTTTAATATAGCCACATGCTGCATGTCCTTTCTCCACACCCAATTCCATTAGCTCTACGTTTTTAATAATAATCACAACACCCACAGAGGGGAAAGTCAGAAGTGGACAGAGAGAATCCTGATTTGACACCACCCCACTTGGCTGTGGTCTTCACACTGCAAATTCAGGGAGAGCCCCACAGACAGGAGCCATCCTTCCCAAATCACCACTGACGTGAGGATTACAGAAAAATAAGGATCCAAACCTCATAGAGGATAAGGCTAGTATCCTGGATAAATCCTGCTCTGTCACACATAACCGGGAGCAAGTCACCTGGGTTCAAGAAAAATAAAGAATCCAAGGCTGTGACATGCGGCGACTTGAGCAAAACCCGCTCAGAAGGCGACTGCAGTCAGACTTACGTATTTTACAGGATATTGGTGTGTAGATATGCCCACAGTAATTCAAGCTCCGTGTTTTGGGATCATACATCTTCAAAAATAACATCACATCATCTGCAAGGTTAATAGACAGGCTTTGTTGGGATCTTCCAGTCAGTGCAATGCTAACAAACATCCACAGTAAGCTTTAGTAACAACTGAAGTGACAGCATGGAGCCCTGACAGTTACTGCGTGCCATGAGGGCTCTCAGAGGCTGAGCCCAGGACTGTAGTGTCATTTCAAACACCACACCCACGGAAGCGCTGCACCTGAAGCAGCAAAGAGAGGAAGTGCAGAGAACGCAGGAAACCGAGTGTCGAGACCTGGTACTTACTAGCTACCAGGGGATACCTGTTCAGGGCTGTGTCTGCGTTTTTGCCAGAGAAGTGGCCACTTGAAGCAACACAAAAGGGTGCACTCAGACCCACCTGTCTCATAAATAAAGCTGTGCTGCAGCGGGGCTCTCTTGCCGAATCTCTGTGGCCACTTAGTTGCTTCAATGGCAGGCAAAGGGTCACGGCCCACAAAGTGCCAAGTATTTACTGCCCGCCCTTGACAGCGACCCTGCTCCATCCCCTGTCATGTGCAGAGCAGGGAACACGACCGATGGCACGTGGCTGCCACCTTCTCCTCACATGCCAGATACTACAGCCCACAGTTGCTCTGACTTGACTTGACCACAGTGATGTTAATGAGCATTGTGGGCACTAGTGAGATTTCTCTGCGACAAAACGCTTAGCCCCGTGTTTAGAACGATGGTCCAGGACTTAACTCTGCCCTCTGGGGGGTGCCAGGCTGGGCAAGGGGGGCACTTACGATCTTTATCAAACTTGGGTAGCGTGGCTCCACTAGCAGCTAGCTCCGGATCAACTGTTTCCAGGAATATCGTCCAGGGGTTTTCATTATCACTGAGCTCAATCATCTATTTCCGAGAGAGAGGCCAGGTTTAGGAGACTTAAATGGCTGAGAGAGACTTGAGTAACTGACAAGTCCAACCCCGTGCCACTGGACCTTAGGCCACACGGCAGGGCCCGCGGCATGCACCAGGCCACCCAGCCCGGCCGCACTCACCGTCTTGCTGCCGTCGGCCTCGTTGTCCAGCATGGCCGGCCGCTTGGTGCCGTTGCTCCGCGCCTGCATGGGCCACAACCGAATCTGATCTTGCGGGAATCCCTGGAAATGGTCACAATTCAATTAATCTAAGTACAATCGGCTTGTAGTTTAATTTGGTATCAAGGTGACGGTTCTATGATTAGAAAGGGGAGAAGTGATGCTGACCCCTCTATCCGCGGGGGTGGGCGGCGGTGTGCTGGCGGCAGGGGAGCCGCTGAGGGCACGACCAGAAGGGAAGGAGCTCAGCAGCGCCACCCCGGGGATGACCACCCACACCAGGGTGGAGGAGGGAGAGGCCCGCCCGCGGGGGACGCACACTCACCATGGTCTGAGAGAGGTTCTGGACAAACTCCGAAAGCGAGGAGTTCTTCAGCACTTTGAACACAGTGTATCGCACTTTTTCTTCATCGTACATGTCATTCCCTTGATGGCCACAAAACTGGTCCTCCGCGACAATCTGCCAAGAGGCGTGCCAACACAGGCCAGGGTTTATACCCAAAAGGCAGAACAGAGCCAGGCCACACACACGGAAGCCAAGGTTCCAACGCTAAGAGCAGGCGACTCGTCCTTTGCCTTCTTCAGAAGACCACGCAGAGAAACCCCAAAGGACCAAGCATGAAATCAGATATTCATTTAGAAAAGACCAAACCGAACATTTCTATGCAGCCATTCTAAACTCATCCGCAACCTTCAACTGCAAGTTCGCCTGGGTGAGAATCCCCAGTTATAAAGCCGGGATGCACACCTACCTTTTACCCAGATAGTCAGTCAACTTGTTACAATTGCCTGTTTTCTAGTTAGTTAGTGTTAGTCGCTCAGTTGTGCCCGACTCGTTGCGACCTCATGGACTGCAGCCCACCAGGCTCCTCTGTCTATGTGATTTTCCAGGCAAGGATACTGGAGTGGGTTGCCATTTCCTTCTCCAGGCGATCTTCCCGACCCAGGGATCGAACCCGGGTCTCCTGAACTGCAGGCAGATTCTTTCCTGACTGAGCTACTAACTGCAACTAAGTCATGAACCAACACGAGCCCTCACCTTCCCCCGACAGCACCCTCCCGGCCCCTGCTCACCCGCCGGTCTCCAGTCCCTGGCCCTGGCCCATTTCATGAACGCTCGCACGTACACCGCTGCCCTCTCTGGCAGCTTGAGTACCTCTCCCATCCATCCAAGCCGCCCCCTGAACTGGAAAGAATACTCCGAACAGTCAGGGGACTGGCCCGAGTTTCCCCTCGGCTGCGTGCTCACGGGGCTCGCCTGCCCTGGCACCTGTACTCGGGAGCGAGCCCAGGTCTGTGGAGCTGCCGTGCCGGCTGGAGGCTGACCTGCACTTGCATGTAGAGATGGGCCTCCTGCCGCTCCTTCCGCTTCTGCGCCTCGATCCTCTTCTCCTCCTGCAATCGTTCTACCAACTGCTGAGGGATGTCCTGGTCGGTGACAGCTTGTAAAACCTCACCTGGGGGACAAAGAAACCCGCCTTCACCTCTGTGCGTTAACGCCGGCACGAACAAAGCCCTCCTTTAGGGTAGTGCCGCTCTCCACCCTCGGTCCACATCCAAACCCACGGGCCCACGCCAGCTGCTCCCGGGCGATGCCGGGAGGGAGGCAGGGCAAGCCGCACGCGTCTGGACCGGCGGCTCGAGCTCCGGCCCGCGGTCAGGAGGGGAGCTGGCTTGGCGAGGGCAGCGCCCGGCGCACTCACTGAGCTTGGACTCGCGGATGTAGACCAGCATGTAGGCGTTGGTGCAGTGCCGCACGGACAGGTCGTCGTCGTGACCCCCGTAGTTGTGCTCGATGGCCTCCTCCTTCGTGCACCTGGACACGACGTCGTCATCAAACTTACACCACTGTGACGGGAACGACAGGGTAAGGGGCACGAAGGAGGAGGTGGCGTCTCCCTGAAACACCTCCTCTGCCGCGGCGACCTGCAGAGACTCACCAGCGCCCTAGCCTTCCTCGTCCCAAACTCGGGGGAAATTGCTGACGTCCTCCCACAGGCAGTTTTTAAAGGTGCCCAGATAACAGCCCAGCTTCAGCTCAGGCTCCATCTCAGTCCCCCGGGCACTAACGCCTATGGCTCCAGGTTCTGCACTTGGCTGTGGGGGTCCCACCATCAAATACCCCCTGCATGAACTAGCAGGGCTCAACCTGCTCTGTTCCTCGCTGGGCCTGGACACAAACCCCCAGACCCACATCTGCTCCTCCTGGTGAAGGTCACGTGATGGGATCCACGTGAACCAGACAAAGTCAGCGCATTCATTATACATGTCACATGCAGGAACATGCATTGGTTGCCGCCCCACCCTCGAGGGCCACAGATGATAACTGTCAGACAAAAATGGATCTTGTCAGGTCCAACGTCCAATACTAAGATTGTATATATAAAGGACAATCACAACTTAAATCCACTTTGAAAGCATCAGCAGTTAACACAGATCAGAAGGTGCAGACACGTCAGAGGCCAAGAAGGAATCCTTGGCCGCCAAGACCAAGTCTGAAGTGAGCGTCGCTGAATTCCCACACAGCCTCCTGACCACCCCACCCCCTGACCCAAACTTACTTTGCCATCCCCCTTGGGGTTGAGATAAACCACATAATGTCCACCATGATTATCTCCACTGTGAACCAGGACCGCATGAAGAATGTAATTTGCAGGGTCTTTAGGATCAGTTTTTTGCAAAAATTCATCAAGTGGTAACTGTTCAGGGAATTCAAACCTATTTAAAAACAAAAAAAAAACCCAAAAAATACTTAAATACTGCGACAAAACACACTGCCTTGCCTAGGGAGCAGGCATCTCCTGGAGGACTGCGGTGGAAAGCAGAGCCTGCCCCACCACCCTCAGGGACTCGGGGCCGGCATCATGCAGTGTATGCAAGTACTCTGCAGGCATTTTTCTCAAATTGAGCCTCAGATCCCAGAAATCAGGACTTCCATGTGACAGCTCATGACATGAAAAAATGTCGGCAACGGATTCTAATAAAACCAGGAAGAAAACCAAGGTGAGGGCCCAACAAAGCTCCTCGGCAGGTTGAATGGGCCTGCAGGCCGCTGGTCTGTGAGCTCCACCCTCTCAGGGCCCACGGTGAGGGGCAAGGACAGACTAGCAGGCCTGGCTGCTGCAGACAATGTGGTCGAGCTGTGCCCTCCCCCGAGTCTGGGGGTGACTGGCCAACGTCCAGGAGGCCAGTTACTGTCAGGCTGTACCCTCTGACCAAGGGGTACAGAATCACCGCTCTGAGTTCTGTCTTCTGAACCAGACGAAGCTGTGTGGGGTACCAAACTCTTACAGGTGCTTTAAGGGTCTAGAAAACACATGGGGTGGTGGTGGGAGCACACCCACTTACACCGGCACCCCTGACAATTCCAGCATATTCTGCAAGTTGATAGTAACCCAGAGACAACAAATCATTGGAGAATCCTGGGTAAAGCAATAGAGGGATATCAAGCCCCACTTCTAAGGCAAGTAGAGCCTGAGCAGCAGAAAGCACCCTCCCAGGGGCGTCATCTGCCTGAGGGTAGACAGAGAGGCTCCCTGAACAGGAGACATGGATTCACAGCCCCTGAAGCCATCCCTTCAAAAGTGCAGATCAGACTTCCCCGGTGGCCCAGTGATTGGGACTCCACGCTCCTAATGCAGGGCACATGGGTTTGCTCCCCGGTCAGGGGAAGATCCCATGTGCCATGAGGCTTGGCCTCCCAGTGCACCACCCCTTCCACCGCAAAAAAAGTTTATCCCGAGGTGTCTGTCTGGGGACACCTAGGCAGAGGGGAAACCTAAACAAATGAGAGATGAGACTGAGAATACAAAGATTTAACAAGGCACCGAGACTAACCCCCTGCGTCAGGATGCGGGGTACATCTTAAGTCTCACAAGCCCACTCTAGATTACCTATCATTGATCTTGATGTTTTGGTCCGTCTGAGGATCATACATAAATCGCATCAGTTGCAGATGTAACACTGGTGGCAACGTCAGGAATTTCACTCCTTTTTCTGCCTCCTGAACATTGAAAAAGAAACGCAGGCTTAGTTCACCTCCGGTTACTTCTCCCAGTCACCAAAGTGACAGCATTTCACAGCAGGATGGGGACGCGTGGGGGACGTCTGCGGGGGAGGCAGGTAGAGGGGCCTTTCAACGCCCTACGTGTGAGATCTCCTCTCAGTCTGCATCACACCATCTTACTGCCCAGCGATGGGGACGGGGAAGGAAACCCAGGCTCAGCCACGTGCTGCCCTAGCAACACAGTCATTAGACACTGAAATTCTGGAGAAGTGTGAGAAAATCAAATGGAAGAAAAGGGCGTGGTCGGGGCTCAGGAAAACTGCCTGTGGACACCATCCTTCCCCAGGGTGCTCAGTGCTGGCCGTTCACTCCCACTTCTGAACACACTCCCTCTTGCTAACAACAAGGTCCCCTGCCCGCTGGCACAGCCTCTGCCCAGCCCCTGCTTCACTCCCCCGTTTCTGCTCCGCCTTGGCCAGCTCTTTCCTCTCTAAAAGCAGCCTTGGCCGAATCCAGCCACCACCAGGCCATCAGCCCTTCTTTCTGAGCTGTGAACCTTACTTCCAACACCAGTGAGGAAACAACCCCCTGGAGGAACGGGTATCCACAAGCAGCCACACCTACGTGGCAAGGTTCTCTGATGTACATTCTCGTATTTAGAGAACAGGGTTCTGGGAAGAAAACCAAAAACCCAGGAACCCACTGCCATGCAAAGGAATGGCATGGTTTTAGTACCACTTGGGAGAATAATAGAAGGATCCTGTTTCTTGGCCACTGTCTCCGGAGACTCTGATTCTAATATACGTATTACTCACCCAGACCCCAAAACATTCAGTGTGGTAAGGGCAGTTCTTTTGACTTGTGTTTCGTAAGCATAAACAGCAGCATGTTCCCTAAGAGATCTACACTCCAGCACCCCGAGTGGCCTGACCCAGCAGGAGGACAGCAGGTCTCCGGCTCACTGCAACACGGGTTTGCTCTCACACACAGTGAATTAGCAAGCTTGGTAAACGCAGGACAGTCTGGAACACTCATGAATGAGCTGAGCCAGTTGGTCGAGATTATGAGGCCGGATGGCTGGACCCCTGTGGAGGCTTCTGATCCACCAAGCAGCCTGACTGGCAGCCTGCACAGACCACAGGCCACACCCTGTGACCGCAGACTGTGGCTGGGTCACACCCTCAGTGCCCCGCAGAGTTCCTGCAAGGCCGTGTGGCAAAGAGGTGGGGACACTGAGCGCTTGTGCAACAAACAACAGAAATGCGCTCCTCATGCTGGAAGCCAGGATTCTCAGAAAACTAGCAAAAAAGAAAGGCAAAGCACCACTGCTACCAGCCACCGAAACGGGAGTCCCAGTGACTGAGCAGCTCTCCCTGTGCCCGGGAGAGACGGGAGAGTTCCGAGTTGGAGGACGTGGTGAGGTCAGGGGCAGCGTCAGATGGAGTGGATGGGGCAGGGTAGTCGGGTGATGGTCCGGCCTCCGATCCACAGAAGGCTCAGCCACCTCCTGCCCACAGCCTCCCCAGCCAGGCATCAGCGACACGACCAGCTCTCTGCTATCACGTCTAGACTGAGAAACATGATCCTTCCGCGTGCTCCACACCAGCAGCGTGGACAGACTCTAGTGGGTCGCGGTTAAGCAAGGGGTCTGAACATAGAGCGCAAGGACTGGAAGGGACACCAACCCACAGTCTCAGTTACCTGCAGGCCGTGCTCCCCGGCGTCATATTTATTGTCACCATCCAGCTGTTCTACCGCCACGTAGTCCACAAATGATTCAAATACTTTCGAGAGAGAGAGAGAGGCAAGTCAGCCAAAGTTATCACTGAAGCTTCGATTATAACATAGCCAACCGCTCAATTCAGGTGCCAGAAAGGAACGAAAATATCAACAACCGCAGCTGTGAACACGAACTCCCAGGTCTGCGCCTTCACTGACCCAGGGAGAGGTGTATACTCTTAAGCAAACTGAGGGTGCTGCTGAGTTGGCCAGGAAGTTTGTTTGGGTTTTTCATAATATCTTACAATATTATCTTATGATAACATGGAGTAAATGTTTTATTAATAACAACATCAGTAACATTAGAAACAGCAGAGAACGCGGCCACGTGTAACTCTGAACAGTAGAACCTAAATTTAAAACATAAATGGCAGTGAAATAATGGATGAGTTCACTGACTTGACGGGGGAGTAATTCTCCCACAATATCCATGCACATCAAATCATGATGAATACCTGCTACCCCTTTATGATGGCGTCAGTTACACCACCATAAAGCTGAAAAGGAAGAACCCAGCATTCATCCAAGGATGGTAACCAATGGACCAGCAGAAGAGTCTAGAAACAGGCCTACACAGATACGCAGGGCTCACCGCTGACAGAGGGGCAGGGAGAGCACCTCGGGTCCACACTGACCCCAAGTAGAAAGGAATTGCTCTGGGTGGGTTGGAGATCAACAGAAAAGAAAAGAATTGTCTGATGACTTCAGGGAAGGCATTCTTAGGCACAAAAAGCAGAGTGAAACACTGGACTTCACGATTATGAAATTCTGTTAAACAAATGGCCAGATGGAAACAGCAAAAAAAGTGAGCCCCAGATGCAGGAAGAGCCCTGCAAACCCAGCCCAGCGTCCAGAGCCCACAAGGAACTAGCCTCACGGTGGTTGTGATAGGCAACAAGCAGCGCCGCCCCCCACCCGGCACTGGACTTTATTACAAGGGCAACAACCTTCTTCATACGCTGAGTAATGGCAGTGCGGGACCCCCGCGAGCCCTCCAAGGCCCCAGCTCACTGCCTGGACCTTCCAGGTGGCAGCGCTAGGGAGGGAAATCCCAGAATCTGAGCGAGTGTGGGGATTACAGGGGCCCCAGGCAGCTGGCCTCTGCAGGATGGAGGGCCCAGGAGAGCCCAGGTGACATGCTGAGGCTTCTCTGAGAGCCTTGCTGAGCACTGACCAGGGAGGGACAGTCCCCACAGCTCACCCGGCCTGAACAGCCCTGCTCCCTGCAGCCACAGTGAGAAAGCCCCACAGGGACGGGACCTTGGGCAGAAAACCTGCCAGATACTGCCTCAGTTGTGAGGACAACTGAACCCCACGGCTGCAGCAAGAGACCACGCTTAAATAGGCCTCAAAAGCATCAACTATCTCCATACAACTGAAATGTGCCCCACGACAGAGGTGAAGAACAGCCAACACCCGACAAGATAAAAATCACAACAGCTGGCATCTGATGAAAGATGACTGGACAGGCAACGGGGCTGGAACTCACAGCCCGTGATGAAAAATGAGTCTACGGAGACAGATCCAGAAATCACAGGACTAGCAGATGCGGACATCAAGCTACCGTGTCCGCACGTTCCGGAAGATATCCAAATCACCAATGAGTGTTTTTTGAAAAGGGGAACTCTCCCTGACTTCTAGGCAAATGCAAATTAAACCCAAGACAGCACCATCTTCCACCATCCTGATGACTAACTGCTCTGGAGTGGATGTGGAACAAGTGCTCATACCTTGCTGAGGGGTGGCAGGGATAAACGGCTGCATCTGCTAAGCTCAAAAAGAATGGTTTCCAAAGTCCTGCGTTATACCCCCAAAGCGGAATACTACACAGCAATGAAAATGATCAGATAACTGCTGCCACAAGTGCACGGAGGCAACGCTGAGAAAAAGCAAAGCAACAATTACAAGACTATGTCCTACGCACTCCCGTCCTTGTAACATAATCCAGCAAAGGCTGTTAGAAGCCCAGTTTCCCAGGAGGAGGGGCAGGCAATGAGAGCAAAGGGCCAACCTCTTACTTAATTAGTAAACGTTTTAGTTTCTTGACCTGAGTGGGATTACCTGCCCGCGTTCATGAGGTACATTCATCATTTGGGCCATTTTCTCTATAGTGTACTTCAATAGGAACCACTTGCATCAATGAAGCATTATAATGAATTATGAAAAGGTCATGCTATATGTACACAGAACTTACTATTTTTCTTTCCTTTTATACTTAGCTGGATATCATAATAGTCTTCTCTTCTATCAGATCGGTAGTCTACTTCTTTACACTGGATATAAGACTACAAATAAGGAGAATAAGGTGGCTTAAGCATTCGGCGTCAACATACGAACACTGAGAAATTTTTACAAATCCCTCTTTAAGACTGGTAACGACGTACCACCATCTTGCCTCTGAACAGCTTAGGTATGGTGCCCTCTACACACGTGCCCTTCATCTTGTTCTCCACGTTGTCCAGCAACTGGAAGAGAAAGCTTCGGCTTTCAGACAATGCTGTGCTTCAGCACTGTGCAGTACTTTGAAACATGACTAGGCAACTTCAATGGTCAAAGAAATTCTAGACTATAAATATTATGACCTTTAGCATGCAATTATCAAAAACATACAAAATCTTCTTTCTTGGTTGGATATTTACAAAAATAACTACATGCAACAGTTGAGATTAACCCTCTAGACAGCCTTTGGGATGAATTAGTAATTTGTAGTGCCTTTAGAAGCATTGTTTATATTCATTTTTACCTCTGTGGAAAAGCATGTGAATTGAGCACTAAACTTAACTCGCATTGGTCCACACCAAGAGATTAATGAGGTTGAGCCTGTCAACAGGATTGACTGGTTTGTCCATGGATATTTAATGAACTGGATTCAATCCAGCTAGTGCTGCAAAAAAGAAAACACACCTTGCCCAGCCAATCACCTTGAATTGCCATTTTGTGTGTGTGTGTGTGTGTGTATGTGTGTGTGTCTCGCATCACGACTGGAAGAGTGGGTACCTGCTAGTGACTAGAGGCTGTTTGGGGGAGAATCACCCACATAGAAGTCTGCCTCAACCAGGACTTGTTTCTTGGGTTACTAACTGGTAGATTACACCAATTCAACAAAGTAACAGTCCACTACCTATACTGTCTCCCCTCACACTTTCCTACCAAATCATTTTTCAGTCTTTCTGGCCTTTAAATGAGATACGTGCCATCTTTTCTTTCTAGCCTAGTCCTGGTCCTGAATGAAGATGGGCATAACTGGAAAACAGTGACTAAAGTAGGTCTGAGGTTTTGTTTGGTAACAACTTCTGACAGTGCTTCGAAATATGAAATGTAAGAGGAAAAAAATTACGGCAGGAAACTCACCACTCGACAGAGCTCTTGAACATCATGTTGCATGAAGCTATCTAACGTTTCCCACCTTAGAAAGATAAAATGAATGTACACTGAAACTTCTAAATTTCACAAAAGTTAACAAACTAAACTCTATCACCAGTCATTATTCTTAAACTAATTTAGAGAATTATTTTGGGGGGTTATAATTCAAAGCCAAGTTGAATTTTATCCGGACACCAAAACACTCACAACTTTCTCTTGTTCTGAACACTTTACTGCATGGGGAGGTCGCGTTTGCAAGTAAATGCACAGAAAGCTTGAAGACCATTGCCTGTCCTTTTCCTGACAGGTAAACCTAAGTGGTGCATTAGTTCAAGCAAAATTCTAAAAGCCTCCATTTACAAAGAGGTCAAACAAAGAATACTGGCAAAATGCCCTGACACGACGGCATGCCTGTGCTCTGCTCTCAACCCCTCTGCGTCCACGAGCTGGAAAGGTCTCCCCACACGCACCCGAATGACTTGGTCAGCTTCTTTGTTCCTACAGGCTTGTCGCTGTGCTGCAACTCGTAGAACACTCTCTGCAAGGCTAAAGGGACACTTTTGGATGAATCGTCGCCCTCTGTCGGCATCATGTACACAGCCTAAAAGAAGCAATTCACAAGGAAAAATGGAATCTGATGTAAGAGCATCATTTCTACCACGACGACTAAGATAGATGGGAAGGGCTTCTCAGCATCCCCCCAAAGAGCCAGAATATTCTTCCAACAATCATGGATGTTTTTACAGACAATCTAGAAGTTACAAGAAAGTGCAAAAACAATTTAAACATTACCCATAGCTTACCATTTCTATTTCATACTTAGAGCAACATTTTTTAACTTGACATATGAACAAAAAAAGTTGATGAAACCCTCAATGCTACTGAAATTATCCACACTCAGCCTCTGATCTAATCCTATCAACGTAATTACTGCTTCCTGGAAGACTAGTGCGATGCAAATAGGAGTGCCAGCAGACCCGCCAATGGGTCTGTACTGTTCTCACAACCTTCCTAAAGTACAAGTAACTATCCTGTTAGATTTTACGTTTTATCTATAAAAAGTAAAAAATCAGATTACTGGCCAGTAGTCTTTCAACTCATCAATTTCCATATAAAACTTTTCATATCTTGCTACTACTGACTTTCATATTAAAAAAATAAATAAAGCTTGATTATTTCTAGCCTAATAAAGTTAGGCTTGCTGGCTGTACTAAGCTTTTCATCACGCCACTTGGCTTCACAAGTGTCTGAACACCAAGGAATGAAGTTACGTGTAAGCATGTGGCAGGGCCCTCCCTGGTGACAAGCCTGGGGCTGGGCTGTTCTTGCTCCAGAGCCCTGCAGAGAGAAGGCAGGCTGGGGAAGGCAGAGGGAGAGAAACACCAACCATTTACCTTGCGTAGCTGGTTAGTGAAAAATAAAGTCTGCAGCAGGCTGTTCATGTAGCAAGTTGCTCCCTGATTCTTTAAGCCGACGTAGCCCGTGTGCTTCTTTGAGTCCCACCTACAAGACCAGTTTGAGGTTCAGGAAAGGCTGAGCCCCCACACTTCTGTCACGTGTGTGGGTGGCGTGGCTGGGGCCGGCTGCCCTGCGCAACGACCTCCACCTCCTCCTGACACGGGGTGACCTCCAAGCACCCGCCTCCAGGGGAGTAACTTGTCGCCAAGCCAGGAGTCCTGCTGCCCCAGCTCCCTCCAACGCCACCCGTGTGGTCCACTCAAGTGCGGGGACCAGGGGGAGCCCGGTCTGACTGGAGCGGCTGCATGGCCATCACGTACCCAGAGCACTGCTCCCACATACGAGCTGAAATCTACTGCGATCAGACTGGTTCCCTCGCACACGCGTAACACACACGTGTAGTCGGTACAAGGCGGAAACCGCCGAAACCCTCTTTTCTGCAGTTTCAAACACACAGGCGAGGACAGCTATGCCAACAGGATCAGACCTCAACTCCCAGAGCCTTTTCTCTGGAGTCCGTTGTATCTCTGGCTGCTTAGGACAATGAACAGTCTGCAGCACCCCCACAGCCCCCCGCGGTAACAGGAAGCAGAGGAGCCCTCCCTCTCTGCACAACGCGAACGTGTGGCCAATGCTAGACGTTTCCTGTGAGGTCAGCGTTGGCAAAGACTCTGCCGCTGCGGGTATTAGGTTTTCTTGAGTAAGACAGTTTTGACTGCTAAGTCTGAAAAACCCAACCTGCTGTATCTTTTTTAGTTAAAAAGACATAAGTATAAGGGGACACGTTTTTAAAATGAGGGCAAAAAAACCCCACAAAAAACTAGAAATATTACCTTGTTGCCCACCCTTGACCCCGGATATGTGAATATGATTCAAGTGTACAATTCAAGTGTGTGTTTCAAAAAGGAGAGTCTGATTTCTCTAAAAGTAGCCCAATTAATATGAAAACCAACAAATCTCATTTGTTTTTTAAAATTCCCAGTGCCACCAAGCCACCCAGGTCAGTCTACGCACTCTTGCCAGAGGAGGGCCACGTGGGGAGAGAAACACACGGGAGCGGTCAGGGCACCTGAGCTCGCCTCGTCCCTAGACTGCACTGCGCTTCTTCAGTTCTTGGCCTCGGGACACCCGTTCAGCTCCAGCCTGATGCCAACGCGCCAGCTCAGCCTCCGGTGGCCCTGCACACTCCCGACACCCTGCACATTCCTCTCCCTTCTTAACAATCAAGGACCCAAAGCTACATATTCTTCAAGGACAAAACCTTGCTCGTGCACACAGCCCTCCCAGACCTGGGACAGGAGCCCATCCTCCCAGCTCCCCACCCTCTCGCCATCATCACACGCATGGTGCTGCCCAGCCCTCCAACAAAATAACAAGCGCATATGCTGGCGTAGTCACTGTTACTAACTCCTCTGGCCAACCGGTCCCCAAGTTCTTTGAGGCTGTAAAACCGTGGCTGCCTCGTTCCCCACAGTCCCAGTCCCAGACCCCGACCCCAGCAGCATGTCTGGCTCATGGGACTGTACTACTCGCTCAGTCGTGTTCCACTCTGTGACCCCACGGACCGCAGTCCACCAGATTCTTCTGTCCATGGGATTCTCCAGAAAAGAATACTGGAGTGGGTTGCCATGCCCTCCTCCAGGGGAGCTTCCTGACCCAGGGATCAAACCCGGATCTCCTGCATTACAGGTGGATTCTTTACCATCTGAACCACCAGCGAAGCCCAGGCTCATAGAAACTGCCACACAAAGGCAACGATGTGAAGCTGGCACACAGGCCACGGGGCAAGCACAGAGAGGGTGCGTCTCTGCTGACACAGGCACCTCTGCTCGCTCCTTTCACTACAGCACCCAATCAAAGGAAAACTTACGCAACTCCATGGGGGGCGTCTGCCTGTACAAAGACTTCAAAAGTAACTTTGTCATCATCAATAAATCCTTTCTCAGGATCAGTCACTTCCTATAAAAAAAAAAAAAAGAATATCCAAATTGCATGAAAACACATGAATGCTCGCTTCATTTCAATTACCCTAGTGCCCGGTACTTAACAGATTAAAAAACTACTTTTTCAAAACACAGAAGTTGTGCTTTCTAGTTTTGCTGTGCTCTGGCCTGTTTTCAACAATGTTGTCCTCTGAATGAAATCAGCCAAAGTCTGGATGCCTCCTGGAGGAGTGGGGGGAAACCACATCTCAGACCCAAGACCTCCATGTCCACTTAGCAGGCAGGGTCCAGGGAGGCCACCAAGAACACTTGAGAGAGCTGAGCAGGGCGTTCCTACATCCTACTGGCCTCTGCTCCTGCAAAAGCAGCCCCAAAGCGCTGACACGAGAATTCACTGCTTACCGGAATCTCCCCGCACCATGCCTGCCTGGTATTATTTTTCTTAAAGGAAATCTGGCCTATCTAAAAAGCGCTAGACTACCTTACCTTACAAAGTCTGATCAAACACTGGCTGCTGAAAACCTCAGCAAGGAATCAGGAGGAAACCTGTTTTCAGTTACCTAACCAACTCGCAGAGCAAATGTTCCTGATTCTGAAATGAATGGATAGAGGAGCTGAAGAATCAGGAAGCAAGGATCGGGGCTCAGATGATTCAGTCTGAATAACTTCTACTTACGCTCCAGGCCATGAAATTGGAAAATCCCCAGTCGTTCTCTTTATGGAAGAACAAGTGACTGATGCGCCGGCTGAACGACTTCTCGTCATCTCTGTAGTTGATGATCTTCAGCACCGCCTGCGCGTGACAGGACCAAGACCTGTGCGAGGAGGGCGACCTGAGCCTCAGTCCACAGGCTGACCCACACCGACCCCGTTTTTAAGAGCACACAAAATCGCCTGTGTCATTTCCTTCTTTTTTTTTTTAGATGGAATAAAGGGCACACATGTCGATCTTTAATGAAGAAAGAAGTGAAAGAGGGTCCCGGGGTGCCCCTGTGTAGTTTGGAGGGATTTCAGTCTACGTTTTATGTCTTTTTGATTTCTAAAAGGCTTCAAGCTTTTTATTGATATCTATAAAACACAAGCGTTTGAACTTCAAATAGTGTCCTGAGATTTGACAAGAGAGACGATAGCTTTTTGGTCAGATACTATCTGACCAAAGTAGTTCTAGTATCTAATACGGTGGGGCTGCTTGAAAAGCACTGAAGAATGAGAAAGCTGTCTGGTTGTTAGATGAACAGACCTAAAACTCCAGGTTCCACAAGTGTCACTCCTGCCCCTCCCGTGGGGCTGAGAGGCTCCCGGGTCGGGCTGTCCAGGGGGCTCCGAAAAGGACCCCACCATCTGGGAACGACTGCAGGTGCAGACGTCCGGGGCAGACTGCACGTTAAATGCTTGAGGCCCAACTCAGAGCTCACAGAAGGACAGCTTCAAATGACCTCTGACATGACAGCAGACTTGTGAGCACAAGGGCGGCGGCTGCTGCCCGCTCGGGCCCCCTGTGCAGGCTGCGCCCGAACCACCTGCTGCTCAGGCTCAGGCTGTCTGCCGGACTAAACAAATCCAGCCCAAAGGCTCGTCCGATCAGGTCAGATCGTAACGTGAACTGAACACAGAAGTAAAAACACAGCCGAGGCCTTGACTGCTCCTTAAAACTGGCTTCTGAAACACTCAGGAAAAGAGGAAAAATGAAAGGAGCTGGGTCCCCCGGGGCCGTGGCAGACCGCTGGAGCCAGTTCGGGAACACCTGCATCAAGGTGCCGAGGGCCACGGTCTGGGGGCGGCAGGGAGGCGCGGGCCAGGGAGGCGGCCTTCTCCTGGGCCGGTCAACGTGGAATGAGGCAAGGAGAAAGAGTGAGCTGGGATCCCCTCGAACAATCGCTCAGCAAGAGTCTGGTCTTTAACTTTCCAAATAACCCACAGAATCAGTTAACATTCAGTGTGGATGTCTGCCTGGAGAGTTTTCCTAAACTATCGTCTTCCCCTCTGGCAGTTACTGGTAGAATAAGAATTATGGTAGTCCAGAGAGGCCCTAATTCCGTGTTCCACGGGCAGGTAGATTCTTACATACACAAAGTTTAGGGTTTTATTTGCAGGAAAAATATATACCTTTTCTAGTTTGGAGATAATACCTACCAGTGAGTTTTTAATGAGGGAAATGTACTGAATCTAATTGAAAATCAAATTGCTATGTAGAGGCAGCAAGGAAATTCACAGAGAAATCCAAAATTCAAAGAGGTCAATCTGGCTTATAACTAATTGTGGATTTGTAATTGCATCATTTAAACTGTCTTACGTGGAATCAGATTCAGCATTGCACTGGAGAAAGAATCCTACGCTTTTTTGGTGTGGTCTGTCTGGATAAAAGCGTGGCATCACCATAATCTTCCACGGCAGATTTCGCACAAAACACGGAGGGCTAAGGACCGACTCACTCAGTCTGCTGAAGCGCTCGACAGTGAACTGAAAGGTTGCCTCGGAGCGCCAACTCGTGTCTGCAAGAGAACGTTTTGTCAATCACAGGGCCCGGGGACCGTCGGACAACACTGAAAGCAGGACAAACCTGGGATAAACATTCTCTACAGTGGCAATTCAACTGCTGAAGCCTAACTCTCTGGGGAAAGGAAAGCATCATCTCCAATTTAGTAACAATCTAAACTGTGAGATGACATACAGTTTGTGTGAATGAAACCCCAGACTCAGAGGGCCAGCAACACACACCTGCCTTCCCACCAGACCGGCTCAGTGTGATTAAGAACGTCTACTCTATTCTGTCTTAATTCCCAAGTAATCCGCAGTGAGTAGAGAGGCTGGAGGAAAGGAATAAACTTCTGTCACATCTGTTCAAGGACAGGGCTTGAGGAGGGAAAGAAAAGGGCTTGAGACCTGGGCTGACTGTAGAGAAGAGACATGGATTTGCAGGCAAACAGGGCCTTCCGAGGAGTGGGGACAGCCATTCCTGTAAGTGCAGCACTGCTTAGAGATAAGACCATTCCTAAGATGTGAGCTGAAAACAAACGTTAACTTCATCAGCTCACCATTGTGGTGAAATAGCACACTAGATTCTCTAAGGGGAAATATTTGGGGGGGGGGAATGAATGAAGAAACTGGTATTCCTTTGGACATGAACAGAATGAACTGTTAAATTTACTCAGCAAGACCAAAGGCCAACTTAAGAAATCAAGGTTTCCTCCAATAAAAAGCAAAGTATGATAAGAATTAAACTAAAAAGTCACATTTTGAATTCCAGCCTTTTCTGCTGGTGAGTACTCATTTCAAGTGACCCTAGTCAGTGAAAACCACCGCCAACAGCCCGTCAGCCTTCTCCAGCTGTCCAACCCCCACCCAAAAAAACCCCATTACCAGGCCAGCACATAAGAAAACTGGGAGGACAAACTGCTACACAACTTTCCAAGCAGTTCCCTGCTCTTTATGAGCCTGTCTCGTGGCAGGAGGGGACAGTTCCCTCTGCAGGAGGTGCAGGGGCCGAGGGCCACACGTGACCTACAGAGTAACAGGAGGGCCTTTCCTGGCTAAGCAGCAGGGGCTACTTTGTCACCCCCGAGCCCAGGCACAAGTGGGGTTCTCAGGCCTAGGGAGAGTGTGCCAAGAACTCGCCCAGGCCCTCCACGCTTCACTTCTCTGCACACAGAAACTGCCTCCACTGTGGTTGAGTTTGTTCTTAAGAAAACATGTCCATCAGTCCTCATGAGAGGGTAATATTCTTTACCAAAGAAAGAAAACCCCAAAAGATGTGCTAACAGCGCTTTTCTCTCCGTAGAAAGGCTCTGTCCCCTTGTTTTACTACCTGTAACTCAGCTCTTTGCAGAGGCCCTCAAAGGAAGAGCAGCTGCATGGCGTGCAATGCATTCGGGCCTCTGCAGGGGTCACCCTCATCCCTTCCCGAGATAAGAGTCCACGGAAAAGGCAAAACGCCTGTTGCAGAGAATGTGGTCCAGAACGCTGGGGAGAGAAGCGGGCCACTCCTCCACAGCCACACACATCATATTTGAGCAGCGTCCAAACCCCGCAGCCAGGCAAGGCAGGGTGACTCAGCTCCCATGTTACAGGTGGGGACACCGAGGCTTGCTGAGGTTCAGCGGCTTGTCTCATCCAAGGTGTCAGAGGGGGTCTAAGGACCCAAGACCTGTGGACACTAAACACAGTGACCAACGCCATCTTAAGAGTTTAGGGGACCAAACCCAGAGCTCAATTAACTCAGCTGCTATCTGGTGACGACAGGACATGCTCCAGGGACCCAAAGACATGACGCCACACAAGACCCCACCTACGTGACTTTCAGTTACCATTCAGGTTTTTGTAGGACGAGTTTTATACAAAAAAAATGCCTTTTTGCTCTTCCTCCCCACACTTCAGTCAAACAGGACCACATGAGACTGGCATGGGTCCGGGAGCAGGCCAGCCCTCCAGGGTGGCCCTGGCCCACCTCCTCCCCTCCCCTCCCCTCCCGCTTGCTGAATCACACACCAGATGTGAGATGCTGCCTCATGCCCAAGGCACAGGATTATCTTCCAAAATATGCTAATCAGGAGGTCTGATGTGAGATTTCAGGTGAATAAAAATGTCGCCACCCCCTGCCTTCGAGCCCTTCGTACCCATGGCACTGGTGGCCGAGACCAGAGCATGGCTGTCCCCCGAGCTCCTCCCGCTAACGGAGCAGCTGAGAACCTGTACTAAGCACCAGAAGGTCCCGACAGGTGGGGACACAGCAGAGTGGCAGACAGGAAGCCCCTCTCTCTCCGGCGGACAGGCCTGGCCTGGCAACCGTCCTCTGAGGAGTTAGGGGGAAAAATGGGTGGAAGATACCTGGAACCCCACGGACTATTTATGCAGCTTTCTCTATCTGCAATGGCTTCAAAATGAAACCCTTTTGGGTAAAAGTGTTACACTTGGGATTATGAAGGCCATCTCCTACCCTGCCGGATTACTGCCTCATCCAAATAGACTCTGACCTGCCTGAGCACCACGGGACACTGACTGACCACGCCAGTGTCTTGTTGGCAAGCTTGTGCCGCCTGTTGCCTTCACACATCCTGGCAGAAAACCTGGTCCCCCAAAAGGTGGGCCTGAGGTTCCCCCAAAGGGCACTCTGGCAGAAACTGTATCAAACCTCAATTATTCATTCTAATACAAATAAAAACAACTATTGCTTCATGGGCACCAACAACCATCACTCCTGCCACCGCTGTCAGCCACTCAACTGCTGTGTAAGAGTCTCCCCCCTCCACGAAGGCTTCTCTGTACGGACTGAGGATCCTAACCCACGGTTCCCCACGCTGTGTGCCCCCCCTGCATTACGACGTCAAAGGAGACTCAGGAAAAAGAGGCTCCAGCGTTTCAGAGGCTTGGGGAATCATCATCAACAACAAAAAGGGCTTTCGGAGAAAGATACTAGCAGGCTAACAGCTCAGAAGTACTCAGTAAAGAAACGCGCTTAACCCAGCACTCCTCTCACTTTCTGCAGATTTCTGAACAATTTCACACGCACATATTCTGCCATTAAATGGTTCAAAATAACTATTACTGCGGCCCCCCACCCCACAGACACTATCTTTTCACTCTCCAGCCCCTGGGCCTTTCAGAAGACCAGGAACAAAGGGTATTGAAGACCACTGCTACTTTGTCCTATAAAGTGCTTTTTCCAACTGATAATTCGCAGTAGAAGCATTTCTGCTTTTAGGTTCCATAACACCATCACTGACTACTAATAATTTAGTATCAGTTCAGTTCAGTCGCTCAGTTGTGTCCGACTCTCTGCGACCCCATGAATCACAGCACGCCAGGCCTCCCTGTCCATCACCAACTCCTGGAGTTCACTCAAACTCATGTCCATTGAGTCGGTGATGCCATCCAGCCATCTCATTCTCTGTCATCCCCGTCTCCTCCCACCCCCAATCCCTCCTAGCATCACTGGCCTCAAAAGGGAAGGGGTGTTGTGTACACTGTGTTCTCCTTACACTGGTTCTCAGGTGAGGCAATCTGGGGCCCCCAGGAGACTTCTGGCCACTTTGAGAGACATTTGGAGCTGTCACAACTCGGGGGGGAGGAGGGGATAACACGGCAACCTAAGAAGTACAGGACGGCCCTTTCTGACCAAGAAGGATCCACCAAAAGGCCTTGGAAGCCTGCTCCTGGGTCCACATCTGCGCCTCCTCCCAAGCCCCCCCACCCCAAGAACACCTGGGGCGACGCCAGGACGAGCCTGCGCTGTGGAACTAGCTGAGGGCAGGGCTCTGGCCGGCTGGGGCGGCTCCCTGCTCTGAGAGCGGCTACCATCGACCCCTGCCTCGGGCCTTCCCCGCGGCACTCTCTGAACCACTGCTGGCGTCTCCAGGGTCCACAAAGGAACCAAAGGGCCCCCGCAGCCGGGGGGCCACCCCACACCGTCGCCCTCTCGTCTGCGGTGGAAAGCGCACTCCACAGGTAACAAAGCAGCGGGTCAGACCACGCCTCTTTACCTTCCTCAGATATGGCCTCAGCCCGCTGCCAGGGGTAAAGCGCACTGTGAGAGAACTCTCAACTACGGCTGCAGTTTCTCATGGAGGCTGAACTTTTGGCAGGAGGTCTGAACAGCAGTCCTTCTGGTGGTGCAGCCCGTGACTGATGGTTTCTTTCAACTGCCCCGTTACACCCCTGGGAAGGACACAACCCTCATGAGGATTGATGGACACGCTTTTGACAGAACACGGTTTCATATTACACTGCAAGATTCCGGGGGTGCCGCATAAAGTGACTATTGGCTGCTACCTTCTCGTGGGGTCGAACTGGCAAATATGCACAGGTCACACCCGTCTGATAAGGCATAATGAAGAAATAGCCTCAAGAGAAAGTGCTTCCCTAGGCCCAAAAATGCCCATGCATGTACAAATGTGTATACTTTGTGCAGAGAAGATAAAAGACCAAAAGTCAGTCTGGGGGATGAAGCCCAAAGCGCGATTCTGGTTTCGAACCTAACCAGAGGGGGCGGGGTGATCAGCTACAGACAACTGATACACTTGCTACAATAGGAATGCAACGGGAAGGCACGTTCCACTGTCTAGAAGTATCGTGCTGCAGACGAAAAGGAAAGGACAGTAAGGTACTTGTTCTGAATACTAGGAGTGGCTGGAAAATTAACTGCAGGCCTGAGCAAATACCTGTCAATTACAGACTTCTGTATTTCAACCTTCTCGCCTAGGCTGGGGAGAAACAACTTACCTTGAAATTTGCAGGCAATCGTGAAATTCAAAACCAAACCAGGCTCCTAAATTTTGCTCAGGTACAACTTTCTGAAAACTAGCTACTCTTAAAGAGCCTCAGCAGTCCTCACGGAAGCAGCGTCTGCTTCCAACAGCACTCTGCCCGACACCAGGAGACGACGCCCGGGCACTCACCGTCCTCCATGTCCTCTTCCGCGTTGCTGTGCCCGTCACTCATGGCCACATTCCCGTTGATAACAGGGTTTTGGGTAATTCTCGGTGGGTCATCTGTATCTCCAGCTTTAAAGGAAACAAAGAAATTCCACGATTTTTACCTTCCTGGCTTGGATGGATCAAGTAAACAAAAACATATCTGTACTTTGGACGATTTCCAGTCACTAATAAGTTCCAACCATGCCAAATAATTACACTCTAACCCAAAAGATACTTATTGGTATGTTTGCTAAACAAACTTTTGTTCCTTTCGAAATGCTAAGTGGGATCTGAACACACAATAATCTGCTGAATTTGCAATGAAATTTATTTTGAAAAAGGTTTCTACTCATTAAAATTCAATCCTACAGAAAATATTGTTTGGGGGGGAGGTGGTGATTACTAAAACAGTGTACGTTAAAATCTTCCATCATGGATACATGTACCTTAAAACAGCAAGCTCATTCTCAAACTGTTACTGGACAATTCAATTATATAAAGTATGAATTCATACCAAAGAACAGGAATGGCATTTTGGGGTGTGGGGAATTTGAAAAGGGGGTCTCTGGGAGGATGGGAATGGACAAAGATCCTATAAAGGATCTCAAGACTAGCAAAATGCTTGCTGAAGGCTGGCCTGGAAAACATTTATATAAAATCAGAAGAAAGGATTTAAAACTTTTAACCAAGGACTACCAAATATAAAGTGTAGATTCCAACTGTAACATTCCCATCCCTCTTCATTCATTAAGTACAATCTTCTTCGAGACATAGGGCCACGGTTTAAAAGAAAAAAAAATTTTTTTAACTTCTGGCAGGACTAAGGATTTAAACAGCCTCTACTGGTCAAAATGGCCATACTTCACATTTAAATCCTGTCCTTCTGGCATACAGAACAGTTTACTATAACTAATGATGTTCTGTGTTTCCTTGTATGGTCAGCTTTCCCTGGCAATTCAGACACTCCAACAGAAATTAAGAATATCAGCTACAAATAGGAGATGTGGTTTTTAAAGTAGCTACATAGCTGTGTGTTTGGACTTCAGTATTTCAGAGCTTTTACACCACTCCAACAAGCAGTGGGTCTGATTCAGCACTATGGACAGCACCCTTCCCTTTTCCCCCCAGGCAAGCTCCGAAAACCCAACTGTCAGGTTACATTTCTCAAAGAATTCCTGAATATAAACCTCCCTTTTTTTCTTAAGTATCTCAAAACACACCTTAGAGTTCCTTGGACCAAGAAACAGGTATTACCACCCAAATTTAGACTACTGCCAATCTTGATGTTTTTGTTCTATTAAATATCGATAAACCAGTGAAGTTGCTCAGTTGTGTCCGACTCTTTGTGACTCCATGGACTGGAGCCCACCAGGCTACTTCATCCATGAAATTTTTCAGGCAAGAATACTGGAGTGGGTTGCCAAGAAGGATCTCCAGGGGATCTTCCCAACCCAGGGATCGAAACCGGGTCTCCCGCATTATAGGCAGATGCTTTACTGTCTGAGCCAGCAGGGAAGCCCAAAGTGAAAGTAGCTCAGTCATGTCCGACTCTTTGCGACCCATGGAATTCTCCAAGCCAGAATACTGAAGTGGGTAGCCTCTCCCTTCCCCAGGGGACCTTCCCAACCCAGGAATCAAACCCAGGTCTCCCATATTGCAGGCAGATTCTTTACCAGCTGAGCCACTAAATATCAATATATACATTTAATTAATTTTTTGTCAGGGTGTCAATAAAAGCTGTTTATGAAAACACAATTTTTAAACTGGCCCCCTCAATCATGACAGCCTGACCAAAAAAACTGGGGAAAGAAGGAAAGTAGAAATTCCTTTTCCTGTTGCTTATCTAGCTTGAACCATATATGCTAAAAAAAGTACTTTGACTAAAATTTCCACATTTACCCTCCTAAATTAATTACCTCAAACCATCAAAAAATATTTTGAGGAAAAATCCTACAAAGGCCTATGAAAATAGCCCATTCCACCAATGGAGTATGATACAGCAGTTTGTTTTCAAGGTTCTCAGGGACCAGTGGTTAGCACTCACAGTGTCGCTGTCGAGGGCCCAGATTCACTCCCTCATTGGGGAACTGAAGGTTCTCAGTGTACCGATGAGGTTCTGAGTTAATAACACTGAGTTTTTAAAAATGAAGATGCCATGTAAAGAGATAAGAGTTTTGTTGGAGTAAGACTATATAAACTCTTATTGCCCTTTACACCAATAAACAAACATAGACTAGAACATGAACTAGTCCGAGGTTCTGAAGCAGCAGAATGATTCTTCACTGCAGACACACACACGTGTCACATGAATACACTAGAAATCTTGAAGCCATTTGCTCAACATGTGCCTGGTACTTTGACTTTAGTTCCTCAGGTCTTTAGAAGAGCTTTAAAGCATGGCTTCTAGGGCACACATGCAAAAATGACAAGCTTCTCTGAAGTTGGCTCCTAAAGGCAAGGCGGGTAGGGTTCCAGTTAGAATGAGGTTCTCCTGAGCACTGTCCCATCTTTTACACAGTACACAGTCCTGCTGGGCTGACCAATTTCCCACACTTCACAGGCATGATGACAGTGGTCCAGGCCGGTGACTGTGAAACTGCAGAAAAACCCCCTGGCTGGCCCATGACGTACATGGGAAAACTGTCAGCAACAGGCCCTCCCAACCAACTGCCACGGAACCCTTGGAGAAAAGGTCAGCAGCTCGTCAAGTTCCTAAGGGACTGTATCCAGTTAAAATAAGCTCCTCATAAATGAGTTAGTTCAACAAAAGGATTAAAAATTTAATTAAGACACAGTAAATTCCTGGACCAGAATTAAATGATGAAAGTGCCTGATATCACAATCTGAACTAGGCTTCCATAAATATCCTAAACGATAAGGCTGTCTTTATCATCAAGGAAGAAGTGCAAGATTGGCATTTATGTTTATTTATCACCATATAAACTGATCCTGTTCTGAATTTCATATCTTGCCCAGCTGGAATTTTCCCAGATATGTTAACTCTCATTCGGCCAAATATGAACGATGACACAATGATTAGAAACACCACTGACAATACAGAATGCCTCAAATATACAGACCAAGTCTCTGGCACACTTAAATGCCAGGGCGGGGAAGGGAGTGATTATCATTCTGAAATATACACATGACGCCCAGAAACACAACAGATCGTTTCCATTACTCATGACTAGTAGGCCTTTTGACAACAGCATTGTCAGAGTATCAGCAGCAAATTTTAATATACACACATCGCACAATATACCTTTTTAAAAGAGTGACTTTAGAAACACAAAAGGCTCCCCCTGTTTAGTTACAAAGCCTGTATTTCCTCCTTTTTAACTAGGGCTCCCTGTGCCTATACCCAGCTTTACTGTTCTCAGACCTCTGTGATGTCACAACCCAGAGCCACTGACCCAAAGAACACTGGCCAATTGCTATGGAAATGAGGCGGTCCCGATTTAGCGCCTGAATCTCACTCCTGGAGGAGAAAAACAGAAAATTCCACCTTGATGGCCTTGACGTCTTCCATCACCTCACAAACTTCTCCCAAAAACGTTGGGGAGAGAAGACCAAACAACCTCAATAAAACCTCATGGCCTTCTAACTAAGTCTGTATGCTGCCCTCAGCAGGTAGTTGGGCCACCAGGGTCCAGCCATGCCTCAGAGTCGCTCTCCACTCAGGATCTCCCCCACCCCCGCAAACTTCTCAAAATCCCAACTAGTGATACAACCCCGTGAGCAAAACCCACGACTTGGTTTAAAAGGGCAGACAGGGCCACAGACACCACGGTGACCTTGACATGAATGGGTCCTTGAATGGGTCAAGCAGAGCCTTACCAGCCCAGCTTAAGCCCCACCCCCACCAGTCCACCCTGACTTCCAGGTCAGAGCCCCCAGGCTTCTGCTTGGTCCCCCTCCTCTCCTCTCGGGAGTCATGAGGCCCCCCTCTGGGCTCGCAAGTCACCTTCTGGTCCAAGTGCACAGTTCCCCGCCATGTCTGCATGGCTCTGCAGCAGAATCTGCTGGGGGTGGGGGAGGGGAGGGCAGGGTTCTCTCAGCCACATCAGAGTGACTGCATAGAACCTACAGGAGCTCTCACTCAGCATTCTTTTTAAAGCTGCCCACAGTTATCAGGCCCAGACACATAATCAAGCAACTATCAATTCAGATGATCCCCTTCAAAAGGCAAAGTGGTCCAGAGATAGAGTTTTGTACAGGTCCGAACAGAGATGTGCACATATATCCTGTTTCAGCTCCATCACTTCCTCTCAAGAATTCAGATACACTAGATTTCCCACAGTTCTGACCCACAAAACCCCTGGCTCTGAACTCAAAGAAGCAACTGATAACTCAATGGTGAGAGACAGAAGATGTGTACCACTCCTGCTGAGCCTGGCTGAGAGGCTGGGCTGGCTGGAGGAAGGTGTGGTGGGGAGTGGGGGTGAGGTGGGGTGGGGGGCTGGGGGGCAGGCAATAGCTGGGGCCCCACCCCCGGCAGAAGACGGGAAGGAGGGGGTCTGAGAAGGCTTCCACAAAAGCAGGGACCCACAGGTGTCGGCTGTCTCCCTCCCCAAGAAGCCAGAACCTCCTGGGTGTTGGGAAACAATTCCGGACACCCCTACACACCCATGGGCTGTGAGGAAACACCCTCCTCCCTCTGTGAAACCTCCTAGAAATGGAAAACTTCGACTATGCTTCAAAAAAGTCATTCCCAATCCATTACCACATTACCAGGCTCTCCATCCCCTCAAGGGGTGGACTCCCTTCCTGACACTGGTCTTCTGCACAAACGACCCACCTGGAAGGCAAAAGTGGGCTGCCCTCCGCTCACAGAGGTTAGTCCCTCTCTTAGCAAGCGTCAAGATGTGTCAAGAGCAGGCTGGGCCGGGCAGCAGGGAGAGCTGATAAGCAGATCCTGGACATGAGGGCTGAAGTGACAGAAGGGCAGACAGACACACAGGCCCAGACCAGGGACGGGGGGCTGGCTGGGCAGAGGTCCCAAGAAGCACCTGCCAGGCTCCATAGTGGACAGGAACCAGGCAGCGGGCGGGCACAGGGGATGTGGGTGGTGAGGCTTGGGCAGAGGGTGGGCAGGGGTGGGCAGGGCCTTGATAACCCCCGAGTGTACAAAGCACCCGTCCCAAGAGGAACCACTTATGGCCTGGAAGCACGTGACACTCAGAACAGGGGGGTCAGAACTGAGAGGTCCCAGGTCTGGACCTGGCTGCCAGCCCCAGGCAGCCATCTGACCGAGCCTGTCCAACCACTGCAGGCCCAGGCATCCGTCCGTGGCTGGTCCTGGGAGGAAGCGGGGAGTGTGCGTGTGTGTGTGAGAGAGAGAGAGAGAGAGACAGCTCCTGTGCTCTTGTGCCCCTGGCCCCTGGGCAGGGCAGCCTCCAGTGATTCTAGACTTCCTCTGGTCACGTTAACAATGAGACCATGACTTAATCAACACTAAGTTGTGCTAACACATGTTAACATGTGTTCTGGGTTTAATTTTTATATGCTCTGGCTCCGTGAAGGGAGCTGGAAGCCCACTTGTGGGTGGTGTCCGCCCTGCTCAACTGGGGCTTCTCGGCTCCTGCCTTACAGAGAGCCTTAAAAGTTCCAAGCAGACGCAGCGTGCTGAAGCCCGACAGTGGGCTCCATACTCTTAAACAATTCAGATTTACATCAGTTATAGGAAAATAAAGCCCCAAGGAAGGCCACAGATAAACCTGTGTTCCTTATATAAGACTATTTGTTTGGGGCTCTCCATTTGGCTTCATTATGCAAAAATCGCCTGTTCTTCAGAGGACGGGCTAACCCACCATCACGCCTGCCCCACGAACCACGACTGCGGACGGTGTGGACACTGGCCGGGCTCGGAGAGGGGCGCACCCGGCCCAACTGAGGAGCTTATAACTACGTCCCAGCTGCTTTCTTACACGCCCGGTCTCATCTGCCCTACTGCGTAAGGCTGTCCGGTTGCCGGAGAGGAAAACAAGCCCCAACAAGCCCAGCAGAGGGGGACAACGTGGACACTCCAGGATGGAGGAAGAGTACAGGCAGCCCGCAGCAGCCAGGGGATTCACGAGATGCTCAAGTCAAGACGACACAGCCAACTGCAGCCAAGGAGAGGTCCCGAAGAAACATAAGTAACAAGTATGCCCAACTCCCCTAACTAACAGGACACCCCTTTCCGTCTACAACATCAGCAGTGAAAAATACTGGTAATGCCCACAGATGTGGAGGGTCTCACATCACAAAATGGGTGCCAAGTGGCTAGGGTCTAAACTTACAGCCAAATCATTCTCCCCAAAGGTAATATTTATGAAAGCCAAACTCATAACTCAGAATGTCATTTCTAGATATTCTCAGAAAACTAGCAAACATGCCGCAAATTGTACACAAGCATGTTTCTTACACTTCAGCACGTTTCACAAAGAAAACCTTATAAAACACAAGTGCTCGTTAACTCTAAGGGCTATATGTGGTGCGGCTCCATTCGTTCCTATCAGGTGTCCAGAGGAGTGATTCCCACAGTTAGAAGGAAGACCAGTGGTTGCCCAGAGCTGGGAGGGAGACTGGAAGGGTGATGGCTGAGGGGAACAGGGATTCCTCTTAGGCGTCATAAACCGACTGCAGTGATGGGTGAATATGTTTATTAAAAACCGCTGAATTGCAGAGTATGTGGAATATCTCAATAAGCTGCATTGTTGGGGGGTGGGGACACATGAACTGAAAAGAAACAGGCCATCCTGCATGGGGACAAACCAGTTTCAGAACAGAGCCGTCCCGAGGGCTCTGCCCGGAACTGCTGTGTGCACTGAATGCCCGAAAGTGAAGGTCACGTCCGTCTCTCTACGACCCCGTGGACTATACGTGTCCATGAATTCTCCAGGCCAGAACACGGCAGTGGGTAGCTGTTCCCTCCTCCAGGGGATCTTCCCGACCAGGGATCAAACCCAGGTCTCCCACATTGCAGGCAGATTCTTTACCAGCTGAGCCACAGGGGAAGCCTAAGAATACTGGAGTGGGTAGCCTATCCCTTCTCCAGAGGATCTTCCTGACCCAGGACTCGATCTGGGGTCTCCTGCACTGCAGGCGGATTCTTTACCAACTGAAGCTGAACACCTGAGCCAGGTGTAAATGCTCTACTTTCTGCACTATTTCTCTAGAAACAAACATTTTGGGGCTTCCCTGGTGGTTCAGTGGTAAAGAATCCACCTGCCAATGCAGGAGACATGGGTTCCATCTCTCGGGGAAAACCCCACATGCTGGGGAGCAATTAAGCCCGTGCGCCTTGACTCCTGAGCCCACGAGCTCTGCAATGAGAGAGGCCACCACAGTGAGAAGCCCGTGACCACAACTAGCGAGCAGCCCCTGTCCACCACAGCTAGAGAGAAGCCTGAGGTGCGACAAAGACCCAGCCAAAAATAAACAAACAAATCCATCGTGGTGTTTGAAAAACCCATTTATCTATAAAATGTATCTGTGTGTATGAATCCACCCTATATTCATGTAGTTTTAAAGAAAGCAAGACTATTAAGGGAGAAGGTCCACCCAGAGAGGACTCGGTGAGCAGAAGTCCTTCGGGAACACAGCAGTGCGTGTGGGCAGGATGACACCCCTCATGCGTTAAGTACACACTGTTCACCCCTTGGATGGAGTCCTGCTTGCCCTCCTGTTGCCTCAGCAGGTACACAGGCCTTTACAGAAAAGGCAAAACCACCCATCAGGTCAGTTTGGTTGCTCACTCTTGTCCAAGACTCTTTGGAACCCCACAGTGCAGAGAAAAAGGCACAAGCAGACCACAGCCTGAGGCCTGAGAGCACCCAGCCAGGCTGCAGCAGGGAAGGAAAAGGGTGCAGAGCTGCCTCTCTGGGCAGGAAGCAGCGGGACTCCTCCAGCAGACCCCACACAAAGGGACTGCCTCCATTATCTGTGACCATGAAGGTCGTCCAGACAGCAACACCTGCCCTTAAACGCCTGCATTTTCTACCTGCAGAGACAAGGAAATCCAGGGACTGAAGAATGGGGTCAGAAGCAGAGGAGAGATTTTAAAATACATACTCTGACTGTGCTAATTAAAACTTTAATAAACCAGTCAAGCACAGCCCATGTCAGGGGAGTTCCTTTATTTGTGTAAAGCCACAAACAGAACAGTCTGCGACGGAGGAACAAGCCGTTTCTGGTTGATGGTTTTTTCCTCCCCACATTGGTGCCACTGGACTACCACTCAGGCCTGACCCTCCTTTTTGGGGGGCCCACCCAGACTATCAAGGAACACTTACATCCAAAACCTTCTAAAAAAACTAGTGTGAAAAGAAAGTGGGAGGAAGACTCGTTTCCCAGGTAAAGTCGCCAGAGCAGGAGATAGACCATGTTCAAGGGCTGGAACGCCGGGAGAAGACCTCAGTTCTCCCCCAAATCAATCGCTATGTTGATACACGATTCCAGTCAAATTCCCAGCACAGTAAGGGAACCAATTCCGAAAGGAGTAGTTGAGGTGCTCCAGTAGCCGCGATGGAGCTGTGTTAGCAAAGGGGTTGACACAGAACAGAACAGGAGAGTCCACAAAAACGCCCACATCAACATTACTGCCTGATTCTTGACAAAGGTGCAAGTAATTCAGAGGAAAAGAGAGAGTCTTCTCAACAAACAGTAAAGAAACAGTTGGACGCTCATAGGCAAAAATAAATAAACTGCAACCTTGCACCTTACACAACTAACTCATAATGGACCTTTGGTGAACAAACATTTAAACTTTAAAAAGTAATCATGTGATACCCAGCAAAGAATTGTTAGACATAACACCAAAAGGCAAGATCAATAAGAGAATTTTGATAAAATGGACTTCTCTGTAAAGACACCATTAAGGGAAAAAACAGACCAGCTACAAGTTGGGAGAAAATATTTGCAGATCACCTGACAAAGATCTTATGCTAAATACATAAAGAGCTCTCCAAACTTGACAGTAATAATTTTTAAAAGCCCAATACTTAAGCAGACATGTGAGAGAGGGTACAAGGATGGCAAATAAACAAAAAGATGTGTGCCTGAGCTATTAGATATCTGTGAATTAAAACGACCGCCACCTATAAGATGACTGAGATGAAAGCACTGGCCAGGCTGAGGAGGCGGTGGCAAGGACCCAGGCACACGGACAGCGAGCAGGTGGGCAGCTCCCCGCGGAGCACGCTGCACCCAACAACTCGACACCTTCCTCTAGAGACGTGAAGACTCCTGTTCACACAGAAGCCTGAACATGGGTATTTATAGTGGCTTCATTTGTAACTGCCAAAAACTGGAGACAACCCAGATGTCCCTCCATGGAATAGAGCCCAGCAATAAAAAGCAACGAACTACTGATGAGGTTACAAGCTGTACGATTCTGGAAGATGACAAGACCGCACGGAGACACACGAGCAGCTCGGCGTGAGGGGCTGCTCCGGGTCCCGCTGGGCCAGGGGGCACACACAGACCTGCCCCTGAGCTGCAACGCCGAGCTGCTGACCACGCTGCCAAGTTCACTATATGCAAAACCAGAGGAAAAAACACCTGTAGGGCAAGGAGAAGAATATGATTTACCAACTCTCTAAATAAACACCGCCTTGGGTTATGAGTTCAGGACTTTATCCACATGGGAAAAGAAAACAGAGCGTAAACGATGCAGGTCTGAGTCTTTACACCCCAGGACCGGCCGGCGGTCGTGTACATAAATGACTGCAGCACAGCTCGTTTTCTTTGGGGGGAACGGGAGTCGAGAACATCAAGGAGCCAGGAAAACGGGAGGTCAGATACACACTCTGCTCCAATGAACTCAGGTACATAAATAAGGTGTGCTGTTTCAAAAGCTATGTTTAAATTCAGAGTTCCTCCAACTGTTCCACACAAGCCACTGGAAAATGGAGAAAGTGAGGGGAAAGACCCAAAGAGAATAGGAAGTGGAATGCTGGCCATGAAGAAGGAGCAGGAAGCCAAACAATCAAAATCACAAATTATTTCTACTTAATTGTCCTCTCCTTGAATTCTCACAGAATTTCTATTCATCTTAACGGAGCCTATACATTTTTATGTATACATAAAAATACATTCTAGACATTTTTAAGTGTGTGTGTGGGACCACAGGACAATTTCCCATTACGGGGGACCACCCAACACTGCCTGAAGCTGGAATTAGCTGTTGTGGACAACTCGGCTGCCAGTCGCTAATTATCATCCAACCATCTTCACCACGCGGGCTTCCCCGCTGGCTCATCTAGGAAAGAAACCAACTGCAGTGCAGGAGACCCCGGTTTGATTCCTGGGTTGGGAAGATCCCCTGGAGAAGGGATAGGCTACCCACTCCCGTGTTCTGACCTGGAGAATTGTCATGGGGTCGCAAAGAGTTGGACACGACTGAGTGACTTTCATTTTCACCTGCCAAGTAGTGGCGACTCTAACATATAGATCAGAAGTCACCGCTCTCTTTGTGCCATGAGCTTTCTGGAGATTTAACTACAACTCTGTTCCCAATTAGGTAACAGCGATGGGCTGAATAAAATGTGATGTTTTAAGGACTTTTTAATGTAACTGTACAAAATACGCCAACATTTAAAAGGTCTGTAAACTGTGAATTGGAATTTTCAAATGATCAATGAATGGTATTAGAAATGCAGCATTCAAAGTTCAAGACAAACCAATAAGTTTTAATGTAATAGAGCATGAAAAGTTAACTCAGAGTTTTCAAACTGCATGCTGCAATGAACCTAAGCTGCTACCAAACTGTGTAGTATGAATTAACTGCCACAATTACCTGACAAGGCTGTACCTCTGTTAAGTGTACACCTCTATAAGACTGGGTTTCTCTATATCTCCAGTAAACTTTACATCACAGCTGTCAGCAAAAGCAGATATGAAAATACAGCTGTCTCCTATCAAGTCTGACAATAAATCTGCAAAATGTATGAACAATGCCATTCCTCATTAAACTTTTGTTTTAGAAAATATCTCCTGCACATGTGGGTATCCCCTGGCAATCCGGTGGTTAGGGCTCTGTTCTTTCACTGCCAAAAGCTCTGGTCGGGGAACTAATATCCCACGGCTATGCTGCATGGCCAAAAATACCCACTGTATTAAATGTGCTACCACATACTGATTTATTACTTCTAAATGAATAACTAATTTTTAATTTCTAACCTGGCAAATAATAGATATAACCCACCTACCCAGGAGCTCTCCAGGATTCTCAGCAGTGACAGTCCAGAGACCAGGCCACCTGAGCGACCCTGCAACCCAGGCCCCTCCCTGCGGAGCTCCAGCAGGAGATGGTCTGCCAGCAATGAGGGTGCAGCAAAGGAGCCCCACGTTCCTCAATGCCCGGGGGCTTGTCTGCCTCCTAGCCCCTTTGCTTCATGAGGACGGCACCAGCACGCGGGGAGAAGCCCACAGGGATGTGCTCCAGCCTCGCCCACCCACCTGCCACCGTCTTCCTTCACAGCCCACGGGCCAGGCGGCCTCCCGTGCCAGTGCCAGTGGACTGTCAGCAACTTGAAGAGCTGTGCGCGGGAGAAACCTAATAAGGGCCTCCATGCGGCTCTACTGCTGCTAACGACCCTCCACTGACACTGATATACCCTCACCCCACACCACCCGGCTGATTAGATTTGGCGGTGAATCACATCCTCAACAAAGCTCCAAGTCCCTTTTAAAAATACTGAATAAAACCTCTTACAGAATCATGAGAGCCTGCACATCTTCCGATCCCATACAAATCACGGCGAGGCTCCACAGGACAGAATACTATTGAGCAATAAAAAGGGACAGCACGCTGATCCTTCCCACTCACGCTGCTGAAAGGAGCCAGATGCCAGAGGCCACACCAAGTGTGAGGCGGTTACACAATGTCCACAACAGCCGGGGAGAGGGAAGACTGGGGGCAGCCTGGGGCTGAAAACAGGCTTCTTTAGGGAGTAACAAAAACGTTCAAACTTTGACTGTGCTGATGGGCACAATAAATTGGATGCTTTAAATGGATGGTTTAAATTGGGATGGATGGGAATCATCAATATAACTCGTTATTTTAAAATTTGTGGTGACTACTGACATATTTTCAGAGACTTGCAGACAGGCAGATGCAAATCTAACCTTTATAATAGTTACCAAAGCAGGTAAAATGAAGGTTAACTGGCATTGCGAACGCTGGCCCTTTCCCGGCCTACTGAAACTAAAATATAAACACACAGTGCGTTCAGTTATCTGGTAGAAACGGCTGCTCACCGTGGAGAGAACAGAATGCCGCTCGCCTCAGAGACTAATGGGGGGGAGAGCAGAGAAACATAGCTCAGGTTTGACTGCGATCCATGCACCTGGGCAGGAAGCAAAGAAGGCTCTGCCTCCATCCACCCAAAGCCAGACCTCTGCCACTCTCGCATTCAGTCCCCAGAACTCACATCCCAGGCCCCTGCTCGGCCCGGCCCATGCAAGTCAGCGACCTCCCTGCGCCCTGCAGCTGGACGTGGCGGCTCTCCCGGCCTCAGAGCCCGGGCTCTGCACATCTGTGGCAGTCATCCCTCTGTCTCCGCATTAACTGTGTGTTCCTGGGGCCGTCTAGATCCCGCGGACTCCCCTCGGGCTGACACCTGATCCCCTCTTCCTGTGTCAAGCACCCAGGCCAGCGCCTGAAGCGGAGATCTGAGGCGAAGGGCGAGCAGGCGCTCTGGGGAGTCAGTCTGCGGATCCCTCTTCCTGGGTTTTCTACAGAAGAAAATGCTTGGTTTTCTGTTACTCTGAGCAATCCGCTCTAAGGCAGTCTCCCAAAACCAGTTCACAGGCTGGATCCGGAGCAGCAACTGGCCGCTAGAACTGTCTGTGACGATGGAGACGGTCCACCGCTGCGAAGCAGCGAGCCACAGGTGCTACGTGCCCCTGAACAGATCTGGTGAGACTGGGGAGCTGAGTATTTACTTGACTTCAATCACTTCACCCTCCCGGAGACTTGGGTCTCTCGGCCTCTAGAGTAGGGGGTGTAATAATCGCAGTCTGCTCTAAAACAAAGTCACATGACCACGAGCCCTCCAACAACACAGCCACGATGAAACCAATATTTTAAGAACAACAGCCATTAAAAAGTATAGGACTGAACTTCATCAAAAGAGAAATTAAGATTTTAAATAATAACCTCTGATTCCCAAGAAAATACTGGCTATCACAGAAAACTTTCGGATCTGTAATTCACCCTCCTTCTCCGAGCCCTCAGGGTAATCAGTGACCACCTGGAGAATTCTGAGGACTGCTAACAGCTCCTGGGGACCCTGCTTGTAACATCACCATGCCCACCATCTGGGCATCAGGCAGGAGCCCACGGCCACCAGCAGTCCAGACCCTGAGGGGCAGTGTCTGGGTCACTGCCTGCCGCACGCCTTGAGGTGCAATGAGTCACCTCTACGGATCATTTGCATTCTGGGTCCTAACAAGGATACCCCTCAGTTACCTCACTTATCTCCATCTTCTCCAGACACCCCCAAACCACATGCTTGAAGGTCACAATTTGGCCAACCCAGCGGTGAATGTATCAGCAGTGTGTATGTATCTATCTTGTGTTTTAAACCTTTAAAACCGTCAGGAAAAGAGGCCCAGGAGGAGGACATTCAGGATACGCCCCCACGCTGCTAGCTGGACGTCAGGAGTGAGGGAACTGGCTGGACTCTCAGCCCCTGCCCACTGAGGAACCGGCTCTGGCCCCTCCAACCCTGTCTTCCCACCTGGTGAAAGCTGCTGCTTAAGAAACCGATGGTTCAGGGGGCACTGAGGAGACAAATGCAGGTGGCTGGGGCTTGGAGACAGAGCAAGGGGACAGCCAGGCTGGTGCCATCTGCATGGCTGGAGGAGCCTCATCTGCTCACGAGCGGATGCAGGGCTGCGTGGGTGAGCTGACCGGAGGAGTTGGGTGGACGAGCGGGCTCAGGGGCTCCAACCTGTGGCTCCGCAGAGCTGGGGTTTGCGCCCTGAGCCCTGGCGGACGAGGCTCCCCGCCTTCTCAAGTTTAAACCTCTCCAGACGCCCTGAGCCCTAAATGGTTTATTTAGGGTGATTCACTTCGGCTCAGGCTCATGTTACTGAGGACCTGATTCAGTGAGGAAGGCAGGTATCTACCTTCAGAAACGCCTCAACTTCCCTCTGCCACCCGCCACATTCCACGTGCTCAAGCAGAAGGCGGGCCCGGCCGACTCTGCACTGAGCCGCCTTCTACATTCAAAGCATGTGGTGAACCACACAAAAGCCTTCCGACTAAGGAGCCCACCTGCAGCCTGCCACTCTGGGCGGGGAGGCAGGAACCGTTGGAGAGGGCGGCAGTGGGGTGGCCAGGACATCATGACCAAGTGTCTGCTGAATGTGACGAGATGCAAATTTCTGTGCCGCCGACTGGCTTGACTCAAAGCCTGCCACTGCCACCAAGCCCTGGTAGGCTGTGGAGTGTGCTCAGCACCTCTGTTTTGCTCAGAGGTGAAATGGGGATGCTGCTGCATCTACGTCAGAGCTGTGGGAAGGAGCCAACGAGCGGACATGGGCACAGCCCTGGCATCCAGCGGCCTGGCCCCAGGAGGGGTGACCACACTCTCCCAGCCCCTGTGCAGCTTACCGGACGCCTGCCTGCATCTTCTCATCCACTCCCTGGACCCTGACCCATTTCCCGGCGGCTCAACACATCACCACAGTCTCACTGGCTTAAACAACATACACTTATCCTTTCAGCTTTGGAGGTCAGAAATCCAAATGGGCCTCCCAGGGCTCAAATCAATGTATCCGCAGGGCAGGGTTCCTTCTGGAGGCAGGATCTGTTTCCTGGTCTTTTCCTGCTTCTCCTGGGTTCCTCATCCATCCTCAAGCCAGCAGCAGCCTCTCACATCACGTCGCATCGAGCATCTTTCTCAGGTGAAGGAGGGCCCTGTGATAACGCTGGGGCCACCTGGATAACACTGGATCACCTCCGCACCCAGTCAACGCTAAAGGAAATCAACCCTGAATATTCATTGGAAGGGCTGAAGCTGAAGCTCCAATACTTTGGCCACCTGATGCAAAGAATCAACTCACTGGAAAAAACCCTGATGCCGGCAAAGAAACACGGCAGGAGGAGAAGGGGGCGACAGATGAGATGGTTGGATGGCCTCACGGACTCAATGGACATGAGTCTGCGCAAACTCCGGGAGATGGTGATGGACAGGCAGGCCTAGCGTGCTGCAGTCCATGGGGTCGCAAAGAGTCGGACACGACTCAGTGACTGAACAACATCTCCCCATGCAGGGGTCCTGAACTTAACCACACCTGCGAAGCACCCTGTCAGGCAGTAGTGGTCACAGCTTCCAGGGGATCAGGACAGACCTCTGTGGGCCACGATTCTGGGGCCACACATCCTCTCCCGCTAGGTCCCAAGGCCATGGTGCTGTTCGCCACCTCCCGCCTCTGAGCACAAACCCTCCCTCCTCCACTGACCTTTAAGCCAGCCCTCCCTGCATATGTTCACCAGGAGCCCTCACTCAAGCACTGGGGGCGGCCAGCACAGCACCCGCCAGTTGGAAGGGTCCTCTATCTGAGGACAGAAGCCCTGCACCAGGTTCAGGGTGCGGCGGAGTCAGGAGCAGGCCTGGTGCTCGGAGAGACCCAACAAGAAAGCAGGTGGGAAGGACCAAGGATGCCTTTGCAGGAGCCTGCGGGCTGGTGCCATCTTCGGGTCTCACCGAAACGAGCAGCAAGGGAGGGGACTTTTCAGCGACCTGACTTCCCTGCCACATCCGAGCACGGGCCAGTTCACCCGCCGTCAAACTGGAGCGTGGCGTCAAGTGTCCCACATGGCTCCCAGTGCACACCTCTGCAGCCCTGGACTCACGTGGCACACTATTTACTGTTGGTAAAACAGACAGAGATGGCCTGAATCAACAGGCTCCACTAGGAGCAAGGATGTCCCCCAAGCCAGTAGGAGCAAGATCACTTGTTACTTTGAAAACTAGTCAGTGGGCTTCCCTGGTGGTTCAACTGTGAAGAATCTGCCTGCCAACGCAGGAGACACAGGTTCTATCCCTGGTCCAGGAAGATCCCACATGTGGAGTAGCAACTAAGCCCGTGCGCCCCAGCTAGTGAGCCTGTGCTCTAGAGCCTGCAAGTCCCAACTGAGCCCACGTGCTGCAACTACTGAAGGCCAAGCACCCTAGACCTGTGCTCCCCAAGAGACGCTACCGCAGTGAGAATCCCAAAAACCCACAACTAGAGAGCAGGCCCCACACACCACAACCAGAGAAAAGCCTGTACAGCAAGGCAAATGAAGACCCAGCAGAGCCAAAATTATCAAAAACAAAACAAAAAAGACCAGTCGTATATGTGTCACTCCTTCCAAGTGTGCAAGTAAGCTTTTAAGATGGGGAACTGCTATTTCACACAGAGCTGTTCAGTTACCACGGGGGCATGACAAAGTCACAGGGGCAACAGCACATTTCCTCATGCTAATGGCCTCAGCACACTTTCAGTGAACATATAACTTCTGCCAATCTTTCTTCCTACGCGTTTGTTCTAAGTGATAACTGTTGAAATGTGACTTTAATGTAGTAATACCATGGGGTGTGCATTCTGTATGTGCATTTTTATTCCATTTCTTAAATAATTTGTTTACCCTGTATTGCTTACAAAACACAAAAAGAAACTGTCCACAAGCAGACTGGAAAGACAAACTGGATCTTCACCACAAATAACCGAAGAAAGCCTGCTCTGTAGCATTTGCCCAGGAACTATTTATTCACTCATTTTAATTTAGCTTTTCCAGGACACACTGTATCTTTCCAACGCCCAATGTGACACTAATGCTACCAGAAACACCCGCTAGCCAAGGCTCCAGACTATTTAGGTGCACCCCGGCCACGAACACTGTCTGCACAACGGACACATGCTGTATCTGCTCGTCCCGGCGGCGACATTGGCCACGGGCAGCAACTGAAGCCCTGCAGGGTGGCTGGTCAGTTAAGCGCTGCGATTGCCACCGTGTGGCCGGTGGCCACCTTACTGCACAGTGCAGGTTACACCCTGAGCATCCTCTTTCCTGCTCCCAAGACCCCGAGTAGCCTTCTCCAGCAGTACCGGTCTCAGGAGGAAAATAGGTTTAATCTGTCCTCATCACTAGCAGAGACTTGGAGTGCTTCAGAAAGAGGAGAAGCCCTCTGGCAAGTGCAGGCTGGACATCACACAGAGCCATGTGAGGAGGCAGACTGCACAAAGCATGGGACTCAGCTCAGCAACCTCACCCACCAGCTTCTTGGGGGACATCCTGCGGGCCAGGCACGCCAGCCCCATCTGCTCTGCCTCTGCCCGCACAAGCTAAAGACAGGAAGGAAAGGCTGAGATTAGTGAGGAAAAACCCTTACTGGTCCATCTATGATGGTTATAGAAGAGGAACTGAGATTAGGGATTGAGGAATGTCTTTAACCAATTCACACCCAATTTGTTTGACTGAATAATTTTTCCTCCAAGCTGACAAACTACCAACTCTAAGAAGCAAGCACTTCCAAATTACCTACTACCAACTATACTTCAACTAGAAAATTACCTGCCCTTCACTATTTCAGAGGAGGAGCTGGATATCTAACCATGTAAACAGGCTAAAAATTATTACAGGTGCTTGTTTAAAAACCGCAATTGCACCAGGTCAATTAAGAGCCTTGAAATGTAATTTATTCCCCAAAGTCATATTGATGAAATGTACTTGCAATTCTAGGTGCATAAGCCTAGTTTCGGAGAAGGCAATGGCAAGCCACTCCAGTACTCTTGCCTAAAAAATCCCATGGATGGTTGAGCCTGGTGGGCTGCAGTCCGTGGGGTCGCTAAGAGTCGGACACGACTGAGTGACTTCACTTTCACTTTTCACTTTCACACACTGGAGAAGGAAATGGCAACCCACTCCAGTGTTCTTGCCTGGAGAATCCCAGGGACGGGGGAGCCTGGTGGGCTTCCGTCTATGGGGTCACACAGGGTCGGACACGACTGAAGTGACTTAGCAGCAGCAGCAGCAAGCCTAGTTTGCTCAGCCCATATACCCTAGAGAAAAGCCCCCTCAAGTCTTTCTGAAAGCACCACAAAGGGGGTGGTGGGAGGGAGCCAAGAGGTCAGACTGCAACCCAGACACCTGGAGTCACGCCCTGGATGTGATCACGCTCTGCAGCACAGATCACACCAACAATCTCACACAACCCCTCTCCAAAGCACAGGCCAGCTTAACAACTTACTGCACGAGTCAAACGTTCCCCTGGTCGACATTCCGGGGTTGGCACCTTACACGGGACGCTGCCCTCCCAGTAGCAGGACATCAGGGAAACCAGTCACTGGCATCCCTCGCCCAGGGAGGGCAGGCCGGCCTGGGTTTCGAATATCCTATGCCAGGCAGGAGAAGCACGTGGAACTGTCGTGGTTGCACAAGGAAGGGAACTTCCCTATCTTTATCGTTTAGGTTCCCAGTTCAGTCGCTCAGTTGTGTCCGACTCTTTGCGACCCCATGAACCTCAGCACGCCAGGCGTCCCTGTCCATCACCAACTCCCGGAGTGCACCCAAACCCCCCAAATGACACAAAAAGAAGGGCAAACCACCCACCGCCCTGAGACTCAGACATGGTGCTCACTCACATTTGGTAAGATAAAGCCCCGGTCGATCGGATGACCTGCACCCTCTGGAAGGATACCCGGGCATCTCTGTGAACGATAACAGCTGTGCCTGCACTGACAGGGGTCCCAGCCGAGGGGGCGGCAATGCAGCAGCAGCTCCCGACAGCACACCCAGGCAGTGCGCCCTCCAGTCTTCTCTGCCCAACACCAATGACAATGGCACTCCTCCCCAAGGTGTGACCCTGCGGAGGCCCCTTCCCTTCATTCCCACACCCTGGCTCTAGTTCACACCAGCATCTTCTTTAAGTTCTGGAAGCACTAACTCTTATCCAGGTCGGTGTATTTCCCTACCCAACAAACTTTCCAGTTACCTCCACTGCCAACTTCCAAGTCTACACCACCAACGCTCAGAAGTAGGCCTGCTTCTCTTCAAGAGGGTTTCAACACATGTGACTTCTCATTAGCTGAGTCGTGTGTTAACTTACTACCAAAATGGCATAACTGACTTTCTTGCCTACGCCTGACACTTAAAAATCCTGCTTCCTCCAACTTTCCTAAGTCCAAATTAGTTCAGAACAAGAAGTCTGTGAAGCAGGTGACATTTTAACATTTAACTGTCATAGTACATGTCAAGAAATACCTTGTTACAACTCCAGTCTCCAAAGTTCCTTTGCCTTGGAAATCAAGGAGAAGCACCCAGGCTATGAACTACTCAGGCAAAAAACCAGAAACAATAACAAACTCAAAACTATTCAAAAGGAAACATCATTAAGGTTCAATGATGCCCTGTGTGTGGAAAAGGACCTTTTCCTGGCAAAAGGATCAAAAATGCCAATCGAAGCAACTGAACGTTAAAAGCAGTAAAACTGAATTAGCAGCTATCAAAGCGAAATTGGTTTATGGCTTCGGCATTCTCTTTCACACCGACGTGGCCGGCCGGCCAGCCAGCCACCTCCGGTACTACTGTTTTGCCTTTGGGTTGCCGTTTCCTGAATGAGTGTCTCCCACAGAAACACTTAACAGAAAAGGAACAGTCCCAGGGTGATGAAGATGAGGATACAGTGGCAATCCCACAGGTCAAAGACGCGGCTCTTATGCAAGGCTAGTGCCTGAGACAACCAGACAAGTTTGGGAAAATGAATGAATGGCTTCTGAGCCTCTTTCCTGGGGTCCTCTGTGCTGTGTGCAGTCAAGGAGAGGCAGACACTACCCATGCAAGAATAGGGCCTGAAAGCCATGGCTGTACCCTGTGCAGTGCAGATGCGTGCGTGCACTCAGAGCCTGAAGCACAAACCGGGTCAGGGATCCCATTGGGTAGGCCTGGGCAACTAGCCATCTACCTGCATGAGGAAGGCAGCCCACCTGAGTCCTTTAAGCAGGGCGGGGACCAGGCAGCCATGTGGGCAAGAGAGGAAGCAGAGAACATGAAGAGGCCTATTGCAAAGTCCCAGCATGAGGCAACAGGGGCCTGGCGGGTGGGACACCAAATGGGCTTGGTAACAGGATGTGGGATTTAAAGACAAGAATTCAGGACCAACTCCCAGGCTGGGACACTCCTGTGACCTGGCCTCCCTGTGACAAACCTGACTGGCAACCATGTCAATTTTGGATACTGGATGATCGTCAAGTAATGCCCTCAGCAGAAGGCCCCCAAGCTGACCGGGTGTCACCAGCAGTGCCCCGCCACACCGAATCCACCATCCCCTCCTCCTGAGCCCACTGGGCTTTTCTTAAAATATTCTATCATTAACCTTAAGCATCTACTTAAGAACATCAAGCCCATTCATAAACAATGCTGCTTGAACTGAGGCTGGTCAGTTCGCTTCCTAATCCATGTTAGGATATAATTACTGCGGAACCACGAATGCCAACTGGCCCCGCCTGTGCACAGCACGACTGATTACCCTGCGCCTGTCCCTGCCCCAGGTGCAATCCTGTTGCCATCACAACACCATGACTGAAAACCACAGCGCCCCACTCCCTGCCCAGCACTGCACACATGCTTTATGCCTCCACCCTCACGACCACCCTGCAGGGTCCCACCGACCTCCTTTTCCAGGATGCAACAACTGAGAGCTTAAGCAACGTGCTGAGGTCACACAACAATTAAATGACAAAGTCCACACTCAGACTCGGGCCTGGCGCAAAGCCTGTACTCGCTCTCATTCCACACTTGCCTTCCTTGAGTTACCTCAACAGCTTCTTTCTCCTTTTCCACAAAACTGACTGAGCTCTCACTCCCCAAAAAGCCAAGGTGTGTGATAAAACTTGATCACTCTTTTGTTAATACATAAGGTCAGCAGTCTGGAAGAATCAGGAGGGTAAATGCCTGTGGAGAGTAACTTCCAAACCCATCAAAACTTGACAGGCTCACATCAGTCAGATGTTTCTGGGTTTGGCCTAAATTCTACTTCTTTTCCCCTGGACTCTCCAAGTTTGATGCTCACTTCGTAGGGTTCTTTTACCAACCGAAGCTACCTATGTTCTCGTATTATTTGACTTTTGCCTTGTTACGGTGCTATTTGAAAAGGAAACATGCTTTAGACTAAAACGTCCAGGTGTCATCTATTTGGATGCAAGTGTACAAAACAACTCACTTTCTATTCCTAAACCTGCTTCAGCAAAAAAAGTAACTTGAAACTCTGTGAAATCTACCCACACAGGTTTGAAAGAAAAAGAAATCCACCACTGGGGCACCCCAAACAAAAAGACACAGAAGTCAGTGATGAATTCTTTTAAGAAATGGTAGACCACGCTCATTGATTTGCTCCCAGCTTGGTGTCCTGATAGCAACGATCTGAGCGTTGTACAAAAGTTTTGTACAAAAGTACAAAATGAAACTGTCTATCTCCATTAGTCTCAAAGATGACACTCAGACTGCTCATACGGGGAGCAGAATCACACCAGGGAACACACATCGAGGTACTGACACGGTGCCAGCCAGCCCAGAGCAGCAGAAGGGAGGCCTTGGGAAAACTTCCTGTTGACTCCGAGGGGGCATGAACAGCTCTGATTATCACCTCTCAAGTACCCCAGAGGGCAGAGGCCACTGTGGGTCCCTCCTGCAGCCCCCTGGCCTGCACTGCCTCTGAGTTGGAGGGTAAATAAACTGCCGAGCAAATTCATTCCTGGCCAGGCCCCGACGAAGGCCACAACTCAACGATGCTATTTGCCTCCCAACCTGAAAACGTGCACAGGCCTCACAGGAAGGAAGCATGTGGTCTCGACCCCAATGAACTGCCACCATACCCGCCCCATCTTTTCCCTCGCTGCCCTTCCGAACTTTCCCAACTGCTCAAAACAAGACATTTTAAAAATAACTTGGCCTGAGCAGTTATTCTCCAGCAGACATACAAAGGCTGGGCACAGTCAGTCAAGAAAAAAATAAATGCGACCCCTTTACAGCAGAGCAGGAGGAGAGCCAATTAACCTGTTGATAGGGGAAAAGCGCCAATCTAACCAGCCTCTCCAGCTCCTTTGGAACCACCCTGCCTAGGAGCAGTGGGGAAAGCAATGTTCCTCAAGGGCAGAGCTCTTCAAGCTGATCAGAGCCCTGACAGCTTTCAGCTGCTGAGTCTACGGGAACCAAAGCGAACACCAAACAGGTGCGAGTCATTCACAGAGCCTGGCTTATGAAGGCAGGCACAGTGGATCACCACAACCCCACCCTTCTCACTTTTTAATATGAAGGATTCTTTTGCTCTTCCTGACCCTAAAGTACAAAATATAAACTGAGCACCACACGTGAGGAGTGGGAAGGCTTGAGAAAGGCTGAGAGATTGCCTGAGACACGGGCAGCTTTTTAAACCGCACACCTGTAGATGCTCACAGGGTGTCGACAGTCATAAGCCTGCAAGGACAAGGTGACGACCGTAAGCCCTACAAAGACAAGGTACCTTCTGGAAAATAAATCCAGGACAGAGACCCACTTGAAAAAAACAAGACTTGTAAGTTTATGGAATGAATAGTAATAACCTACAACCTCTGCGATCCAGTTTGAAATGGCAGTAAATTTGCAGATTAGTATTTTATGGGCGACTTTTCCAGCACAAACTTGGATATGAGAACCAAAAACTCCTTGAGAAAAGAGTCTTAAAAGCAGGCATGACTTCTGAAAATTCTTCCCCCACTTAACACTCTCTGGTCTTAGAGAAAAGCCCTTGAAACTTGTGGACATGACCACTTCCCCAGAGACGCAGCTCTACACCAGAAATACACTCTGCAGTGGGGGCCAAGCTGATCAGCTCCCGCTCGTGTTCAAAACACTTTAAAAAGTGCTAAGACAACATAACTATTGGGTTTTTGTCTTGACTGGATGATACTTAAAAAGGACACTAAAAAGCAACCCTTTTTAATATTCAAAATCCTCCCGGGGAATGTACTCCTCTGGCTAGTTGGCTTAATGACATATAACAAAAGCTCTATGAAGTTATTGCCTTGCTGGGGTCAGAAGGCACAGCCCCAGCCTGGCCGTGGATGGACTCCCCCATTAGTGGCCACTGAAATCCCACTGGGAAGCGTTTTCTGCCGGGATCTCCACCACTTTGCCTTTTGCCATCCTGCAAGCCAATTTTTTTCAGGGCCCATTCAATTGCTGGCCGCCCCTTGTTATTCACAGGGGAGTACCAGACACGGTGAGAGCTCCCACCAACCAGGGTGCAGCACCCCACCGCAGGAACGCTTCCTAGCGCCCCTGTTCATTTCCGCAGCCCAAAATCTCTGGCTAAAAGCAACAGAAGTACAGCTCATTCAATATCCCCTTCATTCAGAAGCCCTCTTTTTGACTCTTGCCTGTCTGTCCCCCTCTCGAAATAGCTAAGGACCCTCTCCGAATACTTCTTACACTTTGCCCTTTCAAGCACTTGGGCCACGAGCCTTCGAACCAGCAGCACTGATTGCTCTATGTAAGCCCAAGCAAGACCCTTTCCTGTCCAGAACCTCTGCATCAAACCTCTATTACCAAGCCCCTGTTATCATCTCAAAGCTGGGTACTCTGAAAAGCTGCCGGCACCTAGGCAGAAAATTAAGTTACCTTTGAAGTCAGGTTGAATTCGGAGGTAAGGAGTAGTACGCTGGGGGGAGGGTGTGTGTGTGGTGGGGGGGCTTTCACGTAGTTTCAAACGCATACCTGGCCGGAGGCACTGCACACAGCCCGGTTACCTAACTCCCGGCAAAACGGCTTAACTCGGAAGCGAAGAGCGCGCCCGGTTCCGAATCCTGGGTCAGTCCAGAGGCTACGAGCCTCTGCGCCCCTTGCAGGTGTTTCCCAACCAAGCCCGAGGCCAGCAAGTGTTGCCACGGAGCGATCGGGGTGGTGGGGGCGGGGGGAGTTGGGGGGGAGCCCCGCTTCGAAGCCCCCGGTGAGCTCTCCGAGGGGTAGAGCGCGCGCGCGAGCAGGTGCGGGCCGAGCCCCAGAGCCCACGGAGATCTCCGGTTTCCCGAGCGTAAGCGGGGAACCCACGCGACGCCCCACCGGGGCCGTGGGGGGTAAAGCTCCCCGGAGCCCGCAAGCGCCCGCGGCCGGGCCCGGAGCGTCCTCCTTTACAACTCTGGGGGCTCCGGGCGCTTTGTGCCGGCGCGGAAGGCCGCCGGGGGGCCCCGCGGGCCGGACAATGCAGCGGGCGGGGAGGCGCGGGGGAGGGGGTGCGCACGCCGCCCGCCCCCCGCCCGCCGGGCCCCCGGCATGACGGTGCAGCCTCGCCCGGGCCGGGCCGGGCCGGGCCCGCGGGCCGCCCGGGGCCTGCGTAAAGATGGCGAGCCCCTCGCGTGGCTCCCGCGGCTCTCCGCCCCCCGCGCCCCGGCCACAATGGAAGGCGCCCCCCGGCCCCCGCCGCGGCCGGCCCGCGGGGCCTCACCTTCCATCTCCATGTCCTCGGGCTCGCTGAGCTGCTGCTCGCCCGCTTTCTGCTGCTGCTGCTGCTGCTGCTGGTGGTTCATGTCGGCCGCGGCCTGGGCCTCGCCTGCGGCCGGGGGCCGGGGCTGCGGGCCCGGCGGGCGGGCGGCGGCGAGCCGGGGCGGCGGCGGCGGCGGCGGCGGCGGCGGGGCGGCCTCCTCCTCCTCCTCGCGCGCGTCGTCGGCGGCGGCGGCCCCGGGGCGGCCCACGGCGGGCGGCGGCGGAGGCAGGGAGACGCGCACGTACTTGCTCGCGATTCGCCCAATCTCGGCGCCGAGGCGGGCGGGCGGGCGGCGGGTCGGGCCCGGCGGCCTCGTCGCTCGCTGCTGCGGCCGCCGCCGCCGCCTCAGCCGCCGCTCCCGCCGCCGCCGCCGCCGCCGCCGCGGGGCCCGCCTCCCGCCGCCGGGGCCGGGGCTGCGGGACCGCGGGCCGGCCGGGGGCGGAGGGCGGCCGGGCGGGGGCCGCGGAGTCAGCCCCGCCTCGGGCCGGGCGCGGCGGGCGGGAGGCCTGGCCGGCCGCGGCGGGCCTGCGGGGCCGGGGGCCGGCGGGGGCGGCGGCGGCGGCGGCGCGGGCGGGCGACGGGCCGGCCGCGCTCGGGGCGCTGCGGCCTCCGCCTCCTCGGCGTCGTCGTCTGGGCTCCGGCAGCGGACGCGGCGCCCGGCGGCTCGGCTCGGCTCGCTCTCAAAATGGCGGCGGCGTGAAATGTCACATCCGCATGGGGGGCCCGAGAGCGAGCTTGCGAGCGACGAGAGCGGGCGGGCGGGCGGCGCAGCGAGCGGGCGGGCGGGCGCCGCGCCGGAGGGCGGAGCGGGAGCGGGAGGCGGAGCGGGAGGCGGAGCGGGGCGCGGCCAGCCCGCCGCCCCCTGGGTCCGCCCGCCCGCCGGCTCGCGGCCCTCAGCGCCCGGCGCCGCCCGCCGCGGCCTCTCCCGACCGGGGTCCCGCCCTGGAGCCTCGCGGCGCAGCCCCGGCGTGCGCGCCCGGGGGCCCCAGCCCTGGCGGGGCGAGTGGCCCCGGCAGGTGCCCGGCAGGGCGCGTGGTCAACCCGGGAAGCCCCAGGGCCGTCCGGGGAGCGGGGCGGGGGGCTGCAGGGGCCGAAACCCGACCCCGGGCCCGGTGACCGCGGGAGGGCTGGCCGATGTCGCCCGGGGACTCGGCAGAAGACGACCCGGATCGGAGCGAGCGGCCGGCGCCGGTCAGCCCTTGCTGGCCCTGGTGATGATTATTTTACCTCTTTGAAAACAGATGTGTGATTCATTCAACCCAGTTCCGCGCCGTGCGAGAACTTTTCTCACTGTAGCCCAAACCAGACAGCAGGTTTTGCTCCCCTCAAAACCAGCCCAAGTACCTCTTGATCTGGCATTAATTGATTCCCTTCACATCAACCCAATCTGGCTAAGATCCTTTAGGGCCTGCCTCCTTCCCATTCCTTGGGAGGCCGGCGATTGGGGTCCCAACTTTCTGATGAGAACCAAGGCAGTGTGGGTGAAGAACGGAGTGGAGAAGGATGCATCTCTGCGTCTCTACTGTATCTCTTAGTGACCGTCTCCAGGGAGAATGTAATTTTGCCCTCAAATGACCGGGAAGATTTTCTATCTGCTCATCGCCTGTCCCTGCATTTTTCTCCGGTTTTCTCTGCTTGATTCACTGTCCGTCTCCCTACAGGGAAAAGAATGTTTTGTTCTCCGTGGTATCCCAAGTGCCCTGGGACAGAGCAAGTACTCGGGTACATGTTTGTTGAATGAAAGTATGATTCAAATGTGATGAGATCCCGCCTCCCACCCCTCAAGCATTTCCCACCGGTTAATTTCTTGCTGGGCCCAAGCAGTGACATTCAAGAGGGAAGGAGCCACTTCACGAGGAATCAGTCCAGCCCCAGCATCACCCCCCAGATTAGGAAAAGGTGATGTTATTCACACAAATGCTAATGAACGGTTCTCAGATGCAAATAAACCCTTCTCACTTGGGGGAGGGCAGACAGGACCGCTCTGGCGGAAGGGGTGGCAGGCAATGATAATGGTGCCTATCGGTTCCACACTAGCCAACCTTATCTTCATCACTGGGTTCAGAACCAACCCGGGAATTAAAAAAGGATAAGAGTAGGGAATACCTTGCATGATGGTTAAACTAAATGTGGTACACCCAATACAGTAAAATACTATTTGGCAATGAAGAATGGATTAATATAAATTAATTAAATGTAAATCTGTTATATTTAAATTATTAATGACATCATTCAAGATGCTCCTATTCTTTTTTTTTCTGCACTTGATAAAATATTCTAAGAGAAATGTTAATGTCTCACTATGATTATATATTTTTTCTTTTCCCTTATATTCTCATTTTTTGCTATATGTGTCTTTGTTGTTAAGGTGGTTTAATGATTTATGATGTCTATCTTTGTGAATTATACCTTTTATCGTTAGAAATATTCATTGTTTCATTTAAAATAAATTTAATTTTTTTAAAAAATTGGATGAGGCTTGAAAACACTGTGCTGAATTAAAGAAGCCAGACAGAAATAATCTTATAGTGTATGATGATTCCAATGACACGGAATGCCCAGAGGAGGAAAATCAACCTATAGAGATGAAAGATAGATTAAGGACAGTTAAGGGTTTGGGGAGTGACTGCTAGAAAGTACAGGGTTTCTTTGGGGGATGATGAAAATATCCAAAATCTGATTCTGGTGATTATCCAACTCTGCGAATATACTGAAAATACTGAATTGTGCACTTTAAATGGGTAAATTATGTGGTATGGGTCAGAGTGCAATAAAATTAATTTTTAAAAAAAGAAAAAGATGAGACTTCCCTGGTGGTCCAGTGGCTAAGACTCCACACTCACAACGCAGGGGGCCGGGGTTCGATCCCTGGTCAGGGAACTAGATCCCACATGCTGCAGCTAAAGATAATGTATGCTACAACTAAGACCAGCGCAGTCAAATAAACAAATAATAAAATTTAAAAATAAAAAGATGAGAATGAGAATAAAAGACCAGAGTGAAAGCTGTTCATAGTCTAGAGAGTGCTGGAGATGGAATGGCCTGGGGTGGGGGCGGAGGTGGAGATGGAGAAAACAGGTTAGTCTGTCGGCAGGTCAAATTGCTGATAGCCTGGAGTTGGGTGGGACAGAACAGAGAAGAATCAAGTGTTGCTCTCAGATTTCTGGTTTGAGCAACTAAGTGAATGATGGTGCCAATTACCAACATGGGGGAGAAGTCTGGGAGAGGCACAGGTTTGTGAGTAAAACTGAGAGGTTTTTTCTGGCTTTGCTTTGGGGAGCTGGGAAGGGGTTATTGTTTTTATTTGTGTTTGCCTTTTCTTTTTTCTTTTTTTTTTACTGTATTACATTTGAAGTGCTTGTTAGATATTAACTATGCCTGCCTGCTCAGTCATGTCCGACTCTTTGCAACCCTATGAATTGTAGCCCAGCAGGCTCCTCTGTCCATGAGATATTCCTGACAAGAATACTGGAATGGGTTGCTGTTTTCTCCTGCAGAGGATCTTCCCAACCTAAGGACTGAACCTGCATCTCCTGAGTCTCCTGCATTGGCAGGTGGATTTTTTTTTTCTTTTTTAAATCACTGAGTCACCGGGGAAGCCCCAGACATTATCCATATGGAGGTGTGAAGAAATTAGTTCAACAGGATTCTGGACTGAGGGGTAGAAATGTGTGGTAGAAATATGGTCACTTAGGGAGGTGGATATATTATATATTTATTTCATATATATGTATATATATATATATTGTATATAGCAGTTGTGGGCCACAGTCATACGCTGATACAAAGAGGGACCCATAGAGGAGATGACAATTCTGGGAACTGGTTTACTTTTTCATAGTACTTCCAAGCATTCTCTTATTCCCTACAACCTTCATCCTAGATGGCTTCCCTGGTAGCTCAGGTGGTAAAAAATCTGCCTGCAATGCAGGAGACCTGGGTTTAAACCCTGGGTCAGAAAGATCCCCTGGAGAAGGAAATGGCAACCCACTCCAGGATTCTTGCCTGGGAAATCCCATGGACAGAGGAGTCTGGTGGGCTACAGTCCATGGGGTCGCAAAGAGTCTGACAGCTGAAACGACTTAGCATGTACGCATTGCACAGCAAAAAGAGAAAAACAAACTTGTGTAAATAATCTCTGCCCACTCCAAGAAGCATCTTGATGAAAGAAATTATCTTTCTCACAGCTCTGTTCACAGAACCTAGCACAGTGCCTGACACATAGGAGATGCTCAGTAAAGGTTGAACCAATGTTTCCACCCCAGCTGATGCTTACTAACTGCTAGTGAGGAGCTAGGAGCCGTCTGGGGCAAAGATGGGAAAGACAGTGCCTGCTTGCTTTCAAGGCATCTCAGATGGATTTTCACACTTCTTTGCTCTTTTCCTCCCTTGCCCATCTTTCACAGAGGAGTGGATGGCAGGTGGAGAATTTATCCCTAGGCCCCCATGGCTACTAGGAAAGCAAGACCAGTGCACTTTGAGGCCTACCAAGAAGGCCCAGACTCAGGTATTCCTGAGGGCTGTACTAGTGTGTTTTCTTCTTGGCCCAGTGGAATTATTAAAGCCCCTTTACACGCAGAAGGGGTTGTTGGGAAAAAACTCCGCAGAAGAAGTGAATCAGCTGAGGAAAGCCTGCTTCCTGGGAGTCTTAATGCCAAGATGCGTCAAAGAAGCTGTTTGGAGAACTCTGGGCAAGAGGATTGGCACTGTTTCTGATCACTGCCAATTTGTTTTAAATTTCACAACCCCTACCCTGGTTCCGAGAAACCAGGGACCAGAGGAAGAGACAGAAAACCGGGGAGACAGGAACCTCTGGACCAGCTGCCTTGTCAGTAGGTAGAGCCAAGTAGGGAGGGGCCACCCTATCACTACTGCCTGAGCAAAACATATTTTGCTACTCCCAGGGCCCCAGCCATGACTCGGCATAAACAGCTGGTCAGCTTTTTTTTTCTTGAGACCCACCCAAACTATTTACCTACCTGGAAGGTAGGTTCTCATCAGGGTCTAAAATAAATTAATGGACATATCAAAGAAGAAATGGGAGTACCAAGCACAGTCTTTCTTTTTCAGTGTAAGTGTTATAATCCATAGCTGGAAAGACACAACTTAAACCCCTAACCACAAGGTTAGTGAGGATGTAGGCATAGAGATAAGGCATTCGGTAAAGGTCATGTAGCTGTAAGCAGGTTGGGAGGGTAAGGGGCTTTAGGGTGAGGAACCAGGTGGTCCAAGGGGGTTCCACAAACTTGAACTTGGGAGACTGACCCAACCTCTTAGAACTCAAGGAAATGGGGAGGCCAGTTTCTATCTAAAGGGGCTGTTATGGAAACCAAGTGAAAATATAAGACTTTGCTCAAATAGTTTCCTATCCAGAGATTGTGAGATGATTTTTTTAAAAGAATGAATGAGACCCCAGCCTTTCCCTATTCCTGACACATCATCCTTTCACTCAAAACTATTCATAGGCCTAACCCTAACCCACTATGTGAAAAGGACAGGGCTGCCTGAGTTAAATGGCAAAAATGACCATGGGAATGGCTAATGAAGTCACGTGGCCAATAGGCTTCTAGGCTGTGAAACAACAAAACCTTAATGCCTTTATTTATTTATTTATTTTAAGATTTCTTTGGATGTGGACCGTTTTTTTAAAAGTCTTTTTTGAATTTGTTACAGTATTCCTTCTGTGTTATGTTTTGGTTTTTTGGCATCTAGGCATGTGGGATCTTAGCTTCCTGACCAGGTATCCAACCTGCACCTCATGCATTGGAAGGCAAAGTCCTATTTAACCAGTGGACCACCAGGGAAGTCGCAAATCCTAAAGCAAACCCTTTTCTAGAATGATTGTTCATGGTTGGCTGGTGTGCTATATAGATATTGGGGTATTGTTTACTCAAAAAAAAAAAAAGGCTCACAAAAAGATGCTTTGGTAATATGAATGGGTTGCCTCGAAGTTTAAAGACAAAGATGCCCTAATGAGAGCTAGTGAGACTGTGGGTACCTTCTTTTCCTGTTTCTGTTTGCGTTTTAGGATAATTTGTTAAACTACTACCACCCTTCTTGGTCAGATCTTCTTAAAAGGGTAAGACTATGGAAGTGAAAGTGAAGTTGCTCAATTGCGTCTGACTCTTTGTGACCCCATGGACTGTAGCCTCCCAGGCTCCTCCGTCCATGAGATTTCCCAGGTAAGAATACTGGAGCGGGTAGGGTAGCCATTCCCTTCTGCAGGGGATCTTCCCGACCCGGGGATCAAACCTTGGTCTCCTGCATTGCAAGCAGACGCTTTACCCTCTGAGCCACCAGGGAAGCCCAAGACTATGGAACAATGAGGTAATTAATAAAGAAAAAAACAGTTTAAGTGCTCCGTTACCTAGCCCTTACTGTGAGGCAGGAACTTGTTGAAGCACTTCACGTGTTACCCAGTCCATTTTGTTCTCACTGCAACCCTGGGAGGCAGGCGCTCTGATGCGTTTTATGGAGGAGGTCACTGAGGCTCCTGGTTAAGTAACTGGCTCAAGGGCACACAGCTGGTAATGGAGAAGTCCAAATTTGAACCCAAGCAGTCTGGCTCCAAATTGCAATGATTAAAAAAAAAAATTACTAAACAACTCATCTGATACCTGCAATGTGAAATCCCCCCCTCCGCCACTGGAATCAGGACCCTCATAATTTGGGGACTGTGTTTACACTATCTTCTCATTCTGAAAAGAGATACAGGCCAACTTTCAATGGCACTGCTCATGCCAAATCTTTAGGAACCTTCCTTTCCACGGAGTCTTATAAATTTTATTTATAATTTTATTTTATTTATTTTTTGGCCGTGCTGGGTCTTCATTGCTGTGTGGCCTTTTCTCAAGTTACAGGGAACGGGGGCTGCTCTCCAGTTGCTGTGCTTAGGTTTCTTAGTGCAATGGATTCTCTTCCTGTGGAGCACGGGTTCTAGGACGTGAGAACTTCAGTAGCTGCAGCACGTGGGATCTTCCCAGAGCAAGGATCGAACTCGAGAAGCCTAAGCACTCGCTTGACATAACTAGAGAAAGCCTGCGTGCCACAACGAAAACCCAGTGCAGCCAAAACAGGACAAGACTAAATTCAGTCTCTGACATTTACCAATCAAGTATCACTGGCTCAGTCACATCCAACTCTGTGGCCCCATGGACTGTAGCCCTCCGGGCTCCTCTGTCCATGAGATTTCCCAGGCAAGAATACTGGAGTGGGTAGCCATTCCCTTCTCCAGGGGATCTTCCCAACTCAGGGATTGAACCTGGGTCTCCTGCATTGGCAGGCAGATTCTTTACCACTGAGCCACAGGGAAGCCCTGTTTTATTTTAGTTTTATCACTTATTTATTTTTTTGGCCTCACAGCACATGGGATATCTTAGTTCCCTGACCAGGGGTTGAACTCATGCCCCCTGCATTGGAAGTGTGGAGTCTTAACCACTGGGCCACCAGTGAAGTCCCCCATCCTTTGTTTTAAAAGGCAATTGACTCGTGTTTGACCAGTATCAGCCTAGAAGTTTGTCACATCACACACACTCTTGACAGAATTTTCTTAGCACAAATTGTAAACCAAATAATAAGTAACTCCTCAAAGAGCCAAGTAGCATGCTTTGTGTTTGAGCATCTTAATCCCCACAATCAGGTAAGAGCAATAATAATTGCTCATGTTTATTGAGTGCTTCCCTGTGCCAGGCACTGGGCCAAGGGCTTACAGTAACTCATTCGTTTAATCCTCTCAACTGCCCTTTGAAATAAAACCACGCACCCTTCTTTACAGGAGAGGAAACCAAGGCGCAAAGAAGGAAAGGGCTAGGAGGTAATAAAAAAAAAAGGGAAGGGATTCTTAATACAGGTTAAACATAGACTTAGCATGGGATGACCCAGCTATGCCACTCATGGGGATGTACCTAACAGAATGGAAATCAGCTTCTCAAACAAAAACTTGTACACAGATGTTCATTGCAGCAAGAGGCATGATAGTTTACTATCAAAAGATTGTTCCCATGGAAACAACCAAATTTCCATGGACAGATGAATAGATGGACAAAAGGCAATGTATCCTACAGTGGAATATTACTCAGTCCTTAAAAAGGAAGCATGTATACCTGTTTCAATAAACCTTGAAAGCATTACATTGAGAAAAAAGCCAGCCAGAAAAGGCCACATACTGTGTGATTCCATTTATATGAAATATCCAGAATGGCCAAATCCAGAGACAGAAAACAGATTAGTGGCTTCTAGACACTGGGTATGGGGGTAAAAGGCATGACTACGTAATGGATATGGGGTTTCTGGGAGCAAGGTAATGAAAATGTTCCAGAAATACTGGTGATGACTGCATAACATGGTGAATGGATGAAATGTCATTAATGGTAAATTTTATATTATGTACTTCACTATAATAAAAACAAATAAGGTAAAGATTTGAACCAGGGTGGCTCAGTGGTAAAGAATCCATCTGCCAATGCAGGATACAAGGGTTCCATTCCTGGGTCCAGAAGATCCCCAGGAGAAGGAAACGGCAACCCACTCCAGTATTCCTGCCTGGAGAATCCCATGGACAGAGGAGCCTGGAGGGCTGCAGTCCATGGGGTCACAAAGGGTCAGACACGACTGAGCAACTAACACTTCACTTTTTCCCTGTGCACTTTAGGATGTTTATCCGAATCCTTGGTCCACCCACTGAATGCTGGTAGCAGCTGTGACAAACACAAATGCCTCCAGACTTGGCATTAGCTTGTTCAATGACTCAACTTACTCTTCTTCTAATTAGCCTAAAAATAAACTGCAGACCTGGAAAATTATTTTCAAAGACATTTGAAAATGAGGATGGAGGACATCCATGCATTCAAAGTAAAATGTATTTAACCTCACTTACAGTCATTCACTCATGCAACAAATGCAGAATGCTTCTCTGGCACCCCCAAACTCAAGGTCTGGATAAAGGCAGAAAAAAGGGAACATTGGTTTAAGGCCGTGATATGGGTCCCCTGGCCAGTGAGGTTGTCACATCCTTGGATCCCCTCTCTCCCATCTCTTAGGACACTTGAACAGGGCACAGCTAAGCTATTAATACTAGGCTCTATGGCTGGTCAGGAAATAGGTCTTTCCTTCCATAGTTCTTGTTCAGGAAATTTTTTTTTTAATGTTTATTTATTTGGTTGCCCTGGGTCATAGTTGTGGCATGTGAAGTGAAAGTGTTAGTCTGTTCAACTCTTTGCAAACCCACAGACTGTAACCCTCTAGGCTCTTCTGTCCATGGAACTCTCCAGGCAAGAATACTGGAGTGGGTAGCCATTCCCTTCTCCGGGGGATCTTCCTTACTCAAGGATGAAACCCTGGTCTCCTGCATTGGAGGCAGATTCTTTACCGTCTGAGCCACCAGGGAAGCCCTAGTTGTGGTATGTGGGAATCTAACGCCCTGACCAGGGACTGAACCCCCTGCATTGGGAATGTGGAGTTTTAGCCACTGGGCCACCAGGGAAGTTACACGAAGTAATATTTTGATTGACTCAATGAATACACATGCTGGCAACAAGCAGATTTTTTGCACCACTGTTTAGTACAGTGACTGTTGCAAGCAGCAACTGGGTTTTATCTGCTAGATGGGATCTCAGGGAATTTAAATTAATGAAAATAATGGCATTTGATATCAAGGTTGATAGGGAAAGAGTCTCAGGTTCTGAGGCAACCAACCTGAGAACACCGAGGTCCCTTTTAAAGAAAATTACATTCAAAATGGACAACTTTTATTAAGCAGTTACTATGTGCCAGGCACCCTGGGGATGGTTCTATTTTTTTTAAGATAATATCCCATATTAATAATTATTTCTTTAGAGTAGTTTTTGTTCATAAATAATCTCTGCTCCTGCTCAGCACATCAACCAAAGGAAAGTAGAAAGGAAATTCTTATCAATACTTTAAGAATCTACATTTTGAGAGAGCCTTTTGAATTTCTTTCCTTTTTTTTTAACAACTATAGTATCTTTAAATGGCAAGGAACAATGTGTTTCAGGATTTGGTGTTAGCAAGATATTTTTTTCTTACAATAAAAATGTTCAAGGCCTAGAGAAAGACTGTCCTTGTTAGCTGAGTCCTAAAAACCTTGTTTTTTCCTGGATTAATTCTGCTATTGACTTGAAGTAATGTCCCAAGAAGACAAATGCAAGCAGGCAGTGATAATACAGAATTCAGTTCTTAGATACTCTGAGAGTAGAAATTCAAAAGCAGAGGACAAAGAAGATAAATCTGCAATTAATATATCTACATGGATGCTCAAACGTTGGGTTAAATCAACTGGGCCAAATTTAACTTGAACTGCCCTGATTCTCCGGAGAAGGCAATGGCAAGCCACTCCAGTACTCTTGCCTAGAAAATCGCATGGACGGAGGAGCCTGGTGGGCTGCAGTCCATGGGGTCGCTACTGGTCGGAGGCGGCTGAGTGACTTAACTTTCACTTTTCACTTTCACACATTGGAGAAGGAAATGGCAACCCACTCCAGTGTTCTTGCCTGGAGAATCCCAGGGACGGCGGAGCCTGGTGGGCTTCCGTCTATGGGGTCGCACAGAGTCGGACATGACTGAGGCGACTTGGCGGCGGCGGCCCTGATTCTCAAGGAGAATGTTTATCATTCTGGAGTATTTTTTAAAATCAAATGATGCAACACACATTTTTGGAACACCTACTAAGTTATCCTAAAGATAGGAGCCATTTATGTTAGATCGTTTCCATTGTTATTTATCAACTCTGACTTGCTTTATCAATTTAAGAAAAGAAAAAAAAAAAAAAAACGCGGGGGGCTGCCATGGTGGCTCAGTGGTAAAGAATCTGCCTGCCAATGCAGGAGACACAGGTTCGATCCCTGATCTGGGAGGATCCCAGATGCTTCAGAATAACTAAGCCCATGCATCACAACTATTGAGCCTGATCTCTGGAGCTCGGGAACCGCAAGTACTGAGCCCGTGCGCCCTAGAGCCCATGCTCAACAACAAGAGAAGCCACCGCAATGAGATGCCCTCACACCACAACCAGAGAGTAGCTCCCACTCGCGGAAGCTAGAGAAAGCTCTCACAGCAACGAAGACCCAACACAGCCCAAAATAAATAAAATAAATAAGTAAAATTATGAAAAAAACAAACAAAAAGTCAGACTTCCCTGGTGGTCCTGTGGCTAAGACTTTGTGTTCCCTGGGCAGGAGGTTTGGGTTCGATCCCTGTTTTTAATCTCTGTTACATTCAAGTTATTTAAGGGAGTAAAAAAATGGTTTGGGCTTTTTGGGTTTCACTCAAAATTATGATACTACCTGGCTTGTTTTATCTTGTCTTTATATAAAAACTTGACTTTTGTGCTTTTAGCCACAATATTATATGCAAGAAAATTAACAGTTGTTTCCTTGGAGGAATTTGGGAAGAGAAGGAGATTTCACGTTTATTCATTTTTTTACTTTACTTTTCCACGGGAATTAGTAAACTAAGTCCCACTGGCCAAAAATGCAAGTACTTGTTTTTAAAAATAAGGTTTATTGCAAGGAGTAAGAGATAAACTGGGAGACTGGGCTTGACATATACACTGTGCTGTACTCAATCATTCAATCATGTCCACTCACTGACTGTGGCCTGTGGACTGTGGCCCACCAGGCTTCTCTGTCCATGGGATTTTTTAGGCAAGAATACTGGAGTGGGTTGCAATTTCTTCCTCCACGGGATTTTCCTGACCCAAGAATCGAACCAAAGTCTCAATCTGTTAAGCTACTGGGAAAGTCCCATATACACAATACTCCTATATATAAAGTAGATAATTGCTGTACACCTGTACTAACACAAATTCTTAAAGAGATGGGCATACCAGACCACATTACCTTACTCCTGAGAAATCTGTATGCAGGTCAAGAAACAACAGTTAGAACCTGACATGGAACAACAGACTGGTTCCAAATCGGGAAAGGAGTACGTCAAGGCTGTATACTGTCACCCTGCTTATTTAACTTCTGTGCAGAGTACATCATTTGAAATGCCAGGCTGGATGAAGCACAAGCTAGAATCAAGATTGCCGGGAGAAATACCAACAACCTCAGATACACAGATGACACCACCCTTATGGCAGAAAGCAAAGAAGAACTGAAGAGTCTCTTGAGGAAAGTGAAAGAGGAGAGTGAAAAGGTTGGCTGAAAACTCAGCATTCAAAAAACTAAGATCATGGCATCCAGTCCCATCACTTCATGGCAAATAGATGGGGAAACAATGGAAACAGTGATAAACTTTATTTTCTTGGGCTCCAAAATCACTGCAGATGGTGACTGCAGCCATGAAATTAAAAGACACTTGGTCCTTGAAAGAAAAGTTATGACCAGCCTAGACAGCATATTAAAAAGCAGAGACATTACTTTGCCAACAAAGGCCTGTCTAGTCAAAGCTATGGTTTTCCCAGTGGTCATGTATGGATGTGAGAGTTAGACTATAATGAAAACTGAGTGCCAAAGAATTGATGCTTTTGAACTGTGGTGTTGGAGAAGACTCTTGAGAGTCCCTTGGACTGCAAGGAGATCCAACCAGTCCACCCTAAAGGAAATCAGTCCTGAATATTCTTTGGAAGCTGAAGCTCCAATACTTTGGCTACCTCATGCGAAGAACTGACTCATTGGAAAAGACCTGATGTGGGGAAAGATTGAAGACGGGAGGAGAAGGGGACAACAGAGGATGAGATGGTTGGATGGCATCACCGACTTAATGGACATGAGTTTGAGCAAGCTCTAGGAGTTGATGATGGACAGGGAAGTCTGGCGTGCTGCAGTCCATGGGGTCTCAAAGAATTGGACACGACTGAGCAGCTGAACTGAACTGAACACAAATTGTAAATTAACTAAACTCCAGTAAATTTGTTACAATTTCCACATTAAAAAAGATTAAATTTTGGCCTCCCTGGTGGCTCACTGGTAAAGAATCCACCTGCCATTGCAGGAGACATGGGTTCAATCCCTAAGGCGGGAAGATCCCACTTGCCTCAGAACAATTGGACCCTGTACCAAAACTATTGAGGCTGTGCTCTAGAGCCTGTGCTCTGAAACAAGAGAATCTCCTACAACGAGAAGCCCCAGAGGCCTGTGCACACTACTGAAGATAGCCCCTGCTCGCCAAAACTAGAGAAAAGCCCTGGCAGCGACACAGACTCAGCACAGCCAAAGAGGAATATAAATAAATAAATTAAATTATTTAAAAAAATTAAATTTTGTTGGAACACAGCATTCATTCATATGTGTGCTATCTGTGGCTACTTTCACCAGATGAAGGCAAAATTAATAGCTGCAATAGAGGCCAGAGGTCACATACAGGGCCCGCAAAGCCAAAAGTACTTACCAAGTACTTACTTGGCCCTTAATGGAAAGTGTGTCAATTCCTGCTGTACTGTTTGAATTTTTTCTGTGCATATAATAATTTTATCATGTGCATATAATACTGTACTAATAGCATCTGGAGGAAACACATGTCAAAACCATAACATTAGAGCAGAGCTCCAGGGAACCTGAGATGAGAAGGCTGAGAACCCAGGGCTCTCGAGTCTTGATTGGTGGTAGGGGGTCCAAGGGGCCCTTATCTGAGACCTCCACCCTAGTACCATTTTTCTTGGTTGCCTCCTCCAGGGTACAATGGGCTCCCAGGTTCTGCCAGGGCTGGCGCTGTGGAAAACCTTTCGTCCCCTTGTCCCCCGGGGTCACCAGAACTTCTCTAGCACTTTCTGACTCACGTTATACAGGTCACCCCAAAGCAGGTTCTCAGAGCGTGGTTGCAGGGCCTTCAGCATCACCATCCCAGGAAAGACTGTTTGTTTTTTAAGAACGCCCCTCTTTGAGGTGCAGTTCTGCATAAATCTTTTCTGTATTTGTTGCTGCACTGGGTTTGTTTCTGCACACGGGCTCTCTCGAGCTGTGGTAAGTTGTGGCTACCCTCCGTCCTGGTGCTCAGGCTTCTTGCTGCAGAGCACAGGCTCTGGGCTCATGGGCATGGGCTTAGTTGCCCTGAGGCATGTGCAATCTTCCTGGGCCAGGGAAGGAACCCATATCCACTGCATTGGCAGGTGGAGTCTTAACTGCTGGACCACTGGGAAGTCCTCCTAGGTGTCTTATAATTCAGGTGTATTCAGAGATTTGTACAACCATCACCATGGCCAATTTTGAATATTTTCATTTCTCCCCCCAGATCCTCCACCCACTGGGGCTTCCCAGGTGGCACTAAGTGGTAAAGAACCTGCCTGCAAATGCTGGAGACATAAATGACACAGGTTCAATCCCTCCTCACTGGAGGAGGACATAGCAACCCACTCCAGTATTCTTGCTTGGAGAATCCCATGGACAGAGGAGCCTGGTGGGCTACGGTCCATAGGGTCGCAAAGGGTTGGACACAGCTGAAATGACTTAGCATGCACGCACTAAGTCCATATTTCCTGTCCCCACAGCCTTTGGCAACCACTAATCTGCTCTCTATGGATTTACTTATTCTGAACATTTCGCATAAATGGAATCAGAAAATATGTGACCTTTTGTGTCTGGCTTCTTTCACTCAGCATATTATCTTCAAGGTTCATCAAGATAGCCTGTGTCAGTGTGTAGGTCCTTTTTCTGGCTGAATAATATTCCATGGTAGGATACACAACTTTCATTTCTCTATTCATCTGTTCATAGGTGTTTTGAGTTACTTCCAGAAGCTAAACCTTGACCCTTTATTGGGCCAGTTCTTGGACCAGTTAACCTCCTCTTCTGTGTTGGCTTGCTCATCTGTAAAGTGGGGTAATGACTCCAGGTTGTAGGCAGGGCCAGGACTCGCCTACACAACCCCTTTGTTTGAAATAGAAGTGCCCCTCTTTGCAGACACTTGTCTCATCACAGGGCAGTGTGCACAGACAGAGCCTTTGTTACCAGAAGCAAGATTGGCCAGAGGTTCTTGGGCTGGGTTTTACACCCCACCCTCTACCTTTTTCAGAAATGTCCAGTGCTTTGATTTCAGCTTCATCAGTTCAGTTCAGTTCAGTCGCTCAGCCGTGTCCGACTCTCCGCGACCCCATGAATCACAGCACGCCAGGCCTCCCTGTCCATCACCAACTCCCGGAGTTCACTCAAACTCATGTCCATCGAGTCGGTGATGCCATCCAGCCATCTCATTCTCTGTCCTCCCCTTCTGCTCCTGCCCCCAATCCCTCCCAGCATCAGAGTCTTTACCAGTGAGTCAGCTCTTCGCATGAGGTGGCCAAAGTATTGGAGTTTCAGCTTTAGCATCAGTCCTTCCAATAAACACCCAGGACTGATCTCCTTTACAATGGACTGGTTGGATCTCCTTGCAGTCCAATAGTTTCCATTAAAAATGCCATTGTCCAATGTCATTTAAGTCAGCTTCTATTTTCTTCCACCCCCTTCAGTGAGTTTTTGTCAAATACTTGTAGTATAGTTGGATTCATTTGTTACTGTCTGCATTTCGTCCTGGGACACCATGCCCCCAATATCCCTCTTGACTTTTAACACAATTTGTGTGCATTAAAAGTTCACTCTTAAAAAAAAAATAATAAAAGTTCACTCTTGATACTTCCCTGGTGGTCCAGTGGCTAAGACTCCGTGCTTCAACTGCCTGGGGGGCTCAGATTCCACCCCTGGTCACGAAACTAGATCCCACATGCCACTATCAAGACTCAGTACAGCCATGTGCCAAATAGATGAAGTTCATTCTTTGTACGGTTCTATCCGTTCCGTTCCGTCACTCAGTAGTGTCCGACTCTATGCGACCCCGTGGACTGTAGCCTACCAGGCTTCTCCGTCCATGGGATTCTCCAGGCAAGGATACTGGAGTGGGTTACCGTTTCCTTCTCCAGGGGATCTTCCCGACCCAGGGATCGAACCCGGGTCTCCCGCTTTGGGGGCAGACGCTTTAACCTCTGAGCTATAGGTTTTACAAATGCATAGGGATGAGTATCCCCCTCCCCCACTATCAAAATGAACATCTTAAAAATTCCTCTGCCTCCCCCACCCCCCATAGACTTTCTCCCTTCTCCCTGACCCTCCCTTCTCCCTTCTCTCTGACCCTGCCCAACTCTGATCCCTTGCCTCACACTTGGTACTACGCACACACTGGACAACAGCAAGCCTGGCTCTGCTCATGGGGTTGTTAGGACACGTAGATGAATTCGTGGGAAGCACTCAGGACAGGCTGGACAATCCCCGTGGCTCAGCAGTAAAGAATTCACCTACAATGCAGGCAACGCAGGAGATGCGGGTTCAGTGGAGCAACTAAGCCCTGGTGCCAGAACGCCCTAGAGCCTGTGCTCTGCAAGAGAGAAGCCATCGCAAGGGAAGCCACTGCAAGGAAGAGACACCACAACTCGAACCCACCTGCAGCAGCGAAGACCCCGCACAGCCAAAAAATAACATTAATTATACACCTAGGAGAGCTGTGCAGTTTGTAGACTATATCTCACTAAAGCTGTTATTTCAAACAAAACAAGACACAAAAGACTTCCACTGTTGCAGCTTTAACCCCACTCCATAGGACGTCACACCAGCTTGCTCTAACTCAGGCAGGCCTGTCAAATTTCAAAACTCACATCCAAGAAATTCCTGGATTAATACTCCGCCACTGAACTAATACAAACAGCCATTATTTAGCCTGGCCCACCCTGCGCCAGCTACTTTCTTTACTTTTTTTAAAAACTTATTTTTCAAATTTTACTTTTTGATTGCACACATGTGGGATCTTAGTTCCCACACCAGGGATCGAACCTGTTAAACCCAGGTCCTTTGTATTGGCCACTGGACCCATCAGGGAAGTCCTGCTACTTTTTTTATTTTTAACTCCACTTTTCACACTAGCTGGGTAGGATGGATTCCAGGCTGCCATATTTTCTGGGCAGGTTGTGTTCCTGAAGACTTGGCAACATTTATAAAGCTTAATCATTCAAGATTACCCTTGACAATGGAAGGTGGGTATTTCTGTTTACCTGCTCAGGTGGGGTCAGAGTATAGACATACTAAGTGTTCTTCAGGCCTCTTGGTCCTATGTGCCTTGAAATTACTGGAGCCTTAAATAAATGTGGGGGTCAAAGGAATTTGGGCTTCCCTGCTGGCTCAGCGTTGAAAAATCCACCTGCCAATGCAGGAGACTTGGGTTCAATTCCTGGTCTGGAAAGATTCCCCTGGAGGAGGAAATGGCAACCCACTCCAGTATTCTTGCCTGGGAAATCTCATGGACAGAGGAAACTGGTCAGCTACAGTCCATGGGGTTGCAAAAGATTTGGACACAACTTAGCGACTAAACAACAACAAGCAATTTGTATTCCTTCACGTGAGGACAAAAACTGAGGTTTGACCCATATTTTTATGTCATTGATTCAGATTTGAAAAACGACAACCCTAAAAGATGATTGTTTTATGTTGAGGTTGTCAGTAGTTTGTCCGAAGTCACACAGCAAGTAAGTGTTAGGACCAGGATTCTAAGTCTGTCTACACTTTTAAGCTGGGGCTCCACCATTTGGTTGACCTAGTTTCTCCCAATGCAGGGGACTCAGGTTGGATCCCTGCTTAGGGAACTAGATCCCAGAGGACCCAACCAAAGATTCTGAAAACGGCAACTGAAGATCCTGCATGCCACAGTTGAGACCCATAGCAGCCACATGAAGAAATAAACATTAAAAAGAAAAACCCACCTGCTGAGTTTAAAGGGGGTAGCTCTGATGGGATCCCGTTTGGCAACCAAAGAATTCAAATAGCTATTCTCAAAGAGACATGGTATTCCTTCTTTGAAGTATTTAGTCTTGGGAGGAATTTGTTAAAACCTTTAATTCATTACAAACTTAAGTTTCTAAAACCTGTAACAGTTTGGGTTTGAATAAAAGCTTTTGGCTTCCAATGAATTGTTTGCTCTTGGCTTTTCCTTTGAGCATCTGCGAACCACAGGGAAGAACCCAATCAGCTCTGTGCCCTCCCCTCCCTGAACCTGCCCCTGCATGTGTTGAAAGTGGAGAATCTTGCTTCTGTCAATCTCACTGAGCTACAGTCAAGTTCAAAAGGTATAAAGCAGGGGTTGGCCGACTATAGCCCGTGGGCCACATTTTTCTGGTCTACTTCCTGTTTTTGTATAACCCAAAAATGAAGAATGGTTCTTACATTTTTTTTCAATGGTTGGGGGGAAAAGATCAGTGAATAGTATTTTGAAAAATTATGAAACTTCACATTTCAGTACCCATTAATAAGGTTTATTGGAACAGGGCTGCAGCCATTCATTTATTGCCTGTGGCTCTTAGGGTAGCACACTGGGGTGGTTGAGACAGATTGTGTGGTCCAAATTATTCACTATCTGAACCTTTACCAAAAAAAAAGACCGCAGATGCAGAATGCTCTGGGTAAAATGGCACTTACCATGTAAATTGTTCTTGTTATTGTTTAGTTGCTAAGTATTTTGCAACCCCATGAACTATAGGCTTCTCTGTCTGAAATGACTATAGGCTGTCATTTCCTTCTCCAGGGGATCTTCCTAATCCAGGAATCTGCATCTCTTACATTGGCAGGTGGGTTCTTTACCACTGAGCCACCAGGGAAACCTGCCATATAAATAGCAACTATTATTTGTTCTTCTTTATCAACCATTTTCCTAATACACAGACACCAATCTTTTTCTTAACTTGTATTTTAAATGAGATTTATTTGCAAGCATTCATTTTCTTCTAGAAGATATTTTTCAAAATATTTAGTTAGGAATTCCCTGACAGTCCAGTGGTTAGGACTCCGCACTTTCACTGCCAAAGGCGTGGGTTCAATCCCTGGTCAGGAACTCGGATCCTGAAATCTGAGCAGTGCAGCCAAATTAAAAATAAAAAAATTTATATATATATACTTGTTAAGCCAACAAATGACAAATAGGGAAAAAAAATACTCATGAAATAAACAAACAAAAATCATTGTTTCATTGTTAAGTCAACGAATGACAGAGAAAAGATAGTCATGACATAGACAAAGGGTGGAAATCCTTCTTGCGGAAAAGCATACTTTTCAATATAAACAAAGTTTTATTAATTAATTTGGCCATAAAACCAAATAGTAAATAATGAACAAACAGAAGATAGAAAACTAGTTACTAGCAAAGAAATATAAATTAAAACAAGGTACTTTTTCACCAAGCAAATTGGCTATAGTTAAAAACTTAAAAGATGAATACCCAGCGATGGAGATGATTCACGAAAATGGACTTCTATTGCAGATGGGATATCATCCTGAGTAATAATTTTTTGGCTTTTAGGACCTAAGTTCTGCAACCAAGGACTGAACCCAGGTCCCAGCAGTGAAAATGCCAAGTCCTAATCACTGGACTGCCAGGGAATCCCCATGAATAATAAATTTTAAGTGTTTTAAAAATTTTCAATTTAAAATGTCTTTAAGTTTAAAAAACATAGGTTTGAAACAAACAAACAAACAAAACATAAAATTTTTTCCATTATTTTTTCAACAAATATTTCAATGAGCATCAATTGAGTGCCAGGCCGTGGGAAAGAATTTACATTTGATATATTCAGAATGGAGAAGCAACAGGGAATAGCATGGTCAGATTTACACTTTTAAAAATATCTCTGGCTGCTGGAGGAGATTTGGCCCTGGAGCTGGGAGACCGCAGGTGGCAGAGGATGAGATGGTTAGATGGCATCACCGACTCTATGGACACGAGTTTGAGCAAACTCCGGGAGATAGTGAAGGACAGGGGAGCCTGGTGTGCTGCAGTTCATGGGGTTGCAAAGAGTCAGACACAACTTAGCGACTGAGCAGCAGCAATAAAAATAGAGAGACCAGTTAGCAGGCTTTGGCAATTATCATTTAACTCAGTTATATCCAAGCTTATCTCATTTTCTTTTTAGCCAAGGTATACAGCTTGCAGGACTTTAGTTCCCCAAGCAGGGTTTGAACCTGGGTCCCGTCAGTGAAAGTGACAGGAGTCTTAACCACTGAATCACCTAGGAAGTCCCTCCAAGTTTATCATTTCAATAGGTAATTGACATAAAAAATTAATAATGGGACACTTTACATACATCATTTTTCTCAGTAAACCTTCAAAATCTGGCCTATATTTCACATTTACAATGTATCTCAATTGAGATGTCAAAATTTCATTGGGAAATACTTGATGACCATTTAGATTTCAAAAAAATGCCCTTGAAAAAGTAGTCAAATGTTATCAAGAACAGTTTAAATGGTATTTCTAAGTATTTTCAAATTTCCTTTGAAGATAATATCAATATTCAAAAGTAGAACTATATAACCAAGTTATTTCAAAAACACTTAAAATTTCTTCAGTAACAGAATCAAGCATCAGTTCTTAAACTTGAGTTAATTCAAGTTAAATTCAATTAGATGTTCATCTCCTCAGTCTCACTATTTATATTTCAAAGGCCCAGCTGCCAGCAGGGTTGGTGGCTGCTGTTCTGGGCGGCCCTGATATAGAACATTTCCATCATGGCAGAAAGTGTGGCTCGAAGCACAGGGTTAGAGGGTTGTTATGAGGATTAACCAAATTCATGGGTTTAGTTGGGCTTCCCTGGTGGCTCAGTGGTAAAGAATCCACCTGCCAATTCAGGAACCATGAGTTCAATTCCTAGGCCAGGAAGATGTCCTGGAGAAGGAAATGGCAGCCAACCCACTCCAGTATTCTCGCCTGGGAAACCCCATGGATGGAGGAGCCTGGCAGGCTACAGTCCATGAGGTCACAAATGAGCTGGACATGACTTAGTGACTAAATAACAGCAACAACAAAGAGTTTAGTTAGCACTGTGCATGTCCAGCTCTCAAAAGAGTGCTGAGTACCATGCAGGTATTTCAGTGGGACCACCTCCAGGTAGCACAGTCTTCCTAGATGGGTCAAGCCCAAGTCTGTCCATCATGCCTTATCCTCTCTTTCCGCGTGGAACTCTATTCTGCCTCCTAAGTGCTCCTAATGAGTCCCCTGCCTCTGTCCATCCCTGCCTGCCCAAGTTCAGGTCAGTGTTCCTTCTCACCCTCCCATTCATCTCTTTGACCCTCTTCCCCCTCTACCCTCCCAGGGCAGCCCCACTTTTCCAGGCCCATCCATCCAGACACTCCCACGTCTAAGCCACTCCTCCCACCATAGCCAGAGTCATCCTTTCAAAATGTGATAGGATAACTCCCTTAAGAACATTCTAGATTCTGCCTTGCTTTATCTGGACCCTCCCTGCCTGCCTTTCCACCTCATCTTAAATCTGAAGGCCTCAAGGACTTTCTGGAGATGCCCATCCTCTTCCCTCCAACGTTTGCCCCAGGTGACATCATTCACTTTACTTTTATTTCATATTGACTGAGCGGGAGCAGTGGGGGGCTTCTCAAATGGAACTAGTGGTAAAGAACCCGCTTGCCAATGCAGGAGACACAAGCGATGCAGGTTTGATCCCTGGGTCAGGAAGATCCCCTGGAGGAGGGCGTGGCAACCCACTCCAGAATTCTTGCCTGGAGAATCCAATGGGCAGAGGAGCCTGGAGGGCTACAGTAAGGTTGCAAAAGAGTTGGAGGTGACTTAGCATTCACACAGGCATAGTGGATTAACAATGTTGCCATAGTTTCAGGAGAACAGAGAAGGGACTCACCCATAGATAAACATGTATCCATTCTCCCCCAAATTCCCCTCCCATCCAGGCTGACACATAACATTGGGCAGATTCCATGTGCTATACAGTAAGTCCTTATTAGTTATCCATTTTAAATATAGCCGTGTGTATAGTTCAGTTCAGTCGCTCAGTCATGTCTGATTCCTTGCGACCTCATGCACTGCAGCACACCAGGCCTCCCTGTCCATCACCAACTCCCAGAGTTTACTCAAACTCATGTCCATTGAGTCAGTGATGCCATCCAACCAGCTCATCCTCTGTCATCCCCTTCTCCTCCTGCCTTCAATCTTTCCCAGCATCAGGGTCTTTTCCAATGAGTCAGTTCTTCGCATCAGGTGGCCAAAGTATTGGAGCTTCAGCTTCAGCATCAGCCCTTCCAATGAATATTCAGGACTGATCTCCTTTAGGATGAACTGGTTGGATCTCCTTGCAGTCCAAGGGACTCTCAAGAGTCTTCTCCAACACCACAGTTCAAAAGCATCAATTCTTCGGCACTCAGCTTTCGATATAGCCCAACTCTCACATTCATACATGACTACTGGAAAAACCATAGCTTTGCCTAGACAGGCCTTTGTTGGCAAAGTAATGTCTCTGCTTTTTAATATGCTGTCTAGGTTGGTCATAACTTTTCTTCCAAAGCAAGCATCTTTTAATTTCATGGCTGCAGTCACCATCTGCAGTGATTTTGGAGCCCTCCAAAATACAAAAAATCTTCAGTGATTTTGGAGCCCCCCAAAATATAAAAACAGGAGCCCCCTGTTTTCATTGTTTCCCCCTCTATTTGCCATGAAGTGATGGGACCACATGCCATGATCTTAGTTTTCTGAAGGTTGAGTTTTTTTCACTTTCCTCTTTCACTTTCATCAAGAGGCTCTTAAATTCTTCTTCACTTTCTGCCATAAGGGTGGTGTCATCTGCATATCTTAGGTTATTGATATTTCTCCCAGCAATCTTGATTCCAGCTTGTGCTTCATCCAGCCCAGCGTTTCTCATGATGTACTCTGCATATAAGTTAAATAAGCAGAGTGACAATATACAGCTCTGACGTATTCCTTTCCCTATTTGGAACTAGTCTGTTGTTCTATGTCCAGTTCTAACTGTTGCTTCTTGACCTACATACAGATTTCTCAAGAGGCAGGTCAGGTGCTCTGGTATTCCCGTCTCTTTAAGAATTTTCCAGAGTTTGTTGTTGTGGTCCACACAGTCAAAGGCTTTGGTATAGTCAATAAAGCAGAAGTAGATGTTTTTCTGGAACTCTTGCTTTTTCTATGATCCAACAGATGTTGGCAATTTGATCTCTGGTTCCTCTGTCTTTTCTAAATCCAGCTTGAACATCTGGAAGTTCATGGTTCACATACTGTTGAAGCCTGGCTTGGAGAATTTTGAGCATTACTTTACTAGCTTGTGACATGAGTGCAATTGTGCAGTAGTTTGAGCATTTTTTGGCATTGCCTTTGTTTGGGATTGGAATGAAAACTGACCTTTTCCAGTCCTGTGGCCACTGCTGAGTTTTCCAAATTTGTTGGCATATTGAGTGCAGCACTTTCACAGCATCATCTTTTAGGATTTGAAATAGCTCAACTGGAATTCCTTCACCTACACTAGCTTTGTTCATAGTGATGCTTCCTAAGGCCCACCTGACCTCACATTCCAGGATGTCTGACTCTAGGTGAGTGAACACACCATTGTGATTGTCTGGGTCGTGAAGATCTTTTTTGTATAGCTCTTCTGTATATTCTTGCCACCTCTTCTTAACATGAAGACCTACAAGACCTTCTAGAACTAACACCCCAAAAAGATGTCCTTATCATTACAGGGGATTGGAATGCAAAAGTAGGAAATCAAGAAACACCTGGAGTAACAGGCAAATTTGGCCTTGGAGCACGGAATGAAGTAGGCAAAAGCTAATAGAGTTTTGTCAAGAGAACACACTGGTCATAGCAAACACCCTCTTTCAACAACACAAGAGAAGACTCTACACATGGACATCACCAGATGGTCAACACCAAAATCAGATTGATTCTATTCTTTGCAGCCAAAGATGGAGAAGCTCTATACAGTTAGCAAAAATAAGACCAGGAGCTAACTGTGGATCAGATCATGAACTTCTTATTGCCAAATTCAGACTTAAATTGAAGAAAGTAGGGAAAACCACTAGACCATTCAGATGTGATCTAAATCAAATCTCTTGTGATTATACAGTGGAAGTGAGAAATAGATTCAAGGGATTAGATCTGATAGAGTGCCTGAAGAACTATGGATGGAGGCTCCTGAGATTGTACAGGAAACAGGGACCAAGACCATCCCCATGGAAAAGAAATGCAAAAAAGCAAAATGGTTGTCTGAGGAGGCCTTACAAAGAGCTGAGAAAAGAAGAGAAAGGAAAGGCAAAGGAGAAAAACAAAGATATATCCATCTGAATGCAGAGTTCCAAAGACTAGCAAGGAGAGGTAAGAAAGCCTTTCTCAGCGATCAATGCAAAGAAATAGAGGAAAACAACAGAATGGGAAAATCTAGAGATCTCTTCTAGAAAATTAGAGACACCAAGGGAACATTTCATGCAAAGATGGGCTCAATAAAGGACAGAAATGGCATGGATCTAACAGAAGCAGAAGATATTAAGAAGAGGTGTGTACATGTCCATCACAAACTCCCTATCACTTCTCCCCATCCTTCACCCTAGCAACCCATAAGTATTCCATATTTATGTGAAATATATACTAGATTTCAAAGATTTACTAAGAGAAATGATGCAAAATGTCTCCTTCAGTTTCTTAAGGTCCTCTGCAGCACCCCATCACTGTACCTGGTACTTCTTCACAGCGATTGTTGCAGTTGATTAAAAGGACTTGATGACTTAACACTTGTTATGTGTTTTGCCTTTTTTTTTTTTTTTTCTTTCAATGTTTGGCTGTGCCGCATGGCATGTAGGATCTTAGTTCCCCTATCAGGGATCGAACCCACGCCCTCTGCATTGAAAGTGCAGAGTCTTAACCATTGGACCGCCAGTGGTGTTTTGCCAAAAACCCCTGTGTTTCACCTTTTCCCTACTAGATGTGAGTTTCTTCAATGAAGCAGAACCCCATTCCCCAGGGCCAGGTACACAAAGGTGAGCTGACATTTTGCTAAATATAGATTAAAAAACAAAATACCTCTGTCTCCTCTAGCAGAATGTATCCATCCTCATTAAGGTAATAACTGCCCTTATCTCATTCTGGTTAGAATCCACAGGAAAGACTCAAATATCACCTAAAGGAATAAACCGATACGTTTGCAGGCTTTGTAGGTTTCTCAGAGTCAGGATGTCTGTGGCAGCTGTGGGAACTGGCAGAGCTTTGCAGGCACCCCACCTGATAAAGAGTAGTCCCACACCTTCCTCCAACACCCAACGCCAACCTCACCCTCTGGCACACAACCCTCTCCCTGTCTGTGGGGTTCCAAAGGCTGAATTCCCTGTGCAGGTAAAGCTAAGTCACTTCAGTCGTGTCAAGTCTTTGTGACAACATGGACTGAAGAGGCTAGGCTCTTCTGTCCACGGTGATTCTCCAGGCAAGAATACTGGAGTGGGTTGCCATTTCCTACTCCAGGGGATCTTCCCAACCCAGAGACAGAACCAGCGTCTCTTTTGTCTTCCTCATTGGCAGGCGGGTTCTTGACGACTAGCTACCTGGAAAGCCCTTATCCACTGCGTGTGGGCTCAGTCGGGTCCAGCTCTTTGTGACCCCATGGACAGTAGCCCATGAGGCTCCTCTGTCCATGGGATTCTCCAGGCAAGAAATACTGGAGTAGGTTGCCATCTCCTACTCCAGCAGGTCTTCCTGGCCTGGGGATCGAACCGAGTGTCCTGTGTCTCCTGCATTCGCAGGTGGGTATTTTTTAACCACTGTGCCACCTGGGAAGCCCATCCAGGGAATGGGGAAACCACAAAAAACATGCAGAAGGAAGCTGAAGATGAGGCTTAGAATGTCAGTTTCAAAGGGATGGGAGCAAGGGCCGTAAGCCTCAGATGAAATCAAAGGAGGAAAAAGATCTTACAAGTTTTACAGAGATAGAACAAATGCTCAGTATTTTCATGTTAACTTACACAGCTCTGGACTGGGGTGATTCCGGATTTGAAGTTTGTTTTTGTTTTCGAAGGAGGGAAAATTATGACATTTCTAAACACAAGGATCAATTCAGCTGTACTCAATTAGGTAATCTTGTTCTTACCTTGGAAGATAACTGGATTTTAAAAAGGTAACAAAAGTGACTTAAGGGAATTCAATGGTGATTATGACTGCTCTTGGGCATCTGTGCCCATCCCATGTTGAAGCCTGGTGCTGTGGATGAGAGTTTTACCCATGATCCTGGTTCAACTGATAAAGCACCCACCAGCCTTTCCTCTCCACCTGTCCACTAACCTCTGTGCCCACCCCCTCTTTCCACTAGCTGCTCAAAGACCCAACTTCAATTTGGTCAATTCAACTTCCAAAGAAATACCACCAAATGCAAGAGAACGAGAGACAGAGGCTCAACTGCAAAAGAAAAGACATATTTGCATGCAGACCTACATCCTCCCTGGAAAACAAACCAGATCTGGAAGGCACAGTTAAGATTTCTGTAAGGTGGCCCATGGCAAGATTTACCTCCCTGAAATCAACAGCTTTCTTATGAACCAGCAATTGAGTTGGAAAATGTCATTGCAAAGAGCATACCTTGTCTTGTGTTCCTCCGGGCTTCCAGGAACCGCCTGCAGGCTAAGCTGGTGCTGGGGGTGTTAGGGGAGAGCTGTCTCAGCAATTGGGAGCCATATGACCCTTTGGTTCTCCGGCCATACGCAGGCTTCCATTTCCATTTCTGAGGTGTCCTTGACTTTGATATCATGGCGAATCTCAAGACAGTGAGTGGTCTAGGAGCATAAAGAGGGCCCTGTGTCTGGGAGAGCCAGCAGTAATGGGAAAGAGTTCTGGTCCTACCCTTCTCAGCCTACACTTATTATAGGCTCCCTCCTCCCCATCCCAGCTCTTCCGAAGGCAGGGTCTGGAATCCTTGCTCATTTGCATAGCTTAAAGGTTTACTCCAGGTGTGGTTCCAGATCGCAACAAGGACTGCAGTTAGAGCAATTTGGAGTCTCTACCTTTTACTGAATTACTGTGCAAAACCAATCTCGTAGTTGGACTTTCACTCCAAATATTCGCTATGATATTTTCCTAGATAGGTAGATAAGATAGATGATAGATGGTCCAAATCAGGGTCTACCATTTCAACACTGTGCGTCTCACGAATGGGCTTATCTATGAAATGGAAACAGACTCGAGAACACAGAACAGACTTGTGGTTGCCAAGGGGGAGGTGGAAAGGGGAGGAATGGGTTGGGAGTATGGAATTAGTTGTCGTTGTTTAGTCCCCAAGTCGTGTCTGGCTCTTTGAAACCCCCACGGACTGTAGCCCGCCGGGCTCCTCTGTCCATGGGATTTCCCAGACAAGAATACAGGAGTGGGTTGCCATTTCCTTCTCCAGGGGATCTTCCTGACTCGGATTGAACCTGTGTCCCCTGCATTGGCAAGTGATTCTATACTGCTGAACCAACCAACTGGTAGTTGTTGTTCAGTTGCTAAGTCATGTATGACTCTTTGCAACGCCATGAACTGCACCACACCATGCTTCCCTGTCCTTCACTGTCTCCCTGAGTTTGCTCAAACTCATGTCCATTGAGTCAGTGATGCCATCCAGTCATCTGATCCTCTGCCCGCTTCTCCTCTTGCCCTCAGTCTTTCCCAGCATCAGGGTCTTTTCCAATGAGTCTGTTCTTCACAACAGGTGGCCAAAGTATTGGAGTTTCATCATCAGTCCTTCCAAAGAATAAAGAAAGAAAGAAAGTGTTAGTCTTTCAGTTGTGTCCAACTCTCTGTGACCCCTTGGACTGTAGCCCACCAGGCTTTTCTGTCCAAGGGATTTTCCAGGCAAGAATACTGCAGTGGGTTGCCATTTCCTTCTCCAGGGGATCTTCCCATTTAGGGTTGACTGTTTCGATCTTCTTGCTGTCCAAGGGACTCTCAAGAGTCTTCTCCAGCACCACAGTTCAAAACCATCAATTCTTTGATGCTCAGCCTTCTTTATGGTCCAGCTCTTAAAACTGTACATGACTATTGAAAAAACCATAGCTTTGACTATGCGTACATTTGTTGGCAAAGTGATGCCTCTTCTTTTTAATACACTGTCTAGGTTTGTCATAGCTTTTCTTCCAAGGAGCAAGCGTCTTTTAATTTCGTGGTTGCAGTCACCATTCGCAGTGATTTTGGAACCCAAGGGAAAAAATAAGATGTCCTTTTCATCACAGAGGACGGAATGCAAAAGTAGGAAGTCAAGAAATACTTGGAGTAACAAGCAAATGAAGCAGGGTAAAGGCTAACAGAGTTTTGCCAAGAGAATGCACTGGTCATAGCAAATGCCTTCTTCCAACAACAGAAGAGACAACTCTACACATGGACATCACCAGATGGCCAATGCCGAAATCAGATTGATTATATTCTTCACAGTCGAAGATGGAAGAGCTCTATACAGTCAGCAAAAACAAGACCTGGAGCTGACTGTTGCTCAGATCATCAGCTCCTTATTGCAAAATTCAGGCTCAAATTGAAGAAAATAGGGAAAACCACTAGGTCATTCAAGTATGACCTAAATCAAATCCCTTATGAGTGTACAGTGCAGGTGACAGATAGATTCAAGGGATTAGATATGATAGACAAAGTGCCTGAAGAACTATAGAGAGAGGTTCTTTACACTGTACAGAAGGTGATGACCAAAACCATCCCCAAGAAAAAGAAATGCAAGAAGGCAAAGTGGTTGTCTGAGAAGGCTTACCAACAGCTGAGAAAAAAAGAGAAGCGAAGGGCAAAGGAGAACGGGAAAGATATACTCAACTGAATGCAGAGTTCCAAAGAACAGCAAGGAGAGATAAGAAAGCCTTCTTAAGGGAATAATGCAAAATAGAAGAAAACAATAGAATGGGAAAGGTTAGAGACCCGGTGGTAGAAGTAAACTATTATATTTAGACTGGATAAACAACAATGCTACTATAAGCACATGGAATTATATCAGTATCCTGTGATAAACACTAACGGAAAAGAATTTGAAAAAGAACGTGTATACATATATAACTGACTCACTTTGCTGTCCAGCAGAAATTAACACAACACTGTACAGCAACTATACTTAAATAAAATTTAAAAAAATAAATGCTGTTCATTTCAACTCTTTCCCTGAAGACTTACCCTTTCATAGGTTCCAAAGTTGGCTAGGTATGTTGGGGGCTATGAAACGAGGTCCACTTTAGATATTTTCCTGACAACCTTAACACATTATTTCATTGTTTAACCACATTATAGTACAAGTTCATTGCATAAAGGAAACATAATTTTATATAACATAATTACATGCCATACATACTGGACCATATTGATGCCTACTTCATAAAGTTCCTACTAACAAATTCACTGCTGTGAAATAATCAGGTAATTTTAAAAGCTTTATATTTTGAATAAATCCTTACCAGGTTGTCATACGGGTGTTTGAGAATGCTTTGGGAACATACTGTTTAGGTAGGAACATATTATTTTTTTTTCTAATTAAAAATTTTTTTTTAATGTTCCTTTAAATTTTTTAATTTATTTTTGTCTGCACCGGGTCTTTGCTGCTGCGTGGGCCTTCCCTAGTTGCAGCAAGCAGGAACTACTCTCTGTTTGTTGTACCTGGGCTTCTCATTGCAGTGACTTCTCTCGTTGCAGAGCCTGGGCTCTAGGGCTTCCGTAGTTGTGAGGCTCCAGCTTCGCTGTCCCATGGCATGTGGACTGGGGATGGAACCCGTGTTTCCTGCATTAGCAGGCAGATTCCTATTGGACCTCCAGGGAAGTCCAAATTATTCTTTTTTTTTTAAGTAATAGAATATACTAATACCAATAGCAACAACAAAAACCTTAGAAATAGCTCAAGTGTCCATCAACAGGAGAATAGTTAAATTATTTTTAGTATAATCATACGGTGTAATACTTTAGAGCAAAGAAAAGTGAAAGTTAGTTGCACAGTCGTGTCCACTCTGCGACCCCATGGACTGTAGCCTGCCAGGCTCCTCTGTCCATGGAATTCTCCAGGCAAGAATACTGGAGTGGGTTGCCATTTTCTTCTCCAGGTCTCTACAGCAATTAAAAAAGAAAAACAAATTATTGAGACATGACAGCATGACAAACATTTTATTTATATGAACTACAAGAAGGGGCAAAATTAATCAGTGGTGCTAGAACTTGGCATTATGGTTATCACTGGACAGGCAGTGGAGAAGCGGTTTGGTGAGGGGAAATATGGGGTGCCGGAAATATTCTATTAGTTGGCGTTGGTTTGTATAGTGGCTGCAGGATACGTCTACATGTAAAAAGTCATAAAAAATAAAAAAAGAATAAAGTCATCAAGCCGCTACACTTAAGATTAGGGCACTGTTTCCAGTAGTCAGTACTTGTGTGAGAGTTGGACCATAAAGAAAGCTGAGCACCGAAGAACTGATGCTTTTGAACTGTGGAGAAGACTCTTGAGAGTCCCTTGGACTGCAAGGAGATCCAACCAGTCCATCCTAAAGGAGATCAGTCCTGAATATTCATTGGAAGAACTGATGCTGAAGCTGAAACTCCAATACTTTGGCCACCTGATGCGAAGAACTGACTCATTGGAAAAGACCCTGATGCTTGGGAAGATTGAAGGCAGGAGGAGAAGGGGATGGCAGAGGATGAGTTGGTTGGATGGCATCACCGACTCAATGGACATGAGTTTGAGTGAACTCCGGGAGTTGGTGATGGACAGGGAAGCCTGGCGTGCTGCAGTCCATTGGGGTCGCAAAGAGTCAGACACGAGTGAGCGACTGAACTGACTGATGGACAGTCCAAATAGGCAGCCGGAAAGACCTTCCAGTCAACATTTCTTCGGTCTATGCTGTGCTTAGTCACTCATTTGTGTCCGACACTTTGCAACCCCGAGCACTGTAACCTACCAGGCTTCTCTGTCCATGGGAATTCTCCAGGCAAAAATACGAGAGTGGGTTGCTGTTCCCTTCTCCAGGAGATCTTCTGACCCAAGTCTCCTGCAGTGCAGGCAGATTCTTTACCATGGAGCCACTGGAAAAACCCTCAGTGAAAGAAGCCAGGTGCAAAAGACCACACGACTAGGATTCCAATTATACGAAATGTCCAGAATAAGCAAATGCATTGAGACAGAGAGTGGATTAGTTGTTGCCCGGGGCTGGTGGAGCAAACGGGATTAACTGTAAATGGACCCAAGGGATCCTTTGAGAGTGATGGAAAGTTTCTAAAATTAGATTATAGTGGAAGTGCATGTCAGTAAACTTACTAAAAATCATTGGATTGTACACTTTAAATGGGTTAATTTTATGATGTGTAAATTATACCTCAATAAAGGTAAAAAAGAAAACCCTTCTAGTGCTGATGCAAAATCTGCTGCAGATATAACCATTAGTTAAATATGCAGCCACTTGAGTCATAAGTACTTCAAAAAGGACTTGCTGGCCTGACAAACTGCCACTCCCTACAAAACCCCTCATGCTTAGCCACCCTGGGTACTTGGAGTTTTTCTAATGTCAGTCACTGCTTTACTTTTTTATTTCTTTTTTGCATTTTAGTTTCTCATTATATTTTTAAAAATTGTATACAACGTGAAAGGCTACTTTCCACTTACAATTAATATAAAATATGGGCTAGGACTTCCCTGGTGGTCCCCTGGTTAAAAATCCGCCTTAGAATGCAGGGGACGAAGTGTTGATCCCTGGTCAGGGAACTAAGATCCAGTTTGCTACAGAGCAACTCATTCCACATGCCTCAACTACTGAGCTGAGTAAACTCTGGGAGTTGAGTTGAGTTTGGGTGAACTCCGGGAGTTGGTGATGGACAGGGAGGCCTGACGTGCTGCAGTCCATGGGGTCGCAAAGAGCCGGACACGACTGACGACCGAACTGAACAATTACTGAGCCCAAGCGCCACAATTGGAGAGTCCATGCACCACAATCAAAGACCCCACAAAAGGCAGCAAAGATTCCATGTGCCACAACTAAGACCCAAGGAAGCCAAATAAATAAACAAATATTTTAAAACTTGGCTATATCACCTGTGCTGTGTAATATCTCCTCCTTTAACCTATCTTACAAGGAATACTTTGTACCTCCCACTCCCCCCATGGGGCTTCCCAGGTGGCACTAGTGGTAAAGAACCCACCTGCCAATGCAGGAGACATAAGAGATGTGGGTTCGACCCCTGGGTGGGGAAGATCCCCTGGAGGAGGGCATGGCAACCCACTCCAGTATCCTTGCCTGGAGAATCCCACAGACAGAGAAGCCTGGTGGGCTCTAGTCCATGGGGTCTCAAAGAGTCAGACATGACTGAAGCGACTTAGTTCCCCCCGGAGCCCCTCCCCCGCCTCCCCCCCACCTGTAACCACTAGTTTGTTGTATCCCTGAGTCTGCCCCTTTTTTGTCATATTTGATAGTTTGCTGTATTTTTAAGAGTCTGCCTATAACTAATATTATACAGTATTTGTCTCTCTCTACCTCCACACTTTGGTTCCAGCAGTTTCCGTGGCCCACAAGAGATGAAATTCTGGACATTTTTCAGAGTCTTTCTCAGACATCTGCCCTTTCAGAAGGCTTCTCCAGCGGCCCCACTCTCCACACTCTACACCCCCCTCACTCCCCACAGAATGGATTATTCCCCGCTCCAGATTTGGTCTAACTCCATGATGAGAAAATGCCAGAGACCTGCTGTGCAACCTAGGTCCTGTGGTTAACACCGTGGTGTCAAGAACTTGGGCTTCCTGGGTAGTTCAGTGGTCAAGAACCCGGCTGCCAATGCAGGAGATGCACAAGACTTGGGTTCGATCCCTGAGTCAGGAAGATCCCCTGGAGGTGAAAATGGCAGCCCACTCCAGTATTCTTGCCTGGGAAATCCTATGGACAGAGGAGCCTGGTGGGCTACAGTCCATGGGGTCTCAAAGAGTCAGACATGACTGAGCGACTGAGCACGCACGCATGTCACTCACTTAAAAACTTGTGGAGAAGGTAGATCTCAGGCTAAGTATTTTTACTACAAAAGAAGGAAAAGAAAGCAAAAAAAAAAAGAAGGGACACAAGAAATCTTTGGGAGGTGATGAATATTTTTGTTCCCTTGACTGTGGCAATGGTATTGTGGGTATATATATATGTGTGTGTCCAAACTCCCAAAATAAATACATTAAAGATGCACATTTTGGGGACTACCCTGGTGGTCCAGTGACTAAGACTTCTCACTTCTAAAGCAGGGGGCTTGGGTTTGATCCCTGTTCAGGGAACTAGATCCCACAAACCACAACTAAGACCCAGTGAAGACAAATACATAAACAATATATTTTTTATGTACAATTTTTGTATATTAAGTATGACTTCATGGTCAGTTGATCAGTGATGTATGACTCTTTGCGACACCATGAACTGTAGCCCGCCAGGCTCCTCTGTCCATGAAATTTCCCAGGCAAGAATACTGGAGTGGATTGCCATTTCCTTCTCCTGGGGATCTTCCTGACCCTGGGATCGAACCTGCATCTCCTGCATTGGCAGACAGACTCTTTACCACTGAGCCACCTGGGAAGCCCATATTGTGTATACCAACGCTGAAAAAAGAAGCAAGAGATGGAAAAGTAATTACATAAAATAATATCGAAGATTCCCTGAAAGAGGGCATGGCAACCCACACACCAGTATTCTTGCCTGGAGAATCCCCATGGATCCTGGCAGGCTACAGTCCATGGGGTTGCAAAGAGTTGGACACGACTGAGTGACTAAGCCCAACACAACACATTATCTTAAAGGGAATTTTTATTTTCATTTCGGCCATGCCAACACAGCTTGGGGACCCCCGCAGCAAAAGCGCCAAGTCCGAACCACTGGACCACCATCGAATTCCCTTAAAGGGAATTTAAAAACTGATTCTATTGACCCCACTATTGTGAACTTTGTGCCACTTTTAGTTTGTTATCCGAGGCTCTGCATAAGAGCAAGACATGGAGCAGGGCCTCAGAAGTTGAGGAGATCAGGAAGGAATGGGAGGAGGAGAGAGCAGTGAAAGGGAAGTCCCCAGTGGTTTCACTCATCCATTTCCTCACCAGGTCTTTACTGAGCACCTGCTGTGTGCCGGGTATGGCGCTCAGCCTTAGGATCAAGACTGTGAACCCAGCCAAGTCTAGCAGGGGTTTCTCTCAATAGGAGAGCTCCCAGAATGGTTATGATTTTAAAGGGCTAATCAAAGTCAACTGAATGCGTTTCTTTCCAAATCCAATTATTTTCGGGTGTGTGCAGCAGCAAGGGATGAGTCATCAGCAAGTTTCCTTTGGCCCTACATTCTCCCGGAGGAGTCTGATTAAAAAATAGATACATCTCAAAGTGCCAGGAAGAGAAGCAAAGCAGGCTGAGGGGAAGAGAGGGTGATCCAGGAACACCTTCTAAGGAGGGGCGGTGGGAGGTAAGCGTCCAGCAGCCCTGGTATCTCTGCCTGCCAGCCCTGCTCTTGGTCAGGGGTGAGGGATGGAGCTCCCTGTGCCTCAGTGTTTGGATTCTCAGCAACGGAGACAGGCATGCTGGCCCCGGCGTTACTCTGCAGATAGAACAGAGCAATGCTCAGAGAACCCGGGCACTGGCTGGGCAGGGAGCCCTGTGTTTCTAGAATGTCTCCTTCAGACTCTGACGTGCAGTGAGGTCACGTCACCCTCATACAGACTATTCAAAATAATAATAACCATTGTTGTTGTTGTTGAGTCAATCAGTTGTGTCCGATTCTTTGTGACCCCATGGATGGTAGATAGCCTACCAGGCTCCTCTGTCCATGGGATTTCCCAGGCAAGAATACTGGAATGGGTTGCCATTCCCTTCTCCAGGGAATCTTCCTGATCCAGGGATCAAACCCAGATCTCCTGCATTGCAGTAAGATTCTTTACTCCCTGAGCCATTAGAGTCCCCAGTAGCAGTAGTAATAATCATAATAATTTGTTCTGATAGTTAATATCCATCTCCATGCTATCTATCGACTGTCAGCTCCACGAAGCAGAAAGAATTTCCTCTATCTCCTTTTTGTCTCCCCCAAAGCCTGCATATGACTGGGGGTAAAGAATCTGCCTGCAATGCAGGAGACCCGAGTTTGTTCCCTGGGTCAGGAAGATCCCCTGGAGGAGGAAATAGAACCCACTCCGGTATTCTTGCTTGGAGAATCCCATGAAGAGAGGAGCCTGGCAGGCTACGGTCCATAGGGTCAAAAAGAGTTGGACACGACTGAGCAACTCACACACACAACAGCAGTTTGGTGAATGAATGAAAGAACCCTTGTGTTTTGACCTTAGAATCAGATTGGCTTCTCTCCACTCCCTTCCCCTCAGTCCCTCCCGTTCTCTTGCCTCCAACACTTCTGTGAGGGCTTGACAGTTGAAGCTGAGCCTTGAAGCTAGACCAGGAAGGAGGAGAAGCAGAGGCTCTGCCTTAAGAAGTGAAAGACCTGGAGGGCAAACGCCTGGAGGCTGGCTTCTGGGTGAGCTGCAGGAAGACAGGAGGGGTCCAGGAAGGGTCTGGTGGGTGCGATCAGATATGTCCTGCTGGGTGGAGATGGATTAGACTTCTAATCTCAGTCCCTCTGTCACACCTAGATTGACCTTGGGCCTTCTCCAATCAGGAAAACTGTCCTCTCCTGGGCTAAGACACTTTCACAAGCTTTTCCAGGACTGCTCCCACCACTGTGGAATGCTCCCGTTTTTCTGTTTCCCTGGTGGATCAGATGGTAAAGAATCTGTCTGTCATGTAGGAAACCTGGGTTCTATCCCTAGGTTGAGAAGATCCCCTGGAGAAGGAAATGGCATCCCACTCCAGTATTCTTACCTGGAGAATTCCACGGACGGAGGAGCCTGGTGAGCCACAGTTCATGGGGTTGCAAAGAGTCGGACACGACTGAGTGACTAACACTTTCACTTTCTGCAGCCCAAGCATCAGTGCCCCCACTCAGAATCCCACAGCAGATCCTTACCTGGCCCCCTACTCTTTATTTTATTTTTGGCTGCGCAGGCTTCTCGTTTCGGTGGCTTCTCTTGCTGCAGAGCACGGGCTCTAGGTGCAAGGGCTTCAGTAGTTGTGGCGCTCAGGTTTAGATGCTCTGCGGCATGTGGAATCTTGCGGTACCAGGGATCGAACCCGTGTCCCCTGCATTGGCAGGTGGATTCCTAAGCACTGGACCACCAGGGAAGCTCTGGCCTCTCACTTTTGTCCCTTTGCCATCTGCATGAGGCATTAGGACTCCTTTCAGCGGTTGGGTGCCTGATAGCTGAGCACCTACTGGATGCTCAGCCCTGTTTGGGGGCACTGGGGAGACAAAGTCTTTGGCCTTGAGGAACCTCCATTCTAGGGGAAGAGACAAGCTGAGAAGTAAGATACACAGGGTCCCAGGGGACTCTGGAGAGGAATAAAGCAGGGAGGAGGGCAGGCTGGGGAGGGTACAGGTAGAGGGCTGAGGGACAGGTGAGGCACGGTGGTGCAGGGCATGGGGGCAAGGAGGGGTCTTGCAGGAGGACTGCTGGCCCTCCTCGTTGCTGCTGGCGGGACGTCAAGGCTGGGGAGAGGTGGGCGAAATAGTTTATGTTTCTTGGCTTCAACCCCTGAAAGACCCCTATTACACTGAGGACAAAGGCAAAGCTTCCCCAGGGGCAGCTTGCATGGTCCTCTCTGCCCTTGGCTTCCTCTGTCTCTCCCACACCCTCCCACACCGGCCACACAGGCCCTAGGGCCTTTGCACGAGTGGCTGCTTCCTCTGCCAGGACCATTCTTCTCCTCCCACCTCCCTAGCATCTTTCACCCCTGACTCTGTCACTTCCTGCATGTCGCTGTCCCCCAGGTCCCCTGACTGGTTCACACCAGTTGTCGTCTCCTCTCCTGACACCTTTCATCTCAGCACCAGCCCAGGGGATAAGTGTTTGAGGATCATCTCTCTTGCTGTCTGTTGAATCTCCAGCATCTGGTAAAGGACCTGGCACATAGTAGGGGTATAACTCAGGGCTGTCGAATGAAAGAATAAAAGGAGGGAAGGGGACAGAAACATAGTCCAGGGCGTCTTTGTGTTCACAGCAGTGCAGAGCATGTTGGGATAAAATCCAGGCTGAGCCACTCCCAGCCCTGGGACTCTGGGGCAGGCACAGGGGCTCTTTGACCCCAGTTTCTCTCATTTGTAATAAAGGAATGATTACAATACCTCCTACCCTAGTGGACTTTGGGTGTGTGTTGGGGGAGGGATGTGACATATACATAACATAAAGACGTAACATTTTCCCATTTTAAACTGCACCATGAACAAGTTGCTGGCAGTAAGCACATTCACAATGTGGGGCAGTCATCACCACTATCCAGTTGTTCCTGAACCGATTGGGTTTTTATTTTATTTATTGTATTTTTTGGCTACACCATGCAGCAGTAGGATCTTAGTTCCGTGACCAGGGTTTGAACCCATCTCCCCTGCATTGGAAGCATGGAGTCTTAACCACTGAACCACCAGGGAAGTCCCCCTATTGGGTTTTTATGAAGATTATAACATACATCTAAAGCTTTCACACTGGTTCATGGATTTCGGAAGAGCTTGGATGTGAGAGTTGGACTGTGAAGAAAGCTGATAGCCGAAGTATTGATGCTTTTGAACTGTGGTGTTGGAGAAGACTCTTGAGAGTCCCTTGGACTGCAAGGAGATCCAACCAGTCCATTCTAAAGGAGATCAGTCCTGGGTGTTCATTGGAAGGACTGATGCTAAAGCTGAAACTCCAATACTTTGGCTACCTCATACGAAGAGTTGACTCACTAGAAAAGACTCTGATGCTGGGAGGGATTGGGGGCGGGAGGAGAAGGGGATGACAGAGAATGAGATTGCTGGATGGCATCACCGACTCGATGGACATGAGTTTGAGTGAACTCTGGGAGTTGGTGATGGACAGGGAGGCCTGGCATGCTGTGATTCATGGGGTCGCAAAGAATCGGACACGACTGAGCGACTGAACTGAACTGGGCTTCCTTGGTGGCTCAGATGGTAAAGAGTCTGCCTGCAATGCGGGAGACCTGGAGGAGGGAAGATCCCCTGGAGGAGGGCATGGCAACCCACTGCAGTATTCTTGTCTGGAGAATCCCCATGGACAGAGGGGCCTGGCAGGCCACAGTCCATGGGATCGCAAAGAGTGGGACACGACTGAGTGATTAAGTGCGCACACATGGAGAACATTAATAACTATCTTCTGTATTAGTACTGATGACGGTACCAAAAACACTTCTTCCTCGAACCCATCAGCTGCACTGGGTCCCTGACGTATATTAACTCATTCAGTCCTCCCTCTGATGCATGAGGGGCAGGCCTCTGTGAAACCGAGGGAACAGAGCAGTTCAGGAACTTGCCAACATCACAGCAGAGTCAGGGATCGAACCGTTCGATCCCTGACTCTGCAGTCTATACTCTTGACCTCCGTGCAATGCCCAGCTCAGGTGATGCCGGAAGAATCGGTGTTTTCCCAGAAGGAGGGTGTGGCAGGGGATAAAAGTTTCCCAGGGAAAAAACCGGGGCAGGGTTTTCCCTCACTCCAGGTGCCACCTGTAGGGGACACAGCCTGCTGCATGCAGGAAAGGAGGGCGGAGGCTTGCTTCTCCTCCTCCTCACCTTCTCTCTTTCTCTTTTTTTTTTCTTTATATATTTTATTGAAGTGCAGTTGACTTGGGCATCCTTGGTGGCTCTAGATGGTAAAGAATCTGCCTGCAATACAGGAGACCTGGGTTCAATCCCTGGGTTGGGAAGATCCCCTGGAAGAGGTCATGGCAACCCACTCCAGTATTCTAGCCTGGAGAATCCCCATGGACAGAGGAGCCTGGCAGCCTACAGTCCATAGGGTCACAAAGAGTTGGACATGACCGAGCAACTAAACACGGTTGACTTACAACACTTGAGGTGAACAACAAGGCGATTCGTTCATACGTATATACATATATTATTTTTTGAATTATTTTCCATTATAGTTTATTACAAGATATGAACTCATAGTTCCCTGTGCTATACAGTAAACTTTTGCTGCTTGTTACATATCTATTTTTAAAAAATAGATATTAAAATTTTAAAATAGATATTAAAATTTCTATTAAAGTAGAAATTTAGTGTTCTATTCATACTAAGTCAAACAAATGGAATAAATTTTTTAGTTAGGTAAAAATTTATGTTTTCTAAAATATGTATTATACATATGATTTACATATGTGTAAACAGAAACTTTTCTACTCTGCTTGATAAAGGCTTGAGAAAGAACATCAAAAAAAAAAAAGAGAGGGATGGCAAAGTTGGAAAACATAAACTAAATGAAATGGGAGCCCTGAAAATGAAATAGAAAAAGTGAAACAAACTAGATAAAAGTAATCTGACCCTCCTTCTTGCATAGCTGTCATCTTGTTAGACTGGTGGCAGGTGAGCCTTTGTCCCTGGCGGCCAGAGGGACCAGCTCTGACGCCGATGGACTGAACTGCCAGACTAGAAACCAAGAAACACTCATTGACCCCTGGGCAGTCCAAAGCTGATTCACACCCAGGGCTCAGTCTCCGCTCTGCACATGTGCCATTAGAGGGGCGCCAGGCTGCAGCGGGGGCCGAAAGGAGACAGAGCGGGCATGTCCGTCCCTACCACTGATCTGCCTTATGCTAAGATGCTCAGGACATCCCAAACAAAGACTGCAATTTTCTTTTCCCTTCAGAGGCTCGCTACAAAGAGAGGGCAGTTTTCAACGCAATAAGCACAAGAGCGCCTGGAGTGTGTTTTTAAAAAATGCAGGTAGCTAGGTCCCCCTTTTTTAAAAAATTATTTTTATTTATTTGGCTGCACCAGGTCTTAGCTGCGGCACAACAGATCTTCTCTCTTCCTTGGGGCATGCCGAATCTTTTTCCTTTCAGTTGCCACATCCGGGATCTACGTCCCTGACCAGGGATCACACCCAAGGCCCCCTGCACTGGGAGCCCTGAGTCTTAGCCACTGGACCACCAGAGAAGTCCCTGAACTGCGGTTGTATATCTGACTCCTCTAATGCCAGATGGAATCCTTTTCCTGCGAGTTTGGAACTGAGACTAAGAAGAATGTGAATTCTGGACACTTTGAGGCTGCCTGACTCCAGATCCAAGCTCCACTCCGTAACACCTGGGTGGTCCTGAGCTCGTTACGTGCCCTCCCCAGGCTTCAGTTTTCACATCTGTGCAATGGGAATAGTTACATTGGTACCTACCTCATGGGGCTGTCGTAAGGAGAAAATGAATTTACACGTAAGGTGCTTTGAACAGTGCCTGGCACACAGTGAGTGCTCGAAATATGTTTGTTGTTGCTGTTGTTCTAAGTTAGGGTTCTTCTGTTCTAAGGGTTCTAGGCCACATACAACTTTATCTTAAGTAAAAAATAGGCATTTGTTGAAAGCAGAGAGGATAGATCAGAGAATCCAAGGAAAAGCTGAACAACCCAGACCCAGGAAGGGAGAGGAGTAGCCCTGGGAACCATAAGGTGGGCTCCACCAGTCTCTCCAGGCACTGCTGCAGGGTGAGCAGGCTCCAAGATTTAGATTTTAAGACAGGTCTAGTCCCAGCACATCCTTACCCTTTGGTACCTTGATCGAAGGCTCAGTCAAGCTTCAAGTAATGGAGAAAGAGAATTTCCTTTAAGTAAATTCAAGGGCCACAGTTGGAGGATGAGTTCAGAGAAAAGTTTGCTATGGGTACCACTAATCTATCCAACAGCTTTGCAGAATTAGAGGAAGACCTTCCCCGTGGGTAGATGCAGCCTTCACCCTTAATGAATGGCTTGATAAACACAGGAGGGACTCGGGTTCAACCCTCCAGGGGCTTCATTGCTCAGGGGCCCTTGCGCAGGGTGGAACCTGCCTAACCATCCGTGGTCACCCTTCCTCCACCACCAGGCACACAGAGAGGTTGAGAGAAAGACTGTGTGGCTAGGACTGAGCTCTGAAGCTGCTGCAGTCCCTGGAGTGGTCCAGGAGCACAGGAAGTCAGGCTGGAGAGAGAAAGGAGGCATGCAACTTGCAGAAACTGAGCCAAGATGTTCTTGAAATGCAGATCTGTTCTGCGTTTCTGATGGCTTTCCACTTCTGGACCCTCCTGAGGTCTTTAGGTTCAGCAAGGCGCTCCCATCTCCCGAATGTGAGCTCTCTCTTTTGCTCAAGCTGGCTGCCTCCCTGCCCCAGCTGACTCTTGACAAGGATGGAGGAAGCATTTGGTTACAGCTGTCATTCTCCTGGGTTGATGGGGAGACATTTTTGCTGAACACCGCGGGGAGGTGACATGCCGATGACATCCAGTCTATGAAAGGGAGGGGCGTGGTGCTGGAGTCCCTGGAGGTAGCGATGAAAAATGATGTTGGATTCTCTGCAGTTGATGGATGAGAATATACCCACCTCCACCCCCTGAACTGCAGCTATTCTAGGAAAGAGACTCTGGCAGCACTGAGAGAAGCTTCCACAAGGAGGAGCCTCTGCGGGTTAATTAAAAGAGATCCCTTTGATGAGCCCTAAATGAGTCCTGCCAGACCTTCTGACTGCAGGTCTTTCCCATTTTTCTGGGTCAGAAGGCCCAAGATGATGAGCCATAACCAGCGACATGATAAATGTGGCACATTCTCCCTCCCCTATAACGCTCCTCACCCCGGGAATGTGGGGGTGGGATTATTTTATATCAGGTCTGTGATTTCATAATACTGATTGATCTGCTGTGCAAATACAGGGTAACCTTGTGTAAACTGAAATGTCCCTTCTCTGGTTCACAGTACCCTCAGTGATAACACTGATGGGAATGGAGTGAACGATCGCAGTTCCTCGGTGTAATGCTGTGTTGTTGCTGTTGTTGTTTTAGGCTCTAAGTTGTGTCTGACTCTTTTGTGACCCATGGACTGTAGCCGCCAGGCTCCTCTGTCCATGGGATTTCCCAGGCAAGAATTCTGGAGTGGGTTGCAGTTTCCTTCTCCAAGGAATTTCCCAAACCAGGGACTGAACCCACCTCTCCTGCGTGGGCAGGCGGATTCTTTACCACTGAGCCATCTGGGAAGCCACATGGCAAGAATATCCATGCAAAATAAAGCCAGGCAGCAAGCAACTCAGAGACCAGAGAGAGAGAAAAGGAAAGAAAAAGAACTTACCTCTGAAGTTCCCAGGGGTTTTCGCCAATCACTTACCTCCAAACTGACCTCTGTGAGTTTGGGTTTGTATTCAAAGGAGAAAGTCACATCAGGGATTCCAGTTGATGTGATTTTGGAGTGGTCTTCCTCAAGAAAAAAAGATTTAATCACTATTATAAAATTGTTAGGAAACCAACAGCAGGCCAATTTTGCTTCAAATGCTATTGTTTGCCAACCCCTGATCTAATGCATCAAAAATCAGACCCTATAACTTGAAAACACAACACCTAAAATACTTTATCATCTTACACTCAGGTCTTAGGAAGGGAGAAGTAAGGGCCCCCAAAACTCAAGTTTCATGACCCTCACACCCGGTTCAGTTCAGTTCAGTTCAGTCGCTCAGTCGTGTCCGACTCTTTGCGACCCCATGAATCACAGCACGCCAGGCCTCCCTGTCCATCACCAACTCCCGGAGTTCACTCAAACTCATGTCCATCGAGTCGGTGATGCCATCCAGCCATCTCATTCTCTGTTCTCCCCGTCTCCTCCCACCCCCAATCCCTCCTAGCATCACACTCTTAAGATCAGTCATTTCATTTGTTTGCATCTATTATTATTTTGGGTGGTGGTGGTGGTGGTGAATGTTGTATCAGATTAAACTCAAGCACTGCCTCATGATTGCATTAGTTTCTGAGTCTGTCTTCAAGGCACCTGACAGCTGGCAAATGGTTAAGAATATTTATACTCTTTCTCTTTTAACTGTACCAAACAAAAAGAGAAAGAAAAATCTATCCTGCCAGTACTCTCTGTTCTCCTTTGGAAACCAATTTAGCAGTTCCCTGCACTCAATTCGGCTCCCACTAACAACACAGATAAGCTTAATAATAGGTGTGAGGCACCGTGCTAAGTGCTTTAAAGGCATTTTCTTATTTAATCGTCTTGATAACCCTGGGAGGCAGTGTGGGGGGCACTGTTGATTGCCTACTCAGCAACCAGTCTGGCTTTTCTTGAAATCAAGACAGGCACGTAGTCCACGTGACTGAGGGCCAGCCAATCCCGTCCCCCAGCTCCAGGAGTGGACTCTGATTGGTCTAAACTTGGTAATCCCATTTTGCTGCCTGTGATTGGCTCAGGGATCCAGGCCCAAGCCAATCAGCTTCAGGCATTCCCCAGTGAATGGCTTCTGTCTTAAATTGGACCAATTATACTGAAAGGACGGAATTTTATTCCATGATATGGGGGGAGGGGGTTGAGTCTCTATTGCTCGGTTGGATATGAACAGCAAGGCATGTGGCCTCAGTTACCACGAGAAGTCTTCCAATAGCCACAAAAGAACCGCAACCTTGGCCTGAAAAATAAAAGTTTCTGGGTCCTCGATTCAGCTTCAAGATTAGCCATTTCTGAAGCCCACGCTACCTCCGGGCTTTTTGCTGTGTGAGATGGTACGTTTTCTTATGGTTGATACACATTTTTGTTCCTTACAGCCATAGACATCTCACTGATGCATGTAGATATTTACCCTCATTTTACATTTGAGAGAGCTGAATTCAAAGATGTTACGTAATGTAAATGAGTCACTCAGCTAGTAAGTGGCAGATCTGGGTCTCTATCACTTCCATGCTAATGCCTTTAATCACACCGTGTGAGGATTAGCTAGTGCACCCATGCCATGCCCTACTGTCCGCCCCCCACCGCCCCGTTCCTGCAATGCAACTAATGACAACAATAGCAGCAGTAATCATATGGTATATTATATAATGGTATGTAATACTTGGGCTTTCCTGATAGCTCCGTTGGTAAAGAATCTGCCTGCAATATAATATTGGTTTTTAAAAACGTTCTTATTTATTTGTTTATGACTGCACCGGCTCTTCCTTGCTATGCAGGGTACTCTCTAGTTGCCAGTGGCGGGGCTTCTCATTGCGGTGGCTTCTCTTGTGGCACAGGCTCTCAGTGAATGGGCTTCAGTAGTCCTGGCAGGTGGGCTCAGTAGTTGTGGCACTTGGGTTTATTTGCCCCTCGCCATGTGGAATCTTCATGGACCAGGGATCAAATCCGTGTTTCCTGCCTTGGTGGGACTCTCAACTAGGAAGTCCCTATAATACTTGCTGAATGTCTAATACTACATGTCAAGTCCTATTCAAACTCACCTGCGTTCATTCTTGTGAATAGTTACTATTGTCTCTGTGTAACAGATAAGGAAACTGAGGCACAAGGGTTTAAGCAACTTGTCCATGGTCACATAACTGATGAAGTTCCAACTATGAGTGCTCCTACTCTGCCAAATAGAGAAAATGTACTTTAGGACCGACTTCAGTTGGCTAAGCCTGCAAACTTGTTGCCATGGACGCCACCATATTCTATCATCTTATAGTCAAGTGACTTTACTTATTTGCAAAACCAGCTAGCTCCTTTAGGCATTTTGAGTTTCCAAACCTTAGGGCATAACATGGAGACAAAAAAAAAAAAAATAGTGGCCATCATTTTTCTGTGTCCATTTATCTCCTGGCTTATTTTTCTTGCTGGTTAACTTTTCCAGTTTGCGTTTGTATCTGCACCACCACCCACTTCCTTATGTTACGACTTTAAATGAATTGCATTCTTGGAACATTCACCTCCCTTCTTTCCTCTCCTGTCTGAAGCTCAGGAAACCCAGCTGGCACTGGATTCATATTTTACTTGTTTCTTCTTGCCTGTCATTAACTTAGGAGCTAAAAACCATCCCAAGTCTATAGCCAGTGTCTAAAGGATGCCCGCCACAGGCCCAGCACCACCCCCAGGGCTTAGTGTACATTTCTTGTAACTATCTCTGAGGCAAGTCCTATAATTATCATCTGCCCTTTAGGGATGAAAAAAAAAACAGGCACAGAGAGTTGAAGTAATTTGCCAAGGTCACACAGCAGTATGAAACAGAGCAAAGATTTGAACATAAAAGGTCTGACTCATCACTCATTGTGGTGGACTCTGGCGTTACTAGTAGAAGAAGGGAAATCCAATATCAAGGCGCTTTCAAGATATTAGTTAATAGGACTTCCCGGTGGTCCAGTGGTTAAGAATCCACCTGCCAATGCAAGGGACACGGGTTTGACCCCTGGTTGCCATGGGGCAACTAAGCCTGTGGGCCACAGTGACTGAGTCCCCTCCCTCTGAAGCCTGTACGCTACAGCGCGAAGCCCTCACATCGCAGCGAGAGAGTAGGCCCACTCGCCATAATCAGAGAAAGTCTTCATAGTGACGAAGACCCAGGGCAGCCAAAAATAAAAATAAATAAATAAACGATTAAATAACATATTGGTTAATAAGATAGATAATGGACAAGGACCTACTGTTTAGCATAGGGAAGTATACTTAATATTTGGTAACACCCTATAAGGGAAAAAAATTCAGAAAAGAAAATTTATCTACCTACCTATCTATCTATCTAAATTGCTGTGCTTTGCACCTAAAACTAACATGACATTGTAAATCAACTACAAGAAAATTTTTAAAAAACATGTTAAAGTGAATAAAACTAAACATATATAGGTGTGTATATATAATTAATATATACATTAAAGCATGCCAGCCCCCTACTGGGCCCATCTTGTCCTTGGTGAAGATTCTATCAAGCAAGGACTCGTATTTCTCAGATCTGATGTTTCCTACTCTGGTCTTTTACACTCAGCCTGGTTTCCTTAGCATAAAATGCTCTTTGAAGAATTCCTCCTTGGTTCTTTCTTTCCTTCAGAGCTGGGCTGTTCAGCACAGAAGCTGCCACTCACACTCGGCTACTGGAAATGGGGCTAGTCCGAACCAAGATGCGCTTCTAAGCATCAAACATACACCAGATTTCCAAGACTTAGTAAAAAAAGAAAAGCAATTAAAAAAAAATTTCACCTGTTTCTTCTTACTTTGAAAACGTGACTACTAGAAAATTAGAAATCACATATATGGCTTGCATTGTTTGTATTGGATGGCATCCATCTAATTCCCCCTCCTCCAGGAAGTCTTTCTGAACCACTCCTCTCCCCTATAGCTGGGTTCTAACCATAGATATTTATTTCTCTGTCACCTAAAAGTCCAAAAGTGGGCAGTGCTGGGCTGGGCTGGGGTTTCATGGCCCCTAGAAGCCAGGCTCCTTCGACCCTGTTGCTCTGCTGTGCACAGCCTTCATTATATGGTTAAGACAGGTGCTCCAGCATTCTCCCATCCACCCTGTCTTTTAGGACCCTTCCTGTAAGAGGCACACATGGCTTCAGCTTCCAATCCCATTGGAGAGGACTCAGTCACATGGCCATGCCAGCTTCCAGGAAGCCTGGGATATTCTGCATGGCACGTGAAAGTGTTAGTCACTCAGTCCTGTCCAAGTCTTTGCAACCCCATGGACTGTAGTCCACCAGGATCCTCTGTCCATGTAATTCTCCAGGCAGGAATCGTGGAGTGGGTTGCCATTCAGGGGATCTTCCCGACCCAGGGATGGAATCTGGGTGTCCCATATTGCAGGCAGGTTCTTTGCCATCTAAACCACCAAGGGAAGCCCTGCATGGTCACATGCCCAGCTACGAACTGGGGGGATCTATGACCTTAAAAGAAAGAAGAGCTGTGGGAGGACAACGGGTAACCTATGTTCCATCTCCAGTAAACAATCTCTTCTTTATTTCCCAGAACCGGTCATATTTGAGTTGCTTATCTGTTTCCTTTGGGACATGCTCCCCTCTTTGAATATAAGCTCTGAAAGGACAGAGATTTGTAAATCTTTCCAGCTCTGTGCCCCACTGTTTGATGGACTACCTGGCACAAACTAGGCATTAGTAAGTGTTTGTTTAATAGATCACTCTTTGTTAGCGCCAGATCATTTCGAACAAAGCCATCATGCAGATCATGAGTAGGGTTTGTAGTAATTTTTCCCACCACAAAGTCAAGGTATTAAAGGAGTTAATTTTCCAGATCATTGCTGGATGGGTTGTTGGACTAGTAGTTTCTCTAACTTCTTTTTTTTAAAAAATTAATTAATTTTTTATTGAAGGATACTTGCTTTACAGAATTTTGCTGTTTTCTGCCCAACCTCAACATGAATCAACCATTGGTATACATATATTCCCTCCCTTTAGAAACTCCCTCCCATCTCTCTCTCTTTTTTTTTTTAAATGTGCATTTATTTGGATTCCCAGGTGGCTCAGTGGTAAAGAATCCACCTGCAATGCAGGAGACTTGGGTTCGATCCCTGAGTCAGGAAAATCCCCTGGAAAAGGAAATGGCAACCCACTCCAGTATTCTTGCCTGGAGAATCCCATGGACAGAGGAGCCTGGTGGGCTACAGTCCATGGGGCTGCAAGGAATCAGACACAACTGAGCATACACACACATTTATTTATTTTTTATTTATTATTCAGCTGTGGTCTTAACTGAAGCATATGAGATCTTTGATTTTTGTGATGGTATGCAGGATTTTTTTTTTTTTTTTTTAGTTGCAGCAGTGAGATCTTTAGTTGCAGCATGGGAACTCTTAGTTCCAGCATGTGGGATCTAGTTCACTCCCTGCTGGGCCCCCTGCACTGGGAGCATGGAGTCTTAGCTACTGGACCACCAGGCAAGTCCTGCTAACTTCCTTTTAATACTAAACTTAATACCTTTAAATACTAAACCAGTGTATTTCCTGCCAGGCACAGTGGCCTGCGCCTGTAGTCCCAGCTACTGGAGAGACGAGGCAGGAGGACGTTTGAAACCAGGGGTTCTGGGCTGTAGTGCATTATATCTTGTTATTTGGGGCTTCCCAGGTGGCTCAGATAGTAAAGAATCTGCTTGTAATGCAGCAGACCCAGGTTTGATCCCTGGGTTGGGGAGATCCCCTGGAGAAAGAAGTGGCAACCCACTCCAGTATTCTTGCCTGGAAAATCCCATGGACAGAGAAGCCTGGAGGGCTACAGTCCGTGGGGTCACAAAAGAGTCAGACTAGACTGAGTGGTTAACACTTTCATTTTCAGTGTATGGCCCAAGTGAGCTGTTTCCAGGAAAAATGAATCCTTTGAGTGGCTCGGGTCCTAACACTCTCAGACACCTCTTCAAATGTTCCCTGGAATTCATGTGACAACCCAAGAGCTCCCTGAATGCCATTAGCTCCTTTCCAAAAACCTCCCGGTGTTGTCAGCTGTTTGCTCCAATCCGAATCCCCATGACCGTCTCTGGAGGACTGCTCTCTATTCTGATTAGCACGGAGGAGATATGGCTGTGACGTCCTACAGAGCTGGACTCACATCCTGCCTTCCCTTTGACTACCTGTGTGATCCGAGGCAAATTACTTAACTGCTCTGGCCTTCATTTCCTCATCTGTAGAATGGGGATAATAACCCCCACCTGATAGGGAGGTTGGGTGGAGAAGAGGAGACAATGAGTGACTTCAGGACGAAGCAGGGTGTGTACACGCAGCACTTTTGTCCCTGTTATTACTTTGGCTGTATTCACCCTTCCATCTGGCCAGGCTGGTCTGATGACCACACCCATTCTCACCACTAACAGCAGTGATCCTGAGGGTGATGACTAAGTCGCTTCAGTCGTGTCCGACTCTGTGTGACCCCATAGACGGCAGCCCACCTGGCTCTCCCGTCCCTGGGATTCTCTAGGCAAGAACACTGGAGTGGGTTGCCGTTTCCTTCTCCAATGTGTGAAAGTGAAAAGTGAAAGTGAAGTCGCTCAGTCATGTCCAACTCCTAGCGACCCCGTGGACTGCAGCCTACCAGGCTCCTCCGTCCATGGGATTTTCCAGGCAAGAGTACTGGAGTGATGAAGACAACTCTTATTTATTAAGGCTTATTCTGTACCAGCCACTGTCAGGGTCACATATAACTTTTCTGGGATCTTCCTCCATTAAAAAATAAAAGACCATATTTTGTGACTGTATTGGTATAAAGGCAGATACAAGGCAGACAGGATTCTATTCTTTTTTTCTTCTGATATTAAAATTAATTATTTCCATGGGCCCTTATCCACAGCAGGAAGGAAGTGTCAGCCGTAATTACAGCCACTTTCTCCTTATCCTTGTCTTTTATTAAGAGTAGGAAATGTTTCCCAGACCAGCCACCCGCCCCAATGGACTCCCCGTTATGGTTCATTGACCAGAGTTGGTTCCCATCACCAAATCATTTCCTGTTTAAGGAGAACTGAATTGCCATGACTGGCTTAGACCAGTGGTTTTTGGTCTTAGCTGCCCAATAGTATCACCTGGGTATTTTTTAAAAGATTACTGTGTGATGCCAGAGGTGGTTAATTTTTTTAAATTTTATTTTGGCTGTGTCGAAGGGCATGTGGGATCTTAGTTTCCTGATCAGAGACCAAACCCATACCTCCTGCATTGGAAGTACAGAGTCCCAACCACTGGACAGCCAGGGAAGTCCCTAAGCTTTTAAGAAATACATGCCCTGAGTCCACCCACAGGTCAATTAGATGACAAGGGCTTTGAGTGAGGCCCAGGGTTTTGGCATCTTTGAAAGGATTGCTTCCCCAAATAATTCTAAATTATAGCCAGAGTTGAGAACCACTGACTTAAAACGGGGTCAGCAAACTGTTCTACAAAGGGCCAGATCCTGAATATTTTTAGCTTTGTGGGCCATGGTTTCTCTTGCAAGTAGAGAGCTCTGCCATTGTAGTCCAAAAAGTAGCTACAGACAATCTGGAATGAATGGATGTGGCCGTGTTCCAATAAAGCTTTATTAGTAAAGACAGGTGGCAGGCTGTCATAGAAGAAAGAAGGGACGTGATGGTAACGTGATGAGGATGGGGAGGAGCACAGGTCAAGGAATTCAGAACTGAAGGGGGCGCAGAGACACCCCTCCCCCCAGGACGTTCCTCTGGGTCTCCTGGCACCGCCACCCCAGACTGTCATTAGTCTGACTGGATCAGATGCCAGCGGAAGCTCTGGACGGGGGAGGAGGTGTTACCTGCAGTCGTGGGGCTTTGGAGAGCCTGCTGTTCCTGCTCCCTGGGTCGGGGAGGGCAGGCCTTGCGCCCTCTAGTGGCCACTGGGAGGAAAGAGTCGGGTCGCAGTTCAGTAGAGATTTGGGAGCCGGCTCCTCATCTGGAGCTGAAACTCAGACTCCCCTGTTCTTGCCCTTGTTGTTTAGTCGCTAAGTCGTGTCCGACTCTTTGTGAACCGATGGACTGTAGGCCTCCAGGCTCCTCTGTCCATGGAATTCTCCAGGCAAGAATACTGGAGTGTCCATTTCCTCCTCCAGAAGATCTTTCTCGATTCAGGGATCGAAAACCCATCTCTGGTGTCTCCTGCATTGGTAGGTGGATTTCTTTACCAAACTCAGCCACCTGGGAAGCATTCATGGGTGGTCTCCAGGAGCTGGAAAAGGCAAGGGAAGGAATCCTTTCCCAAAGCCTCCAGAAAGGGAGGCACAGCTTGATTTTAGCCCTTTTGTTGGGTTGTTGTTGTTTAGTTGCTGAGTCATGTCTAACTCTTTGTAACCTTATGGACTGCAGCATGCCAGGCTTCCCTGTCCTTCACCATCTCCCCAGAATTTGCTCAAGTTCATGTCCATTGAGTCAGTGATGCTTTCTAACCATCTCATCCTCTGCTGCCCCCTTCTCCTTCTGCCTTCAATCTTTCCCAGCATCAGGGTCTTTTCCAGTGAATTGACTCCTCGCATCAGGCGGCCAAAGTATTGGAGCTTCAGCTTCAGCATCAGTCCTTACAATGAATATTCAGGGTTGATTTCCTTTAGGATTGACCGGTTTGATCTCCTTGTAGTCCAAGGGATTCTCAAGAGTGTTCTCCAGCGCCACAATTTGAAACCATCAGTTCTTTGGTGCTCAGCCTTTTTTTAATGGTCCAACTCTCACATCTGTACATAACTACTGGGAGACTCTTTAGAGAGATCTACCTTGCAGTTCTGACTTCTAGGACTGTAAGATAATAAATGTATGTTGTTTGAAGCCACTAACTTTGCGGTGGTTTGTCCCAGCAGCAACAGGACAGTAAAACACCATCTCATATCTAGTCCCTAACCAGACTTCCCTGTGAGCCACACCTCCAGTATCTGTTCTCAAGACAGGTTCCTACACTGAATCTGTGAGACCTGGGACCTACCAACAGATGATGGCATATGAGATGCTTGTCAGCTCCACACCCAAGCATCAGGAGACTGGTCAGCTCTACGTTTGGGCTTTTGGGAGTCCCAAGATGTGGTAGATAAAGCTGGAGGGGGCCACATGGAGAAGATAGACCCTGAGGCAGCTTGGAGAGGAGCCGCGCCCAGCCTTCCCAGGTCCTACTGAAGCCTCCAAGATGACTCCATCCATCGGACTGCAACAGCCTGAGAGACCCCACACAACATCAGCTGTGAAATAGCCTCGTGAGGCCACCGACAGAACCGAGGGGATAATAACATGGCTGTTTCAAGCCACTGTCCAACTTTATCTGATATGAATTGAAGCCCTGCTATGCTGGGTCCTAGGGACACATAGTAAAGAACCCACCTGCCAAAGCAGGAGATGCAGGTTCAATCCCTGTGTCAGGAAGATCCCCTGGAGGAAGAAATGGCAACCCACTCCGGTATTCTTGCCTGGGAAACCCCATGGATAGAGGAGCTTGGCGGGCTATGTAGTTCATGGGGTTGAAAAGAGCCGGACACAACTTAGGGAGAAAACAACAACAAAGGGAATCATTACCTCATACCAGTGTGATAAATATCACCTCCACTTAAAAAAATGTCTTTAATCTTGGTTGCTGCTAAGCTAAGTCGCTTCAGTCGTATCCGACTCTGTGTGACCCCATAGACGATAGCCCACCAGGCTCCCCCGTCCCTGGGATTCTCCAGGCAAGAACACTGGAGTGGGTTGCCATTTCCTTCTCCTTGGTTATCTTGGTTGCACTGGATCTTTATTCTTAGCGCAGCCTTTCTCTAGCTGTGGCGAGCAGGGGCTACTCCCTAGCTTCAGTGTGAGGGCCTCTCATTGCAGGGGCTTCTCTTGTTGCAGAGCATGGGCTCTAGGCACGCGGGCTTCAGTAGTGTGGTACCCAGGCTTAGCTGCCCCGAGGCAGGTGAGAGCTTCCTGAACCAGGGATCGAACCAGTGTCCCCTGCCTTGGCAGGCAGATTTTTTACCGCTGGATTACCAGTAAAGTCCTACTTAAAAGAAAGCTTTTATTATTTATTTGCCTGCCCCAGGTCTTTGCCTTCATTGCAGCACGTGGGATCTTTAGTGGGGGCATGCGGACTCTTAGTTGGGACATGTGGAATCTAGTTCCCTGGCCAGGGATCGAACCTGCATGCCCTGCATTGGGAGCGAGATGTTTTAGCCACTGGACCACCAGGGAAGTCCCCACCTCCACTTTCAAAATGAAGAAACTGAGGCCCTGAGAGGGGAGGTAACCAGCTGCTGGTAGATGAGGGAGCTGAAGCTGAACCTGAGTCTTTCTGACTCTGGAGCCCCAGGCCCTTTGCACTTCCCAGTGCCACCTCTCCTCCTGCAGGCTCCTTAGGTTACACTCAGAGGCTTCGGTCCCTGTTCCGCTTGACCGCACTGGAGGCCGCCACGTTGGGTGAAGCAAACTCATGGCCACGCTCCTGCCCTTTCCCTCCTCTCCCTTTCAAGTCTCATCAGAGAAGCAGGGTAATTTACAGTAAATGAAAACCAGGACATGTACAGGAAGGGCAGGCTGATCCACCACAGGGCTATTCTAGCCTGTAATATACCTGTGAGCTCTCGGACACAGCCAGACTGTCTGCAGAGGGGCTGGGAGGGTTTCAAGCTGCCCTGTGGCTGCTCTGTGGGGGTCAAGGCTCAGGAATGCAGAATCGAGGTGGGGGGACCCAGGGTGTTCCTCTGGGTCTGCGGGCACTGCCGCCCCAGACTGTCATTAGCATAGCTGGATCAGATGCCAGCGGAAGCTCTGGAGGGGAGTGGGGGTGTTATCTTCAGTCCTTGGGCTTTGGAGAGCCTGCTGTTCGTGCCCCTCTCCGGGGCGGGGAGGCCCCCCCACGCGGGGAGGGCCTCCCCACCCCCGTGCTGAATCACTAGCCCGTGACCCCAGAGGCCAGGGCTGTGCCAAGGTTCAGCTGACTGGGGCCCTTGCGCCCTCTCGTGGCCAAGCGGAGACTTAGCAGCTCAGCAGAGATTTGGGAGCTGGGTCCCTATCTGGTGTCGAAACTCAGACTCTCCTGTTCTCGTCCTTGTTGTGGTGGTTTAGTCCCCAAGTCGTGTCCGACTCTTTGCGACCCCATGAGCTGTGGTCCACCAGGCCCCTCTGTCCATGGGATTTCCCAGACAAGAATGCTGGAGTGGGTTGCCATTTCCTTCTCCAGGGGAATCTTCCTCACCAGGAATCAAACCCACATCTCTTGAGTCTCCTGCTGGGGCAGGTGGATTCTTCACCAGTGTGTGCTACCAGGTAAATAAAAGAGGCAGCCCCGAAGAATGGATCCCAGTCAGACATCTCCTTTAAAAGAAAGATGGTGGGGGAGGGAGATTGGGAGATTGGGGTTGACATATACACACTACTATATATAAAACAGATGATTAATAAGGACTTATTTATAGCACAGGGCTCTCTACTGGATACTGTCATGACCTGGAGGTGAAAAGAATCTGAAAAAGAGCTGATACCCATACATATATAATTGATTCACTTTGCTGTACGGCAGAAACTAACACAACATTGCAAATCAACTGTACTCCAATAGAAATTAATAAAAAAGGTAAAACAGGAGAATGGTGGAGCTGAATAAACACAGATGTCCATGGCCTTACCAGATAAATGTGCCCCAGCCACGTTAGCTATAAAAGGAGTCTCACTAAAATGAGAAAATACTGGAGAGGTTTGCCATTTCCTTCTCCAGGGGAACTTCTTGATCCACAGATCGAGCCCAGGTCTCCTGCACTGCCCGCAGATTCTTTACTGACTGAACTACCAGGGAAGCTTGTCATATTTTAGAGCCATCTGAAGTTCACAGCAAAAACAGCAACAAAAAATTCGCAGCAAGTTTGAGGGGAAGGTACGGAGATTTCCCACGTGCCCTCTATCCATATACAGAGGCTTTTTGCAGGTGCCTGGGCTCTCCCACCGTCAGGAGCTCCCCCTGTCCAGAGTGGCGTATTTGTAACATCTGAACTGACCTGCACACATCATCACCCAAAGTTCATCCTTTACATGATGGTTCATGCTTGGTGTTGTGCTTGCTGTGGGTCTGGACAAATGTTACACGACATGTGTGCGTAATTCTAGAGTCATAAAGTATTGTCACGGCCTTAAACGTCCTCCACGCTCCAACGACTCATCCATCCCTCCCTCATCTCTGATCCCCGGCAACCACTGCTCTCGATCACCATAATTTTGCCTCTTCCAGAACGTCATATAGTTGGACCCCTACAGTATGTGGTCTTTTCAGAATGGCTTCTTTCACTTAATAATATGTGTCTAGGTTTCCTCCACGTCTTGTGTTTTCTTAATTTTTCTTTTTTTTTTAATTGATGTATTGATTCACAATATTGCACTAGGTTCAGGTGTATAACATAGTGACTCAACCATCGGATAGATTATATACTCCACTTAAACTTGTTATGAATGACTGACTCTATTCCCTGTGCTGAACAATATATCACTGCAGCCTATTTATGTTTCTTGCATGGTTTTCCATAGCTTGATAGCTCATTTCTCTCTTTGCTGAATGAAATTCCATTGTCTGGATCGACCACAGTTTATTGATTCATTCTCCTACTGAAGGACAGGCATCTTATTTGCTTCCAGGTTCGGGTGCTTATGAATAAAGCTGCTATAAAATCTGTGTGCAGGTTTTTGTGCAGACTTAGCTTTTCAGCTTTTTTTGGGTAAATACCAAGGAGTCAGTGTGCTGAATCATCCCGTGAGATTATAGATTATATTTAGGTTTTTTTTTTTAGGAATATGTTTAGTTTTGTAAGAAACCACCAAACTGTCTTCCGAAGTGTCCATAGCATTTTGCGTTCCCACCAGCAACGAACTGTTGCTCCACACGCTCAGCAGCCCTTGCTGTTGTCAGTGTTTCGGATCGCGGCCACTCTAACAGGTGTCTAGTGGTATCTTGTTGTTTTGCTATTGTTTTTCACTGTGAAATTGAAGATGGATTTTTTTTAAGGTTATTTGATTTTATTTTTTGGCTGCACCACACAGTACGTGGGATCCTAGTCCCCCGACCAGGGATCGAAGCTGTGAACCCTGCATTGGAAGCACAGACTCTTAACCACTGGACCACCATGGAAGTCCCTCTTTTTTTCTTTTTTTTTCTGTCAGGTTTATTTATTTAGTTATTTTTGGCTGAACTGGGTCTTCATTGCTGCAAGCAGACCTTCTCTGGTCATGGAGAGTGGCGGCTACTCTCTAACTGCGGTGCGTGGGCTTCTCACTGCGGCAGCTGCTCTTTCTGGGGAGCGCGGGCTCCAGGACACACGGGCTTCAAAAGTTGCAGCTCCCGGATTCTAGAGCACAGGTTCAGTCGTTGTGGCACACTAGCTCGGTTGCTCCGTGGCATTTGGGATCTTCCTGAATCAGGGCTCAAACCCATGTCTCCTGCTTTGGCAGGCAGACTCTTTGCCACTGAGCCCCCAGGGAAGCCCTGAGGATGGATTCTCATGAGTAAGAAAAACATGAAAACCAAGACACCTTGATTGACAAGGGAAAGCTTCCCTCGATACACCTGACACGACTTTCTTTTTTAAAAATGGTCTCCCATCAGCTGAAACATGTCTTAACCTGGAACTCATGAACCACTCGTATCTCCTATTCAGTTGTTGGTGTGAATTTGGGAAAAAAGAGGGTCTATAACTTTCTTTCTTTTTTTGTGGGGGGGGTTCTATAACTTTCCTTGAGGCTCAGGTGGTAAAGAGTCTGCCTGCAATGCAGGAGACCTGGGTTCAATCCCTGGGTTGGGAAGATGCCCTGGAGAAGGAAATGGCAACCCACTCCGGTATTCTTGCCTGGAGAATCCCACGCACAGAGGAGCCTGGTGGGCTACAGTCCATGGGGTCGCAAGAGTCAGACACGACTTAGCAACCAAACCACCACCACTATAACTATCAGCTGCTACTAGCAGGGGTATCTCTGACTCCACCCCTTCCCAAACACAGATGGCTGAAATTTCTCCTTCCCAAGCACGGTCTCTGCCATCCTCAAGATCTAGCCTGCTCCTACCTCTGTTCACCTTCCAAAAATGAAACAAAAACAAACAAACCAAAGCTCACCCCTGTCTTTTGCCTGCTGTCTCAGCAGGGATAGGTCAACTGCTGTGAATCAATCCCCCACCCCAGGGGCTGAACACAACAGAACTTCATTTGCGGGAGCTCCTGGCTAACCAGCCGGCCCATCAGTCAGGGACCCAGGCTCCGTGATTGCTACGGCTCTGGCCTTCTCAACGTCCCCTCCATGTGGCTGGAGAATCCGGAAAGCTCAGCAGGATCAGACTGTGGAGGTTTCCCTGGGCCAGGCTTGCAAAGGGTGCCCAAGGCATCTCTTCACGTTCCACCGACCTGAACTCGGTCACGTGGCCGCCCGGAACTGTAAGATGCTGGAATGTAGTCCAGCCAGAAAATAAGAAGCCTGTTTGGAGAAGAGCCAGCCAATCTCTGCCTCACCTGGCTGACTCCTACTCCTTTGTCCAGCTCAGATGTCGTCTCCTCCAGGCAGCCTTCTCTGACCCCCACGTATACCTCAGCCTGCCTCGCCCCTGATTTGGTTACATTAAAGCTCCTCAAATGTTAATGCACATTCAAATCGCTGTGGGCCTTAGTTAACCTGCAGGTTCTGATTCTGTAGGAGGTCTAGGGTGGGGCCTGGGTTTCTACATTTTCTAACACCTGCCCCAGTGATGCTGATGCTGCTGGTGCGTGGACCACACTTGGGGTAGCAAACAGCTGCCCCTCGTCTCACCTCCACGGGATCTGTGCTTTCCTCCGTCAAACCACTCTGTTGCTGAGACGGCTTATTCCCAGAGCTGTCTCCTTGGCTCCCTGAGATCAGGGAAGGGCATTTGTTCACCATCAGATTCTTCCTGTGCCGAGCAAAATGCCTGGCCTGGAGGCAAGCTCAGTGAATGTCACTGAGGGAGAGATTGAACGGGTTTCTCTTCCTTTGTCATTGGGGTCCCCACTCCCTGCCCCATGGCTGAGTTATGCTGAGTTGAGGGGGCAACTGGAAATTGGCAAATAGATCAGTGGCAGGGAACTGGCCCTTTTGGAAAGAATACGGCATGAGAGAGACGAGGCAAAGCCCATCCTCTCGGGATCCGAGGTGGCTTTGCAGTGCCCACGCCACCCCCACTTGCCCCGGGATTCCACATCTCAGGGCACTGTCTGGCCCCCAGTGATGTTTCTAGTTTCTGTTGTTAGAGCAGCAACTCTGACCCCCTCCTATTGCCAGTTAAAACATCTGTGCTCTGGAGAAAGCCTTTTAACCTCATGTCTAAGTTTCCATTCCCCAGAAGCAGAAACTGTGACAGAGATTCTGGACAAGTATTTTATTCAAGAAGGGCTCCCAGGAGAAACTGGGAAGGGTGTCCTGCAGGGAGCACTTGCCTTCAGCATGTGATTCTGGCCTCAGATTCCCTGGGTTCAAATCCCAGCTCTACTTACTGTGTCCTTGGGCAAATCCAAACTCCCCAAGGCTCAAGATTAAATTAATTTGTGCAAAATATTCAGCTTGCGATGAGTGATAAGGAAGATTAGCTGTAATGTGTGTGGCAGGGATGCTGTTTGAGGTTGAGAGCAGAAAAAGAATGAACTTGGAAGCCAGACAGACCTAGTAATAGCTGCATGGACTTGGGCAGTGCCTTCAGTTTCCTGAGTTTCTGTCTTTCTATCTGTAGAGAGGAGCTGCGGTAAGAGTTAACTGAAGTAGTGTCTGTAAAGCAATGAGGGACTTCCCTGGTGGTCCAGTGGTTAAGAGTCCACCTGTCAATGTAGGAGACACAGGATCAATTCCTGATCTGGGAAGATTCCACATGCCGAGGGTCAACTAAGCCCGTGTGCCAAACTATTGAGCCTGTGCTGTAGAGTCCCTGCTTGGCATCAAGAGCAGCCCCGCAATGAGAAACCCATGTACCGCAACTAGAGAGTAGCTCATCGCCCCTGAGAAAGCCCTTGAGTAGCAACAAAGACCCAGCACAGCCAAAAATGTAAACAACAAATAATTTTTTAAAAAACAAAGCAATGAGAACAGAGCTTCAGGAGCATTTAAAAAGTGGTAGCGATTCCATCATGGTTTTTTTTGAAGATAATTGACGTGTATAAGCAGCACATATTTTAAGTGTCCGTTTCGATGGGTCTGAGGTACACAGACACCTGCAGTAAAATGACAGCCACCACATCGTAACCAGAATTACAGCGCTGACCATTTCTAAATGTACAGAAGTGATAAATCACTGTGTTGTGTACCAGGAGTAACATAGCATTGTAGGCCAATTACACTTCAAAGACAAACAAATAAGCAAACAAAGATTCACGGAAAAGTGTTTCCGATCTGCACTTATCAATGGGTGGGTGTGGGGGAGGGGAATTGGACAAAGGTGGGGAGAAGGGACACACTTCCAGTTATCAGATATATAAGCAGGAGGGATATAATGTACAAAATGATAAATGCAATTAACATGGCTGTATGCTGTATATGAAAGCTGTTAAGAGAATAAATCCCAAGTGTTCTCATCCCTCCAAATTTTTTTTCTTTGTTTTTAATTTTCTATCTATATGAGATGTGTGTTTACTAAACTTATTGTGATAATCATTTCATGATGTGTGTATGTCAAATCATTCTGCTGTACAAAAATTTATAAAGTGCTGTATGTTGAATATATCTGAATAAAATTGGAAGAATCATAAGAAGAAAAAAATCACAGCCATCCAAACAGTGAACCTCTCCATCCCCCCAAATGTTTCCTGGTGGCTTTCACGAGTCTCCCTACTTTTCTTCTTCTCTCGCTTTTGGCTGCCTCTCTGGGTGACCACGGATCAGCCTTCTGTCACTATAGGTTCATCTGTATTTTAAAAAGCTTTCTATCAGAGGAATCATACAGTATGTGCTCAGTCTTTGGGTGGTCTGGCTGCTTTTATTCAGCATAATAATTCTGTGATTCATCCAAGCTGTTGCATGTCTTAATAACTCACTCTTTTTTCACTGTTGAGTAGTCATTGGCTGTGGGGCTTCCCAGGTGGCGCTAGTGATAAAGAACCTGCCTGCCAACCCAGGATACGTAAGAGAAGTGAAAATATCACATTTTCTTTATGCATTCATCTGTCAATGGACACTTGTGTTGCTTCCCTCTCTTGGCTACTGTGAATAACACTGCTATGAACATAAGTGTGCAAATATCTCTTCAAGATCCTCCTTTAAATGCTTTTGGATATATGCCCAGAAGTGAGATTGCTGGAACGTATAATAATTATAGTTTTAACTTTTTGAAGACCTCCATACCCTTTTCCATGGTAGTTGGACTGTTTTTCATTCCCACCCTCACTGCACAAGGGTTCCAGCTTCCCTGCCTCCTTGCTGGCAGTTGTCATTTTCTGTTCTTTTGATGGTGATCATCCTGATGGGTGTGACAAAATCATTTTTCAAGATTTAAAAAATGATACGTAATCCTTGGTTTGTTTCGAATGTGCAGAATGTTATCACGTTTTGGAAGGATGATTGATATAAATAGCACAAATATTTTAAGTGTCCATTTTGATGTAGGGTTTTGACAGACACATACATAAAGGGCTTCCCAGGTGGCACTAGTGGTAAAGAACCTGCCTGCCAATGCAGGAAACACAAGAGACTGGGGTCCGATCCCTGGGTGGGGAAGATCCCCTGGAGGAGGGACAGGCAACACACTCCAGTATTCTTGCCTGGAGAATTTCCATGGACGGAGGAACCTGGCAGGCTACAAAGAGTCAGACAAGACTGAAGTGACTTAGTACCTATAGACATATATGTGTGTGTGTACATATATATATATATAAACCATAACTATAGTCAAGATAGTGGCCATCCTGGACTTCCCTGGGGTCCACTGGTTAAGAATCCGTCTGCCAATGTAGGGGACACAGGTCCAATCCCTGGTCTGGGAAGATCACATATGCCATGGAGCAACTAAGCCTGCGTGCTGTTCGCCACGACCACTGAGCCCACCCTCTAGAACCCACGCACGTCCACAAGAGAAGCCACCAAAATGAGTAGCTCACACACTGCAAAAAACACAGTAGCCCCTGCTCGCCATAACTAGAGAAAGGCCACTTGCAGTGATGGAGACCCAGCACAGCCAAAAAAATAGTGACCATTCCCATCATCCCCCCAAAAGTTTCCTGGAATCCCTCTGTGTTCCTTCCACTCTTTCCTCCCTCCCCCCCCACTTCCTGTCTCCAAGCAACTACTGATAACTACATCGTTTACAGAAGAAAGTAAAACACACCTGAGTTGACTCTACAGGTAACTGTCGGTCTAGACCACCATATGCTCTTCCAGGAGTTGTTTGGGTTTGGGGACCATTTCTAACCTAATGACACTGCTCACCATCTGGGTCCTGAATCTGGGAGCATTGTCCCTTCTGTGGCTCTTTCAGGGCCCCAGAAACACTCAGTGTGGTTCAGTTGCTCAGTCATGTCTGACTCTTTGCAACCCTACGGACTGCAGCACGCCAGGCTTCTCTGTCCATCACCAACTCCCAGAACTTGCTCAAACTCGTGTTCATCGAGTCGGTGATGCCATCCAACCATCCATAAACACTAGATTGTACTATATAAATTTGTTGATACTCAGCTATTTTTAAGTCACAAAAAGTCAATTTCCTATTATTCAGCTTAAAATCTAAGCTGAATTCACATATTTGCTTATTCATTTCCCCAGTGGGATCCATAGAGATTCCTTCCTGAAATATTATGACCCAGAGTAAGCAAAAATAATAAAGAAAAATGAGTCACCTCTAACCACTTAAGGAAGGCAGGATAATTGTATCCGGAGCCAGGCAGGAGATGGTCAATGAGCTTGATGGTTATTGCGCTGTACTTAAGGTTTGTTGTTTCCAGAATCCAGGGTGGAAAGGGAGACACAGAGTGTAAGCTTTTCTTTTTAAAAAAAAAAAAAAAAAATCCGAAAACTTTCTGCGCTTGCGCCGGTGGTTCCCGTGCAGGACTTCCCGCACCGCCTCGTAGAGGGTGTCGCGGGAGATTTTGCTGCTCATGGTTCCCTACACCACAAAAACCGGAAAAGAGAGAGTGTAAGCTTTTCGCTGTAAGATCAAGAACCACACCACCACCATTGGCTCAGCGCTAAAGAACCGGCCTGCCAGCGCAGGAGATGCAGGAGACTCAGGCTCCATCCCTGGGTCGGGGAGATCCCCGGAGTAGGAACTGGCAACCCACTCCAGCATTCATGCCTGGGAAATCCCATGGACAGAGGAGCCTGGCGGGCTACAGTCTAAGGTTCACAAAAGGTCGGACACGACTGAAGCGACTAAACACGCACACACAAAGGAACTAAGTTTACGAGGGAAGCCAGATGCCATCCTCAGCCCAAATCTGGGAAGAAAACAATCAAATCTGGGTGATTTGTCACCTCCTAACCTTCCAGTCTGAGAAAAATCACGATTTTCTCTAAGTTGCAGGAGTTAACAAGGGCTTTTGTTTCCAGCTGGGAGGCATCACTATAGCAAGAGGCAATTATTAGATCAAAGGGACAATTTAATGCATCTTTAAAGGCGCTAATTTGATGCGGAGGTGGCAATCAAACCCTGACCTCAGAACTGGTTTGCAGGACCTTAAAATAAACTTGTCAGTTCTGGGTCACGCTAAATGTTTTTGAATAAATATCTCTTTTATGCTCACAGCATTAAAATATAAGCAAACAACAGGCCCAGAAAGCTTCGGGGACTGATAAGGGGGGATTTCATGCAGGCTCTACCCAAATTGAAAGACGCTTGCTCCTTGGAAGAAGAGCTAGACAGCATAAAAAGCAGAGACATCACTTTGCCTACAAAGGTTTAAATAGTCAAAGCTATGGTTTTTCCAGCAGTCATGTATAGATGTGAGAGTTGGACCGTAAAGAAGGCTGAGTGCCAAAGGATTGATGCTTTCTAACTGTGGTGCTGGAGAAGCCTCTTGAGAGTCCCTTGGACTGCAAGGAGATCCAACCAGTCCACCCTAAAGGAAATCATCGCAAGATTGCTGGGAGAAATATCAATAACCTCAGATATGCAGATGGCACCACTCTTATGGCAGAAAGTGAAGAAGAACTAAAGAGCCTCTTGATGAAAGTGAAAGAGGAGAGTGAAAAAGTTGGCTTGAAGCTCAACATTCAGAAAACTAAGATCATGGCATCGGGTGCTATCACTTCATGGCAAATAGATGGGGAAACAGTGGAAACAGTGGCTGACTTTATTTTTCTGGGTTTCAAAATCACTGCAGACGGTGATTGCAGCCATGAAATTAAAAGATGCTTACTTCTTGGAAGGAAAGTTATGACCAACCTGCTGCTGCTAAGTCACTTCAGTCGTGTCTGACTCTGTGTGACCCCATAGACGGAAGCCCACCAGGCTCCCCCGTCCCTGGGATTCTCCAGGCAAGAACACTGGAGTGGGTTGCCATTTCCTTCTCCAGTGACAGCATATTATAAAGCAGAGATATTAATTCCCAACAAAGGTCCGTCTAGTCAAGGCTATGGTGTTTTCCAGTGGTCATGTATGGATGTGAGAGTTGGACTATAAAGAAAGCTGAGCGCCAAAGAATTGATGCTTTTGAATTGTGGTGCTGGAGAAGACTCTTGAGAGTCCCTTGGACTGCAAGGAGATCCAACCAGTCCATCCTAAAGGAGATCAGTCCTGGGTGTTCACTGGAAGGACTGATGCTGAAGCTCCAATACTTTGACCACCTGATGCAAAGAGCTGACTCATTTGAAAAGACCCTGATGCTGGGAAAGATTGAGGTCAGGAGGAGAAGGGGACGACAGAGGATGAGATGGCTGGATGGCATCACTGACTCAATGGACATGGGTTTGGGTGAACTCCGGGAGTTGGTGATGGACAGGGAGGCCTGGTGTGCTGCGGTTCAAGAGTCAGACATGACTGAGCAACAGAACTGAACTGAATCATTGCAAGAACTGATGCTGAAGCTGGAGCTTCAATACTTCGGCCACTTTTGATGTGCAGAGCTAATTCATTGGAAAAGACCCTGATGCTGGAAAGACTGAGGGCAGGAGGAGAAGGGGGAGACAGAGGATGAGATGGTTGGATGGCATCACCGACTCAAAGGACATGAGTTTGACTAAACTCTGGGAGACAGGGAAGGACAGGGAAACCTGGCGTGCTGCAGTTCATGGGGTCGCAACGAGTTGGACACGACAGAGTGACTGAACAACAACAACTCCCCAGTTCAGGTAAAGACATGGCAGTGGGAAGCTAGTCTTCAGAGGAATCCAGATTTAGGACCCACGTGCTCTCTTTCTCCACTGCTCCAGCCCACAGTGATCTCTCACAAAGGTTTCTTCCGTTAATGAGGCAGGGGAGGTGCGATACACACAGGCACACACATTTTGGCAATGTTTAGATGCATTTTGGGTTGTCACAACTGCTCTGTGTGCGAGTACACACACTATTGGTTTCTGGTGGGTATAGGTGGGGGAGGGGAGGGAGGCTGGAGAGAGAGATGGGGAGGAGGGCAGGTAGCCACTGGAGAGGGGGACACGAAACGAGACAAGAGCGAGGGAAGGGACCAGGGAGGAAAGACAGGAAGCCTCTCACAGGTGCTGGATCCAGCCGGACCTGAAATCTCCCCGCTCCGGACTTTCCAGGGATCCCTTCCCTATTCGCTTAAGCCCCTTTTCGGATGTTGTGTAGTCGCCAAGTCGCCGACGACTCTTTGCGACCCCGTGCGCTGTCGCCTGCCAGGCTCCTTCTGTCCATGGGATTTCTCAGGCAAGATTGCTGGAGGGGGTTGCAGCGTCCTTCTCCAGGGCCATTTCAGATGGGTTTCGGTCATTTGGAACCCAAAGGCTCCTAGCTAACACAGAAGAGAATGACTGCTTAAGGGTGCTTGCTCACGTTGAGCAGGAAGTTTCCTGCTGTGGGTTGCCATTACCTCTGATCGCTCTCAAAGCCAGTGTAACACAATCATCTTGGGTTTAAGGGGAGATATGGGTATGGAGAGAAAGAAACGGGGTCCCTGGGTACCTGAGAAAGAGGGTCAGGCCCAGGCGCGCCCAGGTCCCGGAGAAGCAGGCTGCAGCTTGCTAACCCTGGAATTTGAGATGGGCGCCCCATACTGCCTCAGGAGGGGGTATCCCCACTTGGATGTTAAAAGCAGAGGGTGAGTCCAGAAGAGGAGCGCCCTGGGGGCCACCTCCGCTCCCCGGGAGGAGCGTGTGCACACGGCAGTGGGGAGATGGTTCACAGATTCCCCCTCTCTCGTCTCCTCCGCCCTCCCCTCGCCCTCCCCTCGCAGGTGCTGGGGGCGGGGGGCGGGGGAGGCGAGGGGCGGCGCTCCGTCTCCTCTGAGCCTGCAGCTGCGGCTCCAGCCCTGGGGCGGGTGGCTGTGGGGGCTGGACCCCTTTGAGAGTCAGGATGCAGCGATGACTCCAGAGAGGAGGCGGCCCAGCAGCTGCCTGCCCGCCCGCCCAGCCAGGCAGGACTCCCCGTTTCTCACCTCGTGGTAGTCTAGGTGGAAAAAAAAAAAATCAAAGAACAACAGCACCAACAAAAATTCCCCCAAACCAAACAGGAGGGAGAATGTCCTCAGCTTCTTCTCTTGCACATGGCATGCCGAAATGTGGGAAGAAGTCCCCAGGCCTCCTTCGCTGAGGAAAGAGCTGAGTTCACCTGCTTTAGCTTCTGCATCACCACCACTCCCCACCTTCGAGAAACTTCTGATGCTCAAAATTAAGCAAGTATGGTGAAAGTGCGTCCACCTGGACAGGTCGAATGAGGGATTTAGAGTCACTGGAATGTGCCTGGGGATTTAGGAGGTTCAACCCACCCAGTGTTCTCAATCCAGACTGCAGGTTGGAATTATGGGGGTGGGGGCTTAAAAAATACTGATGCCTGGGATCCATGCCTAGCACATCTGGGTGTGTGATTTAATGCAAAGAAGAAAACCAACACAAACAAAAAATCCTGCTGAGCAAATGGAAACTTCAAGCCTGCAAGCATTCTATAAACCAGGGTTTAAGTCCTGACTTCATAGACTCTGACCCTGGCCAAATTTCCTAACCTCCCTGGTCTTTCATTCCCTGTAATACAGAGGCTTGCTGCATGAAAGGAAAGATATGACAAACCTAACAGTGTTTTAAAAAGCAGAGACGTCGCTTTGCCGACAAACGTGTGTAGAGTCAAAGCTTTGATTTTTCCAGTAGTCATGTATGGATGTGAGAGCTGGACCACAAAGAAGGCTGAGCACCAAAGGGTTGATGCTTTCAAACTGTGGTGTTGGAGAATACTCTAGAGAGTCCCTTGGACTACAAGATCAAACCAGTCAATCCTAAAAGAAACTAACCCTGAATATTCACTGGAAGGACTGATGCTGAAGCTGAAACTCTAATACTTTGGCCACCTGATGTTAAGAGCTGACTCATTGGAAAGGACCCTGAGTTGCTAAGAAAGATTGAGGGCAGGAGAAGAAGGTGGTGGCAGAGGATGAGATGGTTATATAGCATCACCAGCTCAATGGACATGAATTTGAGCAAACTCTGCAAGATAGTGGACAGGGAAGCCTGGCATGCTGCAGTCCATGGGGTCACAAAGAGTTGGACATGAGTTATCGACTAAACATCAACAACAACACAGGAGCAGCAGCCTCCTTTCCAGAGACTTCTATTGCTCTTAATTCTCCAGCCATCCTGGACCTCATTTCCCCCAAGGCTGACATCTCTCAGGTCTCCATGGCTGTGCCCTCTGAAGGGCTCCCACTACAGTCCTTAATGCCCAGCTCAAGTGTCAGGTACTCTGTTTTGTGTTTTGTTTTTGGCTGTGCTCCATGGTTTGTGGGATCTTAGTTCCCCAACCAGGGACTGAACTGGGCCCTCAACAGTGAAAGCACAGAGTCCTAACCACTGGACCATCAGGGAATTCCCAACTCTGAAAGCCTTTGTGTCCTCAGACAGTTCTCTCTGCCTGTGAGATGCTTCCTCTTGCTTGGGGCAGAGGCCATCTACTGTCCCCTAATATTCATCCCTTTAGTATCCCATTCCATTGTTTGGCAAGACTTCTTCAGGCTGGTGTTTGCGTTTCTGCTAGGAGGTACACAGTTACGAGTTGTCTCTTTTTGTCAATTTGGAGGTCACGAACCCTTGTTGCCTTTATTAATTTATTCAAAGTTGCTAAGTGGCAGTGTTCTGATTCAATCTGTTCCTTCTTCCTGTGTTAGGTGGAATCTTCGCTAAATCAATTGTTCGGTTATCTTGAGGCTCTATTTGAAGAAGGAAGGCAAAACATATGCTAGTTTCTTTCCCCTTGTTGGCCAGATTTCAAAACAGAATGAGCTGGTTCATTCATATCCTGTAAGGTGAGGTGTTGTTTTTTAAGTATGATTATGTGTCTATGGATTTAAATGTATTTATTTCAACCCTCTTCAGTTATCCTTGTTTTAGTCACTAAATTGTATCTGACTTTTTTACGACCCCATGGACTGTAGTCCGCCAGGCTCCTCTGTCCATGGGATTCTCCAAGCAAGAATACCGGAGTGGCTTGTCATTTCTTTCTCCAGGGGATCTTCCCAGCCCAGGGATTGAACCCATGTCTTCTGCATTGGCAGGTGGATTCTTTACCACTGAGCCACCTGGGAAGCCCCTCAGTTATCCTTATTGATAGTCAAATTATCCCCTCTTTGGCCTGCAGGAGACTCTTGAACTTAACACCTGGATTTGAGAGGACCCTAGTAGTCTCTGCTCACGTCACACATTTCCTGCTCCAGATCCAAACTCGGACGTTTCTCCAAGAAGCCTCTTGGCACTAGAGTTACACAGCTTCCTTCCTTCCTTTCTTTTTCCCCAACACAAACTTTAGCAAACGAATCAAGGCATTCTGCATCTTCTTCACATCACAGTTATTTCTTGGCTGTTATTCCACATAACGTGCTTTTGAGTTTTGAAAACAAAAGCCTCAAAGATTATTTCCACTCTTTCCCCTGCTATGTCTCTCCCCTGAGGTCACGAGTACTAGGCTGACTTCAGCGTAAATTCAGGGAAGAGGAAGGGGGAGACAGGAGGAGAAAACTCAGAGTGTGTAAAAGCACGAGGCACACTAGGTAATCAGATAAATGACTGACGTCACCCTTCTTATTCGTTCTTTCCTCGTATCTTGAAAAATATACCTTTCAATCCAATAATTCTTAGGAGCATTAACATAACAGGTTCTTGTTGCAGAGGGGAAAATGCACTGAGTCAAATAGGCAGATAGATTTTAATGCACGTTGCTGAGAAATTCCTTCTCTGGTCTCATACAATTCGGTGCCTGCCAAGAATGCTGGCTGTCTGGGGATTTTCAGAAACAGCAGTTCATCTATCTCCTGTTTTTCAGAGCCTCCCAGTCCTCTCTTTCATACTGTAACATTTGAGATTGTAGCGATAAGGTGAATGGAGTTCTAGAAGCTCCTGTGTTCTCCATCCCCCGCCCCATTACACCCAGCCCCCTTCTTCCCAGGCTTGTCAGCTTCTGACAGGTGTTAGCAAGAATCTACAAAGTTCGAAAGGGTAAATTCATGCCACTGAATGCCAGGGAGCCTTGAGTAATCTTTCTTCACATAATACAGAACTTAGATTTACTTTTCAAATGTTAGAAAGTCTTTTCTCTAACTTTCCTATTTTTGAGAGAGAGAAATGGGTACTGAGAAAGATGGTTCTGCTGAAAGAAAACAGCAACTGAAATGCTGAAATGTTAAGGGTGTTTGGGTTTCAGCCTTAGAGCTGGAGGGCAGTTTGGGAGGAGTAAAGTTATGACCAACCTAGATAGTATGTTAAAAAGCAGAGACATTACTTTGCCAACAAAGGTCCGTCTAGTCAAGGCTATGGTTTTTCCCGTGGTCATGTATGGATGTGAGAGTTGGACTGTGAAGAAAGCTGATTGCCGAAGAATTGATGCTTTTGAACTGTGGTGCTGGAGAAGACTCTTGAGAGTCCCTTGGACTGCAAGGAGATCCAATCAGTCCATTCTAAAGGAGATCAGTCCTGGGTGTTATTGGAAGGACTGATGCTGAAGCTGAAACTCCAATACTTTGGCCACCTCATGCGATGAGTTGACTCACTGGAAAAGACTCTGATGCTGGGAGGGATTGTGGGCAGGAGGAGAAGGGGACGACAGAGAATGAGATGGCTGGATGGCATTACCGACTCGATAGACATGAGTTTGAGTGAACTCCGGGAGTTGGTGATGGTCAGGGAGGTCTGGCGTTCTGTGATTCATGGGGTCACAAAGAGTCGGACACGACTGAGCAACTGAGAGACTGAACTGAACTGAAGGACTGTGGCAAATTGGAATCCCAACACTTCCCTTTTTCAAGGGACAGCTACTACTGAATTCCAGCAGATTGTTGCCAGGGGAAGTGTGGGTACAGTGTTGCCATGCATGTGTGCTAAGTTGCTTCAGTCGTGTCCAACTCTTTATGACTCCGTGGACTGTGGCCTGCTGGGTTTCTCTGTCCATGGGATTTTTCAGGCAAGAATACTGGAGTGGGATGGCATGGCCTCCTGCAGGGGATCTTCCTGACCCAGAAATCAAAGCTGAGTCTCTTATGTCTCCTGCATTGGCAGGTGGATTCTTTACCTGTAGGGCCACCTGGGAAGCCCAGTGTCGCCATAACCTAGGAATTTTCAGGAGAAAACGGAATGGGGAATTTGATGTTAAAATACTTTGAGTTTTATATATTGGCTTGATTTTTTTTTTATAAAGCATTTTTTTACCACCCGAACAAAAACAAATTTCTGGGCTAAATTCTAGTTCCTGGCCACCAATTTGCAGCCCTCTTTCCATAAGTTTCCCAAGCAATTTCTCTAGACTTTGAGCAATGGCCTCTGTACTTTTCTCTCCTCAAGACATGCTGATGAGGACATTCTCTCTGCTGCTGTCCCTGGGATCTCTGTCATTTTTTAATCTCTGTGTATGTGTGTATATCATTTTTAACACATTAATAAGCAATTATGTAAGGTACTATGCTAAGCCCTTTACCATATATTATTAAATTTAATCTTGGACTTCCCTGGTGGCACAGTAGATAAGAATCCACCTGCCAGTGCAGGGGACCTGGGTTCGATTCCTGGTCCAGGAAGATCCCACATGCAGTGAAGCAACTAAGCCTGTGCACCGCGACTTGAGCTTGCTCTGGGGCCCTTGAGCTGCAACTACTGAAGCTTGTGCGCCTGGAGCCCATGTTCTGCAACAAGAGAAGCCACCGCACCGCAACGAAGAGTAGCCCCCGCTCACTGCAACTGGAGAAAACCCATGCAAAGTAATGAAGACCCAGAGCAGCCAAAAATCATTTAATTTAATTTAAGTTTTGCTGAGGGCAGACAAACCAGAATATGTGCATTGCTCAGTCACTCAGTTATGTCCAACTCTTTGCAACCCCGTGGACTGCAGCCCACCAGGCTCCTCTGTCCGTGGAATTTTCCAGGCAAGAATACTGGGGTATTGCCATTTCCTCCAGGGGATCTTCCTGACTCAGAGATTGAACCTGAGTCTCCTGAGTCTTCTGCATTGGCAGGTGAATTCTTTACCACTAAGCCTCATGGGAAGCCCAACCCAGAATGGGATTTCTTAAAAAAAATTAATCTTTACAAAACTAGGAGGTAGGCACATATGAGTTGTTTATTGCTCCATAACCAATAACCCCATTGCCCTATGATTATAAGAGATATTGTTGTTGTTCAGTCTCTCAGTCATGTCCAACTCTGTGACCCCATGGACTGCAGCATGCCAGGCTCCTCTGTCCCCCACTATCTCCCACAGCTTACTCAAACTCATGTCCATTGAGTCGGTGATGACATCCAACCATCTTGTCCTCTGTCGTCCCCTTCTTTTCCTGCCTTCAATCTTTCCCAGCATCAGAGTCTTTGAGGAACTATTTGGGCTTTTTTTTTTTTTTTTAACAAATTTTCTATAAATCTAAAATAACCTCAAAATTAAAAGTTTAAAATATTCCTGATGCCTAGACCCTATGCATGGAGAAGGCAATGGCAAGCCACTCCAGTACTCTTGCCTGGAAAATCCCATGGATGGAGGAGCCTGGTAGGCTGCAGTCTGTGGGGTCGCTAAGAGTCAGACGCGACTGAGCAACTTCACTTTCACTTTTCACTTTCGCACATTGGAGAAGGAAATGGCAACCCACTCCAGTGTTCTTGCCTGGAGAATCCCAGGGACGGGGGAGCCTGGTGGGCTTCCGTCTATGGGGTCACACAGAGTCGGACACGACTGAAGTGACTTAGCAGCAGCAGCAGACCCTATGCAAATAGGGTTCTGACTCTTTTTTAATTTTGATAGCATTTATATGCTATCCATGTAAATAAAGATTGTTAATATTTTTCATTTTATTTATTTATTTAGGACACACCAAGTGGCATATGAGATATTAGTTTCCTGACTAGGGATTGAACCGGCACCCCATGCATTGGAAGCGTGGAGTCCTAACCCCCAGACTGCCAAGGAAGTCCCGATAGGTTCTTATTTGATTGGTATAAATTAGAGCCTGGACGTAAGGTTTTAAAAAGAATCTTTCTATTCATGTGTTCCTAATCAGCAGTCAAGATTGCGATTCACAATCTAGGTACTGACTCATTATTAAAATTATTTCACAAATTATTCTTATGATGCCTTTAAAAAAAGATACAGCAAAGGAGATATGTCATGCCATCCCATGTGTTTTGGTTTCTAGTTTGAAGTCCTTTGATAAAGATAACAAACTTTGATGAAACAGAGTTATAAGACTGAGCAGTGAATGGAAATTTAGCTACCTAAAATGTGGAAACAATACTTCTGACTCTTTAAAAATATATATCTAAAAAAATAAAAATAAAAAATATACCTGATCAAAGGAAATAAAAAGGGACGTGTCCTGTCATTTCCCCCCATCCTTCTTTATATAATCTGTACAATGATCCACTGTGAATACTTACCAAGTAACACACACAGATACTTGCACATCAGTAAAGCACATAGTTTTTAAACACATGCTGTAGTGCTGCCACCGTTTTGTATCCCAATTGTGGAAGTGGTTACAAGAATCTAGACACATGCAATAAAATTTCATAGTATCTCACACACACACAAAACGCCTGTAAAAACCGGTGAACGTGAATGAAGTTTGGAATTTAGTGAATAACATTCAGTTCAGTTCAGTTCAGTTCAGTCGCTCAGTCGTGTCCGACTCTTTGCGACCCCATGAATCACAGCACGCCAGGCCTCCCTGTCCATCACCAACTCCCGGAGTTCACTCAAACTCATGTCCATCGAGCTGGTGATACCATCCAGCCATCTCATCCTCTGTCGTCCCCGTCTCCTCCCGCCCTCAATCCCTCTCAGCATCAGAGTCTTTTCCAGTGAGTCAACTCGTCGCATGAGGTGGCCAGAGTATTGGAGTTTCAGCTTTAGCATCAGTCCTTCCAATGAACACCCAGGACTGATCTCCTTTAGAATGGACTGGTTGGATCTCCTTGCAGTCCAAGGGACTCTCAAGAGTCTTCTCCAGCACCACAGTTCAAAAGCATCAATTCTTCGGCAATCAGCTTTCTTCACAGTCCAACTCTCACATCCATACATGACCACGGGAAAAACCATAGCCTTGACTAGACGGACATGCCAGTGTTAATTTCCTGGTTTTGAAAATCGACTCTATTTATTTATGTAAGATGCTATTATTAGGGAAAGGTGGGTGAAGGGTGGATGAGAACTGTCTGTACTATGCTTGCAACCTCTTGTAACTCTAAAATTATTTTAAGATGAAGGCTTTATTAAATAAGGGGGAAATTTTGAAGAGCGGCTGTGGACATGGACGATTTGAAATAAAACGAAGAACAAATAGCCACTGATCAGTGGCTTCTTTTGCCTTCAGGATTAAATTCAGAGCCCTTAGGATGGCATTCAAGGCTCTTCTTGACCCGGTTCTGATTGCTTTGCCTAGATCCTTTAGGGTTTGGGACACACAATCAAAGTGTGTCATCAGCAGATGCCCTAGAAACCTCAGGTAGTGAAAAGACAGTTCAGTCCCTCCAAGCAACAGGAGAGTTGGGCTAGGCCAGGGCCTAGCCTAATACAAATATTTAATAATCTCACTTTACCCTCCTGAAAGAAAATTCATGGACAATGTAACCTCTTTCCACGCATAATTTACAAAAATGAATACCATGACCCAACTGTATTTTTAAAAGGAAAAATATAAAAAATGTCATTTATAATAAAATAATATGCATTTCTATAAGTAAATGCGTAGGCACAAAATATTCTGCGAGACTTAAAGGAGCGGGCAGATGCTGAAAATGCAAACTGATAAGGCTGTGCTGTGTCGCCACACAGACACCACATTTGGAAATGTGAATTTCCCAGCTGGTAGATGGCTCCTGGTAAGATTCCAAACTAAACAAAGCATGGTCATCCTAGGATTTACTGGGAAGCTAACTTCTTGGACTGTTCAGTGTACAACAAAATAGTCCAAAAGGCACTTTGGGATCATACATAAAACGGAGAGGTAGGTTCAGAGCTTATAGATGTTTCTGTTTGCTTGTTTGTTTGTTTTACCATCTTTGTGAATGTTTAGTGGAAGATTCAAAAGTCACAGGAGGGACACGGGACCGTTCTTCATTTGGCAGCGCTGTCCCATGCATTGCAGGAGTGTGTCGTGCCTGGCACCTGCCCACTTTACACCAACAGCTCCTCAATAATTGCGGAAACAGGAACTTCCCTGGTGGTCCAGTGGCTAACACTCCATGCTTCCACCGTCGAGGGCATGGGTTTGATCCCTGCCAGCAAAGCTCTGTACAGTCAAAGCTATGGTTTTTCCAGTAGTCATATATGGATGTGAGAGTTTTGGCTATAAAGAAGGGTGAACACCAAAGAATTGAGGCTTTTGAATTGTGGTGCTGGAGAAGACTCTTGAACAGTAAGGAGATCGATCAACCAGTCAATCCTAAATGAAATCAACTAACCCTGAACATTCATTGGAAGGACTGATGCTAAAGCTGAAGCTCCACTACTCTGGCCACCTGACGCGAAGAACTAACTTTCGGAAAAGACCCTGATGCTGGGAAAGATTGAGTGCAAAAGGAGAAGAGGGAAGCAGAGGATAAGATGATCATAGGGTATCACCGACTCAATGAACATGCAGCTGAGCAAACTCCAGGAGACAGTGAAGAGAGGAGCCTGGCGTGCTGTAATCTATGGGGTCAAAAGGGGTCGGACCCGACTGAACAGCTGAACAATGACAAGGCCTTAAGATCCCAGGAGCTGCAAGGTGCAGCCAAAGGAGAGGGAAAGGTGTGGAAACAAAAAGAGTGCCTAAAATGTCCCAAATGTTCCCCTAGTGAGACGGGGTGGAGTGGGGCGGGATAACTTCCCACTGAGAATGAACGTTCTGGAGCAGTGCTATCCACATGGAAGCCGCCAGCCACATGTGCTTAATGCAGGGGTTGGAGATGGCAACCCCACTCCAGTATTCTTGCCTGGAGAATCCCCATCGACAGAGGAGCCTGGGGGCCTACAGTTCATGGGGTCACAAAAGAGTCAGACATGACTGAACAATTAAGCACAAAATGTGTTGGGCCCCCAAATTGACATATGTTAGTGGTGTAAAATATTCATAGGGTTTCCTGACTTGATATGAAAAAAGAACATAAAATATCTCACTCAGTTCAGTCCAGTTGCTCTGTCATGTCCAACTCTGCGACCCCATGGACTGAAGCACACCAGGCTTCCCTGTTCATCACCAACTCCCGGAGCTTGCTCAAACTCATGTCCATTGAGTCTGTGATGCCATCCAAGCATCTCATCCTCTGTCGTCCCCTTCTCCTCCCGCCTTCAATCTTTCCCAGTTTCAGGGTCTTTTCAAATGAGTCAGCTCTTCCCTTCAGGTGGACAAAGTACTGGAGCTTCAGCTTCAGCATCAGTCTTTCCAATGAATATTCAGGACTGATTTCCTTCAGGATTGACTGGTTGCATCTCCTTGCAGTCCAAGGGACTCTCAAGAGTCTTCTCCAACACCACAGTTCAAAAGCATCAATTCTTCGGCGCTCAGATTTCTTTATAATCCAACTCTCACATCCATACATGACTACTGGAGAAACCATAGCTTTGACTAGACAGACCTTTGTCGGCAAAGTAATGTCTCTGTTTTTTAATGTGCTGTCTAGGTTGGTCATAACTTTTCTTCCAAGGAGCAAGCATCTTTTAATTTCATGGCTGCAGTCACCATCTGCAGTGATTTTGGAGCCCAAGAAAATAAAGTCTGTCACTGTTTCCATTGTTTCCCCATCTATTTGCCATGAAGTGATGGGAACAGATGCCATGATCTTCCTTTTTTGAATATTGAGTTTTAAGCCAGCTTTTTCACTCTCTTCTTTCACTTTCATCAAGAAGCTCTTTAGTTCCTCTTCGCTTTCTGCCATAAGGGAGTGTCATCTGCATATCTGAGGTTATTGATATTTCTCCTGGCAATCTAGTTTCTAGTTTGTACTTTATCCAGCCCGGCATTTCACAAGATGTACTCTGCATAGAAGGTAAATAAGCAGTGTGACAATATGCAACCTTGCTACCCCTTTTCCAATTTGGAACCAGTCTGTTGTTCCATGTCTGATTCTAACTGTTGCTTCTTGACCTGCACACAGATTTCTTAGGAGGAAGGTCAGGTGGTCTGGTATTTCCTTTAAGAATTTTACACTTTTTGTTGTGATCCACACAGTCAAAGGCTTTGACATAGTCAATAAAGCAGAAGTAGATATTTTTCTGGAACTCTCTTGCTTTTTCTATGATCAAATTGGCAATTTGATCTCTGGTTCCTCTACCTTTTCTAAATCCAGCTTGAACATCTGGAAGTTCTTGGTTCACAGACTGTTGAAGCCTCACTTGGAGAATTTTGAACATTACTCTGCTAGAGTGTGAGATGAGTGCAATTGTGCGGTAGCTTGAACATTCTTTGGAATTGCCTTTCTTTGGGATTGGAATGAAAACTGACCTTTTCCTGTCCTGTGGCCACTGATGAGTTTTCCAAATTTGCTGGCGTATTGAGTGCAGCACTTTAACAGCATCATCCTTTAGGACTTGGAACAGCTCAACTGGAATTCCATCACCTCCACTAGCTTTGTTCGTAGAGTGATGCTTTTGTTCGTAGTGATGCTTCCTAAGGCCCCCTTGATTTTGGACTCCAGGATGTCTGGCTCTAGGTGAGTGATCACACCATTATGGTTATCTGGGTCATGAAGATCTTTTTTTGTATAGTTCTTCTGTATATTCTTGCCATATCTTCTTCTTCTGTTAGGTCCATACCGTTTCTGTACTTTATTGGGCCCATCTTTGCATGAAATGTTCCCTTGGTATCTCCAATTTTCTTGAAGAGATCTCTAGTCTCTCCCATCCTCATGTTTTCCTCTATTTCTTTGCATTGATCACTGAGGAAGGCTTTCTCATCTCTCCTTGCTGTTCTTTGGAACTCTGCATTCAGATGGGTACATCTTTCCCTTTCTCCTTTGCCTTTTGCTTCTCATCTTTCTCAGCTATTTGTAAGGCCTCCGTAAACAACCAGCTTGTGTTTTTGTGTTTCTTTTTCTTGAGGATTGTCTTGATCACTGCCTCCTGTGCAATGTCATGAACCTCTGTCCATAGAGCTTCAGGCACTCGGTCTTTCAGATATAATCCCTTGAATCTGTTTGTCACTTCCACTGTATAATCATAAGGGATTTGATTTAGGTCACATCTGAATGGCCTAGTGGTTTTCCCTACTTTCTTTAAGTCTGAATTTGGCAATAAGGAGTTCATGATCTGAGCTACAGTCAGTTCCTGGTCTTGTTTTTGCTGACTGTATAGAGCTTCTCCATCTTCGGTGGCAAAGAATATAATCAATCTGATTTCCATGTGTATTGTCCATGTGTAGAGTCTTCTCTTGTGTTGTTGGAAGAAGGTGTTTGCTATGACCAGTGCGTTCTCTTGGCAAAACTCTTGTTAGCCTTTGCCCTGCTTCATTCTGTACTCCAAGGCCAAATTTGCCTGTTACTTCAGGTATCTCTTGACTTCCTACTTTTGCATTCCAGATACTTTAAAACATCTAATTAAAAACTAAGAAAACCTGGAGTATATGTTGATATGATACAGTTTTTTATATATTGGCTTAGATAAAATACAAATGCTAATTTCACCTCTTTTTTTTTCCTTCACTTTTAAAAAATATGGGTGGGGGGACTTCTTCCCTGGCGGTCCAGTGGCTAAGACTTCTTGCTCTCAAATGCAGAGGGCCCAGGTTCGATCCTGGCCAAGGAACTAGATCCCACATGTTGCAATTAAGAGTTTGCACGCCACAACTAAGACCCATCGCAGCCAAATAAATAAATTATTTTTTAAAAAAAGGAAGGAAGAATTGATGGGAGACTGGTGTTTCCGGAGTCCCTACCTCCCCGCCCCCACTGCCAGCCCGCCAGTTCCTCCAAGGAACTGATTCAGCAGAGGAAGTAAGGCTTGTTTCAGAGCTTCCTTGGGAATAATTTGTAGCTCTGGAAGGGCATCACAGAGTAATGTCCTACCACCATTGATGGGGGTGGTGATGATGACAAAAAATCCTTGGTGTGTTTCGCTGAGAGGCCTGCGGGCAGCCGCAGAGAGCGGACCTACTTCCTGTGGAGACCGACTCCCTCTCCCCAGACAGGCTGACCCGAGGAGGGCGGCGGTGCCCACAGTTCCTTGGCGTGGCCATACTGTAAAGTGCATTTATCAAAGCCAAACAAGGAGCTGGGGTGGTGAACAGCGCCTGTGTATGAAGCGGAGTCTCAAAGTCAGGCGGGGGGTTGGGGATGGGAGTGTGGTGTGCAGGTCAAGGGGCATTCACGGGCACCCCAAGAGCCGATGGGTTGCCATGAAGGAGCATCCAAGGAGGGGTCAGATACGCATTTGCTTGGAGTGGTGTATAATTTATTATAGAAAAAAATTAAACTCAGAGACTAAAGGACTGCATATGAAGTATTACATAGAAGTAAAGAGCCAAGAAATTCAATAAATGAATATTACACATTCGAGAAACAAAGGACAGATAAGGAGACAAATATTTATAGCAATAATTGGGGAATCATTTTTCTTATCTGAAAAAGACCCCTTTATTTCTATAAGCCAAACTCAATAGTCGAGGCATCTATGAAACATTTCTTACTGAATTATTTTAATTTCAGGATTAATAAATCCTGGGGACCTCCCTGGTGGTCGAGTGTCTAAGGGTCCACGCTGCTGACGAGGGTTCGATCCCGGATCTGGGAACTAGATTCCATATGCTGCAATTAAACATCCCTCTTGCCACAACAAGGACCCGGTGCAGTCATATAAATAAATAAAATAATAAATAAATAAATCCTACAAGTGCCAATAATAAGGAAAGAGGAATACAGGAAAACAAAGCAACAGCTCACTTATTAGAGGAGGCTGTCTGCAGTATGGAAAGCAGACAGCAGGGGGCGAGAGAGAGACGCCCGAGGCCCTGTCTGGGCAGTAAACCGGCAAGCCCGGGGGACCCCTGGACAAATGCCTGCTCTAGATGCTTCCATAGATAGAAAGACAGCACAAGATGTGGCTGTGGCTGTCTGGGACATTACAGCCACGTCCCGCCGGCCAGGAGACACAAGTTTACTGTTCCACCGTGGCTGTACGGAGGTGAGTGAGTTTTAGCAGCAGCTCCTTGTGAAGCTGCTTGTGAACGTCCTTCAGTCTTGTCCGACTCTTCTCCAGGCCAGAATACGGGAGTGGATAGCTGTTCCCTTCTCCAGGGGATCTTCCCAACCCGGGGACTGAACCCATGTCTCCCACATTGCAGGCGGATTCTTTACTAGTTGAGCCGTCAGGGCAGCTCCTTATTACAGCATGAATAAATAAAGAGCCCAACTGCAAGGCACACTCTCTCTCAGCATGTACCTTAACCCCCAAGGCCAGTTAGCTGAATGTCCTACCGGGCCACAGGCCTTTGCCATCCGAATACCACATCTAGAGGTTTTCCCTGTGCATTTGTAAGATCATTACTATTCACTCCTGTCAATTTGTCTTTCTGAGCTTCAGTTTCTTCATCTGTAAAACAGGATCCTTAAGATTCTCCATCAGAGTGTGGTGAAGAGGATTAACTGAGATAATGCAAGTGACATGCTTAGCAGAGGGTGCTCAGTGGGATGTTCATAATCACTGTTGTTGTTCATGATCACTGCTGTTCAGTCACCGAGTGTCCGACTCTTTGTGACCCCATGGACTGCAGCACACCAGGCTCCCCGTCCTTTATTATCTCCTGGAGTTTGCTCAGATGCTTGTGCATTGAGTCGGTGATGATTTGTAACTGTCTTTCCTCTGCTGCCCCCTTCTCCTCCTGCCCTCAATCTTTCCCAGCATCAGGGTGATTTCCCTTGAATCAGTTCTTTGCATCAGGTGGCCAAAGTAGTGGAGCTTCAGTTTCAGCATCAGTCCTTCCAATGAATATTCAGGACTGATCTCCTTTAGGATTGACTGGTTGGATCTCCTTGCAGTCCAAGGGACTCTCAAGAGTCTTCTCCAACACCAAAATTTGAAAGCATCAATTCTCGGCACTCAGCCTTCTTTATGGCCCAACTTTCATATTTGTACATGACTACTGAAAAACCATAGCTTTGACTATATACTAAAAAAATAAAGATGCATTCAATAGCCTTTAGATAAACCATACCACAACTCATCTACAATCAGTCAAACCCAACAGCAATTCATTCTTTCACAAACCATGTGTCAGGACAAAACTCCCTTCAACTTACAGTAAGATCCTACTCAAGTCTTGTGGGCAGAGTTTGGGGCATTACATCTGTATTTTCTTGTAATGTCATTATTATGCTATTATGGTGGCTCTGATAGTAATGAGGGCAGGAGGAGAAGGGGATGACAGAGGATGAGATGGTTGGATGGCATCACCGACTCAATGGACATGGGTTTGGGTGGACTCTGGGAGTTGATGATGGACCAGGGAGGCCTGGTGTGCTGCAGTTCATGGGGTCACAAAGAGTTGGACATGACTGAGCGACTGAACTGACTGACTGATGGTAAAGAATCTGCCTGCAGTGCAGGAGACCTGGGTTCCATCCGTGGGTCGGGAAGATCCCCTGGATAAGGGAATAGCAACCCACTCCAGTATTTTTGTCTGGAGAATTCCATAGACAGAGGAGCCTGGAGGCCTACAGTCCATGCAGTTGCAAAAAGTCAGACACGACTGAGCAACTAACACTTTTCACATTCCACCACAAAGCTGACCCTCCTACAAGACTGTGAATTCCCTGAGGACAATGTCTATGTCTTAGTCATTTTTGCGTTGACCATAAACCTAAACACTTACTACCAGGGTTGGAGGGGCGCGCTGTGCCCCTGTCCACAGTGCTGAAGTTGCACAGACTGGGTATTCCTCGTGATGCTTCCTTTCCAGCCCATTCACGCTGCCCTCTGTAGAGATGCCCTCTGGAGTTGCTCTGACGTCAGCCCTCATCTGATCGCCCAGATACATTAGCTGAATACGGCAGGTAGTAAAAGGGGTCCTATCACATGAACTCACTGCTGAAAAACACACCCTGTACATGCATGCATTCATTTTTGTAGAGCATATATTGTAGTGGTGGCATTCGGTCGCTCAGTTGTGACCCGGTGGACTGCAGCATGTCAGGTTTCCCCGTCCTTCACTATCTCCCCAAGTTTGCTCAAATTCATGTCCATCGAATCAGTGATGCCATCCAACCATCTCATCCTCTGCCATCCCCTTCTCCTCCTGCCTTTAATCTTTCCTGGCATTAGGGTCCTTTCCAATGAGTCAGTTCTTTGTATCAGGTCGCCAAAGTATTGAAGCTTCAGTTTCAGCATCAGTCCTTCCAATGAATATTCAGGACTTATTTACTTTAGGATTGACTGGTTTGATCTCCTTGCAGCTGTCAAGGGACTTCTCAGTATGTAGAAGGATATATACCAAACTGTTAATTGTCTTTATCACCTTACAGTGGGACTGGTCACTACAAGGGGATTGTTCTTTTTTGACTTATACTCTTTCATATTTTTGTTTGTTTTAACAATAACCCATACTTTATTTCTGTCAAATACATCTGAAAATAATGTTTAACCAAAAAACACGGTTAGGTGCTTGCTTCAGCACATATACTAAGATTAGAACTATGCAGAGAAGAGTAACATGGCTCCAGCACAAGTTATCATGAAAATTCATGAAGTATTCCATATTTTTCAGACTTACAGTTATGGAAAATGAAATTATGGTTATCAAAGGGAAACATGGAGAGGGATAAATCAGGAGCATGGGATGAACATACACATGCTACCACATGTAAGATAGATAACCGACAAGAACCTACTGTATAGCACAAGGAGATCTATCAATATTCTGTGATAACCTGTATGAGAAAGAATGTGGAAAAAGAATGTGCGTGCTAAGTCACTTCAGTCGTGTCCGACTCTTGGTGACCCCATGGACTGTAGCCCACCAGTCTCCTCTGTCCATGGGATTCTCCAGGCAAGGATACTGCAGTGGGTTGCCATGCCCTCCTCCAGGGGATCTTCCTGACCCAGGGATCAAACCCTCCTTTCCCATATCTCCTGCATCGGCAGGCAGATTCTTCACCAGGGAGCCACCCAAGACACCCCTAGCTGATGTGTTCTGCCAGGCATCTGCAAACCCAATAGATGGTTGCTTCATGGCACTGAGTTTGGGGGGTACTTTGTGTCACTGTCATAGCAACTGGAGCAGCTGGTAAGAGAGGGAGTCAGTCTGACCTTGGGAGTCCCACGCCTTCTCCCCTCTCCCTCCCCTGTCACTATCTGGCGACCCGCCCGCGTTATCAGCAGCCAGCAGCCTCCTCTCTCCCAGCCTGGGGACCTCTGGCTAATCTCAAGAGCAGTCCATTTTATTTGGAAAATAAAAACTAGGATTCAAAGACAATTGTTCACTGAATGCGTGAAAGCCTCTCTCGGTAACAGCTGTGGTTCTTTCCATAAAGGAGAGCCCCTAGCCCCCAGCCCATGCAAGAAAACCGCAGAGACAAACGTAAAGTAATGAGTCCGTCTGTTCACTCCTGCCACCCAGGCTTTTGCTCAGATCACAAAAGCTCTTCCTCCTTCGCTTTTTCTTTCTTTCTTTTTTATTTTTTTAATAAAGTCTCCAAGAATCTGAGGGCCACGCATTGTCTTTTCTGTGCCTACCTGCTTCCCTCCAAAACAGGGAGGCTTATGCTTTCCACATCATTTAGCATTAGAAAAAAAAAGATGTACTTAACTCCTTCTAGGCAGGTCTAGCAGCATATCTATGAGCCTTCAGGCTGGAGAGCCAAATTTGGCTGAATATATTTCTGTGTTTTCTTCCTTCTGGGCATGGGGATCAATTAAAACTCACTACAAGGCTTTCCTGGTGGCTCAGAGGTTAAAGCGTAGTATGCCTGCAGTGTGGGAGACCTGGGTTCAACCCCTGGGTCAGGAAGATCCCCTGGAGGAGGTCATGGCAACCCACTCCAGTATCCTTGCCTGGAGAATCCCATGGACAGAGGAGACTGTCGGGCTACAATCCACAGGGTCGCAAAGAATTGGACACAACTGAGTGACTTCGCTTTCACTTTCACAAGGGGACAAATGAAGAAACTCAAAAGCAAAAACCCAACAATCTCAACCTAAGTTGTTAAAAAATAAATAATCATTAAAATAATAATATTATATAATAATAGTGGGCTTTCCTGGTGGCTCCTATGGTAAAGAAGCTGCTTGCAATGCAGGAGACATGGGTTTGATCCCTGGGTTTGGAAGATCCCTCCCTGGAGAAAGGAATGGCAACTCACTCCAGTATTATTGCTGGGAGAATCCCATGGACAGAGGAGCCTTGTGGGCTACAGTCCGTGGGTGGCAAAGAGTCAGACACGACTAAGTGACTTTAACTGCTACTAAGAAAAAGAAGAAGAAATTCATTCCCTTCCATCATGGGGAATTTCAGGCATGGTTTGACTTTGGATGAGGCTGGATCCAGAGACTCAGGTAATAATATCATCCAGACTCAGAACCTCTGCCATCCTTTGTTTTGCCTTATCTGTGGCCACTTCAGTTTACGGCTTGTCTTGGGATTCCATGGCAACTTCACATGCCCAGTATTGCTGAACCAAATGCAGAGGGAGACAGAGTTTCTCTGCCCAAAAGCTGGAAAAGAAGTCAAGGAAGGTTGGAGCCTTGTTTTCTCTGGCTGGCCCTTCTGGGGTCATGCGCTCTGCCATGAACCAATCACCATGACCCGAGGATGGACCTGTCAGTTCCCCTTGAGTCAAAGGCTGTGAATTTGCCCGTGCAGGAGTTTGGGGACCACAGAGACCGTTACCACAGGGAAAAGAGAGGATTTGGATGGCCAGGACATAAACGGCCACCGTAGGGCAGAGTTAGAGTGTGCTGAGAAAGCAGCGTGAAATATCCACAGCGCTATCAACATTCTCAAGGCATTCACAGGAGGTAATACAGAAATGGCCATTATACACCTTTGAGAAGATGCTGAAAACAAGGTCCTACTATATAGCACAGGGAACTATATCCAAGCCTCTGGGATAAACCATATGGAAAAGTATATATATATATATGTTGAAAGTGTGCCAAGTCACTTCAGTCGTGTCTGACTGTTTGCGACCCTGTGGACTGTAGCCCATCAGGCTTCTCTATTCATGGGATTCTCCAGGCAAGAAACTGGAGTGGGTTGCCATTCCCTCCTCCAGGGGATTTTCCCAACCCAGGGATCCAACCTATATCTCTTCTACCTCCTGCACTGGGAGGCGGGTCCTTTACCAGTAGCGCCACCTGGGAAGCCCACATATATATCAAAAAAGAATGTATATATGTTTATAACTGAGTCACTTCGCTGTACAGCAGAAATTAGCACAACATTGTAAGTCAACTATATTTTGATCAAAAAAAAGGAAAGAAAGGACTTTCCTCGTGGCTCAGTGGATAAGAGTCCACCTGCCAAGGCAGGGGACGTGGATTCGAACCCTGGTCCAGGAAGACTCCACATGCCTCGGAACAACTAAGCCCATATGCCACAACCACTGAGTCCTTTCCCTGGAGCCCTTCAACTGCAACTACTGGAGCCTGAGCGCCCTAGAGCCCGTGCTCTGCAACAAGAGAAGTCACCGCAATGAGAAGCCCATGCACCGCAACTAGAGAGTAGCCCCCGCTCGCCACAACTAGAAAAAGCCCTCTCGCAGAAGGAAAACCCAGCGCAGCCATAAATAAATAAATAATTTTTTTCCCAAAGTCCTGTTTCATCCTCTTGCCCACACTTGGAAACAGATAATGTTATTATCTCACTTTCCAGATAAGAAAATAGAACTGAGTGGTCAAGTAAGGAACCCCAGGTCACACAGTTAATAAAAGGCAGATCAGGGCCTTCAAGCCCATCTCTCTCTGAGGTCGAGGCTTTTTTTTCTCTTTTAAACATTAGACTAAAGGAGTGTTTTAGGTAAGTCAGGTATGGATGGGGTTGCAGCTGCTGTCCCATTCAAGAAAACCTCAGAGCAGGAATGTCTTCAAGGTCTCACCGCTGCCAGAATTTAGAGCTTGCCAAAGGTGTGTGGTGGGCTTCCCAGGTGGCGCTAGTGGTAAAGGACCTGCCCACCAATACAGGAGACACAAAAGACACGGGTTCGATCCTTGAGTCCAGAAGATCCCCTGGAGGAGGAAATGGCAACCCACTCCAGTATTCTTGCCTGAAGAATCCCATGGACAGGGGAGCCTGGCAGAATACAGTCCATAGGATCACAAAGAGTCGGACAAGGCTGAAGCAACTTAGCACGCACGCACAGCTGTATGGGGACTGCTGGTCTGGGCCCACGCCTGTGACTTCACCTGGGTCAGACAGTCCCGGCCAGGAAGGCAGAGGCAGGATGAGAATGGAGGTCCAAACTGTGTGGAGCCCCTGGCCTCCTCCCCTCAAAGAGCTCAGGGAGGCCAAGAACTGGAGGTGTGAGCAAGTCAGCACAGAGCAAAGCGGAAACGGTGACTCAGCCCTGGTCAGGATTCCCGGCTCCTTGGCCTGAGGGATGAGTCATCACCTTGACGCCTTCAGTTTTCACACTTCTAACTCACCCCAGCCTTGCCTAGGACGCCGACAAAGGAAAGCTCCAGGCCCCCGGACTGTGCCCCCAGACGACCTTGAGTTCAAATTCAGTCTTTGGTACTTACCAGTCAAGGGACTTTGAAAGGACTTCCCTGGTGGTCCAGTGGTTAAGAATCCATCTGCCAACGCAGGGGACACGGTTTCAATCCCTGGTCGGGGAACTAAGGTTCCACATTGTTGTTCAGTCACCAAGTCGTGTCACACTCTTCGCGACCCCATGGACTGCAGCACGCCGGGTTTCCCTGTCCCTCACCAACTCCCGGAGTTTGCTCAAGTTCATGTCCACACACCTTGGGGCAACTAAGTCTGAGAGCCACAACTACCGAAGCCCGGAAGCCCTAGGGCCCCTGCTCCACAAGAGAAGCCGGCACGCCGCAACTAGGGGAAGCCTGTGCTTAGACACGAGGGCCCAGGGCAGTCAAAAGAAAAGCAAAAGAAAACAAAATTCAGGCTCTGCTATTCGTCAGTTAAGGGGCGCTCGCTCAGTCGTGTCCGACTCTTTGCCACCCTATGGACTGTATTTCGCCAGGCTCCTCTGTCCATGGGATTCTCCAGACGCGAATACTGGAGTCGGTTGCCATTTCCTCCTCCAGGGGAGTCTCCTGACCCAGGGATCAAACTCTTTATCAGTTTAAGTGCATCCTTACGTTTTACACTCTAGACTCATCGAGTGCCCCATCCCAGCCCTGAGAACTGATTCCAGGAAGCGCTAAGAGGACAGAAAGTGAGGCGAGGGACGGAGAAGAATGAGTGCAGGGTGCGTTAGTGGGCAGGGTCCCATGCTGGACCATGGGGACTCTTTCCCTGGTGTTCCCCTGAGAGACTGTGGGGTGGGCAACCAAGCCCGTTTGCCACAACCACTGAGCCACCGGAGTGAGAAGCCTGCGCACTGCAATGAAGAGTGGCCCCTGGTCGCTGCAGCAAGAGAAAGCCTTCGTGCAGCAACTAACATCCAGAGCAGTCAAAAAATAAACACATAAATCTTAAAAAAGTGTGCCTCCTGCTGCTATCTGTGGCAGAACTCTATTAGCTTTCCTCATAGCACTTGACAGTTTTTGATTACTTTATTTGTTGCTCCACTGATCTATCATCTGTCTCGACCACTAGACTCTCAGCTGCATGAGGACAGGGGTTCCTCTTTCTTGTTCACTACTGCACTCTTCGTTCCTACTTCAGGGCTTGGCTCAGAATAGGAGCTTAATAAATATTAAGTACCCCTGGAGCATAGCTGAGTAATTAAATAAATGAACCCACCATACAAAACATACTGATGTCATATTTCTACAGTCCCAACGTATACAAATTACACTGTTTCCAAATATTAATTAACAAAGCCTTTGGAATTTCCCTGAGGGGTTGGCCGAGGGTGCTTCCAAGTGGATGATCCAAGACGCAAATAGAGTGAAATGATTTCTTCTGGGTCACTGATGACTCAATGTCTGGGAATAGAAACATACTCCAAAACCTTTGCTCTAATTAGTCAAAGTAATTATTAGGCACGATAATGAGGCCCGAGTGTCACCAGCCAGGCTGTTTTGTAACCTCTTGAATGTAAGACCTGCACTGATTTTGCTCTAACGAGAGGATCCATTGTGGTTTGCCACCCCCAAACTAGTTTTGCTTTTTCTGGGTGATCAAAATGTTTCTCTCAAAATACAGTCTTTTCAATAATAGATGCTTTGACTCACTCACTGTCACATTCTGGGGTCGTCCCTCAAATTATTTCCCTCTGATACCGTTTTTGTTTTTCTGGGTTTCTTTTTACTTTTGGTGTTGGGGTTTTGACATTTTTTTCTTATGAATTTTCAATAGTTTTAATGTATTTGTGGCTGCGCTGGATCTTCGTTGCTAAGGGCTTTCTCTAGTTGTGGGGTGAGAGCTCATTTTGGTGGCTTCTCTTGTTGCAGAGCAGGTGCTGTAGAGTGAGCCCTCAGCAGTTGTGGCTCTCGGGCTTAGTTGCCCCAAGGCATGTGGAATCTTCCCAGACTAGGGCTTGAACCTCTCTCCCCTGCAACGGAAGGCAGATTCTTAACTGCTGGATCACCAGGGAAGTCCTAAAAATTTTTTTTAAATTAAAATGTAGTTTATTTGTCATGTTTCGGGTGTACAGCAACGTGATTCAATTAAACACATATATTTTTTTCAGATTATTCTTCACTGTAAGTTATTACAAGATATTGAACATAGTGCCATTTTGGGAAGGTTCTTTTTAGAGGTCAGTTCTGATCTCCTTACAAACTCTTCTGGCTCATTTATTGATTTAATCAGTATTTATGGCGCCCCCTACCAGGAGCTTCCCAGGTGGCGCTAGTGGTAAAGGAACGGCCTGCCAATGTAGGAGACAAGAGACACAGGTTCCATCCCTGGCTGGGAAAGATCCCCTGGAGGAGGGCATAGCAACTCACTCCAATATTCTAGCCTGGAGAATCCCATGGACAGAGGAGTCTAGTGGGCTACAGTTCATGGGGTCGCAAAGAGTCGGACACGACCAAGACGCCTTAGCACTACCAGGAACAGGGCTCTGTGACCACATCTGGGATGATTGGGAAAGGAAACTCAGTTCCCACCCCAAAAGAAAAGCCTTCGTATTTCCGTCAGTGTGAGGAGGGACTGCAGCATTTAACTTATTCCTTTATCTTCCTTGTGACCTGTTCTCATCGCCAGAGGTCTTATTCTCTGTGAAGTACAGCCTTGGCATTGCTCAATTAACCCTCAAAACAGACTTCTGAGGAAAGTACTATCAGTGGGACTATTTTTTATCATCCCTATTTTACAGATGAGGAAACTGAGGCATAGGGCTTCAGTAACTGGTCCCAGATCACAGTTCTGGAGGGTAAGTGGCGGTTGCCAGATCTGAACCCAGGGAGCTGATATCAGAACCTGTGCTCTCAACGCACCACCAGACTCAGTGTACTAGAATTTTCGATTGTCCAGAAAAACTTTCAAGTTCTCTGACATTGCATGTTCTGCATATTCACTCAATAAACATTTGCCAGTGACTCTCTGTTGGCAAGGTCCGACGGAGGCGATGAGCAGGGTGTCGAGATGAACCGGGGCAAGTTCTTGCCCAAGAAGCAGGGTGGTCTGGGGGAAGGATCAGGATTTTGGAGCAAGATCCTGGACTCAAATCCCGGCTTGGTCAGCAATTAAGGTTGCCAGATTTAGCAAATAAAAATATAGGTCACCCAGTTAAATTTCAGATAAACAGTGAATAAATTTTTTAGTGTCACTATGTTACATGCCAGGTTTTGTTATATTTTATTTGGCAACTTTACGGGTGATTGCTGTGTGACCATGGGTACATGACTCAACCTCTCTGATCTCAGATTGCCTGTGTTCGAAATGAAAATACTGATCCCTATTTCACACAGTGGCTTGGAGGAGTAAAAGTACATGTTTATATAAAGTACGCAGAATACTTCAGCTTCTCATAACTGGTCCATTTTCACAGACAGCCCACTCCAAACTGCTCCACGCAGTAGCTGGGGTCAAAGGACTTTTAAAATCGTCTCAGGCCAAGGCCTATTGAAGACCCTTTGAGGTTCCCATGGTGCCTAGACTAAAGCCCACAGGCATCTGGATGTTTCTAAAGTCTGTAGATAGTGTTCAGAGCAAAGACCCTTCTCAGGAACCCACCCTAGAGATTAACCCCATCCATATTGTTTTTCTTGAAACTCATCTTCTCTTCCCAAAGTCTAGTGCCCAGGACAGTAAGCTCTCGACGTGAAGGAGGAGGGAAAATGCCTTGGATTTAGGGTATGAGATGCTGCAGTAATCCAGTGCAATCCCGCCAGATATATTTTGAATCCAAATGCCTCTCTCCAGCCTCTTCCCTCGTTTCCATAAAGGCGCCCCTAGTCTAAGCACCATCACCTCTTCCCTGAACAATCTAAATAAATTTCTTTATAAATTTTAATTTAATTAAAAAATTTTTTTTTGGCTGTGCCACACAGCATATGGGATCTTAGTTCCCAGACCAGGGATTGAACCCATGCCCTCTGCAGTGGAAGCTGCTGCTGCTGCTAAGTTGCTTCAGTCATGTCCGACTCCTAGCGACCCCATGGACTGCAGCCCACCAGGCTCCTCCATCCATGGGATTTTCCAGGCAAGAGTACTGGAGTGGGGTGCCATTGCCTCCTCCATGCAGTGGAAGCACCCAGTCTTAACTGCTGGACTGCCAGGGAAGTCTTTTCTCTTTTTCATTTTTAATTAATTGATTTTTTTGTCTTAAAATTTTTTACATTTTGGAGTACAGTTGATTAACAGTGTTGTGTTAGATTCAAGTGTTTCAATAAACTTCTTACTGGTCTCCCTACTTCCACACTAAAAAGTCACAAGAGCAAAATTTTTACTACAAAATGTTTTTTTAAATAGGCAAAAGTAGAGGAAAAAAAATGAACACAATTTCAACAACAATCGGCTCATCAGCTCATGACCAATCTAGTTTTATCCACTCCCCAGACCTCTGGGATTTTTAATTTCTCCTCCCCATGATTTTTTTTTTTTTAAATTTCAGCCTCAAGGAGAGGAAAATGTGAGTTTTCATTAGTTCCCTTGCAAATGGATTGCTTATTATGGCATCAACTTTATTCCAAAATTTCTTCAGGGATTTGCTTTTGAATCCAAAGTTTTGATACTCAACACCAAAGTTCAGAGATCTTTTTTTAAAAAAAGTCTCTCTTCTGCAAATCTTGCAAATCAAAATACTTGGCTTTCAAAATTATTGTCTCCACCATGAATTTCAAAAGCCTGCTTAGGAACTCATAAAAGCCAAGAATTTGGCTCTTTGGAGCTTTCTTTTTTAAAAAATTGGTTTGGGTCAAGCTTCTCCTCCGAGGAATGTATCCAGGATGATTCAGGACTCAGCCTCAATACTTGGTTTTGTGGAGAGTCACAGGATTGCTTTTAAAAAAGGAACAGACATAGCTTTGCTGTCTGTGCAGAAAATGTTACCCGGGGCTATTTTTATTGTCGTTAAAATAATGATTTCAGTGAATTTAAATGATTTCTCAGAATACTCACGGATGTGAGGCCCATTACCCTGTTTTTCCAAATAGTTAAGCTTTTCAAGTACCGTGTCTCCTACTAAAAACTTTCACAAGACCCTAAATTCCAAGCTTGGGGTGGTCATTTTCTTTTTAATACATCAATATCCTGGGTGTTTCTACAAGACAAGCTTGCTTCTCAGGACTGCACCAGTGCCCCCTCGAAAACCAGTGTTCCGGATATCGTCTAGTATCCCTTGTCTTTTGAAAATTCTGTTTAGCTTTGTGTCATCTGATTTCCTTGGTCATAAGCACTGGCATTAATATTGAAGTTAAGTCATATGTTTACACACACACACACACACACACAGAGTCAGAGTTTTCTTTTTAGGCAAATCTACCGAAGTCTCCCAATATTTTTCAAGCCCCAAACTGCCCAGAATCAGATCTTACCCTGAAAGGATAATTCAGGCCGGGACATGATACAGACAAACCAAAGGGGACGGAAGAAGGGTTAGTGGTGAAAACCACTGACTGGGAATAGAATCCTGGGTGTTTATCCTGAGCTCAGCCAACAGCTTCCCTGGTGACCTGATGTGTCAGTGCTAGGTTCAGTTACCAAGTGGGCAGTTTTCCTAAAGACAAAATCAGAATGCACTGAGTCCTTAAAGCCAGAGGCAAGAACACTTGTGTTTTCTTAAAGTGGACCAAATTATCACCATTGGGTATGCCTTGATCGTTTTTTTCTTAATAAATTTTTTTAAACTTCTTATTTTATATTGGGGTATAGCCCATTAATGATGTTGTATAGTTTCAGGTGAACAGTGAAGGGATTCAGCCATATATAGACATGTATCCATTCTCTCCTCTCATCTAGTCCGTCGCATAACACTGAGCAGAGTCTCACGTGCTTTGTTGGTTATGCATTTTAAACACAGCAGTGTGTACATGTCCATTCCCAAACTCCCCAACTTTTACTTTTGCAACTCTTAGATTTACAGCAAAGTTGCAAAGATAGTATAGATTCCCCATCTGCCCCCCACCCACTTCCCCCCATGGTTTTCCTGCATTATAAACATCTCACAATGTTCCCATATATACGTGACAATGAATAAACCAACAGTGACACATTTTTCGCTAGCGGCTGTACTGTGTTCAGATTTCCTTCAGTTCAGTTCAGTTCAGTCGCTCAGTCTTGTCTGACTCTTTGCGACCCCGTGAACCACAGCACGCCAGGCCTCCCTGTCCATCATCAACTCCCAGAGTTCACTCAAACTCATGTCCATCGAGTCGGTGATGCCATCCAGCCATCTCATTCTCTGTCGTCCCCTTCTCCTCCCACCCCCAATCCCTCCTAGCATCAGAATCTTTTCCAGTGAGTCAACTCGTCGCATGAGGTGGCCAAAGGATTGGAGTTTCAGGTTTAGCATCAGTTCTTACCAAATGCACTTTTCCGGGCCCAGAATCCCGTCCAGGACACCACATGACCACCTGGACTCACCATGACTCCCCGCACACCTCTTGGGTGTGACAGTTTCTCAGATTTCCTTGTTTTTTTTTTTTTCCAATAGAGTTGCAATTCACATACTACAATATCCATTCTTTCAAAGTGTACACTTCAGTTTTAACATATTCAAAAACTGTGCAGTCATCCCTACTAATTCCTGAATGTTTTCTTCACCTCTGGAAGAAACCACACACTCAGGGGACTTCCCTGATGGCCCAGTGGTTAAGACTCTGCATTTCCACCACAGAGGTTGCAGGTTAAATCCCTGGTCATGGAACTAAGATCCTACAAGCTGCACTGCATGGCCAAAATAATAATAATAATAATAACAATGAGTAAATGAGGCTGTATTGTGAAAAAAAATTGTGAAGAAAAAAAGGTACTATATTTAAAAAAGAAACCACACACCCACGTAGCACTCACTCCCCACAACCGCAACCCCCAGCTCCTAGCAACTGCTAATCTACTTTCTGTCTTTATGGTTTTGCCTGTTCCTGGAAGTTTTGTATAAATGGAATCATAAAACAGGTGGCCTTTTGTGTCTGACTTTTTTCACTAAGTGCAGTGTCTCCAAGGTTTAACCATGTTGTAGCAGGCCATCAGCCCTTTGTTCCTTCTTCATGACTGAATACTATTCCACTGAGTGGATATAGCTTATTTTGTTTATCCATTTATCAGTGATGGACATACTCACCTATGGCTACTATGACTTACCTTAATCATTTTAAGGAGTACTGCTTAGGTATTTTGTAGAATGTCCATGTGTTCCTCATGAGGATGCTACAGTTATGAGGAGGAAAATCATGAAGGAAAAGTACCTTCTCAAGGCCCACATTGAAGATATATGCTACCAGTAGGATTTTTCACTCATTAAAAACATTTTTTTTTTAAATTTTTTGTTGCCCAGCTCAGCCTGTGGGGTGGTAGTTTCCTGACCAGGAATCAAACCCATGTCCCCTGCAGTGGAATCCCAGAGTCTTAACCACTAGACTGCCAGGGAAGTCCCTATAATTTTTCACTCCTGATGTAAACCTGCTCATCTGGTGATGGTGACTGTCAGATTTCCACACTGTCAAGTGCTCTAATTTTAATAGACTGTTGCATTGATTTCCTCTTCATTCTGGCTGTGTGATTGTAATTCTAACATTAATTTTTGCTGCATAGATCTATTCAAAGAAAGGCTAGTTTTAATTTATTTGATTTAAATTCGTGCTTTAAAGACAGACGTTTTATTTTTCAGATTGAAGACATTGAATTACATTAAAACATTACACTGAAAAAATATAGATCACATTGAAGTGATTTGCAGCGATTTTCAAGCAAATATTTAATATCTAGTGTTGCAGGGGATGTAGAGAAGTAGACATTTCATAGGCTGTCCAGAGTAAAAGCAGAAATGTGGAAGAAATTTGGCACTTCATACCCGAAGAATTAAAACGTGCCTCCTGAATACATCAGTTCTATGTTTAGAAATTTACATGAAGAAAGTAAATATATATGCAAAGATTTGACCAGCATAAACAAAAAATAAACTAAACTCAACTCAGTATGGTATTATTTAGAGGAACCAAAAATTGAAAACAACCTAAGTGCCCCAGATAGGAAAGTGAAAGTCGCTCTTTGTGACCCCATGGACTATATAGTCCAGGGAATTCCCCAGGCCAGAATACTGGAGTGGGTAGCCTTTCCCTTCTCCAGGAGATCTTTCCAACCCAGAGATAAAACCCAGGTCTCTTGCATTGCAGGCGGGTTCTTTACCAGCTGAGCCACCAGGGAAGCCCAAGAACACTGGAGTGGGTAGCCTATCCCTTCTCCAGAGGATCTTCCTGACCCAGGAATCGAACTGGGGTCTCCTGAATTGCAGGCAGATTCTGGAAATTAGTTTTAAAACCAATGATGTAATGCCACAATCCAACACCAACCAAACATTTAAAAGGATATAGGGACTTCTCTGGTGGTCCAGTGGTTAAAACTGTAAGCTTTCACTGCAAGAGACATGGGTTCAGTCCCTGGTCAGGAAACTAAGATCCCACACACTGAATAGTGTGGCTAAAATAAATAAATACATATATGCTTAAAAATTTTAAAAAGGATGTAACAGTGTGAGAAGTTAATTACAATTTATGTTGAATGGATGAAAATAGGAAAATTCTAATTTTGTAAAACCAATGTATATATGTCTATGCATAGAAAAAATAATGAAAAGATATATATGAAGATGTTACATTTATTTTTTGAGTTGTGGGCCAAGAGTATGATTTCTTTCCATTTATTTGTATTTTTATATCTCCCTACAATGAATATGTTTCATTTTTTTATAATAGAAATTAGTTTAATTTTAAAAGTTATTTTTTATTTACTCCATTAAACGATGTAATTTCTGTGTATTTAGTCTTTAAAGCACGGCTTCCTTCATAGCTCAGTGGTAAAGAATCTGCCTGCAATGCAGGAGACACAGAAGACGTGGGTTCAATCCCTGGGTCGGGAAGACCCCCTGGAGAAGGAAATATCAACCTGCTCCAGTATTCTTGCGTGAGAAATCCTATGGACAGAAGGAACCTGGCAGGCTAGACTCTATGGGGTCGGAAAGAGTCAGACAAGACTGAGCAACTAAGCACGAGCACGAGAGAGCCATTCAAGTGAACTTTAGGAAGACATCCGATACATAATCGTATCATCACACCAGACCAATCCCAGGCTACTGCTTATTTTCTGTATCAGCCACGGTCCCTGCACCAGACAAGTGACCTCTCAAATTGGATAATTTGAGGAGAGAGCAGCACAGGGGATCGGGTACTCTGGGGCCAAGGACAGCTAAGCTCTCTCTCCTGTGCTGGAAAAGGCGAGCAGAGGGAGTGGTTACCAGCAGTCAGACTGGGTAGCCCTAGGGAGAAAGCTTGGGTCCAGGCAGGCCTGCAATCACAGGCTGCTGCAACCCCCCAGGTAAGGAACTGGGAGACTAAGTGCCGGGGCTCGTGTCCCGCCCTCTGCTCTCTTCTTGGGTTCCCATTGGCTAAACTGTTGGAGAGGCGCGGCACGCATCAATGTGTGCACAAGTCCTCAACTTGTCAAACTTCCAGGGGCTGGGAGCTGAGAGAAGCGGCAGAGTGGACCTGGAGGGGTGGCCAGAGGACAGCTACATGAGTTTGGATGAGTTGTTTAGCCTCTACAGAATGACACGAAAATATCTGGTCTTCATCGCTGCTTCCAAGCACAGAGCTTCTAAAACCCTTGGAATTTCCTGAGTGAAGGGGTGGAGGGGGCGGTCTTCTGCTATTCACAAGAAAGTGTTAGTTGCTCAGTCGCGTCCAGCTTTTTGTGACCCTATGCACTGGATAGCCCTTCAGGCTCCTCTGTCCATGAGATTTTCCAAGCAAGAATACTGGAGTGGGTTGTCATCCCCTCCTCCAGGGCATCTTCTCCACCCAGGGATTGAACCTGCCTCTCCTGTATTGCAGGCGGATTCTTTACCTTCTGAGCCAGGGAATTCACAAGAAGCCCCTTTCAGTCACACCTGAGTTTAAGAGCAGCATAAAGCGTTGCTTTAGTGTGGGCCCCCCTGGACAACCTCGGTATAGGGCTGGTCACCAGAAGATCACGTGACAGGAGGGTTAGCTCTCAGCTTCAACCAATGACCTCTAAAAAGGGGTGGGGGGAGGGGACTGAAGACTTCAGCTCTATCAAAAGTCTTGAATGGTACCCTCTTTCCCTCCCTCTGCTGAAAGAAACCAGCTGCCAGGATGCGAGCCACCCCACGGATTGGAGGGGGTAAGGTAATTAACATAATTATCACCCAAACTGCTTCCTTTCCCAAAGGGGATTACAGTGGGATACTCTTTGTAGTTCCCCCCTTCGTATCCCTCCCCACCCTCCCCCACATTCCCAGCAACCTTTGATCTGTTTTCTATGACTATAGATTAGCTTGCTTTTTTTTATAACTTTATGTCAAGGAAATGAATCATAAAACACACACTCTTTGTGTCTGGTTTCTTTCACTCAAAGCAATTATTCTGAGATTCATCTGCGTCATATTTTACAACAACAGTCCACCCTTATCGCAGTGGACCACTGGGCCCACGGTATGCATGTATCCCAGTCCGTGTATCTTTCACCTGTTGATGGACATTCAGGTTGCCTCCAATTTTTGTCTGTTACACATAGACCTGGTATGAACTTTCGTGTATAAATGTGCACGTAGGCTTTCTTTTCTGATAAATATGTGGGAGTACAGTGGCTGAGTCTTAATTCTAAGCATATGCTGAATTTTAGAGGAAACTCTAGAATTGTTTTTTAAAGGGATTGCACCGGTTTACATCCCCGTGCATGACAAGTCGCTTCAGTCATGTCAGACTCTTTGCGACCCCATGGACTGTAGCCCTCCCGGCTCCTCTGTCCATGGGATGTCCCAGGCAAGAATACTGGACTAGGTCGCCAGGCTCTCCTCGGTTTACAGCCCCGTGAGCACTCTAACAGGATGGTTAACAACCAGCACACAGGAATACACTCAACGCCAAAGGTCCCTATCATTGTGATAACGCTGCCACCAGCCCCCTTTACAAATGCCCCCTGGGATGGGGCAGCAGTGTCACCACTGAAACTCACTGGACCAGAGGCTCTTTGGTTCCAGGGGAAAGCAAGGATCTGTCACCATTTAGGAGCCAAGAAAGGGAAGTCGTGAACCCCCATACTTCTGAGCTGCACTCATGGTAGCTGAGGTCCAAGATGATAACAAGAGGGAGAGGTAATTGCCAGCAGCACATCTTGGCTTGGCCTCGCCTTCTGTGGTTCTTCAGTATCTGAAAAAGACCGAGATGCTCTTTGTTTAAAGAACTGAGGTTGACACGCAGTGGAGAAGCCCAAGTGGTGATTAGAGCCTAAAGTCAGCTGACCCATTTGTTTTCTATTCTTAAATTTTGTCTTTGGCCCTTGAGCCTCTCAGAGCCTCCCTGGGGTAAAAATAAATGGTGTTTGGTAATCCTGAGCTGAAAGGTGGTATTTAAGTCAAAAGCACACCAAAACTCAGCTAATTTGCCCTAATCGCCTGCATCAGCCACAGATCAGCCAGAGGGGAAAAACATCAGATGATGCAACCACAAACACTATTTTCATTTCTGAAACCTTCACCTCCAGGCCAATACCACACTGGAGAGGGCCTCAGAATCCCCTGAAGGCTCATTAAGACATAGATTGGCCTGGTCCAACCCCTTGTAGGTCTGATTTCTTATGTCTGAAGAGGTGCCTGAGAGTTTTCATTTCTGACAAGTTCCCAGGTAGTAATGCTGCTGCTGCAGGGGTCACGTTCTGAGATCTACCTCTGGACTGAAACCCTTTTTTTGTCGATGGGAAGTCCAGCCATAGCAGTGATTTTCAACCAGAGTGATTTCCTCCCCGCCCCAGGAGACAAAATCCAGAGAGTTTTGGTTGTCATAACTAACTGGGGTGCAGGGGGAGGGGTGGGGGTGGCACTGCTTGACATCTATCCTATAATGTATTGCGCAGCCCTAAATTATTAGAAATCAATTACAAATAATGATTTGACCCCCAATGTTAATAGTGCCAAGGCTGAGAAACCCTGAACTGTATAGGAGAATGCGCAAATAAATTAGAAAATACCCACAAGGGGATAAATACTATGCAGCCATTGAGAATCCTTCTACTAAGCCTCCGTGTGCCGCAACTACGGAATGTACTTGTGTGCTTGGTCGCTCAGTCGTGTCTGACCCTGCAAACCCATGAACTCCTCTGGACAGCTTCTCCAGGTAAGAATACTGGAAGAGTTGCTGTGCCTCCTCCAGGGGAACTTACCAACCCAGTCATCGAACTTACTTAGAGCTGCTAAAAGAAAGTCATCTGAGGGCACAGTGGTTAAGACTCCACGCTTCCACTTCAGGGGGCATGGGTCCAATCCCTAGTCAGGGAACTAAGATCCTACATGCCATGTGGTGGCCACAGAGGTGCACCCCCCAAAAAAACCTAATTTAACATGAGACACTCAATAGAATTGAGATACTCAATAGAATTGAAATGATACGTTCACACAAAAACTTGTACGCAAATATTCATAGCAGCAGCCTTATTCATAATAACCCAAAAGTGGAAACAATCCAAATGTCCTCCAATGGATGAAGGGATAAATAAAATGTGGTCTCTTCAGACATTGGAATATTATTCAGCCATAAAAATTTGAAGTAGTGATACATGTTATAACACGGATGAACCTTGGAAACATTGTGTGCTAAGTCAATTGTTGTGTGATTCTTTGTGACCCCATGCACTGCAGCCCGCCAGGCTCCTCTGTCCATGGGATTCTCCAGGCAAGAATACTGGAGTGAGTTGCCATGCCCTTCCCCAGGGCATCTTTCCAACCCAGGGATCAAACCCCAGTCTCTCGTGTCTCCTGCATTGGCAGGCGGGTTCTTTACCACGAGCACCACCTGGGGAGCCACTGGAAACATTAAGGTAAAGAAAGAAACCAGACACAAAAGGTCACATATTGTATGATGATCCTTTTTCTATGAAATGTCCAGAATAGGCAAATCCAGAGACAGAAAGTAGATTGGTGGTTGCCGGGGGCTCGGGGGCTCAGGAGTGAATTGGAAGTGAGCTCATGATCATTGGGTTTCTTATGAGGGTCATGAAAATGTTCTGGAATTAGACAGTGGTGATGGTTGTACAATACAGTGAGTATAGAACCACTGAACTGTACACTTTATTTTATTTTATTTTTTTTGAATTATTTATTTATTTTTGGCTGCGCTGGGTCTTTGCAGTCATGCTCAGGCTTTCTCTAGTTGTGGCAAGTGGGGGCTCCTCTCTAGTTACAATGTACAGGCTTCGCATTGTGATGGCTTCTCTCATTGTGGAGCAGAGCTCTAGGGCGTGCGAGCTTCGGTGGTTGTGGCTCATGGGCTTAGTTGCCCTGGGCCATATATGGAGTCTTCCCGGACCAGGGATGGAACCAGTGACCCCTGCATTGGCAGGTGGACTCTTAACCACTGGACCACCAGGAAGTCCCCTGAACTGTACACTTTAAAATGGTGGATTTAATGGTCCGTGAATTAGATCACAATAAACAATTAATTTTCAGAAGTTGCCTTTTGTCCTAGTGTGCCTATAGGCTGGAAATGTATGGGCTGGCTGAGGTCTGCAAAACAAGCCTTGTAGGGTTTCATCTTGGTGACCTGGAGTTGGGGTGGGAGGCAGGTGGTTCCCGGAAAAGACCAGAAGTTTCCATACAGGGTACACACTCGGAGTGGCAGACCCCACTGGCACCTGCCTCTATCTCCTTGACTTACACTTTGCCTGAGACATCATCTCTCTGCTAGGACCCTGAGTCTCTGGTAAGCCCTTGTTCTTGTGTAAGTGGGCTTGACCCGTTGGATGATATGACTGCTACCCACTCAACTTCAACCAACATCAGGGACCCCAGCTTCCTCACTCCTGGAGGTCCCCAAGGGACTCACAGCAGTAACCCATTCATTAATGCACCCCAAATTGGCTCCCCCGTATCTCTGCCTTCCTTTCCCATTCTGGGCTCACCTCCCAGATCAACAGCTTGCTCTCTCATCCTCATGTCAGTTTCTGCTTCTGGGAGAACCCAACGAAGTAATTCTCTTCTAGTTGAAAAAACATTTTTCTAGAAGACAATATTTTCCTCACCAGAAAAAAAAAGCATTTTAAAATTAATGTTTAATAAGTAAAGCATATTTTAAAGTCAGCAGCAGCATCATCTGGGAGCTTGTTAGAAAGGCAGACTTGGACTTCCCTTGTGGTACAGCGGATGAGAATCCCCCTGCCAGCCTAGAGGACACAGGTTCATTCCCTGGTCCAGGAAGACACCACTTGCCGCGGAGCAATTAAGTCTGGTGCCACAACTGCTGAAGCCCTTGCACCCTAGAGTCTGTGTTCCATAAGAAGAGAAGCCACTGTAATGAGAAGCTCAACCACCGAAATGAAGAGTAGCCCCTGATCGCTGCAACTAGAGAAGGCCCGAGGGCAGCAACAAAGACCCAGCGCAACTGAAAATAAAAATACATTAAAAAAAGAGAAAAGAAAGAAATGATGCAGATTCTCGGTGCCCCCCTCCACCTCCCTGCCCCCTAGTCCAGCTGCCCAGAGCGGAACTCTGCATTTGAATGCGATTGCCAGGTGATGTGTGTGGGGTGGTGGATTGTATAAGAGGATGTTTCAGGATGCAAACTGTGGTCAGACAGCGTGCCTGATGTGTGAACATCTTGTCTCAGTGAGAAGCTGGTTCTCTGGTGAGACCCACATTGGCAAAGGGACTTAAGCCTTTGTTTCTGTTTTTAGAGAACAGTGTCACAGTTTTCGGGGCAATCAAGGAATCATTTAGCAGTCAGAAGCAAGAGAGACCTTATCTGAGAAACAGTCTATTAGGAGGCACCTTATAAGGTATTACTCCGGGAGTTGGTGATGGACAGGGAGGCCTGGCGTGCTGTGATTCATGGGGTCGCGGAGAGTCGGACACGACTGAGCGACTGAACTGAACTGAACTGAACTGTGCTGAAGCGCGCCTCCAATGCAGGCCTGGGTACTGCCTGCAAAGTTGTGGCTAGCTGGGAAGGCCACAGGCTGACTTTCTGAAAATTCGTTTAATTGCCTGTGACGCTCCCCTCGGATAGCAGTCAGAAGGAGGGATCACATTCTTAACCTGACTACTTACTATCTCATAACTTGCAGCAACTTGCAGCTACACATCTAGGCTGAAAAGTGAAGTTGCTCACTCCTGTCCGACTCTTTGCGACCCCATGGACTGTAGCCCACCAGGCTCCTCCATCCATGGAATTTTCTAGGCAAGAGTACTGGAGTGGGTTGCCATTTCCTTCTCCAGGGGATCTTCCCAACCCAGGGATCTAACCTGGGTCTCCTGCATTTCAGCAGAGGATTTACCGTCTGAGCCACCAGGGAACCTAGGCTGAGGATTAGCCATGTTAGAGGAAGCACACTGATGGAAACCGCCCACCCTGGCCAGGCAACATAGTAACCATTTGCATGAGCTGTTTTATGACAGGAGATCCTGGTAAGGAACACGGAACTAATAAGCCATCACCAACCGGAAAAGTTCAGGAAAGGTCAAAAGGAGACATCACATGTCCGACCACCTCCCAGAATCCTTCTCTCTGGCATCCATCTTGGCTGAACAAGGCATGCATCACCAGGAAGGACTCTGAGTCAGAATAATTGGCTAAAGACAACCCAGAAACTAATCCCATCACCATGAAACCCGAGACTGTGAGCCACGTGGTGGAGGAGTCCTCCTGGGTTCCCTGACCCTCCTGCTCTCCACCCAGGGTGCCTCTTCCCAGTAAAATCTCTTGCTTTGTCAGCACATGTGTCTCTTCAGACAATTCATTTCTGAGTGTTCGACAAGAGCCCAGTTTCAGGCTCTGGAAGGGGTCCCCCTTCCTGCAACAGCCATAGAAGGGACATGCTCCTGTAATGGGGAAAAGGGGCATAAACAGTGGCTAAAAGGAAAGCGAAGCAAAAACATCCTCAAATACCATTTGTTTAGCACTGTGCAAATTACCATGAGCTTCACATACTGTAATGAGTTACGTTTTTTTTTGTTTGTTTGTTTTTATTTTGTAATGAGTTACGGATTCTGTTTAGCTATTAGTATAGAGACCTGACTACAGTTGCTTATACCAACTACAGTGTTGTTGTTGTTTTTACTTAGATAAAAAGTCTAGTGGTAGCCCAGGGAAGTCCACAAATTAATCAGTGACTTCCTCCTTTCTGCTCTACCATCTTTGGCATATAGCTTTCTTCCTTGAGATTACCTCATGGTCAAAGATGGCTGCTGCACTCTTGCAATCTGTTTGTGTTCCAAATAGAAGGAAGGAGGAAGTGGCAAGAGGGCAAGCTAAGTCAGTTCCCTCTAAATAGCTTTCCTGGAAGCCCCACCCAATGACTTCCTCTTATTTCATCATCCTCTTAGTTGCAAGGGATGCTGGGAAATGTAGTTCTTAAGATGGGCACATTGAGTTCCCAAAGCTGCCAACCTTACTTTTCCTCAAGGCCAAGTGGGCACCTTCTGTTTCCCACTGGTATGATCATTTGGAGCCATCTTTTTTCCCTCCATTGGCCTGGAGGACATGATAGTCCTTGCTAAATTCACCCAAAAAGGCACAGTGATGGGCAATAAAGCCTGTTCTTGAACATGATTTGTCTCTAATTAAAAAAGCTCTCCTCCAAAATAAAATGGCCTTCAACATTGTTGTGCCTCAAAAGAAGCCATTTGAATCATTATCCCAATAAAATGTTGTGTGTTCATATCTAAGGAAAAAAAAGACACCTTGCCCACTTGAATAAAATTTAGGCTCTGTTAGCAAAGAATAACTGTGAAATGGTAATTGGGAAGAGAGCTAGCAGACTGTGTTATGTATGCTTTATCTCATTCTATATTCAGTTTTGAGAGATCCTTAGTAAAACCCATCAGTTTGCCCATGAGGTCTGACAATGGTCCTAAACTTTATTCTGTATTAAAAGACATAAAATCATTGCTTTTATTTAAATGTGCTAGCTGATTTGTAAGCTGTTCAATGTTAAATAAAAGATACTTTATTTTATCTTGATATTAGTATTCCCTTTTTGTGCTTAGAATATTATTTGACTTTTCTTATGTCTTTTGACGCATGTCCTCGAGTCTCACTTTGACCTTTCTGGCAGTAATTAATCCATGAGACCACTTTTGCTGCTCACTGTGATGAATGCAGGCATTATATAGTGTAAGAAGCTATTAGTATCCTTTATTCTCTTGACATTTCTGATTGTTCGGTAGTCAAAACAGGTGAGGAAAAAGATGGACTGCTGTTGCAGTTTTAATTCAACCATGTTAACAACCTTGGAATGTAGAAAGCCTTATGCAAAACACAGACACTTTATTCTATTTTTAATTTTTTTGGCCATGCAGTGAGGCTTTGCGATCTTAGTTTCCCAACCAGGGATTGAACCCAAGTCCTTAGCGGTGAAAGCACAGAGTCCTAACTGCCACGGAATTCCCAAAACTCAGAAGATTTAAAAGATTTGCCTATTTAAAAATATTTGCAACACATGAGAAGTAGAAAAGCATAGACAAAAAACAAACAAACAAAAAAAGCCACTAACAAACTGGGAAACTGGGCTAATCAAAGTACAAAGGGACACCCTTTTTTCACTTATTTGATGAGCAAAGTGAAACGTCTTTTATAATGCTCTAGCTAGTACTAGCTGTAATACTATAGATAGTACCATAGAAACGCAGCACACATATAGTATGGAAGGCAGTGCCAACTACTCTGCTTTCTCAAAGGGCATTTTTGAAGTTTCTTATTAAGTTTTTAATTCACACACTTTTGACCCCAAACTCAGCAGTGGCCACAGGACTGGAAAAGGTCAGTCTTCATTCCAATCCCAAAGAAAGGCAATGCCAAAGAATGCTCAAACTACTGCACAATTGCACTCATCTCACACGTGAGTAAAGTCATGCTCAAAATTCTCCAAGCCGGGCTTCAGCAATATGTGAACCGTGAACTTCCAGATGTTCAAGCAGGTTTTAGAAAAGGCAGAGGCACCAGAGATCAAATTGTCAACATCTGCTGGATCATGGAGAAAGCAAGAGAGTTCCAGAAAAACATCTATTTCTGCTTCATTGACTATGCCAAAGCCTTTGACTGTGTGGATGACAATAAACTGTGGAAAATTCTGAAAGAGCTGGGAATACCAGACCACCTGACCTGCCTCTTGAGAAACCTGTATGCAGGTCAGGAAGCAATAGTTAGAACTGGACATGGAACAACAGACTGGTTCCAAATAGGAAAAGGAGTACGTCAAGGCTCCATATTGTCACCCTGCTTATTTAACTTATATGCAGAGTACATCATGAGGAACGCTGGGCTGGAAGAAGCACAAGCTGGAATCAAGATTGCCGGGAGAAATATCAATAACCTCGGATATGCAGATGACACCACCCTTATGGCAGAAAGTGAAGAGGAACTCAAAAGCCCCTTGATGAAAGTGAAAGAGGAGAGTGAAAAGATTGGCTTGAAGCTCAACATTTAGAAAACAAAGAACGTGGCATCTGGTCCCATCACTTCATGGGAGATAGATGGGGAAACAGTGTAAACAGTGTCAGACTTTATTTTTTTGGGCTCCAAAACCACTGTGGCTGCTGATTGCAGCCATGAAATTAAAAGACGCTTACTCCTTTTAAGGAAAGTTATGACCAACCTAGATAGTATATTAAAAAGCAGAGACATTACTTTGCCAACCAAGGTCCGTCTAGTCAAGGCTATGGTTTTTCCCGTGGTCATGTATGGATGTGAGAGTTGGACTGTGAAGAAAGCTGATCACCGAAGAATTGATGCTTTTGAACTGTGGTGCTGGAGAAGACTCTTGAGAGTCCCTTGGACTGCAAGGAGATCCAACCAGTCCATTCTAAAGGAGATCAATCCTGGGTGTTCGTTGGAAGGACTGATGCTAAAGCTGAAACTCCAATCCTTTGGCCACCTCATGCGACGAGTTGACTCACTGGAAAACACTCTGATGCTGGGAGGGATTGGGGGTGGGAGGAGAAGGGGACGACAGAGAATGAGATGGCTGGATGGCATCACCAACTCGATGGACATGAGTTTGAGTGAACTCCGGGAGTTGGTGATGGACAGGGAGGCCTGGCGTGCTGTGATTCATGGGGTCGCAAAGTCGGACACGACTGAGTGACTGAACTGAACTTGACCCCAAAATGATATTTCTGAAGATATATATTTACACATACATATGTATACACACAAGGATGTCTCCTGCAGCATTGTTTACAGTAGCTAAAGACTGTCACAACCTCACTCTCCAACATTACGAAACCTGTTAAGAACTGTAATAACAAAATCAGTGAATACGGAAAAATACGCTGCTTTCACCAAGTGATTTTATTTTAGAAAATTTATACGAATAAAGTAATTGAATGAGTGTGCTGAGTAAATGTTACTGTTTGAAAACACCGAAAACTTGTATGTCCTCTGCAGAGAACTGTTACATGTGATGCTATGGGAATGTCAATAAGCAGAATGAGGTGACTGTATTGAGAACAGGCCCAAGATACAAAATGGGAAACAAAAGATAGGTTTCACAAGCTGCAAAATATAACTTTTATATCAAAGTTTCTATACACATACGTCAAAGTCTGGTTGTTAAAAATGAAAGTATACATTAATCCACATTTTCTTGAGCCATCCAGTTCTAAATACTTCTTTTTTTTTTTTTTTTTGGTCCTTGCCATGTGCCTTGTGGATCTTAGTTCCCCTAAGAAGGGATGGAACCCAGGGCCCTGGCAGTGAAAGCACCAAGTCTTAACTACTGTAGCACCAGGGAATTCCTTGTAGGTATTAGTTCATTAAATTATATGTGAAGTTACCGGATCTTAGTTTAGAGATGTCACATTCTTTGTGGCTCATACAACCTCCTAATACCAAGGATTGAGGCTAATCCACGAGCATTCTTCTAGGCCCCTTGAGTGCTAGTTTTTGTTGAGTAATTTCGTGTGTTGGGATCATGGACTCAGTACTTTCTCCACTTATTATCCTTTAATCCTGAGTCTTTCTTACCTAACCCTTTTTTCTTAACCCTACGACTTTCTGAGATCATCGCCATTTATCATGCTCAAAGAGACTTAATTCTCCCAAGGATACTCAGCTAGGAAGTGCCTGTACAATTATTTAGAAAGTCAAATGAGATGGCACCATCTCACCATCATCAGACAGAGAAAATGATTCAAGTTAAACCAGATCATTCCTGTTTCCTGGAGCTCTTTCCACCTCTGTGCCTCTGATTCTATGGGTGCAACCCCCAACTCCGAGGGGCCTTTCCCTTCCAAGCCTTGCCTGTGCTACATGGCTTAGCTAAAAATGCTCCACCCATCCCTCCCACCCCAACCCCAGGAAGCCCTCCCTGATTCTCATCATTGGCAAACAGCATTTGGCACATGCTGTTTTTCACAGTGGCTGCTTCTGAGCCTCGCCCTACAGCTTTTGCAGATTGACTAGGAGCACCCACCAAGTAGTGTGAGCATGCTCAGTTGGGTCTGACTCTTCAACTCCACGGAACATAGCCTGCCAGACTCCTCTGTCCATGTGATCATCCAGGCAAGAATACTGGAAAAGTTAGCCACACAGTCGTGTCCAACTCTTTGGGATCCCATGGACTGTAGCCCGCCAGGCTCCTCTGTCCAAGGAATTCCCCAGGCAAGAGTACTGGAGTGAGCTGCCTTTTCCTTCTCCAGCGTACTTCCCGACCCAGGGATTGAACCCTCGTCTCCTGCATTGCAGGCAGATTCTTGTCCAACAGAGCTACTCTGGAAGACTGGAATGGATTGCCATTTCCTGCTCCAGGGGATCTTCCCTACCCAGGGATCTCACCAATCTTACCAAGTCTCTTGCATCCGCAGGCAGATTCTTTACCACTGAGCCACCAGGTGTTGATGCATAATTATGTTGCTTAGGTTTTTAAAAAGACAGTTTAGACCGAAAAGAATCATTTGCCAGTAGCCTGGTCTCCAGAGTTAGATACACCTAAGATCTTGATAGGTCCCAGAAAAATCTCAATTATCACAGAAAACACTACAGTGCATTCAGAAGATGATAAAGACAATGATGATTTGCTGTAGATATAATAGAAAATTCTTCCTATTGCATTAAAATTTTTTTTAATACGATAGAATCAATAAATTGTAGTGCTTGTACAAAACAGACCCTAGGTTGTGTGCCTCTAATACTGAGCAGGCAAAGTGCCCTAGCTGCTGTTCCCTCCCCTTCTGGCTGACCTAAAGAAACCTGGGATTCCTCTATAATCCTTACTTTTGCAGGGCACGTCCTTCCCGCCCTGACCTCCACCCCTCCCTCTTTCTGAACACTACTTATCTTTTAAGATTCAATCAGGTACAAGACTGCCAAGATCCCTGCCCTCTAAGAACTTACTCTTCGGTGAAAAGAGACACGTACATAAGTCATTTCAGATACTGATACAGATTATGAAAAAACAAAACCAGGCAACAGGGAGAGTGAAGAGGATGGTACTTAAACGAGGCCGGTCTGTCGAGGGCTCTCTGCTTCCAGGCCATTTGAAAGGTGCCTTGAGGAACGACGACCAGGAGGAAGAGATTCCAGAGAGACAGGGAACTGCGAGGGCAAAGGCAGTTTCCGAGGAAACGGAAGGACGGTCAGTGTGGCTGGGCGGCCCAAGCCAAGCGAAGAGCGCGATGAACAGAGAGGAGGAGGCGGGGCCCGATCCTGCAGGGACTTGCAGCCCACAGTGAGGAGGTCAGGTTTTATTCCCAAGGTGATGGCTTTACAGCCAAATTTGCTTTGTAGAAGGGCGCTCTGGCCGCTCGTGGGACTTCTCCAAGCCCCGGTGGCTCATGCTCCCGCGCCGCCAGCGTGTGACGGCCAGCTTTGCCTCTGTGCCGTCATCGCCCCTTGATAGCGTCAGAGCCCCGAAATCCTGAGCCCCCCGGGGACGCCCCCCACCCCCGGTCCGGTGACCGCAGCGCGCAGCCTGGCTCGGCGGAGGGTTCCTGGGGCGATGGCACACGACTGAACCAGATGTATGCGCAGAACTTTCACCCTGGAAGCCGGGCCTCCCACTCGGCGCGGCCACGCGGATTCCGGCCGCGGGCGGCGGGGGGACTGGCGCGTGACGCAGGCGGCCGCACGTGGCCCAGGAGTGTGCAGCTTGGGGCAGGTGCGGGGGCCGCCAGCTCGGTACCCAGGCTCCCGCCCGGGGTTCTTCTCGGCTTCGCGGCCGCTGCGGTCTGGTCTTGGGACAGTGTCCCCGGGGGTGGGGTGGGGGCTGGCGCCTTCGGGGAAGGGGACACGCCTTGGTTGGGGGCGGCCCGGAGGGTCCCCCAGGCGCTACGCAGAGCGAGCCGCAGGCCTCCTGGGCGCTCGGCAGGCTGGTGGGAGGGCCCGCGGGCCTCGCCACTCGGGAAGTTTCTTTTTTCTGACGCTGAGGCTCAGCTTGTCTATCTAAGAAATGGGAGTTTGAAATAAACAGCTGGCAGAGCACTTTGCAAATCTGGCCTCGAGCAGGGCGTCTAATTGACGTTCATTTCCCTCCTCCGTCTGGAAGCCCAAGGGGCTGGAGTAGCGGGCCACCACCCCACCACACCCCTCCATCCCCGCGGCGCGATCACTAGACTAGATTTTGCGTCCCCTGGGGCCTGGAAGCGCCGGAAAAGCCCCCGCGGGGTGCGGTCGCGGTGCCGGGTCACGTGACTCCTATCTGCTGGCTCCTGGCTGCAGGCCTGTGCGCATGCGCACTTATCCCCCCCTTTTTCTTTTTTTGGTAGGCTCGGACGCAACCACTGTCAGCTCCTCCCCCTCCTTCATCCTTCCTGACATTCTCTCCCTTCCCCCCGCCCTTTGGTTACGTCAGGCGGACAGGCCGAATAGCCAATCACGGCGCTGCAATCATAGGCTGGCACGCGGAACCGGTCGGATCGGACCAATGGGGGCCCTTGGAGCGGGCGCGCCCCAAGGGGGCCGGGGAGTCGGGGGCCCAGTGGGCGGTGCTTCCCCAGTCGGCATGTGGGCGGGGGAGGGCGGAGACCAGCAGCCGCAGAGGCGTCGACGGCGGCGGCGACGACGACGTTCCTCAGTCTTCTGGGTGGGCTCGGCGGCGCAAGCCGGGCTGCGCGCAGGGCTAGGCGGCTTTCGGCGGCATCGGCCCTAGGGAGGCCGCGGCGCCATGGCGGGGCGGTAGACGAGCTCGGGCCGGCGAGGCAAGGGGGAGCGGCGTCGATCCGGTCCGCGGCGACCTTCGGCAGGGCGCGGGGGTGGGGAGCCCCGGGGCGGGGGTCGTCCGGGGCAGCGCGGGGCCGCGGGGCGGGGCTCGAAGGCCGTCGGGGTGCAGGAGGCCTGGGCCGCCGCGAGGAGCCGTCGCCGCCGCCGGTCGCTGGGCCCCGCCGCCGGGCCGCTCGACGACGACGCTCCCGCGGGGGCCCCGCCTGAGGAGGACGCCGCCGCGGCGGCGGCGAGGCCGCGGGAGGCCGCGGAGGATGGAGGAGCGGAAGGAGGAGGGCGAGGCCGAGATTCAGGAGCACGGGCCCGAGCACTGGTTCTCCAAGTGGGAGCGGCAGTGCCTGGCCGAGGCCGAGCAGGACGAGCAGCTGCCCCCGGAGTTGCAGGAGGAGGCGGCGGCCGCCGCGCAGCCCGAGCACAAGCAACAGAAGCTGTGGCACCTCTTCCAGAACTCGGCCACCGCCGTGGCCCAGCTCTACAAAGGTGAGGGCCGCCGCCGCCGCCATCTTGCGCCCCCGCCCCCGCGGGGCTGCCGGCCGCCGGCTCAGGGACAGCCCCAGGGTCGGGGGCTCCGGCCGTCGCGCCGCGGCCCCGCCGCCCGCTCCCCGCAAGATGGCGCCGCGGGAGGCGGGCCCTCGGGCGGGGCTCGGGGTGGGGGGCGGCCGGGGCCCGGGGCGGGGTTGGGGGGCGCCCGGCTTGGGGACCGCGCCTCCGGCGGGGCTCGGGGAAGGGGGTCCCCTGCCCGCTGCTGAGGCCGGGTCGCCGGCGCCTCCGCGCCCCCGGGGCCGGGCAGGGCGAGGGAGGAGCCCCCGGTCACAAAATGGCGAAGGGAGGAGGCCCCGGGGCCCTATTGTGCCGCAGCCGGCCTCGGGGCGGGGACTGCGAGGGGCCGCCTCCCTCCGCCGCGCCTCGGCCCCTGGCTGCGCCCCCTTGCCCTCCGCCCCGAGCTCCGGCGGCTTCCCCGGCCGCCCCGCCGCCGACCCCCCCTTCTCGTCGGGCCAACCACCCCGCGCGGGATCCCGAAACTTGAACAAAATGGCGAAACCTAATATGGCCGTTCCCGAGTGATTGACGCCCAAGTTTCATCGCTTGTTCTCTTTTTCTTTCTCTTTGTGTGTTTCTGTGTGTCTCTCTTTTTTTGCCCCCCCTCTTCTTTTCGTCGTTTTTCAGACCGGGTGTGTCAGCAGCCAGGACTTTCTCTGTGGGTTCCCTTCCAAAACGCAGCCACCGCCGTCACGAACCTCTACAAAGGTAAGGAGAACCTGCCTCCTTGCCGCTGGCTCGGGGGTGGCGGGAGGAGGGCAGCCTGCGTCCGGGTTTCAGTCGGGTGTTCTGAGTGCAAGGGCCGCCTCGATCTCGATTGCCGGAGTGTTTACTGCCCCGGAATCCAGCCACTTAAGTCTCAGTAGCTTGCAGCTGGAGGATTCCGCTGGTGTGATGTTCCCTCCGGATAACGGGGTTTCATGTGGGGTCGTTTGGCCCCCTCGCCCACGTTTGGTGGTGTCTGGTACTTTAGGGGGCTTCCCCGATGGTTCAGTGGTTAGATGCCGGAGACATAGGAGACTCGGCTTCAATCCCTGGGTCAGGAGGATCTGGAGAAGGAAATGGCAAGCCACTCCAGTATTCTTGCCTGGAAAATCCTCATGCATAGAAGACCCTGGCAGGAGCCATAGAGCCGCAGAGAGTCGGACACGATTGAGCACGCCTGCAAGGGGCACGCTAATGTCATCACTGACAGGAGGCTTGCTGTGCGTGAGACCGCCTACCAATCCCTACCCCAGGTCCCAGATGGCAGTAGTGCCCAAGTTGAGAGGCCCAGCACTCCGGCCGTCCAGTCGTGCTGTTTGGGCATCCGGGGAAGAAGAGTTTGTCTCAAGGACAGAGATGGGAGGGACACTTGTTTTTGGAAAAGGATCTCGTGGAAGGCAGTTTCCTGTAGGCCCTGCATTTAGGTGCATTGGAAACTAGCTAGTTGGAATAATCTCTGCTCACGTGAACATGCAGTTATTCCCTAGCAATTGCGTCAAATATTTGCTTTCAGAGCTACCTTCTATTTGATATCTCGTTGTAGGTAGGAAATCTGATCAGTTTGAGTTGGTTTCTGTTTTTTTGGTAGTGCCTTTATGCAGTTAAAACTGCCCCCCCATACGTGTCTGAATATTCTTGCCGATTTCACTCTCAGTAACAATGGGTTTAGATTTTGTGTGTTACTCGATTTTTGAAAATTTGGAAATTTGGGTTTGATCTTTGGCAAGGTTTTTGTGGAAAAAGGAATTTGAGTGCTAATCTTAGAAATGTAATTAAATACTTTTAAACGGCTAGAAACTGCTGATAATTGCAATAGAGCTTTGTGCATTTCAGAATTATCAAAATAGGTTGAAACGCTGTGGAGCAGACTTGATTCTCAGATTTTCATTTTGTGTAAGCATGAGCAAATTAAGATAGTACTCTTATTCAGGGGAAAACGTCCTTTATTTTGGATTTCCTGGGTTGATCTTGCAGTTTTTTGGGATGGTAATTTGAGAATGTAAGATTAAACTGGTGAATGGAATGTTAATTTCAGGGAATGAGGAACTAATAATCCAGGCTTACTGAGAAAAGGGAAATGATTAAATGGTGTCCCAGTGGTCAACTTTGATTTATGTAGCTGATTTGCTTACATTTTGACATTTAGCATCCATTACTATTTGAGAGTTTTGTATGTTCTCTGGAATTGCTCTAGGTTTCACCCAAACAGGAAATTTTGAAATAATACTTGGAGCTCATTTCTTGGAAAATTCCAGTTTCTGGGAAAATTCCGGTTTCTGGGAATATAATTTACATACAGTAAAGATCATTCTTTTAAGATGTGTAAGTTGAATTTGACAAACACTTTGTTAGTAAATAGATATATTTATTCCCTTACTTTGTCCCTGGCAAGTACTGATTTGATTGTTGTATGTATGGTTTTTGTGTTTCTTTAATTTAGCAAATAGAACCATATAGTGTGGAGCCTTCTGTGACTGGCTTCTTCCACTTTCCATAATGTTTCTGAGATGCTTCATTGAGTTTACATTGCTGGTATTAACAGTTCAGTGCTTTCCACCCCCCCTACCCCCCCACCCCCGTTCCTGACTAGTGTTCTGTTGTGTGGAGGTGTCACAGTGTATCCCCTCAGTTTTAGCAGTTATTTAGTTTAAGTCCTTTTTATGTGCTTGGTATGGCTCTTTGACTAGGCCATACACAGATATGAATGTTCTAGGATATTGGTGCTGTTGGTGTGCTAGTGGAATGTATCTCATTAGGACTATAGCTGGCAGTTTTCTTTAGTGTTAATTCTTCATATAAAAAAATGGACTCAGAAGCTGAACTCTGAAATAATCCCTAATTTACTTGATTTGAAAATGCTTCTTATAGTGTACTAGTTTTTCTTTGTTCAGAAAACTTGATGAAAGACGTTGAATTCCTTTGTAAACAGACTTGAAATTCTTGCATTACTGCAGATGATAGATTGTCAGTTGAGCCTTAGTTTTATTTTTTATCCTATTTCTGTAAAATGAAATACATCCCCTTTTACCATCCTCTTTTACCTGAGGAGTGGTTAATTGTGGTTTGTAGAAATTGGTTGTGTAGCAGCAGCATTCTTTGTTTAGCTGATTCAAGGAAAGTGTGGATGAGCTCTGCAGATCCTCACATTCTTCCTCGTTTTCAGGGTGTGGTCTTCAGAGAACAAGAATGCAGCTGTATTAATAATTGAGCACTTTAAATAGAATCAATAAAATTAGCAAGGTAGTGTCACAGTACATGCAGCTGTAGTAGTGGTAAATTTAGTCACAGTTCTGATTCAGTATCTGAATGTAATTTCCAGGAGGGGGGTGGGTGGGGAGATGGTTTTGAGGGATACCTGTAAATGGACAGTGCTCTTGAACTTTGTATGATTAAGCACTTATCTTACAAGCTAAAAATGGCTCATTTTGCTTCACTCAGCCTGGGGAGGGGTTGGCACTTTTACTAGCTTCTTGATAATAGCTACAGTGAGTGCTTAGGAAAGTCAGAATGAGGTAAAAGTCTAGCAGAGGGCCCCTTTTGATTGCCTGTGGCGTTTTGAAACATGGAACGTTCAGTTGGTTTGGTTACATGTGGCTGGAGACTTGGAGGAGAGTGAGTTGGGGTGTCCTCAGGTGTGGACAGAACTCAGCAAAATGGAGTGCATGCTTCCTCCCACTTGACATACTAAGTTGGGTCAGACATGGGTATCCTTGGAAGGATGAAAAGGGAAGAACATTCTGATGACTGGTGGTTGGTTTTACTTTGACTTGGTAAATTTAAAGCAAGTGCTGTTTGTTAAATATTCAGTGGGGTTGTGTCCCTGGCTTAGTACATTTTTTTTGATATCTACAACTAAAAGGGAGTGAAGTTACTAAGGTTTTTAACTTAGTCCAAGTTGATGCTTACCTGAGAACTGCTTGGTCAAGCCTGTTTGCCTCTTAAATCCACCTCCTGTGTCCTTGGCTGACTGGTTTCGATCTCTCTCCTGATTCATTCATTCGAAATGGCCTCTACTGTCAGTAGAGGCTGACGCTAGTGGCCATCTCCTCGAGGACAGAGCTGTCCTGTGGAGCCTCCTGGTCATTGGAGGTGGGCACTGGGCTGCGTTGGCTGTGCAGCTGCTGCCTGGGAGCCAGTGCTTGCCTGCACCGCTTCTCACCTTTCTCTGTTATTGCTCTCAGCTTTGTCATGTCTTTCCTGATTTTTATCTTATGTTAAGTTGTCCACATTTTAAAACTGTCTGAAACTTGAGTTGCATACTGATTTCTGCCATATATGTTGACTTTTTATGATATTGTTTATACTAAAGACGTTTGTGGTTTTCTCCTTGCACAGCTTTTGTTCTCAAGGTGTGAATCTAGCGGTACTTGCAGAAGGCCAGGAGCTTCATTATCATGGAGTCTTCTCCATGATGGTTCTAGTTCAGATTTTAGACTGTTATTTCTGCTTAGTTGTATGACCCTGGAGACAGATGCTACTGCTGCTTAGTCGCTTCAGTGGTGTTCAGCAGCTCTGTGCGACGGCATAGATGGCAGCCCACCAGGCTCCCCCATCCCTGGGATTCTCCAGGCAAGAACACTGGAGTGGGTTGCCATTTCCTTCTCCAATCTGGAGACAGGTAATGGAACAAAAACTATTTCACTATAACGTGCCTTCATTTTCTCAACTGTAAATAGGTTTAAGTACCCACAGCTTAGCAAACAGGCTCTTCGTATGGCAGATAGTGAGTCTTCAAGCGAGGACTGTGTTGGTGGTCACAGACTGTGTGTTGGTCCTGTTTTTCAGATGATATTTCTGGCTGTGGGCTGTGCTTGACATGAAGGGAAGAAATTTCCTTTTGTTGGACTAGCTTTTGTGGTGTGTCTTCCTGTTTCCCTGAAAAGGCTGAATGTGAATAGGATTGACAGGGGAGGAAACCGGTAGGATGCCCTTTAAGTCCTTGGTTTTGGGATGTCTTGATGCCAGAGCCTCTATAACATGTTGTTCTCACTTCATTATGACCCTCTCGGGTTTGTATGTGAACTAAAGTGAACAGAATGTATGAAAAATTTGTGAATGAGTTTAAATAACTGATCAGAGAAAGTATAATCTACCTGCAGGCAAATACTGATGTTTGAGCTTATGTTTTGACTTTGAAATTGGTTTGTAACTCCTGCTACAAAAAACCATGGAGTTTTGAGGCTGTTGGGGCTTCCCTGGTGGCTCAGATGGTAAAGAGTGCCTGCAATGCGGGAGACCTGGGTTCAATTCCTGGGTCAGGAGGATCCCCTGGAGAAGGGAATGGAAACCCACTCCAATATTCTGGCCTGGAAAATCCCGTTGATGGAGGAGCCTGCCAGACTATAGTCCATGGGATTGCAAAGATTCCGACAGGACTGAGTGACTTCACTTTTACTTTGAGAGTGTTCAAAACATCTTACTGTGGATTAAGATTGAACACCCAGAGTCTTGTTAAGCAGCAGCCTCGGTCGTTACCATTATTGTTTATCTGTGAAGTTTTACAGAAGACAAGTCAGTTTCTTATGTGTAACTTCTCTGTAAAAGAACGTTTTAGTCAGGCTGGACACCGATTGGCTGCTGTCTAGCTTGAAGCCTGAGGGTGGGATTGACTGAACCTAGTGGCTCAGGCCTCCCTCTTCTGCAGTGCTCTCTTCCCATGCGTGAGCCTGACCCTCTGGGCTTTGTCATTGGGCTAGTTTCAGTATGTTAGCCCCTGGAGAAGGAAACTAACCCACTCCAGTATTCTGGCCTAAAAAACCACACGGGAGAATAGCCACAGTTTTGGGGTTGTAAAGGTTTGAGATTAAAGCAAACGTTTCATCATTTGAGCAGATGTGGGGAAGCTTTCTCCAGAACTAGCCAGACAGACTTGGAATATCTTTAGGAGAGGGAGGACCCAGACTGGACGGCAGGTGGTGGGGTCACTCTCCTGAGTCCTGCCATTCTCGCTAGGTGAGGATTTAAGTCTGGATGTAAGTTATCTAGAAGTTGGTGTTTATTTTGGATACTATGTTATGGAATGTATAGAAATTCCTTAAAACAATTGAAAAACAGGTTTTTTTTTTTACATGACTCATAAATTACTTCTATGAAACATGTAATACGTATATATTTTCCTAGAGCAGAGTAGTTAGTGCAGATTTAATTCTAAGTTCAAATGTTTTGTAGTTGTTAGTATTCCTTGGAAATGTGTTTTGGTCTGTCTGTGATTTTTCTGGTTTGTAGGTCCCCTAGAGAAATGGAAGATGGCTTCTGTGTTGTTGAGGAAGAAATCTATTGTAGAAAGAACTTTCGCTGTCTAACTTTGGGCAAGGCTCTTTGATTCTCAATTCCAGTTCCTTATGTATGAAATTGGGATATCTGCTTTGGGTAACTCATACATGAAATCTGATTCTGTCTGTTTCATGTAACAAATTTTGCATTTGGTCTTCATCTCAGAAATCATGGATCCTTTGCCTGCTATCCCTTGCCAGTGGTGGAAAAATGAGACTAATAAAAGTTCTTTGAGTTCAATGTCAGCTACTTACATTGTTCTGTCGGTAAGTCGTGTCCGACTCTTGCCAGCCCCATGGATGGTAGCATGCCAGGCTTCTCTATCTTCCACTATCACTTTAGCTATTACTTCAGCTACTTAATATAAAAACTTTTTTTTCTTTTTTTTTTTAAACTTTTTTTTTCAATACGAAGCAGAGATGTCTGTTTTTTGTATGAATCAGTTTGCTTCTTGAATAAGGAATTGAATGTTGTGATTAAAAGTTAGATTGACATTTTGATGCCCTTGGGCTTTTCCTAACCTTCACGCTTATGGCTGTTTTCTGCAGTGGCTTTGGCATCAGTAAAATAGTGTTGGACTCAGACTGTTTCACAGCTTTCTGTGCTCTGCACTTCTAGAACTTGGTGGTCTAGTTGACAAAGTTCAGATGTATCCAAAGCAGTCTTTGGCCGAGAGCTTTCTGGAGGCCATCTTTGAGTGTTTATTATCCTGCTGCTGCTAAGTCACTTCAGTCGTGTCCAACTCTGTGTGACCCCATAGACGGAAGCCCACCAGGCTCCCCCGTCCCTGGGATTCTCCAGGCAAGAACACTGGAGTGGGTTGCCATTTCCTTCTCCAATGTGTGAAAGTGAAAAGTGAAAGTGAAGTCGCTCAGTCGTGTCCGACCCTTAGCGACCCCACAGACTACAGCCAACCAGGCTCCTCCATCCATGGGATTTTCTAGGCAATAGTACTGGTGTGGCTTGCCATTGCCTTCTCCGGTTTATTATCCTACTAGACCCTAAAGGAACCTGTGATTAAAAATCTACTCTAGTTATTCCTAAGATTCTCCAATAGGCATTTTATCTTTTCTGCTTAGTTCACAATGTGATAGGAGGCTTTCATTTTCAACCAAGTAACTCTTCAAAATTCTTCAACATTTGTTCAGTTGCTGAGTCGTGTCTGACTGTTCCATCCCATGGACTGCAGCAATCCAGGCTCGTCTCTCCCACTATTCTGAAGTTTGCGCAGATTCATGTCCATTGAGTCAGTGATGCCATCCAGCTATCTCATCTCTGCTGTCCTCTTCTCACCTTTTGCCTTCAATCTTTCCCAGCATCGGGGTCTTTTCCAGTGAGTTGGCTCTTCGCATTAGGTGACCAAAGTATTGGAGCCTCAACATCAGTCCTTCCAATGAATACTCAGGGTTGATTTCCTTTAGGATTGACTGGTTGGATCTCCTTGCAGTCCACGGGACTCTCAAGTGTCCTCTCTAGCACCACAGTTCGAATTCTTTAGCGCTCAGCCTTCTTTATGGTGTTAAAGAACTGTAATGTCAACATGATATTCATGGTTTAAGGAAATGACTGAGATTGGATTAATTTACGTGGCAGTGTTTGGCTTTGGCTTTCAGGATATGCTGTAATGGTATAAGACCAAATTTATGCCCAGACAGTGCAAAAACATGTACCTGAAGACATTAATGTTCAGTCTGCTCTTCTCTTCCTGTTGGAGAAGGCAATGGCAAGCCACTCCAGTACTCTTGCCTAGAAGATTGCATGGACAGAGGAGCCTGGTGGGCTGCAGTCCATGGGGTCGCTACTAGTTGGACACTGAGCGACTCACTTTCACTTTTCACTTTCACACATTGGGGAAGGAAATGGCAACCCACTCCAGTGTTCTTGCCTGGAGAATCCCAGGGACGGCGGAGCCTGGTCAGCTGCCGTCTGTGGGGTCTCACAGAGTTGGACACAACTGCAGCGACTTAGCAGCAGCAGCAGCTCTTCTCCTCCTGTACCTCTTAGTCTGTAAGTCTGTTTACAAAGTGCTTAGTGTGTTCTTGGTTGGTTCTGATGTTGAGACTTGTGCAGAACTTTTGAAGATGAAATGATTGGTCAGTATTTTAAGAGGTTCACAGCTTGTTACATAACTGCTTTTAAAACTATGAATATTGAGTTTTCCATTTGTGTTCAGCTCTGTGCTTAAAGCATCAGCCCTTTGCAGATCTGACTTTTGGGATTTCCTCACGTGTTCAATCAAAACAAATCACAGCTTGTTATTCCCAGGATTGTCAGGTTTTTGTTTTCTTTTTTTAAACCACCTCACGTGGTTCCCTCCTTTGGCTCTTGAGTTTTGTATCAAGTTCAGCCTTTCTTATTTGCTGTCTGTTTTGTCAGGTGTACGTTTACATGCCTGGTTCATCTTACTTTGTACTGTCTGTGCTTGCTTCAGACTTGTTTCTTGTACCCCTTTCATGCTTTCAACTTTTTCCCTCTGTACTTCCAGTTCTGGGCTTACCCCCATTTGGTACTCGAAAAATAAAATTTCTTGGGTCATTCTTTGTGGAAACAAACTTCTGTGGTTAAGAGCTTGATTACAACGATGCTCTTAGGTAGGGCAGGTTTGTAGAAACCTGGTTTCTTATAGATGCATCACACTGGACAGCTACCCTCATTTTTGTGGTCGCATAGGGTGGGGTTAGTTTACTCCATAACTTAATTTCTCTTAAAAGTGCTTCCAGCTCTTTCAGAATCACTTAGGGTTCACATGCAGCGTTACAAGGTCATCTTAGAGATTATCCACCCTTTATCTAAGGTTGGCTTCATCTGCGTCTTTAAGAGATGGGAAGGCACTTATCCTCTTAAATGCTATTCACTTTTTAAATGGGGTTCATGCTTTGTTTTGTTGATGATAAAATGAGAAATCAGAATGCATTGATTGACACTGTAACTTGGGCATACTAGTAGACACTGGAGAAATCATTCAGGAATAGCATTTATATCTGTAAAATTAGTGAGTTGTGATGGAATCTATTATTTTCTAGAGTACTCGCATGACCACCTTGTTTCGTTTTTCTTTTTAGCAACAGAACTGATCATCTGCTAAAGAGTAGGCCTTATTATAAAGCTCTTTTTGTGCTACCTGTTGCTTTTTTAATTTTTTAATATTATTTGGCTGTGCAGGGTCTTAATTGGGGCATGTGGGATTTATCTAGTTCTCCAATCAGGGATTGAACTCCAGGCTCCTTGAATTGGGAACCCAGAGGATTAACCCCCTGGACCACCAGGGAAGTCCCCATCTTTTTTAATAATGCAAATTCAAGCAGCTTGGGAGCCTCTGTGATGTTTGAATTGTTACCTTTCTGGGACACAGGTCTTTATTCACTGGTTTGCTTATCCTTTCAGCATCTACTTTAGATGTAGCAGATAGAATTAAAATCAAAGCTAGGAAAAGTAATAGAGGAATGATTCTGTGTGTTAAATGAGAATTCGTACTTGGGGAAAGGAACCACTTCTTTAATGTCGTTAAAGATAAATTAGTGGTCTTCTTGCTAATATAACAGCTCAAATAAAATAAATTGCAGTAACTTAAATTCCCTTACAGCCACTAAAGGGCAGGCATCATGTTTTTTTTTTTTTTGTCTAGGGACAGGCCTCATCTTACTAAAAATTTGGGTTTAGTGTGTACAGGGGGCAGTATCTATCTACAGGGAGGTGAGGAGACCAGTCTGCGAGGCTTGAGGACAGGGTCTTTGGGGAACGGTGAGAAGTCACAGAACTGTGGGGAACTGGAAGCAGAGTGGGAACATTCTCGGAAAGTGAGTGTGGCTTTTTGTTTCCACGGTGCTGTTTGGTTTGGTGACTCGTCAGTCAGTATTGGTTTTCCCTTAAATTTTTAAAATACTTGCTACGGCGTGTGTGTGTGTGTGTGTTCAGTCATGTTCGGCTCTTTGTGACCCCTGTCCTTTGTCACGTGGGATTTCCTCGGGCTCCATCCATGGGGTTTCCCAGGCAAGAATGCTAGAGCGGGTTACCATTCCCTCCTCCAGGGCATCTTCTGACTCAGGGATTGAACCCACGTCTTTTGCATCTCCTGCATTGGCAGGTAGATTCTTGACCACTGCGCCACCTGGAAGCCCTGCTCCTGCTTTTAGTGTTTCCAGTTCTTGATGCTGAACCTGTCAGTAGAGCACAGCCTGAGTGATTTGTGGCCGTGTTCAGTTATCTGTTGAAGGATGTGAACGCTCCTGTGTAGAATTGCTGAGAGTTCGTTTTTCTGAGGGACGACAGTATAGCTTACTTAGTAGTTAAGACCGTAGGCTCTGGACCACGAATCCCAGCTCTTGAATTCTGTGGTCGTCGCCCCGTGCCTGTCTCCTCAGTTGCCGTGAGGAGACAGTAGTACACGGCATTCGTGTACCTTTTTTCTCAGGTGAAGCTGGGCAAAGTACCAATAAACGGTTAGTGATTTACCCGTTGTTAGCATTGTTAAATAAGCTAGGTTGCTTAGTTTAAGTAAGCTTTTTAAGGAAACAGTAAAATGGTAATAATTTGGCTAATAATTAGTCCCTCTTTTTATCTGATTTTTTTTTTTAAAGAACAAGATAGAAGTTCCAGGATTGTGTGATGTGTTTACTGAATTTAGGCCTTTGTGATCAGGTGTCATGTATAACATTTAAACATGAATGAAGTTCAGTGGAATAGATTACTGATAGACTTAAAGAGCCCCCTACTTAATGACACTCATCTTGGTGAATTTGTAAAATGGTTTTCTGTAGGAGGGAAGGTGCCTTGGCTCTACTGATGATCATGTATCTTCTTTTTTTTCTAACAGAAAGCGTGGATACTCATCAGCGAAGTTTTGATATTGGAATTCAGATTGGCTATCAGCGACGCAATAAGGATGTGTTGGCTTGGGTTAAAAAGCGCAGAAGAACTATTCGTAGAGAAGATTTGATCAGCTTCCTGTGTGGAAAGGTTCCTCCACCACGAAATTCTAGAGCTCCCCCAAGACTGACTGTAGTGTCCCCTAACCGAGCTACTTCAACGGAAACTAGCTCATCTGTAGAGACTGATTTGCAACCCTTCCGGGAAGCCATAGCTCTGCATGGTAAAGCCGTTTAAACATATTTCTTTGGAAAAATGGTTAAGAGTGTGTCTGTGGACCCAATTTCACATTTAGATTTAGATCCAGATATACTGTTTGTTTTTTGTCTATAATAGTAACTACTTGCTCTAGAAATGTTTAAATAGAATGTAAGCTAAGAACTTACATGGGCAGTTTTTGAATGTTAGCCAGCCTATCCTAAAACTGTTCTTGGAAGTTAGTTTGAGCTGATTGGTGTTATAACAACTGCATATTTTGCAACATTAATTAGAATTTATTGTTTTACGCTTCTGTTGTACATACTCTCTTACTCTTTGAGGAGGTTCTTGTGTAGAATTCTGTCGCATTTATAATTGCCTGGAGAGCCTAGTCAATGACAGGCAAGTAAGGCAGGTAACTGTCAGGGGAGTTCTCTTGGGAACTCCCTTTATTAGCTTAGGTTTATTGAGTGTGCCTGCAGAGGGTGAGTGTTGATGGGCCCGAGAAGGAGAGGACAGATGTGAGAATAGTAAGGTTGACTTTCCTTACCTCTGTTGTCCGGAGGGCCTTGCTTGATAGTCAGGACTGTCAGAGGCCAAGTCCATCTCCATCTCCCCAGGCCAGACCTGCTGTCAGATTGCCTTCTTGGCTGAAGGGTTTAAGTCCTACTGGAGAATCCTGGGGAATGTAGTCTGTAAGTCTGTTGTTGCTTGTTCTCTAATACAGGCTTCCAGATAGAAGTGGGAGAGGTATTCTATAGGTCATTCAATACTGCTATAAAAATACAACCGCAGAATAACAAGACTTGGTGTTGAAGCCAAGATGAAAACATGGATTGTGCAAGTGATTACGCAGATAGCAGTCATTAGTGAGTTAGGTCATGAGCCTTGTTAAAAGTTAAACATTTCTGGGCCACAGTGGAGGTCATCTAAAATAAAGTAACCTGGTAATAAGAAGTGGGAAATAGACAAAGAGCTTCTGTATCATCGAAGCTTTAATGCTTAAAGGGATTCTTTTTCTCTTTGGCAAGCATTGCTTCTTTATACCTAAAACCCCATTCAGAACATGGACTTTGGAAAAGTGTTGTTATTTTTCCCTGTCCTGATTGTGAGTTTAGGATCAGTTAAAAACACAAAAACATTTTATTGCAAGAAAGTCCTTGATGTATGGATGCAGTACTTAAAACTGCTTGCTGTTCCTAACATCGTGAAATTTTTGAAACTCAGGCAAAATAGAGATTGATCTGTTCTATTGAATTAAGAATTTCACATCTTTTACCGTTAAGTTTGGAAAAAGTTACTAGACATGTACAGTTTGTCAGAGTAATTGTAGTGCATGTTAGTATTTGATGCAGTTGTGTTTCCTTAAGCATTTTGATTTTCTTTGTCATCCAGTGGATTTATGATTCATTCCATATCCTCTTTTAAGAGTCTTTTTTTTCATGTATTATACTCTTATGGAAAACAGTTTTGAGAAACATGAATGCCACTCTTGTGATATAAACCCTTTCCTGCAGTTGTACACATTGTAAACAGGAAAAGCTGGGAGCCCACCCCCCTACATTCTCCAACTCCCATTACGTTTTCTTAAATTGAGTTTGTTAAACTTTGTGATTTATTATTTTACTGAACTTTGGGAGTTTTAGTGATGGTGTAATTTTAGGAAGGTACTATTTATAATTTGATTTGCGTTTAAATTGTGAGGGTTTTGAAAAGTTTAATTTTAAAGCTATCTAAAAATATGACCTTCCACTTTGATAGACTTAGAAGTAGTGCCAATACAGAATATATTGGATTCCTAGGGTTCATGCACTGAATTCACATAGTTAAAACATGAAGTTGCAGTGCAGTAATAGAGCAACTTGTAAAGAGTATACAGAAACAAGTTATGGAGTTTTGTGCTCTTTTGGTTTTAAAGGACATCCATGATTTGAGAAAGATAGTCTGAATTGAGTATTTTGAGTAATTTAAATGATTTCTAATAATAGGGCATTATTAACTCAATGGTAAATTGGATTAATGGCTAACTTTGTAACCTGGTGTCCTCATGATCGATTTATTGAATAGTTTATAAATTGAAGTCAAAACTATTCAGATATTTTGAAATATATTTGGAAATATCCTAATTAGGGTGCATGCTTGTCAGAATTTGGTTTTGCATATAATTTTCATTGCCAGATCTACGAAATGTGAGGTCAGTTCTTGGGGTTCTTTGGAGGGAGAGGCTACATTTATGAAATTTTGGGGTCCCAGGGGGAAGTAGGAAAAGAATTGAGTCTGACTTTTAAGTTTCTGATCAAAGCAAACATTCGTGTAGGAGGTCATGTTTGTTTATTCTTATCCACAGACGACCTCATGTCCTCACAAGAGAGGACAGTTATTCTTTTATTTTTTTTAATCAGCTTCTAAATTTTCATTCCCACCAATGCTCCCATATATGCTTAAAATATGTTCTTTATTTGAAGAGAAATGGCCAAGACATAATTGTAGAGTATTTCATGTTAGACAGTGAGGGTCTAGTGATAAGGTCCTTTGATAAACACCCCTCATGACCTTAGACTTAAATATGCAATTGCAATTAAAAGTATTGGGTTGACCATAGGTTCTTTAAATGAAACTTTTGGTCAACCCAATACATCAGTTAATAGTTATCAAACAATTTTAATCAAAACTGTCAGCTAAAGGTTACTGAAGTTTAAGGAATATAATCTAGTGCTTTATTTTGGCACTTGTTTGCAGCATATGTTGTTCATTTTCTGTGTACATGATATGTCCTCATCTGGATGCTAAACTCATGGAAATCAGAGAAACGCATACGCATTTGCTATGTTGATTTCTCCTTTTCTTAATCATCCTTGTCTTAAAAGAATATTATCTAAAATTTACTGGGAACTGGATTCAAAGCTGGCACCTTGTTTTTATATAAACAGATTGCAGATAGACCAAAGATCATCTGGACCATTTTGTGGTTCCCTACCTGTCTTCTGATTAGCTCTCTCTTAGCCATCCTTTCTCTTCTAGAAGTTTTCCTTTTCTCGTCTTCTCATTAGGCTACTTTGATCTCCGACCTTTCAGAGACTTAGGGGAATAGGTTACATTCCCCTGGATTTAGCTGTTAGCTACCTCCTACAGTCCCTTTAAGGGATTTTTAGTCTTAATTTCTAAAATTTGTCCTTAGAATTTAGATCCTCTCTCCAGACTGATTAAATATGTTTTCCCTGTTGTGCCCTGGCCTACATCTCCACCAGGTATCCCCAGCTACAGCAAAAACATGTTATTTCCCTCATTTCTGCACTCAGCAGTTGTGTATGTGGCAGACACTGTGTAGTCTCTAGGGAATATACGATTGAATAGGGTGCTTCCTTTTCTGTTGAGGCCAGTGCACACTTGGATAATTCATTTTAATGTCATATGTAAGGTGTTCTGGGGTCAGAAAACAATGTTCCACAGTGTGGCGTAGCGATAAGTTCAGAGAAAGCTTTTCTGGAGGAGGGGAGCCCTGGGCTCTTGGAATCATCTCCTGCCTGTTCTTGCTTCCCAGTCCTGAGTTGACCCATTCTCCAGTCCATCTTTCCTGGGACCACTGGAGTCATCTCTGATCTTGTTGCTTCACTGAAAAATAATGTTCGTTTCCCTGTGGTCTGTAGGATGAAGTTAGAACTCAGCATGACATTGTAAGGCCCTTGTCAGTTGACCTGACCTTGGGTCAGGTTTCTTAGCCGTATTGTGTCATCATCTGAATACCTTCATGGTTTTTTCTAAGCTTTCTCTTCTGCCTGTTGATTGCTTCAGACTGGTGGAACGGCTCCTCCGGGATGAAGCTTGCCTTCAGTCACCCTGTTCTCTGGTCTTCCCTGAGCGGGGCATCTGTTCTCCTTGTCCATAGACTGGGAGTGTGGTGGGGCAGGGCTGTGTCTCAGAGCTGCTGGCTGTGACAGAACCTGGGCTAGATGTGTTCTGAGCCTAACACAGGGTTCAGAGAACTTTTACAGAGAGTTGAGGCTCACAGGTATCCTGGGTGACTGCAGTGTTAGGGTGAGGAGAATGGAGAACAGAGCAGGTGTATCTTAGGACTGTTGCACAGTCAGCTCTTCACCCTGAACAGCTGAGACTTGGAGCGGGGCCTGAGGGTGATGAGGTTTAGAGCAGTCCTTTCAATGTTAGGTCATGTCAGCGTCCTGCTGGGGGAAGTGAGTGCTGTCCACATTTACCCAGGGTTATTGCCATCTTATTGATGAAGAAAGGCTTATTTGACTAAAATAGACCAGGTTAGTAAATGTTTGAATAAATATTCCAGATCTGTCTGGCTCCCAAATTCAGTTACCTCTATTTGTACACTTAGGGTTCCTCATACCTCCCCCTTCCCTACCCCGCCCGGCAGGTCTCTAAGCTTATTTTTCTTCCCTAAAGACATTAGAATATACATGAGTTTGGTTATTACTTCCTGGGGGTTTTCCCTATAAGTGAATCTGGGTACATAGGCTTGAAGATGAACGGCTTGTGACCTCTATTTCTGGTTCGTTTTAGCAGAAAGAGTGAATTAGGCTTTGTACCTAGGCTGCATTCCCAGTATGACCTTGGGCAGGGTGGCCAACCTCTCCAGGGAAGTCACCTCTGAAAAGGTGATGTGTTTTGTTTGTAAGGCGATACATAGAGTGAGAAGCCAAACACAGCACCTAGCCTTTACACAGGTAAAGTGTTCTTTGCCTTGAGAGGAGAGGACTTCCGGTTAGTTCCAAGTCCTGGGAGCGCCCTGATGGCGATACTCCAAAAATAGGCCTGGAGCTGAGGTGGCCTTTGAGGGTACTTTGCCTCTCCTTTTAGTAAGGGTGGCCTTTTAAATGTGCAGTTAGTCAAAAGGAAGGGATAATTTAAAACTTAGTGTTAACTACCTATTTATATTATTACTTACTAAGATTTTGAGTTTGTTTCATGTTGGTATAAACTGGGGAGGTTGGTGGTGGAAAGATTCTGAGCTGACTTAACTTGCCCAAGCTAATGCTGTGTCTAGAAGGCCTTAGATTGAAGTATAGTCTCCTCAGAGGAGTTCTGTTTGTCATCATGGGGATTCGATGAAAAAGGTCCAGAGGTAGAATGGGGCCCACCCAGGTATGGAAGAGATCTGGATGGGAGAGGATGCTGCAAGTCAGACCTCACTCATTTGCTGACTCTATTAAAAACCTTGCTCTCGCTCAGATCATCTCAGAGGTGGTCTTTGTACGTTTCTAGCCCTGGTTCAGACTGTTCCATAGAAATCTGAGACACTTGGGTTTAGTTCCAAAAATCATTTTGATGACATTCTTAACTGCAGTACAGGGAGCTAATCCCATTGGGCCTGGATTTGACTCTGTGTAAAGTTATTCAGTTCACACAGGGTGTGGTGTTGCAGAGTGGGTAACTGGTGGGGGAACCATTGCGGTCACTGGCATTTGGCTTTAAGATGCCTCCTTGCTCAAGTTCAGGTTCCTTCCATGTTGTTTAAACAACATCAGTTTAAAAGACAGTGGGCTACTACGTTTGTAAGTACTGAAAGGGTCTTAGGCAAGTGCAGGCAATCTGGCCTTTGATATGATACTGGAGAATCCCCCCCTTGCCAAAGGGAAAGGTGTTTTTTTATTTGATGTTTTTTTTTGTGTGTGTTTTGTTTTGAGATAATGTGTTGTGCGTTTAAGAAGAAAACATAGTATTTAGTGAGGGTTGAAGTCAAGCAGTTTTAGTCTGGAAACCTTTGTGTGCGTGTGCATGTGTCTGTGTGTGTGTTTGATGGCTGGCTGTGGTGTTATGCAATTAAAATCCTTTTGTGAAAGGTGTGGTCATTTAAAAATGTATATTGTTATTCTGTAGTCTTTCCTATTGCCCAGCATTTACTGAGCACAGTAAACAGTCAGGCATTCTGATTTTCAGAGGCTAATGATAGGAGCAGATGATACAAAGATGAATCACATAATCTCTCAAGGAGTTTTTAGCCTAATAGAATTGTATTATTAGTCAGTTTGAGGCATGTAATCCCAGGCAATCAGATTGAGGCCCAGTTCAGTCACTTTAGGAGTTAATAGGCTCCATATTTGGCTTCTCTCTTATGTCTAACAAAGTCTTTCCTGGCCTATGTGGTGATCCTTAGTCTCTTAAATCATTAAGGTGCTTGACAAGATTCTTGGATCTGGAGATACTGAGTGTAGGGCCTTAGAAGAAAAAGGCATTCATTTGAAATCGTATTCAGGGATATAAGTTAGGTAGATATCTTTACCTAGAAAAAAATGTAAGGCAGATTCCTAATTTGTCATAAAATGGTTCCCTGCTTCCTCTGGTGTTTTGGAAAGCTGTGATTTTAGGTAGTATGGACCAGTAGGATTTTCTTTCTCCTCTGAGCACAGGTTCTGTTGCTTTTGTTATTTTTATCACAGCATTTGGCCTGTGTCTTCCTGGTAACCTTGAGATTGTACATTTAAGAAGAAATTTGAGTATTGATGCTTGGTTCATGTCTCTCCTTTTCTATCACTTTTTATTTCTTCCATTGATAAAGTTAAATCACACAAATACTTAAGTTCTTTTAAGCTGATGGTACAGTGTGAAAGAAGCTTCTCGGCAGTTTTCAGCTGCAGAGAATAGATCAGAGCTGGCCTGTGGGGGGCTTTATATGCAGTCTTTCAGAGTCCCTTTTCCACCTCTTGCCCACACTCCCAGCACAATGTGTGGCACACAGTAGATTATTCTTATAAACGCTTGTTGAATGCTACATTCAGAACTGTCGATATTTACATCACAGTAAAACTTATTTGCAAAACTTATTTGGGAATTAAGATGTAAGAGATTAATGCACCAAAAGCAAATCTCATCTCTTAATTACTTTAAATTGATTATTTAAAATAATCTTCTTTAATTGAAACTCTTCTGAAGGCTGGAATTTTTAAATTATAACCTTTGTTCAGACCAGCCTCTAAGAAGAAAAGGCATTAAATTTTTGATGAAAAGTTGGCATTTTCTGTTTATTAAGATTTAGATATTAGCTACTGAAGTTTCTTGGAGATAGGACTTAACTAAAGCTGCCAGCATTAATGATACAAAACTTAAGAATTTGCAGTAAAATTTTCTTGGACACTTTTTTCATTGAGGTGAAAAAGGAGTCCATGTAGCCAGGCCTTCAAGCCAGTTTACTCATCTAGTACTTCCTTAATAATCCATTGGTAGTTGTGAAACAGTTTTAACATTTAATTTTTTTCACTAGTTTTCTGATTTAATAATACTGATTTCTTGGAAGATTTGAAAATTTCCAAAAAGTGAAAAATTCAGTATCTTGCTGTCCCACTTTACAGAGATAACTGCAGTTAAATGTTTGGTGCATTTTCTTCCAGTCTTTTTTTTTTTTTTTTCAATGTATAAATATTAAACTTTCATAGCTGAGATCATACTGCATATATGGTACTGTATCTTGCTTTTTTCATTTTAACGTCGTGAGCATTTTTCCCATGGCATTAAAACTGTCTGAAAAATTGAAAGCATTTTGGGCTGTCAGCATAACTGAAAATGTTTTCTTGGTGTGACACATGTATCTTTGTAATTGGTTTGATTTAGTGTGCTTTACTTCAATAAAAGTTCAGAATTACAATTCACAGATTGGGGTGGGGAGTGGTATCTACTTCAAATTACCTAAGTCTTCCTAGTAGAATACACTTTTCCATGCTTGAACTTCTCCCCTCCCCCGCACTTAAAGCACGACATTTACACACATTGCTTACCTGAAACCTCAGAATACAACTTTGTGCAAAGGGAGTTTTTCCATTTGAATAGTGCAAGTCATTTCAAATGCAAGAATGCCAGCTTCTTAGGGCTCCCAGTCAGGATGTTAATCAGTTGGTCCATGTCGTGGGGATTTCACATCCCCCTTCTGCCCATGATGAAAGAGCTGGTGGCGCGCAGACCTGCCCGAGGGTCCTGGAGCTGTGCTGAGTGGATCCGCGGTAAACAGTGAATGGTCGGCCTTGTCTCCTCCAGGGCGAGGCGCGCAGGTGCTGCAGGATGCTGGGCGGCCAGCAGAAAGGGTAGAGGCCGCCTCGAGGCCACTTCCAGGGCTGTGGGTTGGAGAAAGGGAAGCTGGCTGGGTTCTGCGTTTGCTCTTTGTGCCTCTGTGTGACCTAACTATGTGCTGGTAAATTGGAATTACATGTAATTAATTCTGAAAACAGGATTTTCTTATGACCCTGAGCATGATCTTGGTATGAAAATTATAGTTATGTGCTTTTAACAATTTGCCATGTAACCTAAGATTCCTATAACCTGGACTGTAACTTTTGTTTTCGCTCCCGTGGGAGCTTTCAGAATATGATTAAATCCTAATTGTTTTTTTTTTTTTTTTTACCCCCACTCCTGCACTAATCATTTAAAAGGAATGCAGACACTTTTTAAAACAATTAAGTTTATCTTGTATTAAGCAATGGAGACTTTTCTGTCTAATCATACTGCTTGTTCTACTGCTTTTTGTCAATTGATATTCCCATAGCCCTTTTGAAAAAGTGTGTTTTGGTAGAAATTAAGTCGTATGCCCTTGGGCCATACAACTTAGTTTTTAGTTCTGAAGCATGTTTAGATTCTCTGTACTTGTATAGGCCTGTGATTGTTTATGTGGCTTAGCTAAGGTTTCCTAAAGCATCTCCTAGTAGCTGTCATTGGTTTATAAAATAAAATTTGGGTTGTTTAAAATACATATATTTTTGGTTGTTAATCTTAATTTTTTTGTTTGACCCTTGTGATGAAAAGTCTTCTTTTGGGGAAGATTAGCTAAGTTAAACCTTGAAAAGAAGTTTCACTGCTGAGAGTAGAAAATAAAATAGGTAATGTTGCACATTGTGACTTCAGCTTTAGCTGTCAAAGTAAGCCCAGGGTCATACACCCAACAGAAAAAAGATTGTGGTTTTCTGGAAGTTACTGGGGGAATTTTCAAAAGGACCGAATTGATGTTTTAAAATCTCTCTTCTTTTTTCATGGAGGATAGCAGTTGAAGCATTTGTTTGAGGTGACTCCTCACTTCTGATGGAGCATTTTATGAGCCTTGAATGTTAAACATACAGCCACGTGGCTCCTACATTAACAGGAAAGTCATTGGAGTGGAGTTTGTTCTTTTTGGGGTCTCAAATGCTCAGGGGATCCCGAGTTTAATTACTGAAATAGCCCAGTTTATTGCCGAGGGCCTATGTTTTGCAGCTTAATTACCTTAGAACCTCCTGCGTTATGAAACAGGTATGAAAAGCTTGTCTCAGGTATGTGGACACTTTTCAGTAATACGTTACAGGATGCGAGATTAGGAGAAAAGAAGGCACAGCTGCCCCCCTCAAGGGGTTAAGTCTTGATGGAGAACTTAAAAACAGAAAGACAAAAGACCAAACCCAGCAAGTTGGAAATAATTGAGTGTTATTTTCATGACAAAGACATATAAGAGAGCCACGTGGGTGTGTTTCCTGACATTGGAGAGGTGAATAAACATCAACAGCTTTGGATTTCAGAGTGAGGGGTAAGGTCTTGAAGCATTCTGTTATGTGCCAGACACTGTGTTACGTTCACGAGATAACAGATGAAAAGACAGTGTCTATGGGAAGAGATGAGCAGTGGTGCTGTGCTGTGTGACATCAGCCCAGGGTGTTCCTTTCCTGTTATACTTTATTTTAATAAAGTTGTGTGAGCTAGGGAAGAAGCAGTGTGGGTTTTTTCCCCGAAGGTTTGAGAGGGCCAACAGGCAGTTAGAAATACGGTTGGGCCCTTGAGCTTAGGAGAAAGGTCTGTTCCTGTGGCACTGATGTGGAAAATGACCGTGTAGGTAAGCTTCAGGGGCTAAGGCTCTTCCCTGGCTGACGTCAGCCAGACGGACGGAAGAGGCGGCCACTGAGGAGGGAGTGGGCAGGCTGAGAACAGGCAAGAGGGGAGTTTCAGAGGAGGTAGGAGAAGCGGGCAAGTTGCCCAGGGTGGGAGGCAGAGGTGAGAGGGACCTGGTTTCACACAGTGGGGAGCAGACATCGCAAGGCAGGTGCAGACCAGGCCGCTGTTAGGAACCACAGATGAGTTGATGCTGGGAGTGAAGGATTGAGTGTTAGGATGGGATTGAAGAGAGCAGAAGCAAGAGGAGCCAGAGACAGACTATGAGGTAGGCTGGGACCCTAAGTTTCTGAGGCTACTTCGGTCCTCAAAGAATTGAGACTTGAAGAGGTGGCTAGAGTTAGGAATTTAGATTCTGCTTGCGTCTTGGGTCCCGGCTCTTGCTTGCTAGCTGTGTGACCTCGAGTGGCTTACTTATTAACCTTTTAACCTTGGTTTTTCATCTGCAAAAGGGAAAGGATACAGATCTCATAGGGTTATTCCAAGGATGAAACGAAAAAGTGCTCAATACAGTGCTTGACCCAGGAAGTACGCCAGTATTAGTGCATTTATTTATTTTTAATGGGCACTGGCCTTGGAAAGGCTTAGAGCCGATGAGAGATGAGGTCAGATTTCCCCTGGCCACCAGCAGAAGGGCAAGAGGGTGCTGCTTCTGCCCAGAGGCCAGTGAGAGGACTGGCTGGTTCCTGCAGAAGGGGGTTAAGAGCAGTTTAGAAGGGAGGTATGGGCTGCAAAGAGTACCTGGGAGTTGGTTGGGGCCTACCGAAGATTGGCGGATGTTCACGGGCTATTTGTAGAGCGAGAACGGTGTCAAAGGGAATTTAAACGTTTTGGTATGGTAAGTGGAAAAAGGATCCTCTGCTCCCTAATGATCAGATTTAAAGTACATTTACAAAGTAAATTAGAGTGGGTCCCTAGGAAATCAACCTCTAAGATAGGAGTCCTGTTCTTTGTGAATGTTGATTATACTAAATCATATCCGTTCAGTCAAGCAAGGAAGAAATGCATTTTGAGACTCAAGATAGCCCAAGGGGAAGTTCATAAGAAGGGAAATCCAGTGAAATCAGGTTATTTAATTCAGTGCTGTGGCGTCTCTTCTGGCCCCTCTCACAGGTGTATCCCGAGCATTTAGAAGCAGAACATACATTTGCCTCCTTTAACTGTTCAGGGGTCTAAGGAATGAGTGTCCAACCACACGTGCTGGAATGCTCTGGATTTAGTAACTCTTAACCTTGAGGGCAAGGCAGCAGGAATTTTTATACCACCATTGCTCTCCCCCGTTCTCTGAAGGATTAGAGATGATGTTGAGTTAGACTGTCCCGAGTACAATCCAGACCTTGGGGTGAGCATGTAGGTTGATTTGTCCAGGGCAGAATCACTTTGTATCTGATGTCCAAGGATCATTCTTAATAGTTAGGGACCGCTTTTAAGGCTCAATAGTGTATCGTTTTAGATGCTAAATTATAAAGTCACTTTATAGAGATGTCAGAGTTGAGTCCGCTCAGGCCTGGAAATGACTGCAGGCTGCCATGTGCGCGCGCACAGCACAGGGATCTGCTGGCACGGAGAGAGGGCAAGGAAAACGTTCTGTTTACAGCCAGCACCTCCTTCCTCAGCTCTTAAGTTACAGATGGCGCTTAGCTCGTAGAGTAGGTGGCAGGATTTCCTGATGGATTTGTCCACCTAGCAGGGTGCCTGCCATATATCATAAGCTTCCAATAATTGGTAGTTACCTGGATTGTCAATATTGGTTAGTATTACCAATGAACATCTCCTGTGTCAGAGCCAGACGATTCGTTCCTCCAGGAAGAAAAACGCTCCCCCGGTGAACCCCTTTGCGAGGAAAATAGGCAGACCTCCTTTGACGTGCTGACGACGTTGAAAGTAAAAGTGGGTTGCTTTCAAGAGGGTGGAATAATCGAGCAACTCTTAAAACCTTTTTTCTTCTTCCTAGGTCTTAGTGGTGCAATGGCTAGTATAAGCGTGCGTTCGAGTACCCCAGGCTCTCCTACACATGTAAGCAGTGGATCGAATGCTAGTCGAAGGAGAAATGGACTCCATGATGTCGATTTGAACACTTTCATATCAGAAGAAATGGCACTCCACTTGGACAATGGTGGAACTAGAAAGCGTACCTCAGCCCAGTGTGGCGATGTCATTACAGACTCACCAACCCATAAACGCAACAGAATGATCTAAACTGCAGACATTTTCCACACCCACCATGCTGCTTGAAAGCCACTTGATCCTCAACATATTACTATTATTGCAAAGGAAACATATGAGGCCATCTTCCATTGTTCACTGTTTAAGACAAGTGAATCCTATAGTGGTTGCCATAAAAAGAAAGTTCTAGGTATTTATAGTAGATGCCTCTTGTAACTATGGCTTTCTTAAAACTATAATCCTAGCAGAGGACATCAGATACCGTGTAGTAGGATCCTCATAGGCAAACATATCCGTTTCAAGGCTAAAAGTGACCTTAACTGTATTTATTCTCAAAGGGAAAGGAAATATCAGATGTTTATTTGGTTATAGAATGGTTTTTTGGGGTGGGGGGAGGGTCCATTTCCTGCTGTGTTGAGTATTTTGCTTCAACAGTATTGCCAGGTTCCTAAAGTTGTCTAAAACACATGATTTGGCTTCCTCGTCAAGTCTCCAGGCTTCCATTTTTGCAGCAGCACTGTACCACGCACCTGGTTTCTCTTTAGAACAGCGTGCAACTCTGAATTATTATTGAACTGTGCCCTATTTTTCAGTTTTTGAAGCAGTCTATACTTCTGGTGATTGTGTGATGTGAAGAGGTGCTATCTATGATGGTCATGCAGTTAATGCTGAATACTGAATCAATACACAGAACTTTACCGGATTCACTTTGTGTGTGTTAGTGCTCTAAAAGTAGCAATATTATTAAATTGCCCCCCTCCCCCAATTAATCCTATAGGCTTAAAATAATTCATTTTTAAGACAAGTACTACTTCCCAAGCAGGGTACTATCCTTATGGTAAATGTAAACGTGTTGACTGCATTCGTGGTGACCTGAAGTAGAGAGGTCACAAACTCTTGAGAACGGGCTTCCTTTTTGGTTCAGTATTAGGAAGAGGGAGATGGGTGGTGGGGGAGGCTCAGCATTGTAGTCTTTAATATTCTGTTTTACGTATTTCCTGAATGTTCTGCTTTGTGCAGTTTGCATTGGAATGGGTGAAAGAGAAAGGTCTTTTGTCTGCTAATAATGTGATCCCAATTTAAATAGCAAAACCCAACTCTCCAAATCCCTCTCCTGCAAAGTGCAGTTTGGAATCTCATTCTGGGAAAAGATGGAATCGCATGGAAGTCCTCTAGATGTTAGGTTAGACCTAAATAAAAGTTCTCAGTAGATTCCTCTTTTGAGTAAATATAAGACCTCTTGTAGCTACAATGTTTTAGAGCATGTTTCATCTTCATTTTTAATATCTTGAACTGAGTGGTAGTCTTTCTTTAGATGAAGAACTGATGTCAGCCTGCCAGGTACTGTAATTTATTCTACCATATTATTATATATATATATATATATCAAGTAGGACAGTGAAAATGTTTCCTTGCAAACTTATAGTTCAGTATCAGTTACTTCCTGTTTTTTATCCTTTAAAGACTATTGCAAATCAGTGTAAGGGTTTTTCCAGTAATTACTCACAGCACTTTGTTAACGTTTGCAATTTTCTCCGGCCATTTAATAATCTTTGAAGAAATTTTGCTAAGTTCACCATAATATTCATTGACGGGTGGGATGTGAATGGAAATGTGTGAACTGGAGTTCTGTATTCACTATAGATACAACCCTTATTTAAAGAAAGTCAATTCCATGCTAAACCCAGGAATGAAAGTGAGGCATTTGAATTTTTGCAAAAGTGGATTTTTTTTTTAATATGATGGGAAGAATTATAACAGTTTATCATTATACCAGAAATGGGCAAGCTTATGTATTCTCAATACTTTACACTTCCCTTTGGAATATACCAAGAAATGCATTTGGAGTTACCTTTGTTTTTCTTTATAAATTTAGATTCTGGAATTGGGTTTGACGGTGTGAAGCATTGCTCACAAGAGGTCAGAACTCCTTCCGAAAGGTTTTTGAGGCTGAGGAACACATATTTAATCTCCCGTTTATGCCTTGGTTGTAGTTCCTCTCCAAGTTAGTAACAGAAATTTTTTTTGGTGGTTTTTGTTTTAGTTGGTGCTCTGAATCTCAGTACCCTTTACTCTGGATTGTCAAATTTTGGTAAAACGTGCCATTTTCTTTGGTAAGAGAAAGCAGGTCTTCACGTCTGCCAGAACACAATTTATATATTGGCTCCATTAAACTTTTGAAAAACTTTAACATTTGTTACTTTTTTCCATTGCATTCAATTCTAAATGCGCTTTGTCACCCGATCGGTTAACTCCTTCCAAATCTTCATCCCATTGCCGAAGACCCAGGAGGTTGAAAGGGAGGTAATTTCTCTTAGGAAAATTTAGTTCTGAATGCTAGATTTTTTGCAGCCTTTCTTTGTGCCATTTCAGATGCAAAACAAATCATGGAAGATTGCATATTTGTGTGATAACTTTTTTAATAACGTTGAATTTTTTTCTTTTTATTTTCTTCAGTCTCTTTGAGAACATTTTAGGCAGAATTTTAAAACTTAACAGTTTATGTTGGGGGAACAGAACTTCTTTACATCTTAAGCTAGATTCTCGGATTCTTTTAGACATCACAGCTCATGAGTTCTGTTCCTGTCACATTAACTTGGCATGAGTGGGTTGAGTTATCCTTCTGCAGTGTTCCGAGCATGGCTGAAGCATTAAAAACTTATATATAATGTTTAGTATTTTATAGAGCAAAGTTAATGGAAAGCATTTGGCTGAACCTAAAGACCTGCAGTCAAATTCTTCAATGTGGTTTACCCAACTGGAGTAGTGGTACACACCTTAAATCATTCAATGAATAAATAATTAAAAAAAAAAAACAAAAAACCACGGGGCTTGTCTGCAGTTTTGTTTTTGGTCATCACATCTGAGTAACTGACAAATGGAAGTTCAGACTTACAAAATAAGTAGCTGAAATATTTTTCCTAGGGGCTCTCGGCACTCATTAAACTTGGGTCACTTTGGCTTTGGGCCTTAAAAGATTGCCATGCAACATTGAAAGCTGGGCTAAGTTCCCAATCTTGTTGAATATTAAGGAGGTCACCAAGACCCAGACAAGAGGACGAGCCAGCCTCGATGCGGTGAAGGTGCAAGGCACCATTACTTACTACCAGAATGTTCTGAGAGGTGTAGCAGATGAATCTCATTGCCTGCCGCTTCATCCACTAGATTATCTGGGTGTATTTCAAAGTGAAAAGAAACTTAAGATTTCTTATGGTTAGTTAAGTTTAGGAGGTTATTCTGAGCAGATGTTTTTGTGGTCCCTGCACCCTCCTTGAAAGCCGTTACAACTTTTGATCAGTTCAGGTGACCTTACACTGCTTTTGTCTAGCTTTCAAACCCCGCACTGGAGTGTTGGGGAGGTATGTGGTGGTTTAGTGGGGGTCGCTCTGTGTGTTGTATTATTGCATTTGACAGGGTTTTACTTCCTGTGATGGGACCTGCATGTTCTTTGTGGAGTCCAGCACACACCAGCCCATGATGCAAGAGGGTTTTGGGAGTCAAACACAAATTTTGTGACCCTCAGTAAAATGGGCTTTTTGCTCATTTTACTCCAAATTTCTGATGGCCTCTCATTTTATTTGTATTGTTAATGCTTAATTTTTTAAAAAAGCTGCAAAAATCCAGCCATACAGTAGCATATAGTGTATTCAGATCTTTCTGCATAAGATTATATATATGTGGTGATATTTTATGACTAAACAGAATTCCTTACACATCTGGGACTTTATGGGGAGCCCATGTTTTATCATAGTTAACAGTGAACAGTCTATAGTTTTTTTTTTTTTTAGGTTCCTCTGGGATAAATTTCTGCAGGTAAAATTGCTGGTTCAAAGGAATTCATACTTAAAATGTTGATAAATCCTACCAAAGTAGGAACGGTTAATAACTTCCATCAACATGGTTGTAAGAGTGCCTTTTCCCTTACATCTTAGCTGCTGGATATTTGTACTACTTGCAGACGGAAATGATCTCACAATTTTCATTTGCCTTTTGCCCCCTTGTATGAAGGAAGAATCTTTGCTTGAAATCACATGGATTTGAAAGCCAACATCGCCACTTACTAGGTGTAGGAGCCTGGTAAGTTCGCCAACTCATCGTTTGTGACATGGGATGAAAAAAAAATGATGCGAAACTTAGTGACTTGAATTCCGTGGATACCATTTACATCTACACTTATAATCTGCCTCCTATCAGTGGAGTCCTTAACTCTGGAATGTGGCTGTTTTTTTTTTTTTTTTTTTAATGTGCATTTTTGTAAAGAAAATTGAAATGTCAGACAGCGTAAAGGCCCTTTCAACTTACCTTCTCCTTCATGCTTCAAAGGTAAAAACAACTGTTTTGGAGAGTAACCTGCCACATGATTTTCTGTAGGTTTCTGAGTCCCTTCATGTGTGTGGCCACTAACTATGCTGCCTGACTGGTGGCGGTATAGCAGTAAGTATTGAGCCATACACAAGTCATACACTTGAGGGATGTGAGAGACTGGAACTTGGAAACTCCAGGCTTGAAGATGGGTCTCATTGTATCCTGGATAGTCTGAAACCAGAGGCATAGGCACCCAGAACAGGGTGAAGCCTGCGGTCTGTGAAGTAACAGTTTTAGGGCAAAAGCTAATCCACGTGTTTGTGAGGGTCTTATTTTCCAGACGGAAGTAGAATGCCTGCTAGGATGCCACAGTCCTGCAAGTCCAAGTGACCTTCCTTTATGAGTTCTTAATCCTTGGGTTGGGGAGCCAGGCTTTTGGAACCCGGGGGAGGGGTGCTGGTGGGCGTGAGGTCTGCGTGTTCAGGTGTAGGCCTTGGTGCCAGCGCCGCACTCGGGAGAACTGAGACAGTCCTGCTGCTAGTGTGGTGGGTGCGTGCTCAGAGGTGCCGTGGAAAACTCGACAGCCCTGGACTTTGCCTGCAGCTGTGAGGCAGGCTCAGCAGGTGTGCAGCCTGGCTGGGAAGAGGAGTTTGGGGGCGCTGGGGCCACTTGCCACCACTGCATTGTCTGGACTGCTCTCATCGCCTTTTGGGGCCTGGTGGACTTAGGATCCAGATATCCTCCGTAAGTCCACCAAGGTAGGTGCTTCTGTATCTTTGGCATTTGAGGAAAGAGTCTTGGACCATTGGTTTTTATTTAGGGGAGGCAGTGGTGCTGGGCTGAAATTTCTGGGGCGGGGGGAACGTTTACCAAACCACGGAGGTTGATGGCTTTTCTCGTCTGTGTCTCCCTTCGGTGAGCCTCACGGCCCCAAAAGCAGTGTTGGATTTCCAGGTGTATCTAAACATTTGTAACTACCCTGAAGTTCTGAGGGGCTGTTTGGGGCTTCTTCTCACATGTTTCTCAAGCATTTTGGACTGTGGTCAATGGTAAGAAATAACCTTTCCCGTCGAGACCTTGTGTGGACACACACGTGTATTTCCCTAAACAGGATGCTGTATGTGAACTACCACGTTGATTTCACAGCCAGTTTGAAAACCCGGGCTGTCTGGATGTCAGTGCCTGGCACAAAGTGTAGAAACTTGGACATGTTCTTGAATGAATGAGTAAATAAAAGGTGACTTGAAGTTTTCCAGGTTTTCATGGAAAGTCCCTCTTTCACGATGGGCCTTCCCAGTCTGACGGAAACCAGTGTGCCGTGGTTAAGAGGATGGCTTGGTCAGGGAGCGGAGCCCTGCCTCAGGTGCAGGGTGAGGTGAAGAGGCCCGGACCACAGCTGGCACGCGGGCAGCGACCCAAGTGCTGTTCAGTGTGAGTCGACATGGCTGGATAAAAATCCCCTTGAAGCGTGGGAGGAGGAGCGCTTCCTGGGCTCTACAGTGGTTCCAGCTCCTCGCACTGTTTCTTCTCCCTCCAGTCCCATGGTTCTCACCCAGCCTGCACGTTAGAAGCAGCATGTTTGGGCGTACCCCAGACAGACCAGATGGGACTACTTGCGTTGGGACCTAGGCACGGGCATTTTTGAAGCTCCTCAAGTGAGAAGCACCCCCGGTGTGTTCTGAGGAGATTGCAGAGGGGTATGGCTTGGGCCTTTTCCAGATAATTAAGCCAGTGGCACTGGGCTTCTCAGCTCTGAGGCTGAGGTCAGCTGGTGCTGTCAGAGGACCCTGCCCCTCCCCGTGGCTGCTTGCCCAGCCACCTTCGGTCATGAGCTTTCAGGAAGTCTGGGCATGAGTGCCTTCTTCTGGGGCAGGCTGTTTCACTGGGCTTGGCAGAAGGAAGTTTATACCCACAAGGTCCCAGGGCCCTGTGAATCAGCTCACCAGAAGCCCTGCCCCAGGAGCCAGCCCTCCTGGCAGGGCTGTGTCACCTTGGGAGAGGTTTAAAAATACAAATTCCTGGATTCCCCACCCGTATAAATTGATTCTAAAGGTCTGGGGAGGGGACAGAGTTTCTACCTTTAAAAGGTAAAAAACCTGAGTCCTACTACCTATTACCCCTGTTTATTTTTAAAATTTTTTATTGATAATACATGCACATCGGAAAATGTTAGGCTCAGGTGACAAGCCCTTGTGAGCTGTTTCATCTTGGATGTTGTCCTGTGTGGAGTTGAGCCTGGGGTTCTGTGGCTTCTTGCAACTCTGAGGGAAGATGGGCCAAGATGGGCTGATGGACACAACAGGAACCGAAGGACCTTGGTCCCGGGGCATATCATCCATTGTGATCACTCAGCTTGGAATCCTGTTACAAGGAGCAGGAGATAAGGCTGGGGTGGTACATTTGTTGTTCAATTGCTATAGTGTCCGACTCTGTGACCCCATGGACTGCAGCACACCAGGCTTCCCTGTCCTTGACTATCTCCTGGAGTTTGCCCAAAACTCGTGTCCATTGAGTCGGTGATGCCACCCAACCATCTCATCCTCTGTCACCCCCTTCTCCTGCCTTCAGTCTTTGCCAGCATCAGGGTCTTTTCCAATGAGTCAACTCTTCGAATCAGGTGGCCAAAGGATTGGAACTTCAGCATCAAGTCTTTCTAATAAATATTCAGGGTTGATTTCCTCAAGAACTGAACTGGTTTGATCTTGATAAATGTATTCCTGAAAAACTATACAAAAAATGTTACATAATATTCTCAACTGCACTATTTTCAGATAAAACAATGGAACTCTTCCCTTGCCAGGCTGTCCAGATGTGTACCTTGTATTTAGTAGTGAACATTGTCATGAAGAGGGTGAGAATACCTGCAAGCTCGTGGGGCAGGTCTGTCAGCTCTATTGATGAGAGTGAGGCTTGGGTATATGACTTTGTGATCACGCGCTGCTGCGCTCAGAGGGCGTGGAGTCCTGTGGGGACAGTCTGCCACCCACCTGGCAAGCGTTGGCCACCCTGCCTCCTTCTCCCCGTCTGTAAAGAAGGGTGTTCGTGAGGAGGTGATGTCTCCCACGGAAGGGTACCCGCCTCCGGGTGTACACCGAGTTCTTTATCCTGGCCCTGGGGCTGCAGGAAATACTGGATCCAGAGGAGAGGAGGCTGCCGTCCTGAGGGTGAAGTGGTGAAAGGGGGTACTGAGGCCTCCCAGGCCGCAGGAGGGCGCTCTGGGGGAGCAGCGGTCGGCGGCGAGCGGCACCAGGACCAGGGGTCCGCCCGGGGGCTCGTGCCCTAGGCTTCAGACCACGAGGGGCACAGAGCGCGGCTGGTGGGCCCAGCGGGGCCGCCGGAGACCCCCCTTGTCGTGGGACCCCGAGGTCGGAAGACAAAGCCGCTCAATGAAACCCAGTTTTAATCGGCTCGCCTGGCGGCTGCCAGTAACCCCACACCATGGACTCCCAAATGTCCTGGCTCTGGTAGGCGGCCAGCGGGGTCAGCGCGGGCACAGGCTCAGGCCAGCGCGGGTCGGGGGTCTTGGAGGCCGTTAGAGTTACTTCCACACCCTGTGTGCGGGGCTGGTCCTAACAGGCTGGGGAGGACCAGGGCCTGGGGCTGGTGTCCACCCCTGACCATGCTGGGTTCTCAGCAAGTGCCAGTGCTGAGGGGTTCGCGCCCTCTTTGAGAAAGCTTTCCCGTTGTTCTTTCCGGGGCTTGCCTTCCATGTCCTCTCATGGACCTCCCCCTTCCCTAGTCCCGCTCTCTGGTCCTTGCGTCTCATCCTATCGTGATTTTATTTACGGCTTTACTTTTGCATGGGAAACTCCTGCGTTTCCTGGAGGCCACTTGTCTTCACGCTCCTTGGGCCTGTCACTGAGTGGACATTGGGTAAACACATACTGAAGGGATGTCCATTTTACAGATGAGAAGACAGAGGCACTGAAAGATTAAGGGGGTTCCCAAACCAGGATCTGAACACGTATCTGTCTGCCTCTGCCCTGTCTAGAAGATACTATGCTTGTGAGCATTCCCTGTCGAGCTAGAGCTTGGGTTCAAATTCGAGGGAATTGGGAGCTTGGACAGGTTTCTTTGACTTGAGCCTCAGTTTCCTCATGCAAAGTAGGGGTGACACTGGTTAACTACCTCCTAGGGTTGGGGGCCTGGCCGGGGACTGAAAGATGCCACTGTGACCTGAATGACCTGGTCAGCTGGCTGAACTTGGATTGGGTTTGAGAACTGCCCTCAGGCGCGCAGCACTCACTGATGCAAGCAGATGCTGAAACCGTGTTCCTGCACCCTGAAGCCAGGCACCCTGCAAAGGCCTGACCTGCACGGGGTGGGGTGGGACCTCGGCTGCCTTGAGTATCCCGCTAAGGCTAGGCACCCTCATTCTCCTGCAGGGACTCACTTCCTTTCTGGGCCTGGAGTGGGGAAGACTTGGAAACAGCCTAGACTCAGCTGCATGGAAACAGCTGGGCGCGTCCACCAGAGCCTTAAAAGGGACAGTCCTTCTAGAGCAGGGCTTGTTCAGGTGATTCCTGGTGCTGAGTGGGTGCTTGATGAACGGGCCCAGCGACCCTGGTGTCAGGCTTTGAGTCCACGGAGTCTGTCGCCAGATGCCACAGTCCTTTTCCATTCCCCTAAGGACCTCTCTTGAGAGTCCCTTGGACTGCAAGGAAATCCAACCAGTCCATTCTAAAGGAGATCGGTCCTGGGTGTTCATTGGAAGGACTGATGCTAAAACTGAAACTCCAATATTTTGGCCACCTCATGTGAAGAACTGACTCATTTGAAAAGACCCTGATGCTGGGAGGGATTGGGGGCAGGAGGAGAAGGGGACGACAGAAGATGAGATGGCTGGATGGCATCACCGACTCGATGGACATGAGTTTGAGTGAACTCCGGGAGTTGGTGATGGACAGGGAGGCCTGGCGTGCTGTGATTCATGGGGTCGCAAAGAGTCGGTCACGACTGAGCGACTGGACTGAACTGAAGGAACTCTCTATGCCCTCCCACCCTGCACCACCTCCCAGGGCCCAACCCCATTGCTGGACCATTCTGGACCTCACGCCCTAAATAATTCTGTGGAGTTTGCTGCTTGGTCTAGGCCTTCATTGTCAAACTGGATAACAGGAACCTAAACTAACTGAAAATTCCATGAAGTCCTATTTGTTGGGGGTGGTCCATTCAGATCAGATCCATGAGTGATGCCGACCTCCCCAGGGTGAAGGTGAGCTGTAGAGGGCACAACTGGTTAAGGAAGCTTAAGTTCAACACACGCTGTTGGCCCAACTGAGCACCTTCTGTGGATGGGGCTGGCTTTGGCCTCCCTTGAGTCAGGGCCTCTGGGAGGAGGAGTGGATGTTTTTCCAGGCTCCTTCAGGTACTGCCATCCAGCCTACTGGGCCTCACCTTGTGTGTGAAAGTCACTCAGTCATGTCTCTTTGCAACCCCATGGACTGTGAAGTGAAGTCGCTCAGTCGTGTCCAACTCTTTGCCACCCCATGGACTGTAGCCCACCAGGCTCCTCTGTCCATGGGATTTTCCAGGCATGAATACTGGAGTGGGTTGCCATTTCCTTCTCCAGGGAATCTTCCTGACCCAGGGATTGAACCCAGGTCTCCTGCATTGCAGGTAGACACTTTACCGTCTGAGCTACCAGGGAAGACTATATAGTCTATGGACTTCTCTAGGCCAGAATACTGGAGTGGGTAGCCTTTCCCTTCTCCAGAGGATCTTCCCAACCCAGGGATTGAACCCAGGTCTCCCACATTGCAGGCAGATTCTTTACCAGCTGAGCCATAAGGGAAGCCCAAGAATACTGGGGTGGGTAGCCTATTTCTTAACCAGCGGATCGTCCCAACCCAGGAATTGAACCGGGGTCTCCTTCATTGCAGTCGGCTTCTTTACCAACTGAGCTATCAGGGAAGCCTGGGCCTCACCTTGCCCACCTCTAAAATGGGCCTTCTCACTGGTCCTGGCTTGGGATACTCAGGAATCTATGAACCGTAACTTGCAGTTAGTTATTCTCAGGGTTTAGTTCCTGTTCCCGGATCCCCAAAGACCCCCAAACTCACTCCCATCCCCAGGCTGCACCAGGGTACTGAAGGTGCCTCGGGTCTGCCCTCCAGGGCTTTGCCTCTGAAGTCCTTCCTAGACTCCAGTTGTGGCTGTAATCCTTCCATTAGCCTTTGGCAGGAGACAGACCCGTAGCTGTGGGCAGAGCAGGCTTGGGCTTCTCGGCCTGTGGGAGGATGTGCCAAAACAAACAGGAAGTCCACCAATCCTGCAGGAATTTGTGCTATGCCCTCAGGGAGATGGACGGTCAGTGGTGCTGATAACCCTGTTTCTCTTCTGTCTCTTGGGTACTCTCAGTTCAGTTCAGTTCGGTTCAGTGGCTCAGTTGTGTCTGACTCTTTGTGACCCCATGGACTGCAGCATGCCAGGCTTCCCTGTCCATCACCAACTCCCAGAGCTTGCTCAAACTCATGTCCATCGAGTCGGTGATGCCATCTTGGGTACTTTACATGCACATATTCCATTGTAAGTTTACTGCAACCCCTGAGGCATGCCTATGTGCCTGTTGAACGGTGGGGAAGCTGCTGCTCAGAAAGGCTGAGTGACTTGTCTGAGGATCCCCAGCTGGGACTCAAACGTGGAATTTCATCTCTCTAAAATCCAGACTCTCTCTCTGTATGACTTAACTGGATCAAATCCTCGTTTCGTTGAAACTTGTGATCCAGTCGGGAGTGTGTCATTTGGTATCATTTTAAGTGTTTAATTTTGCTTTTTATTCACTCCAGTTAAATGATGGTGTTTCACGGTCTCAGCATAAAGAGAGAGAATAGCTTCTATCCCCCTCAATCATGCCTTTTCTTTAGCATAAAAATGGAATTCTTTATTAGAATGGCTGGCACACTATTTAAAGAAACAGAACAACACAGCAGGACAAAAAGAAATGCTGATGTGCAATCTCTGGACACAGGCTGCCTGGATTCGAATAACCTGGCTTCGTCACTGATGAGCTGTGTGACCTTGAGCAAACCCACTCAGCTGTTCTGTGCCTCAGTTGATATTGATAATAATGTGGATGAGTTGCTGTGTGGATGAGTTGCTGTTACTAAGCTTAAGTAAATTTAGTGACAACACATTATTGACCAGAGGCATATTAATATGTCTTTTGTTGTGTGTGTGTGTGCTCAGTCACTAAATTGTGTCCGACTCTTTGCAGCCTCATGGACTGCAGCCCTCCAGGCTCTTCTACCCATGGGATTCTCCAGGCAAGAATACTGGAGCGGGTTGCCATTTCCTACTCCAGAGGATCTTCCCTCCTCCAGGGTATCTTCCAGGAATGTAACCTGAGTCTTCTACAATGGCAGGTGGATATTTTATCGCTGAGCCTTGTTACCTGAACATTATTAACAATATCATTTACAGAACAAATCGCCAGTCACAGGTGTTAGTTTCTGCAATCATAAAGTTCTTATAATAGCATTTGCCATTTAGTTTAATATGATAGTGTGGATAAATATAATATGGAAGGGTCCTTGCCCATAATAGGGCTAATAGACCCCTTGATCCCTCAAACCCCAGGGCAGGATTTGTCCCGGGGATTCCTGATGCTGAGTAGGTGCTGATGAATGGGCCCAGCAACCTTGGAGTCAGGATTTGGGCCTGGGGAATCCGCTGTCAGATCTCACAATCCTCCTCTTTTCCCCTAAGAATTCCCCTCCACCTCCTCCCACTTTTACCAAAGAAGCAAAAATTTTTAACATCATTTTGGTACCTATGTTTCTGAACCACGAGTCAGCAAACCACAGCCTAGAATCTGAGGGCCAAATTCTGTCCCCTGCCTGGTTTTGTGAATAAAGTTTTATTTGCACTCGTTTGTTTACATACATACATTTCAGTCTAGGGATACATTTGCAGAGTTAAATAGTTGTGACCTTGTGGTTCACAAAGCCCAAAATGTTTACTGTCTAGTGCTTGACAGAAGGCTGACCCCTGCTCTAGACTATTTCCTATCATTATGTATTTTTATATATTTATATTATTATAAAAAATAATGGAATTCTGTAGGCATTTGTTTCAGTTCAGTCGCTCAGTCGTGTCCGACTCTTTGTGACCCCATGAATCACAGCATACCAGGTCCATCACCAACTCCCAGAGTCCACTCAAAATTCATGTCCATCGAGTTGGTGATGCCATCCAGCCATCTCATTCTCTGTCGTCCCCTTCTCCTCCCGCCCCCAATCCCTCCCAGCATCAGAGTCTTTTCCAGTGAGTCAACTCTTTGCATGAGGTGGCCAAAGTATTGGAGTTTCAGGTTTAGCATCAGTCCTTCCAATGAACACCCAGGACTGATCTCCTTTAGAATGGACTGGTTGGCATTTGTTTAGCAGTTTGCTTTTCTTCTCTTCACGTTAAATCAAGAACCTCCTTCCCTGTATATGCAGACCAGCCTGCTGCTAGTAGTATTTCAGAGTTTGGCCATCCCATAATTTATTAACCAATCTCTATGATATCATTTAGTTTATCTCCTGTAGTCTTGCAGAAAGTGCTGCAATGAACGTTTTGTGCATATGTGTGAAATTTCTAGATACCAAGACATAGACGGTCTGGGTCAAAGCGCAGATATTTTAAGAGTTTGATAAAGAAAGAAGGTGAAGTCACTCAGTCGTGTCCGACTCTTTGTGACCCCTTGGACTGTAGCCCACCAGGCTCCTCCGTCCATGGGATTCTCCAGGCAAGAATACTGGAGTGGGGTGCCATTTGGGAGACACTCAAATCCTCTTTCTGAAGACCAGTTTATACTGCCTCCAGCAGTGTCTGCAAGCACCCGTTTCCCCATTTTGTCTTCACAGTTGAGTGTTGAATCTTTCCAAGTTAACTTCTTTTTTTTTTTTTTTGACATGTGAGATCCCAGTTCCCAGAGATTGAACGTGGGTCAGAGCAGTGAATGCCCCAAATCCTAATCATTAGGCCATCAGGGAACTCCTTCCAAATTAATTTTGAATTTACCATTCAAAGTTGAATTTATAGTTCTATTAAAAGTCCAGAGGGATTTTTGGAAACGGATCAGAAGTATTTTAGTTCAGCTGAAAGAATTCCCAGCTGAGATTAGCTAAGGAAATTTGGAAATAAAAGACTTTAAAATGTATAAAATGGTAATAATTAAAAGTTAGGTGTTGGTATGAACAATGAAACAGGATAGATACTCCAGAAAATATACATGATATTCTATCAGAAAATAGTACAATGATGGAAGGGATGGGTTAGTCAACAAGTGGTATGGGGAAAGCTGAATATTTTGGGGAAAAATTGTTAGCACATCATTTCATGCTCCCAGGTATATTGAGATACTAAAAAGTTAAGTGTAGAAACTTCCCTGGTGGTCCAGTGGCTAAGACTCTGAGCTCCCAATGAAGGGGCCCAGGTTTGATCCCTGGTCAGGGTCTAGTAGTCCAGTAGTCATGTATGGATGTGAGAAAAGTGAAAGTGAAAGCCGCTCAGTCGTGTCCGACTCTTTGTGACCCCACGGACTATACAGTCCATGGAACTCTCCAGGCCAGAATACTAGAGTGGCTAGCCTTTCCCTTCTCCAGGGAATCTTCCCAACCCAGGGATCAAACCCAGGTCTCTGGCATAGAAGGTGGATTCTTTACCAGCTGAGCCACAAAGGAAGCCCATGGATATGAGAGTTGGATCATAAAGAAAGCTGAGTGCCAAAGAATTGATCCTTGTGAACTGTGGTGTTGGAGAAGACTCTGAGAATCCCTTGGACGGCAAGGAGATCAAACTAATCAATCCTAAAGGAAATCAATCCTGAATATTCATTGGAAGGACTGATGCTGAAGCTGAAGCTCCAATACTTTGGCCAGCTGATACGAAGAGCTGACTCATTAGAAAAGACCCTGATGCTGGGAAAGATTGAAGGCAGGAGGAGAAGAAGACAACAGAGGATGAGATGGCTGGATGGCATCACTGACTCAATGGATTTGAGTTTGAGTAAGCTTCAGGAGTTGGTGATGGACAGGGAAGCCTGGCATGCTGCAGTCCCTGGGGTCGCAAAATGTCACAACAACGACAGCGAACTAGATCCACATGCCACAACTAAAGGTCCTACATGCTGCAACTAAGACCCAGTGCAGCCAAATAAATAAAAGTCACGATAAGTATTAAAAACATTTGAGGGACTTCCTTGGTGCTCCAGTGGCTAAGACTCCATGTTCCCAATGCAGAGGGCCCACGTTCTTTCCCTGGTCAGGAAACTAGATCCCACATGCTGCAACTAAGACCTGGTACAGTCAAGTAAATAAATATTAAAAAAATAAAAATATTTGAACAAGTAGTTAATATTTAATAAGTTTAGAAAGTTAAATGTAAAACATAAACAAGGAAAATATTTGTGAATATTTAACCATATGAAAATGGGCAATATTTTTATTAAAAATAAAAGATTCATTGTAGCATAAATTTAAACTTTTGTTCATCACCAATATAAAAATTGACAGGAAAATGGGACTGTGACAAGTAATAAACCAGAAAGGAAAAATGAAAAGATATGAACAGAGAATTCAGAGGCAGAAATACAAATGACCAATCAGTATATGAATAGGAAGTTCAACCTTACTTTGTGAAATTCACGTTTTAAAAAGAGATTGTGTTTTGGGTACAGTTTTTTTCCCCTTGTCCCCAGCTGTGCTGTTTGGCTTGTGGAATTTTAGTTCCCTGACCAGGGATCAAACCCAGACCCTTAGCAGTGAGACCATGGAGTCCTAACCACTGGACTGGCAGGGAATTTCCTTGGATACAGTTTTGGAAAGATAAGTGGATACTACTAAGTGCTGGGAAATCCAGGCTGATGTATGTTCATACATGCTGCTCCTGAGGGCAAACTTCCACTATTCCAAAAAATAAGTTTGCCATATATATCAAGATCTTTACAAATGGCCCTAGCTCTTGATCCTGTAATTCCACTTCTAAACATTTACCCCAAGAGGGAAATAATCAGAATTGTGGCAGCTCCTTCCTAGGCAACAGTATCAAGTATAGTATTACTTGGAATAGAAGACACAAAGAAATAACATAAAAACTTGGTGATAGGGCACTGATTAAATGCATCTTATTAGTTAAATTAGGTAGAAAATTATGAAGCCTTTATAAAGCATGCTTTTGAACACTATTTCAAGAAATGAGGAAATGCTCATAATATAATGGGAAATACACACAGCATGATGTTGATTTGGCTAGAACAGTGCCTGGCAGCTGATGTGAGCTACTATCATTATTGATGATGTCAACCCCCCAAATGAGCATTCATTCCTGCCTCAGCTACACACGTGTGTGTTCCCAAGGCTCCTTGCCTGGCCCACCCTCTGTGAGCCAGCTGGGGAAGGTTGTTGGGGGCGGCCGGCTCCTTCCCTCTGGGCAGGTCCCCAGACGGAGCGGGGACTCTGTTTCTGGCTGAGCACTGCCCTCTAGAGGCTCCTGGCGCACAGCGCAGCTGTCCTTGCAGCTCATCGCCACCCCCAACCCCCACCCCCGCCACCAACCGGGCTCCAGTGTCTTGTCTGCTCCCTTGTCTGCTGGGGGCGCTGCTTGGTCAGCGCTGGAAAAGACCCTGCAAGACTCTTTATGTCAAGATCTTTACAGAGATCCTTTGGGCCCATGTTTCTTCAACTGTGGTTCTTGAACCTGCATCGCTGGCCGCTGCTTGGAGACTTATTAGTAAAGATTCAGGGTACATTCCAAGTTCCCTGAATCAGACTTTGCTGGCGGTGGGGTGGGCAAGGCTGCTGAAAATCTCGGATTTTAACATGCTCCCTGGGTGATTCTGATACACATTGGAGTTTGAGAGCCATTGATCCAGACCGCTAATATTTTATAATTTAATGGGTGTGGGGGGCTTGGCATAGAGCCTTTAGCCTTTTCCCTAGTAACCTACATCTAGATCTATTTTAGGAGGTTCCTTGAGTCCAATGTAAGATTTTTTTTTTTAAGAACAGTTTTAGGGACTTTCCTGGTGGTCCAGTGGGTAAGACTCTATGCTCCTAAAGCAACTGGCCTGGGTTCGATCCCTGGTTGAGAAACCAGATCCTGAACGCTGAACTGAGAGTTCACATGCCGTAAGTTAACCTCCTGCGTGCGACAGCTAAGACCCGTGCAGCAAATAAATAAATACATAAGCCAAATAGAACAAAAAAGGCAGTTTTAGGTTCAAAGCAAGACTGAGAGGAGGTACAGGGGTGTCTCATATACCTTCCGCCCCCACCTCCTACCAGAGCCTTTCCCATGATCAACATCCCCCCCAGAGTGGTACATGTGATGAACTTGTCCTGACACATCCCAAATCACCTGAAACCTATATCAAGCCTCATCTGGCAGTGTCCATGTTGTGGGCTTGGACATAGTATTAGTATCATGACTTGGATCCATGACTATGCTGTCACACAGTGTTTTGCTGCATCCTTCCCCTAACCCCCTGTGCTCCACCTATTGACTCTTACCTGCCGACCACAACCCCAACCCCTGGAAACCACTGATCTTACTGTGACTCTACTGTTGATTTTTCTAAAATGTCATCCAGTTAGACTCATCTCACTACATAGTGTGAAAAGCACATAGCTTTTTCACACTGGCTCTTTTCACCTAATAATGTGCATTTAAGATTTCTCCATCCTTTTCAGGGTTTGATAGCTCATTTCCTTTTAGGGCTGAATAATATTCTGTTGTCAGGATGTACCATGGCTTATGAATAAAGCTACTCTAAACATTCACATGCAGGTATTTTGCAGGGACCAAAGTGTTCAGTTCCTTTGGGTAAACACCAAGGAGCGAGCTTGCTGGATCCTATGGTAAGAATGTGTTTAGTTTTGTAAGAAACCACCAGACTAGGACTTCCCTAGTGGTCCAGTGGCTTACTCCATGCTCCCAATGCAGGGGGCCCAGGTTCCATCCCTGGCCAGGGGAACTAGATCCCACAGGCTGCAGCTAAGACCTGGTGCAGCCAAATAAGTAAAAAATTAAATATTAAAGAAAAGAAACCACCAGATTGTCTTCCAAAGTAGCTGGACCACTTTGCATTCCCACCAGCAATTCCTGAGAGTTCCTGTTGCTCCACGTCCTCACCAGCATTTCATGATGCTGTTTCAGATCTTGGCCTTTGAAATAAGTATGTCATACTATTCACTGTTGTTGTAATTTGCATTTCCCTGATAACATATGATGCAGAGCATGTTTTCATGTACTTATTTGCCATCTGTGTATCTTCTTGGGTGAGGTGTCTTTTAAGGTCTTTGACCTGATTTTTTAAATCAGGTTGTTTATTTCCTTATTGTTGAGTTTTAAGAATTCTTGGTATATTTCACATAATGGACCTTTATCAGATGTGTCATTTGCCAATATCTTCTTCCAGTCTGTGGCTTGTCTTCAGATTCTCTTGACATTATCTTTCATAGAGCAGAAGTTGTTTTTTTTTTTTTTAATTTTAACGAAGTCCAGCTCATCAAATATTTCTTAAATGGATTGTGCCTTTGGTGTTGTATCTAAGAAGTCATTACTGTGCCCAACATCATGTACTTGGGTTTTCTCCTGTGTTATTTTCTAGGAGTTTTATAGTTTCATATTTTACATTTGGGGGTATAATCCATTTTGGGTTAATTTCTGTGAAGGGTGTAAGATGCTACAGACATAGCCACAGTGAGCCCTGGAGAGGGAGAAGGCTGATCTGCTGCTCAAAGCCATCTGCGACACGAGTGGGGCTGGCTCATTTGCCCACATCCCTGGAGAAGGGGAAACCCTATTTTCTGTTCGTCTGCTTAGTATTCTCTGTCACAGGGATAGCTGCACTCTGAACTGTTTCTGGTTGATAAAATAGTGATTTGAGTATAATAGAGTAAAATTCTAAATATACTGTTTTTGCATAATTTTTCTCTTCTGAGCAACATAGTAGAATTAGTAACCAATACCTTACCATTGCCAGGTACATGAGAAAAGGTGTCACAAAATAACATTTTGCAAATTCTAGCTCCTCACCTATTAAGGCTGTGACCTTGGTCAAGATACTAACTTCTAACCTTTCTCCTCTGTGAAAGAGGATTAACAGTAGTATCTTAGCTGTGGCAAAGACTGCTCAATTCCCCCCAAGATCCTATCTCCCCTGAATTTTAGCTGGGGCTGTGCCAGATGAGGGGTTTCCTTGGCAGCTCAGTGATAAAGAATCTGCCTGCCAATGCAGGAGACAAGGGTTTGATCCCTGGGTTGGGAAGATCCCCTGGAGAAGGGAATGGCTACTCACTCCAGTATTCTTGCCTGGAAAATCCCAAGGATGGAACCTGGTGGGCTACAGTCCATGGGGTCGAAAAGAATCAGACCCTTATCGACTAAACAAACAACAACAGTGCCAAATGAAGACTACTTTTCCCAGCTTCCTTTGCAGCTATATGTAGTCATGTGACCGAGTTCTGGCCAATAGGGCATAGATAAAAATGATGTGGGGAATTTCTGGGCGGGGCTGTTGCCCTTCTCCGCCCCTTTTCTCCTTACCCTGAGCTGGAGCGCAGGTGTAATGGCTGGAGGTGGAGCAGCCATCTGGAGCATGAGATCGTTTTGGGAATGGAGAATGGAGGACATGCCCAGTAGGTGGACAAGACAGAAGAAAGTTGTTTCTCTGACAGTGTGGAATTGCCACCTCGCCCTGGACCACTTCATCACATATTTTTACGCCACAGGAAAGGAAGTGTTAGTGATAGTCGCTCAGTATAGTGTCAGACTCTTTGTTATTTCATGAACTGTAGCCCGCCAGGCTCCTCTGTCCATGGGATTTTTCAGGCAAGAATACTGGAGTGGATTGCCATTTCCTTCTCCAGGGGATCTTCCCGACTCAGGGATCAAACCTGGGTCTCTGCATTGCAGGCGGGTTCTAACTTCGATCTTATTTAGGTCATTGGCATTTTGGATCTCTGTTACTTGTAACTGAACTTAGCCCTAAGAAATGCATGACCACGTAGAGTTCTTGGAGAGATTGAATGAGTTATTATATACAACTTGCCTATTGCAAGAGCTAGCATGTTATCAACACTCAGTAAATGTTAGCTTCTTATTGTAGATTCTCTAGCTTCTAACTGTAGTAGAGTCCCTTAGTCCCAGCAAGAGCTCTAGAGGGGAGTCCTTCTGGAAAGAAACATGATCAAGATTGTGTTAGTTCCAAACAATAAACAGTATCTGGGAATTCCCTGGTGGTCCAGGGGTTAGGACACTGTACTTTCACTATTGTTCTCGATCCAGGGTTAGGGAGCTAAGATCCACCAAAGAAACCAAAAAACAAAACAACAGTATCATCATAAACAACGAATTCAACTAGAAATGATTTCAGTTAAGCTCTTCTGTTTACCTGTTCTAGCTGACAAACATCAGCTTTACCATTTTGCATGGCATTTTAGTTGGAAGATAAGTCATGCATTCTTTGAAATAGCTGTGTTTACAAGCACATAGCTCAATTGTTCCCACATTTGAAACCCAGCCTTTCAAAACAATTTAGATGCATTCTTCTCTTTGGCGTTCTCTGTTTTAGACAACATGTTGGAATGCTTTCCCGGAGTCAGTGACCGCATTTCAACTTTGTCCTTTGTAACCTATGGATGGCCTGTGTATCAAATATTCAGTGATAGCTACTCCTGTGTCCAATGAGCATTTGTTTGACTTAGTTGCTTCTGAGGTCCCGTTTGACTCTCACATTTTTTGATTCTGCAAAACAGTGATTCCTAAGGAATCCCAGGGGAAAAAGCACAAGGACAGTAAAATTTTATTGATTTATTTATTTTTGACTGCACTGTGTCTTTCTTGTAGAGGGCTTTCTCTGGTTGCGGGGAGCAGGCTTTCTCTGGTTGTGGGGAGTGGGCTTTCTCTGGTTGCGGTGCCTGGGCTTCTCATTGAGGTGGCCTCTCTCGTTGCAGAGCATGGGCTCTAGAGCACATGGACTCAGTAGTTATGGCCCACAGGCTTAGTTGTCCCAAGGCATAGGGGATCTTCTCAGACCAGGGACTGAACCCGTGTCGCCTACATTGGCAGGTGGATTCTTAACCACTGACTCAGAGTTCAAGGAGAGTAAAATTGAAGAAAGAAAATTGTTACAAGGTTTGTTATCAATGGATGAAAGGAGCGAAAAGATAAATATCAAGATGGTTGCTCTTTAATGTAAAAAAAACCCCCTCAAAATTAACAATATTGACTTCAGTTCAGTTCAGTTCAGTTGCTCAGTCGTGTCCAACTCTTTGCGACCCCATGAATCACAGCACGCCAGGCCTCCCTGTCCATCACCAACCCCCGGAGTTCACTCAAACTCGTGTCCATTGAGTCGGTGATGCCTTCCAGCCATCTCATTCTCTGTCCTCCCCTTCTCCTCCCGCCCCCAATCCCTCCTAGCATCAGACTCTTTTCCAGTGAGTCAACTCGTCGCATGAGGTGGCCAAAGTATTGGAGTTTCAACTTTAGTATCAGTCCTTCCAATGAACACCCAGGACTGATCTCCTTTAGAATGGACTAGTTGGATCTCCTTGCAGTCCAAGGGACTCTCAAGAGTCTTCTCCAGCACCACAGTTCAAAAGCATCAATTCTTTGGCGATCAGCTTTCTTCACAGTCCAACTCTCACATCCATACATGACCACAGGAAAAACCATAGCCTTGACTAGATGGACCTTGGTTGGCAAAGTAATGTCTCTGCTTTTTAATATGCTATCTAGGTTGTTCATAACTTTCCTTCCAAGGAGTAAGCGTCTTTTAATTTCCTGGCTGCAATCAGCATCTGCAGTGAGTTTGGAGCCCAAAAAAATAAAGTCTGACACTGTTTCCACTGTTTCCCCATCTATTTCCCATGAAGTGATGGGACCAGATGCCATGATCTTCGTTTTCTGAATGTTGAGCTTCAAGCCAACCTTTTCACTCTCCTCTTTCACTTTCATCAAGAGGCTTTTGAGTTCCTCTTCACTTTCTGCCATAAGGGTGGTGTCATCTGCATATCTGAGGTTATTGATATTTCTCCTAGCAATCTTGATTCCAGCTTGTGCTTCTTCCAGCCCAGCGTTCCTCATGATGTACTCTGCATATAAGTTAAATAAGCAGGGTGACAATATACAACCTTGACGTACTCCTTTTCCTATTTGGAACCAGTCTGTTGTTCCATGTCCAGTTCTAACTGTTGCTTCCTGACCTGCATACAGTGGAAGTAAGAAATAGATTTAAGGGTCTAGATCTGATAGATAGAGTGCCTGATGAACTCTGGACGAAGGTTCGTGACATTGTACAGGAGACAGGGACCAAGACCATCCCCATGGAAAAGAAATGCAAAAAAGCAAAATGGCTCTCTGAGGAGTCCTTACAAATAGCTGTGAAAAGAAGAGAAGTGAAAAGCAAAGGAGAAAAGGAAAGATATAAGCATGTGAATGCAGAGTTCCAAAGAATAGCAAGGAGAGATAAGAAAGTCTTCCTCAGCGATCAATGCAAAGAAATAGAGGAAAACAACAGAATAGGAAAAACAGATCTTTTCAAGAAAATTAGAGATACCAAGGGAACATTTCATGCAAAGATGGGCTCGATAAAGGACAGAAATGGTATGGACCTAACAGAAGCAGAAGATATTAAGAAGAGGTGGCAAGAATACACAGAAGAACTGTACAAAAAAGATCTTCACGATGAAGATAATCACGATGGCGTGATCACTCACCTAGAGCCAGACATCTTGGAATGTGAAGTCAAGTGGGCCTTAGAAAGCATCACTACGAACAAAGCGAGTAGAGGTGATGGAATTCCATTTGAGCTATTTCAAATCCAGATGATGCTGTGAAAGTGCTGCACTCAATATGCCAGCAAATTTGGAAAACCCAGCAGTGGCCACAGGACAGGAAAAGGTCAGTCTTCATTCCAATCCCAAAGAAAGGGAATGCTAAAGAATGCTCAAATATTGACTTATTAAATATGAATGTAAATTTTAATACAACACATAGGGGTGAGATAAAGCCTGTTACCACTCTGTTGCTGCTGTTGTTCTGTCGCTCAGTCATGTCTGACTCTTTGCAGCCCCATGGACTGCAGCGTGCCAGGCTTCCCTGTCCTTCAGTATCTCCTGGAGTTTGTTCAAACTCATGTCCACTGAGTTGGTGATGCCGTCCAACCATCTACTCTACCGTGTTACTATTCTCTACTTTACTTCAGCTACTACTCTACACTGATATAATAAAAAATTAAGTACGAATATTTTTATAATGGCATAAAGCAGTATTTTATATGTTAACTCAATTTTACAGAAAGAGAAAAATATTTCATATAGAACTGTAATGAAACTGCTATATAGTTTCATTTCATTTCAATTTAAAAAAGGGTTGGTTGTACTTTAACAGCCCATCAATTGTTTGGTAGGCAAATTTGAACCTATTTTCTCTGTAGAAAATAGTAAAATGATAACATTTCCCAAGCTAGCCCAACAGGCCCATTTAAACTAAAGGGTAGGGCGTTCCCTCCCCGCCCGGCAGGCCGCGGGTGGATTGCTCGGCGCTCCGCGGTTCCCTGGCTGCGCGCGCAGACGTTGGGCCTTTCGCTTCCGGCCGCGACAGCTTCGGCGCTGGCCAGAAGGATCCCGGCGGTCGACCTCCCGGAGCGGCATGCAGCGCTGAGGTGCGGTGGATCCGGCGGCGCCATGAACCTCCTGCCCTGCAACCCGCACGGCAACGGGCTGCTCTACGCCGGCTTCAACCAGGACCATGGATGCTTTGCGTGTGGGATGGAAAATGGATTCCGAGTCTATAACACCGATCCACTGAAGGAAAAAGAGAAACAAGAATTTCTAGAAGGAGGAGTTGGCCATATTGAAATGTTGTTTCGCTGCAACTATTTAGCTTTAGTTGGTGGTGGGAAAAAGCCAAAATACCCTCCGAACAAAGTGATGATATGGGATGACCTGAAGAAGAAAACTGTGATTGAAATAGAATTTTCTACCGAAGTTAAGGCTGCCAAATTACGGTGAGATAGAATTGTGGTTGTTTTGGACTCTATGATCAAAGTGTTTACATTCACACATAATCCCCATCAGTTGCACGTCTTTGAAACCTGCTATAACCCTAAAGGCCTCTGTGTCCTGTGCCCCAACAGTAACAACTCGCTCCTGGCCTTCCCGGGCACACACACAGGCCACGTGCAGCTTGTGGACCTGGCCAGCACCGAGAAGCCGCCAGTGGACATTCCTGCCCATGAGGGTGTCCTGAGCTGCATTGCTCTCAACCTGCAGGGAACAAGAATTGCGACCGCATCTGAGAAAGGCATTTAATCCAGGAACTACGAAGAGGATCTCAAGCAGCTAATATTTATTGCATTAACTTCAATCAGGACGCTTCCCTCATCTGTGTGTCCAGTGACCACGGCACGGTGCACATTTTTGCAGCTGAAGATCCGAAAAGGAATAAACAATCAAGTTTGGCATCGGCCAGTTTCCTTCCAAAATACTTCAGTTCCAAGTGGAGTTTCTCCAAGTTTCAGGTTCCCTCAGGCTCTCCATGCATTTGTGCCTTTGGAACAGAGCCAAACGCTGTCATTGCGATCTGTGAGGACGGCAGCTACTACAAGTTCCTGTTCAACCCAAAGGGAGAGTGCGCCCGGGACGTGTATGCGCAGTTCCTGGAGATGACTGATGACAAGCTTTGACCCTCCACCGGGAGCATGAGCACCGTGGCCCCTGGGCGCCCAGCGGCCCCTCGAGCTCCTGGGGCTGGTGACGATGGGCTGGAGGGACAGCCCGGGACCTTGCGCGAAGCCACTTGTGGCTGTTTTCCGAAGCCAGGCCTCCTGAGTCCAGTGTTAAAGGAAGAATCAGCAGGACACGGGGACACTGCCACCTGACCACTGGCTTTACCTTTCGCTTCAGTGGTTCTGCCGCATCCGCCACCTGCAGCCAGGGCTCTGGACAAACTCAGGGCACGTTGAGAAAAAGAGGGACAATGTGAAATTTGTCTGTGGTGCCAGATTCCATCCTTTTTGCTGAGTCTGTGATGGAGAGGTGAACACACGTACAATCTTGGTTCTTTCTCACCAGATATAAGTGGGATTATCACACCGGCAGCTTTAGGAGGAGGGAGGGAGCCCTTCTCCCATCTAAACTAAAGCAAGTTTAGAGTTCACAGGCTTGGTGTCTCCCTCAGGAGTCACATATCACATGTCCCCCTCTTGTTGGAGCCATTGGAATTGAGGCAGCGCCAGGCCCACCCCATAAGCTGCCCCTGTGACCTCCTGGCAACACGCTGGGTCAAAGGGAGTTCCCCTTTACTCTCAGGGAACAGAGTAACTGTAGACTTTAAAACTGAGTCATAGAAGAACACATCGCTTAATTCGAGGATACGAAGGGAAACCGGCGTCTCAACAAAGCAGTGCCCGGTCCTGTGGGCCTTGGCCGGCCGCTTTCACTTCCCTCTCTCACCGTCTTCTCTCCCCGTTTTTAAGAATAGCTGCACACTAACATCCTGGGAATGAGAGGCACATACTTTTTTTTAACATTTGGTAACTAAAATAGGTTATGGGCTCTATATTGTTAGTACTACTTGAGGTATATATTTAATATTCTTAAATTCCCTTTAAACTTAATTTTATTTTGATTTCAGGTTGCAAACATTAAAATCTGCAGCTGCAAGTTCTCAGTTTTGCAAGTTCTTTTACTGTCATGTAATCAACTAACTTTGTGGATTTCAATGTAAAGTATGCATGTTACTTTTATGTGTATTTAATCATGAAATTTAATTTTGCACACTTATTTGTAACGTTTCTTTTAAATAAACGTGACTAATTTTGTTGTATTCTGTACCCATCAAAAAAAAAAAAAACTAAAGGATAGCTGATATGTATAAACGTGGATTGAGTTCTGAGGTTCAGAAGAAAATTTAGCTTCATTTATTGAGATAACCATTCTTTTCCTAAAATTAGGTTGTGTAAAGTAACATTCCTATTCGTCATCCCTCTTATTCTCTTTAAATTATGTCTGATTATTTTTCTTTAGGCCAAAAGTAGGAAGTCAAGAGACACCTGGAGTAACAGGCAAATTTGGTCTTGGAGCACAGAATGAAGCAGGGCAAAGGCTAATAGTTTTGCCAAGAGAACACACTGGTCATAGCAAACACCCTCTTCCAACAACACAAGAGAAGACTCTACACATGGACATCACCAGATGGTCAACACCGAAATCAGATTGATTATATTCTTTGCAGCCAAAGATGGAGAAGCTGTATACAGTTAGCAAAAACAAGACCAGGAGCTGACTGTGGCTCAGATCATGAACTCCTTATTGCCAAATTCAGACTTAAATTGAAGAAAGTAGGGAAAACCACTAGACCATTCAGATATGACTTAAATCAAATCCCTTATGATTATACAGTGGAAGTAAGAAATAGATTTAAGGGACTAAATCTGATAGAGTGCCTGATGAACTCTGGACGGAAGTTCGTGACATTGTACAGGAGACAGGGACCAAGACCATCCCCATGGAAAAAAAATGCAAAAAAGCAAAATGGCTCTCTGAGGAGGCCTTACAAATAACTGTGAAAAGAAGAGAAACAAAAAGCAAAGGAGAAAAGGAAAGATATAAGCATCTGAATGCAGAGTTCCAAAGAATAGCAAGGAGAGATAAGAAAGCCTTCCTCAGCAATCAATGCAAAGAAATAGAGGAAAACTACAGAATAGGAAAAACAGATCTTTTCAAGAAAATCAGAGATATCAAGGGAACATTTCATGCAAAGATGGGCTCGATAAAGGACAGAAATGGTATGGACCTAACAGAAGCAGAAGATATTAAGAAGAGGTGGCAAGAATACACAGAAGAACTGTACAAAAAAGATCTTCACGATGAAGATAATCACGATGGCGTGATCACTCACCTGGAGCCAGACATCTTGGAATGTGAAGTCAAATGGGTCTTAGAGAGCATCACTACGAACAAAGTGAGTGGAGGTGATGGAGTTCCAGTTGAGCTATTTCAAATCCTGAAAGATGATGCTGTGAAAGTGCTGCACTCAATATGCCAGCAAATTTGGAAAACTCAGCAGTGGCCACAGGACTGGAAAAAGTCAGTCTTCATTCCAATCCCAAAGAAAGGGAATGTCAAAGAATGCTCAAACTACTGCACAATTGCACTCATCTCACACGCGAGTAAAGTCATGCTCAAAATTTTCCAAGCCAGGCTTCAGCAATATGTGAACCGTGAATTTCCAGATGTTCAAGCAGGTTTTAGAAAAGGCAGAGGCACCAGAGATCAAATTGCCAACATCCGCTGCATCATGGCGAAAGCAAGAGAGTTCCAGAAAAACATCTATTTCTGCTTCATTGACTATGCCAAAGCCTTTGACTGTGTGGATCACAATAAACTGTGGAAAATTCTGAAAGAGCTGGGAATACCAGACCACCTGACCTGCCTCTTGAGAAACCTGTATGCAGGTCAGGAAGCAACAGTTAGAACTGGACATGGAACAACAGACTGGTTCCAAATAGGAAAAGGAGTACATCAAGGCTGTATATTGTCACCCTGCTTATTTAACTTATATGCAGAGTACATCATGAGGAACGCTGGGCTGGAAGAAACACAAGCTGGAATCAAGATTGCTGGGAGAAATATCAATAACGTCAGATATGCAGATGACACTACCCTGATGGCAGAAAGTGAAGAGGAACTCAAAAGCCTCTTGATGAAAGTGAAAGAGGAGAGTGAAAAGGCTGGCTTGAAGCTCAACATTCAGAAAACGAAGATCATGGCATCTGGTCCCATCACTTCATGGGAAATAGATGGGGAAACAGTGGAAACAGTGTCAGACTTTATTTTTTTGGGCTCCAAACTCACTGCAGATGCTGATTGCAGCCAGGAAATTAAAAGACGCTTACTCCTTGGAAGGAAAGTTATGAACAACCTAGATAGCATATTAAAAAGCAGAGACATTACTTTGCCAACAAAGGTCCGTCTAGTCAAGGCTATGGTTTTTCCCATGGTCATGTATGGATGTGAGAGTTGGACTGTGAAGAAAGCTGATCGCCGAAGAATTGATGCTTTTGAACTGTGGTGCTGGAGAAGACTCTTGAGAGTCCCTTGGACTGCAAGGAGATCCAACCAGTCCATTCTAAAGGAGATCAATCCTGGGTGTTCATTGGAAGGACTGATGCTGAAGCTGAAACTCCAATACTTTGGCCACCTCATGCGACGAGTTGACTCACTGGAAAAGAGTCTGATGCGGGGAGGGTTTAGGGGTGGGAGGAGACGGGGACGACAGAGAAATGAGATGGCTGGATGGCATTACTGACTCGATGGACATGAGTTTGAGTGAACTCCGGGAGTTGGTGATGGACAGGGAAGCCTGGAGAGCTCGATTCATGGGGTCGCAAAGAATTGGACACGACTGAGAGACTGAACTGAACTGAACTGAACTGATGGATTTAGCGCCCCTTCCCTGAAAGACAGGTACCAAATCCTTTTAACATGCTTGATGAGGCAAGAATATAATCTAATAAGTTATGATCTGCAAGGCGCTTGTGATCAGACACCTTGCCTTGCATCTTTTTTAAAAACATATTTATTTACACATATTTATCTATTTGGCTGCTCCAGGTCTCAGTTGCGGCACTTGGGATCTTTATTTGAAGCATGCATACTCTTAGTTTCGAGAGTGTGGGACCTAGTTCCCTGACCAGGGATCGAACCCAGAGCCCCCTTCATTGGGAGTGTGGATTCTTAGCCACGGGACCACCAGCGAAGTCCCTTTGTCAAGGGATCTTTGAAGAGCCCAGACGGCCCTCTTTCCAGGTGAGCAGGCCCATGGCAAGGAACCTGCCCAGGTCTAGGGACAGAGCAAGATCCTGGCTTTGCCTGGGAGGCCCCACGGCCACCTGGTCGTGAAGGAAAACCTCCGGCCACCTGCCTGAACTGGAATCCAGCTGCTGTGGCCCTCGGTAGCTTTGTGTCTTTGAGCAAGTCGCTTGACCTCTCTGAGCCGCCGTTTCTGCTTGTATAAAATAGCAATAGCACCACCTAGTGGCGTATGCAGCTTACATGATGGCTGTGCATGTGTGCCTGGCAAGTCGCTTCAGTGGTGTCCAACTCTTTGTGACTCCTTGGACTGTGGCCTGCCAGACTCCTCTGTCCGTGGGATTCTCCAGGCAAGAACACTGGAGTGGGTTATCACGCCCTCCTCCAGTATATGATGCCTAGAGTGGGTCATTAAAAAACCAAACACTCCTTCCCCCTACCTTTTTAGAGATACCTTTATTTGGATGTAATTCACATCCCATGTAACTTACCCGCTGAAAGGACAATTCAATGTTTTTTGCATATTAATTTTAAAAATTGTGGTAAAATATATTTTGCATGGAATGCACCATTTCCATCATTTTTAAGTGGCCTTAATGACATTAGCGCCTCCTCTTTATGACAGAATGATCTTCTATGATGTCGTTAACAATCATCGTCTTCAGGGTCAAGTTTTCATTTTAAAACAAGCAATTAATGACTAAATGAGAAGCATGTTTCATTTTTAAATATGTTATCTGAATTCAGGAAGATGTTTCATGTGTGAACAGAATTTGCACTTACTCGAACAAAAATAGGACATCTTGAGGACTTCTCTGTCTCATTGTCCTAAACTTTCTACACAGGGACTTCCCTGGTGGTGCAGTGGTTAAGGCTCTGAGCTCCCAATGCAGGGGCCTGGGTTCTATCACTGGTTGGGGAACTAAGATCCCACACTGCTGCTCCATGCTGCCAAAAACAGAAAGACAAAACGCAACTGTCTACACAAATCAAAATGCCAGGATTGTAGGTGGTAACTCCAGCTCCTTGTCCTCGTCACAGTCCCCCCTTGATGCATGGACTCTGTTTGCACCCAGGGATGCTAAGCACCAGAGTGGGCGACTTGACTAGTACCCGGCAAGGGTGATGCCCAGCATCTAGGAATTTACTCCCAAAACAAACTTGGGGAGCTGAGTCTGTTAGGCTCTGTGGCCACGTGTTCTCAGAACGAACTGCTGTGTAGAACACAATGTTTATTAAGGGATAAGTGACATTACTTTGCCAACCAAGGTCCGTCTAGTCAAGGCAATGGTTTTTCCCGTGGTCATGTATGGATGTGAGAGTTGGACTGTGAAGAAAGCTGATCGCCGAAGAATCGATGCTTTTGAACTGTGGTGTTGGAGAAGACTCTTGAGAGTCCCTTATACTGCAAGGAGATCCAACCAGTCCATTCTAAAGGAGATCAATCCTGGGTGTTCATTGGAGGGACTGATGCTAAAGCTGAAACTGCAATACTTTGGCCACCTCATGCGACGAGTTGACTCACTGGAAAAGACTCTGATGCTGGGAAAGGTTGGGGGCGGGAGGAGAAGGGGACGACGGAGAATGAGATGGCTGGATGGCATCACCGACTCTGTGGACATGAGTTTGAGTGAACTCCGGGAGTTGGTGATGGACAGGGAGGCCTGGCGTGCTGTGATTCATGGGGTCGCGGAGAGTCGGACACGACTGAGCGACTGAACTGAACTGAACTGAACTGAATAAAAAACGTGCTGATTTGAAATTGATGTGTATATTATGAAAGTGTGTGTGTGCTCGGTTGTGTCCGACTCCTTGTGACCCTCAGGTTCCTCTGTCCACGGGGTTCTCCAGAGAAGAATACTGGGTGGGTTGCCATTTCCTCCTCCAGCAGATCTTCCCGACCCAGGGATCGAACCTGCGTCTCCTACAATGGCAGGCAGATTCTTCCCTGCTGTGCTATCTGGGAAGCCCATATATTATGAAAACTTAATGGTAAAAAAAATTTTTTGGGGGGCTGTCTTGTATAGCTTGTGGAATCTTAGTTCCCTGACCAGGGATTGAACTCGTGTCTCCTGCAGGGGATACATGGAGTCCTAACCCCTGGACCACTGGGAAAGTCCCTGCAGCAACTGTTTAGAACTTAGACCAATGGTCTATACTTTTAGGGGGAGAGTATTTTGATGGTGAGGATAAAAAACAGCCCAACTTGTGGTCGATTTCATTCCTGGCTTCAGTTCTGTATTGATGAGATGGAGCCTCTTACTGACGGCTCCAGGGCGGCTGCTCCCACCGCCCCCTGGGCTGTGGATGAGGATTAGAGTTCAAATGTGGGAAGAACCCAGCACGCTCTCCAGCTCACCCTGTGTCACAGGCTCTGATACCCAACTGATGCCCCAACTGATGATCGGTAAGGGCCCATGCTCTCTTTCTGATGACAGGTCTCCTCCTCCCACTTAGGAATTTTTCTAATCTTGGGCGTGGACCTCATTCAGGCATAAATCACTGTGTCTCCTCTGAAACTCTTCTCCAAGGGGCCACAGAGTATGGAATTGTCAGCAATCAAACTTCAATCCTAAAGGAAATCAGTCCTGAATATTCATTGGAAGGACTGATGCTGAAGCTGAAACTCCAATACTTTGGCCACCTGATGCAAAGAACTGACTCATTGGAAAAGACCCTGATGCTGGGAAAGATTGAAGGCGGGAGGAGAAGGGGACGACAGAGGATGAGATGGTTGGATAGCATCATCGGCTCAATGGACATGAGTTCGAGCAAACTCAGGGAGACAGTGAAGGACAGGGGAGCCTGGTGTGCTGCAGTCCGTGGGGTCACAAAGAGTTGGACATGACGAGTGACTGAAGGACAAAACTTCATGCTCTTTTTCTGTGCAAATTTCCGAGTAATCCACGTTGCTCTGAGCCTTCTGCTTTGGGGATATCAGTGGAAGCTCATATAAGATCCCCTTTTTATTAAAATCCTCAAAGTAAATTCCACCTCTGCCTGCTACAGACAGTAACGGAACCGCTGGGTATTTAAAGATGGGCTGGGGGTGATGCCGTGGGTGCACCCCCGTGTCCTGGAGTAATTTAATGCTGAATGAAATTCTGACACTGTCCTCTCAGCTCCTCCTCCCCGATCCCTCGCATCACGCTCAGGGTGCCAGGCGTCAGATTCGCGCTGACCTGCCTGCCGTCCTCGCCAGAGCCTGGGGGGCTGATGCCCACGCCCCAGTTCCGGGAGGAACACCTGAGGTCGAGTGAGCATCTGGATCTCACGCAACGCTCCTGGCTGTCACGTCCTTCTGGGCCCCACGTTTGGACCTCAGGACTCTCCTGAATTATGTCTTCGAGCGGGTCGGGGGGCCCCTAGTACCTCCCGCTTGGTACCGCGCAGGCAGTTCGTCCAGGCCTCTTCCCCACCCCTCGGTTGTCAAAAACTGAGGTCGGCTTTGTTTGGGGTCTTGGGCCCTGTATTGGTTTCCTGGGGCTGCCGTAAAAAATAGACCACACAGCTCGGGGCTTAACACAACAGGAATTCATTCTCTCACAGTTCTGGAGGCCAGAAAACCCGGATCGGGGTGCGCACAGGGTTGGTTCGTTTCGGGGTCTCCGACGGAGAATCCATCCTTCGCCTGCTCGCGGTGTCCGGCGTCTGGGGTGCCGGCTGCCCGACCTGCTCCTGGGCTGGCAGCGGTTTCACTCCATTTCTGGCTTCACGTGGTTCTCTCCCTGGGTTCCGTGTCCACATTTCTTTCTTCTTATAAAGAAACAATCCTTGGGTTGAGGGTCACCCCCCTCCCCCAATCCGATAGACCCCACCTTTAACTATCACATCGGTAAAGATGCTGTTTCCAAATAAGGGCAGATTCTGAGGTTCCAGGTGGAAGTGAGGGCCCCTCTCCCTTCCTGATCCCTGCCTCAGGGCTCGGTGGCCCATCAGGGCTAAGGGCCCGGATGAAGTAGCTTCTCAGAGGGGCTGTCCGAGTCCAGTGATGCCCAGGACCCAGGGCTACAAACCGGAGGACTGATCCGGTGGGCTCTCCCTTGGGGAGGGAGAGGATGGAAAAGGGAGAGGTCTGAGGAGGAGGATGGGGAGGGGGTTCGGGGTGGAGTGGGAGCCTAGCAGGGGAGATGGAGACAGTTTTGCATGTGGCTCCTGCTTGCCATGAGACAGAGAGAGGAGAGGAGTTCCAAGAGGAACTTGGGTGGTTCTTTGCACAGATCTGGAGCTGGGGTCCTGGGAAAAGCTGTGTCACCCTTAGCCCCACCCCCAGATCCATCCAATCAGATTTGCCGGGGGTGTGGGTGAGCCGGAGGCCCGTCTGGCAGCAGCGTCCCCCAGATAGAGTGACCAGCGCAGGCTGCTCAGACATGTGACCTTGAAATACTCTTCATAAAAATGAACACCCACCTCTGCACGATGCAGGATGGAGGGTGGGGGCCAGGGTGCGGGGCGATAACTCATGGAGTGTGGAGGGACTTGGGCAGGGGAGTCATGGCTGAAATACTGTCCTAGGGACCTGCCTCTGACAGCCTGCTTCTCTCCAATTACCTGGGTGACCGTGGTGATAAATCTCGTCCACCTAAGTCTGGGCGCCTGGCAGGCTGAGCATCAGGGCATCCACGCTGGACCCAGCTCAGGCCATTCGCAGCCCTGGTGGCTGCATGGACACTCTGGGCCTTTTCTGCACTTTGCAATCCCATCTGGCCCTTTATTTAGAAATTATTTATTGTTTATTTGGCTGCCCGGGGTCTCAGTTGCGACACTCGGGATCTTTAGTTGTGGCATGTGAACTCTTAGTTGCAGCATGTGGGACCTAGTTCCCTGACCAGGGATCGAACCCAGCCCCCTTCATTGGGATCGCGGAGTCTTAGCCACTGGACCACCAGGGAAGTCCTTTGGTAAACTACTCTTATGTTTCAAGGTCTCATTATTACAGAGAATCGGCCCCTTGTACGGATTCCCAATCATGTGTTCGGAGACGTAGTCTAGGATGGAACTCTGGATTGTAGTCAAATGTCGGGGTTCGAGGTCCTCCTCCACCAGGAGCTGAATGTCCTGCGAGCAAGTCCCCTGACCTCTGTGAGCCACAGAAATCTCATCTGCAACGTGGGAATCAATGTTAAGATTTGTGAGCTGGCAGGCAGCTTAGCAGAGTAGAATAAATGTGAATTCTGGGGTCAGACAGACCTGAGTGTGCGCCCACCTCTTAGCTGTGTGGCCCTGGGTACCTGGAGTGGCCTCTCTGAACTTTGTTCAGTTTCCTTACCTGTAACATGGGGGAAATCAAGGCAGCCTCCAGGGCTGTCCTGGTGTGGCTGAAACTCAACCTCTGTACGGTGCCGGATTAAATCTCAGAATTCTAACTAAAGTAGAAATAGCTTTATTGCTTTGCCAGGCAAAGGGGGCCACAGTGGGCTCATGCCCTCAAGGCTGCGTGTCCCGCTCTGGAGGGGGTAGTGAGGAGTCTTATATGTTCAGGGTGTGATCAGCTGGTGGACATGCTTCTCATTGGTTGGTGGTGAGGTAATCAGGAGTCAGCATCATCAACTTTCTGGTTCCAACTGGTCTGAAGTCTAAGTGCTTGTGGACAGCATGCAGTCAAACTTCTCCCATCTGGTGGGGATTTCAGTATCTGCAAAGCCTCTCAAGGATATGGCTCCGAACATTTTCTGTAGTCCTTGAGGAGGAACTGAAGGTCCTTGGCTTTGTTCAATGGCTGAAGTATTATTATTTTGTCTTGCTTGACTGTTCTCCTTTCTATGTTTTCTTACTTCTCCAAATTAAATTTATTCTTTAAGTAAAGTTTTGCTACAGACAAAAAAGCAAGCAGAGGACTTGGGTGGAGTTCTATTCTTGGAGGGCCTCTTAGGGTCCTGCTGGGTTATACTGGGGATTCAGAAGATCGTGTCTGTAGAGCGCCTTGTCCAGAAATGGACATATAGTGGGTGTTTGCCTAAATCTGTTTCTCTCTTAACACACCTTTCCTTCTAGTGTGCTGGCGATCGGCACACTTTTTCTGGAAAGGGACAGAGAATAACTACTGTAGGCTCTGCGGGTCATACAGTCTCTTTCATAACTGTCCAACTTTGCCACTGCAGCAGGCAGGCAGCCACAGACAGTGTGCAAACGAATGTGCTGTGTTCGTCCGATTCAACAGTGTGCACTTTGAGAATTGAATTTCTGATCATTTTCTTATTTTGCTTTTGGCTGGGCTGGACCTTCGTTGCTGTGCACGGGCTTTCTCTAGTTGCAGCGAGCGGTGGCTACTCTCTAGTTGTGGAGCATGGACTTACTTGCTCTGAGGCACGTGGAATCTTCCCAGACCAGGGATTGAACCCATATCCTATGCATTGGCAGGCGGGTTCTTAACCACTGGACCACCGGGGAAATCTGAGTTTCCAGTCATTTTCACGTCACAAAATATTTTTTGATTTTTTTTAAAAGGAAATTTAAGATATAAAAACCTTTGTTACTTGTGGATTACACAAAAACAAGACAGGCTGGATGTGGCCAGTTGGCTGTGGTTTGCCGACTCCTGCATTAGACAGTGAGTATCTCCAAAGGATGTGCAGTTTCCTTTATATTCTCTGTGCTTCTCTCAAGGCTGGACCCGTGCAGCCCCCAGTGAAATACAATTGTGGGAAATTGCTGTGAATAAGCATGTGATCAGGCACACATATTGCAGGTACTCAAGTCACATTTGGAAAGAATGAAGCCCTTCAAGGGGAATTTGCATCCTACCAGAGGAGGCACAAGGAAGTGGGAGCCGGAGTGTGGGTACCAGAGACGCATGGAGTTCAGTTCAGTTCAGTTCAGTCGCTCAGTCGTGTCCGACTCTTTGCGACCCCATGAATCACAGCACGCCAGGCCTCCCTGTCCATCACCAACTCCTGGAGTTCACTCAAACTCATGTCCATCGAGTCGGTGATGCCATCCAGCCATCTCATTCTCTGTCGTCCCCTTCTCCTCCTGCCCCCAATCCCTCCCAGCATCAGACTCTTTTCCAGTGAGTCAACCCTTCACATGACACGGTGGCCAAAGTATTGGAGCTTCAGCTTTAGCATCAGTCCTTCCAATGAACACCCAGGACTGATCTCCTTTAGAATGGACTGGCTGGATCTCCTTGCAGTCCAAGGGACTCTCAAGAGTCTTCTCCAGCACCACAGTTCAAAAGCATCAATTCTTTGGCGATCAGCTTTCTTCACAGTCCAACTATAAAACTTTAATTTTCCCCCTTTTCCCCAAGAAGAAAAAAAAGTTACACATGGTTTTTATATTGAACATTTCCATATCCAGCCATCTCATTCTCTGTCATCCCCGTCTCCTCCTGCCCCCAATCCCTCCCAGCATCAGAGTCTTTTCCAGTGAGTCAACTCGTCGCATGAGGTGGCCAAAGTATTGGAGTTTCAGCTTCAGCATCAGTCCTTCCAATGAACGAACACCCAGGACTGATCTCCTTTAGAATGGACTGGCTGGAACTCCTTGCAGTCCAAGGGACTCTCAAGAGTCTTCTCCAGCACCACAGTTCAAAAGCATCAATTCTTCGGCGATCAACTTTCTTCACAGTCCAACTCTCACATCCATACATGTCCACGGGAAAAACCATAGCCTTGACTAGACGAACCTTTGTTGGCAAAGTAATGTCTCTGCTTTTTAATATGCTATCTAGGTTGGTCATAACTTTCCTTCCAAGGAGTAAGTGTCTTTTAATTTCATGGCTGCAATCAGCATCTGCGTTGAGTTTGGAGCCCCCCCAAAATAAAGTCTGACACGGTTTTCACTGTTTCCCCATCTATTTCCCATGAAGTGATGGGACCAGATGCCATGATCTTTAGGGAAAACCACTAGACCATTCAGATATGACCTAAATCAAATCCCTTATGATTATACAGTGGAAGTAAGAAATAGATTTAAGAGACGCTTGAAAGTCTCTGTTCAATTCGGCTGTGCAGCCATTCCCAACTCAGCCAGCAGGGGGCGCAAGGAGACCGCTTTCCTCTGGGTGTCTGGGCGGCAGGAAGCGGTGCCCCGGAGGCCTGCAGGAGGTGGACCAGACATGGACCGGATGACCTCCGAGCATATTTTCTGCCCGGTGAATCTCAAGCTCTTTTTTTTTTGCAGAGGGAGACATTTAAAGATGAGCTGCCTGGAACTAGCTGGCAGCAGCCCCCTTTCCCTGGAGTTGGAATAAAAGGAAAATCTTGTTGCGAGTGGCTGTCATCCAGGTGTCTCAGCGTGCTTTATCACTCCTTTAGGTTAGAACTATGCATTTAAAGAGGAGTTAATGGCAAAAAAAGAAGTCAGGACTCTCTTTAATTAAAAGCCGGATCATTAAGCACATGACAAACACTAGGCAGAAGGAAAATGGTTAAGATTGAGCTGGGACTGGACACCAAGGACCTACAGAAGACACTCTCTTAGCCTTTAAAACCTCAAAGAAAGCTTCACGGTGAGACCGTATGACAGCCTCCAACGGCTGCCTGTGGTGTCCTGGTCGGTGGTGATTCCATCTGTGAAGCTGGGATGGAGAAACATCACAGATTGGTCCACGGAGGAGGGCAGTGTTTCCAACCATGGACCTCAGACTGGCAGCATCACCTGGGAGCTTCTAAGAAATGGGGGCTTCTAATTATGGGGCCCGACCCCCTCAATCATTCACTGGGGTTGGAGGTTGCAATTGGCCTCTAACCAGCCCTCCAGATGGGTGTGATGCATGCCCCACCAGTGTGCGAACCACTGGCGTCCTGTAGCTGTTTTCAGCCTTGGCTGCACGTTGGAATCAATCACCTGACTATTTAAAGCCTTCAAGTCGGACCCCGGAGAAGGCAATGGCACCCCACTCCAGTACTCTTGCCTGGAAAATCCCATGGGCAGAGGAGCCTGGTGGGCTGCAGTCCATGGGGTCGCTGAGGGTTGGACATGACTGAGTGACTTCACTTTCACTTTTCACTTTCACGCATTGAAGAAGGAAATGGCAACCCACTCCAGTGTTCTTGCCTGGAGAATCCCAGGGACAGGGGAGCCTGGTGGGCTGCCGTCTATGGGATCGCACAGAGTCAGACATGACTGAAGCGACTTAGCAGCAGCAGTAGCAACAAGTGGGAACCACAGCCCAGACCCATGACATCAGGCCCCCTAGGATTGAAACCAGCACCTGTGGGTTTTTTAAAAAGAATTTTGTTGAAGTGTAAGCTGATGCACAGGCTTCCCAGGTGGCGCTAGTGGTAAAGAACCCGCCTCCCGATGCAGGAGACATAAGAGACGTGGGTTCGATCCCTGGGTCAGGAAGATTCCTGGGAGGAGAGCATGGCAACCCGCTCCAGCATTCTTGCCTGGAGAATCCCGTGGATGGAGGAGCCTGGCGGGCTACAGTCCATGGGGTCACAGAGAGTCGGACAGGACTGAGCCACTAAACAACAAAAAACAACAGGGCATTGTCAGTGCCTTACAGGTACCTCAGCCTTGAGTGAGAGCTGAGGAAGTGAACATCTAAGAGCTTTACTTACTGGATTTCTTATCTCACAGCCTTGCTGGGGCCAGACTGGAGTGACCTTTCTCTGCTTTGCCTTAATCCAGGTCAGCCCTGATGTCTGTTTAAATTTAAAGGTCCCCCTGACCTTTAGGAATCTATCATAATACCCTCCCCTCAAAAAAATATTGCCAGCATCTTAAGGCTTCCCTGGTGGCTCAGTTGGTAAAGAATTTGCCTGCAATGTGGGAGACCTGGGTTTGATCCCTGGGTCAGGAAAATCCCCTGGAGAAGGGAAAGGCTACCCACTCCACTATTCTGGCCTGGAGAATTCCATGGACTACAATCCAAGGGATAGCAAAGAGTTGGACACAACTGAACGACTTTCACTTTCCCTTCAGACATGTGTGCGTTGTGTGCGTGTGTGGTCAGTCATGTTTGACTCTCTGCGACCCCGTGGACTGCTGCCCACCAGGCTCCTCTGTCCATAGGATTTTTCCAGGCAAGAACACTGGATGTGGGATTTTCCCGGCCCAGGAATCGAACCTGAGTCTCCTGTGTCTTCTGCATTGTCAAGAGAATTCTTTATACCACTGAGCCACCTGTGAAACCAGGATATATGCACAAAGATATTTGCTGGTGCATTGTTTGCCTGCAAAAAAATTGGAAACATAAATTTTCCAATAATTGAATAAATTATGGCACATTCAATATTTTGGAACATCACAAACCATTACAAAGAAGTAGGTGGATCTATATGTACTGATCTGGAGAGAGATGTACTATATATTATTAAGTGAAAAAGCAAATTGCTGATTTGTGCCTGTGACATGATTCTTTTTCTTCTTTTGAGGAAAAAGAGCCTTCCCCTTGTTACAGGAAGGGGGACCTCTCCCAGGGGCTCGGAAATGAATTGTCCGAGGAAACGCACATTCTGACAGACCAAGAGACTTTATTGGGAAGGGGTGCCCGGGCGGAGAGCAGGAGGGAAAGGAGACCCAGGAGAACCGCTCTGCCTCGCGGCTCGCAGCCTCAGGGTTTATGGAGACGGCGTTAGTTTCCGGGTTGTCTCTGGCAATTGCCTTGCTTGGCTGGTAGTCTGACTCAGGGTCCTTTCTGGTGGCACATTTTCAGCCAAGATAGGTTCCGGCGAGAAGGACTCCGGGAGGTTGGTCGTCTCCTCCCTCTTTTGGCCCCTCTTGACTTCTCCTGATTAGTTTTTGGCGGCAACACCACGTTCTTTATCGCGACAACTCAGGCAAGCGGGCCTGGCCAAGGCAGATGGTTTCAATCAACAGTTCCTTAATGCTACCGTTAATAATATATGTGTACTTAATAAATGTGTGTCTGCGTGAAGGAAAAGCCAAGCATGAAGCCACGTTCCAGGCTCTGGCATTGCTTTCTTTGTGGGATTAGAGATCGGGAGGAACTCATTCGTTCATCATCTCATTCATCCCTGTGCTCACTCGTGTTTTCATTCACTGAGTATTGATTCAGCGTCCGCTGTGTGTCAGGCACGGTAGCCCTGGGGATGGAGCCGTGGACACGGCAGACCACGTCGCCGCTGTCCTGCGGCTGGCCTGGCCGCCTGTCCTGGCGTGTGCCGCGCACCTCCCTGTTTGAGTGCTGCAGCTCTGTCCTCGCAGGAAACGAGGTCCTGAGCAAAGTGGAATGAGTGGTCACCCTCTGGAGCACGCATTTTACATTTGTTAACGTTTATTTATCTTATTTTTGGCAGGGCTGGGCCTTTGTTGCCGTGCACAGGCTTTTTCTAGTTGCAGCGAGTGGGGGTTACCCTCAGTTGCGGGGTACAGGTTTCTCTTGTCATGAAGCACGGGCCCTAGAGCACAGGCTCAGTGCTTACTTGTGGCTCACGGGCTTAGTTGCTCCGTGGCATGTGGGATCTTCCTGAACTAGGGATCCTGCATGTCCCCTGCACTGGCAGGGGGATTCTTTTTTTTTTCTTAAACTTTTTATTTTTATTCACAATGTTGTGATAGTTTCAGATGGACAGCAAAGAGACTCAGCCATCCATAAACATGTATCCAATGTCGCCCAAACTCCCCTCCCATCCAGGCTGCCCTATAGCGTTGAGCAGAGGTCTCTGTGCTATACAGTAGGTTCTTGTTGGTTATCCATTTTATTTATTTATTTTTTAAAAGCCTTTTCTTTTTTTAGCTTTCAAGTTAAATTTTATAAAAACAAAATCTTATTAAACACCAGGATAAAGAGTCAATGGAAAAAAAAAGCTCAAAAAAGATTAGCTTGTACATTTCTCAAGAGATAAATCTTGCAAAACATAAGGTTCCATGTGGGTGTGCGCTTGCTCATAATGTGGTGGCTCCATTGTTGTTCAGTTGCTAAGTTGTGTTTGATCCTTTTACAATCCCATGTACTGTAGCCCGCCAGGCTCCTCTCTCCATGGGATTTCCCAGGCAAGAATACTGGAGTGGGTTGCCATTTCCTTCTCCAAAAAGCTTTTTTTTTTTTTTTTTAAAGACTTTATTAAATTTGTTACCATAGTCCTTTGTTTTCTGTCTTTTGGATTTTTGGCCCTGAGGCATATGGAAGCCTGGCTACCCGACCAGGGATTGAACCAGCACCCCTGTATTGGAAGTGAAGTGAAAGTTGCTCAGTTGTGTCCGACACTTGGTGACCCCATGGACTATACAGTCCAGAGAATTCTCCAGGCTAGAACACTGGAGTGGGTAGCCATTCCCTTCTCCAGGGGATCTTCCCAACCCAGGGATTGAAACTAGGTCTCCTGCACTGCAGGCAGATTCTTTACCAGCTGAGCCACAAGGGAAGCCCAGAATTGGAAGGTGAAGTTCTACCCCCGGACCATTAGGGAAGGCCCTGGTTATCCATCTTAAATACAGCAGTGTGTCCATGTGGCAGGCGGATTCTTAACCACAGGACTGCCAGGGAAGTCCTGAAGCATGCATGTGATCTTGGGGAAGACAGATGAAGAGATATTACAGAATGATAGATATTTGGTGATAGAAAGACCTATCTTGGAGGTCCTCCAACTTGCATGCAGTGAGAACTATCCTCCTGCCCAGGCCCCAAGGTCCCCCTTTATGTTCTGCCCAGCTGTCAGCAGTGGAAGGATGCTCTGAGCACCTCAACTACCCCAGAGGGTCGTGGGCCGGCTCTCTGTTTTGCTGAGTTGGCAGTGGGACCTCGTTTGTTAATTAAGAGTAGATGGTAAGCTGTCCTCGTATTTTAATTAACCTAATGGCCTTCCCAGCACAACTCGGGTTCACCTGTAGACATCACTGCAACTTTTAATGAAATGATGTGAAGGGCCATTAGGGAGGCACTTCCTGTCACTTGGCAGATAACAGCTTGGCAGTTGAGCCGAGGGAACACTTGGGTTTTGGTTTTAAGGCACGGTGCTTAATCTTTTAGTCACGTTTGAGGGCATGATGGCCTTTTTGGCCCTAAACCAATTTGCTCAGCTTTGAAAGCATGGCCAGGAGAAGACATCTCACAAGCTTGGAGGCTGGAGCAGACTCTCTTGGTGTCATGCCCACATCCCCTTGGTCCCAGGGCCTCCGATCTTTGAGCACCTGGGACCCTGCCTGGGGCTTCCCTTGCTGGCCTGCGCTTGGCTGGACGAGCCAGGGTGGGTATCTTACGAGTTAGATCATGTTGAAGTCCCAGCCCTGTACCTGTGGCCGTGACCTTGTTAGGAAGCAGGAACTCTGCAGGTGATCAAGTTAAGATGAGGTCATTAGGGTGGGCCCTCATCCAATATATGACTTTTATTGAATGATGTTTGGCAGCTCTGGGTCTTCTTTGCTGCATTGGACTTCTCGTTGCCGTGGCTTCTCTTGCTGTGGAACATGGGCTCTAGGGCTCATGCGCTTCAGTAGTCATGGCTCACGGGCTGAGTTGCTCCGAGGCATGTGGGATCTTCCTGGACCAGGGAATGAACCCATGTTCTCTGTCCTAGGAGGCGGATTCTTCACCACTGGACCACCAGGGAAGTCCCCAGGGTCTGCTTCTGAGACAGGGCTTGGCAAGTCCTGACTGCTGGCATGCACATGTGAACATGAGTGCATGTGTGTGTGTGTGCCTATGTGTGCACATTGTGTACTGTAAAGGCCTCGGCTCACAGTTTCCACTCTGCAGGCAAAGTAACTTCCTGTCTGAGTCGAGCCCTCAGCCCCTGGCCCCGTGGACCAACCATCACCTTCGTCTGCAGGGTCCTCATGTTCAGGCTTCTCCTCCCCGCCAGGGTTGAGGCTTCTGTAAACCCAGACCCGATGGGGGTCACAGCTGAGTGCCACCACCTCTCCGAGCTGAGAGGATGCTGTCGCTCTGGGGTCTGGCTCATGCAGGTCAAGGTGGCCTCATCTTTCAGGTTCAGCTCTGGCTCGGCCACTGGAGGGGTCAACCTCAGCTGCTCCACCACTGCGCAGAGAGGCCAGCTGCCCTCCGAAGGGATTCCCCGACTTCTGAACTCCTTCTAGGAGTGGGCGCAAACCCAACGCATGCCCTGTGCCCCCTGGTGGGTGTCTTCCTTCAGAATGGAGCTGCGGGCAGCTGGCCTCGGGTCAGTGTGTGCCCAGAAAGATCCCTCCACGGGCCACTGCCTGGCCCAGTGTCTCTCTCCTGTAACACATTCCTGGCATTCCTGGAATGGCAGGAGTGCCACGGGGACTGGCATTCCTGGTGTGATCACGACCCCTGGGGAACCCTGGGGCAGGAAGAAAGACCTTCTCCCTGGGATACCGGGTATGACTCAGGGCCACGTGAATTTGAGAATTACTTCATGCATACACATGTTCATGCATATGAAAAACACGCAAATAGATGAAAGCACTCTGACAGCCCGGGAAATACTGCGTGCTAAGTCGCTCGAGTCATGTCCAACTCTTTGCAACCCCATGTTCTGCAGCCCACAAGGCTTCTATCTCCATGGGGTTCTCCAAGCAAGAATATTGGAGCGGTTGCCCTTTCCTCCTCCAGGGCGTTTTCCCGATCCAGGGATCGAACCCGTGTCTCTTGTGTCTCCTGCGTTGGCAGGTGGGTTCTTTACTACTAGTGCCACCATGGGGTTGGCCAAAAAGTTCGTTCAGGCTTCTCTGCAAGATCTTACAAACTTTTTGGCCAACCCAGTATTTGGAGTGATCCGTGAAATGTTTCCTTTCTCCTTGTCCCTCGATGGTAATTTCTTTCTCAGACTATTATATAAATACGAATATAGATCTAGGCAAGGATAGATATAAACAGATGTAGATTAGAGAGATAGCTCTAGCTCAGACGTGGGCACCTCTCTCTATATGTAGATACAGATTTGGATCAAGACACAGACATAAAGGTATAGACATATCTGTAGGTATAAATAGATACGATGAGTGTATTTTTGAATGCCATTGTGCTGTCTGGGTGGTTTCGTGACTTTCTCTTACCCCTTGACGATTGTCAAAGTTTTCCAGACCGAGAACTTGTCTATCCACCTCATTCTTTTCAGCCACTCCACTGTGAACTGGCAGTCAAGTCGCTCCTGCTTCTCTCCCGGACGATGCCGCCACAGACGCACTTCAACAAACTCTTAGATCTTTATGTAGGAGGGATTCCTGGAGGGAGAATTCTTGAGTTCAAAGGGAAGCACGTTTCAAATTTGGGGAGCTGCTTTCCCCAATTGCCCTCCAAAAAGGTTGCACCAATTTCTGCTCCCAGAGTAATTGGATTTGAATATGAAAAAGGACGCCAACCTCCTTTTGTACTTTAAGCTGGTGAAGTGGGCCAGATGCGTGACATGTAAATAGGTTAGGAGTAAGCAGGTCTGAACCGGCTTTCACTCAGCAGTGCTTCGTGGTTTCTTTTTTAGTGCCTGTACTTGAAAGTAAAAACAAACTGTATTTCTTATACGTGCTTTATATTTTAACATTTCCCTGATAGATCCAAGACTTTCTACCATGGCAATTTTGGAATCAGGGGGGTTTCCTATATCAATCACAGGTGATCATAATGGAAGATGGGTCAAATCTTTACATACTGATAATTCAGATTCAAGATATTTGGGCTTTTGATTTTGTTTTACCTGTAGGTTCAGCCCCCACAGAAATGATCACAGTTGACACTTATGCCTGGAGTTGTGAAAATGTGATGTGACCTTGAACTTTGTGGTTCAGGTTGTACAATTCCATTTCCTTCCTCACTTTCTTTCCTCCCAGGTTTTCCTAATGGAGAAAAATGGTGCCTGTATTGGGTGGGGGGTCACCTGGATGTGAGAGGGTGTCTCTTTGGCTGTATCCTGGCTTCTGTCCTGTGCTGTGGTACCTGCAGATAACAGAACTGGTTGTTCTAAGTTGCGTGCATGTGTCCACCATCAGAAGAGATGTCTAGGGCTCTTCAGAAATGGGTCAGACTTGGAGATGTTTAGGGGTGGATGGGAGAAGTCCTGACTCCAAGCACATCGTTTCAGAGATTGTCTATTATTATTATTTATGGAGAATGGTAGACTTGCAGGAAATTCTGCCAGAGGAGCTCAGAGGAGAAAGATGAGGTGCAGAATGGAACAGACCAGTCCTGTGCTGAGGACTTGTGTGTTGTAAGGATTCAGGGGGCTTCTGTTAGGTGTGCAGACTCGAGAGCCCCACCTGTAGAGGTGGCCTCTGTCATCTGGGATGGGGCCTTGGAATCTGAAACTTACTTGGCTTTGGACGTTGCACTGGCCAAAGGCTTGTTAGCCAATATGGCGAAGGTTTGCACTGGGTTTGCTCTCCTGCACTTCCAGCATGGCTGTGAGAAGCATGCCCTGGGTCACTGCTGGTCCCCGAGGAAGGAGGGACATGGAGCAGAGTCACCTTAGGCCCTGGGGTCCTTGCAGGCCTGCACCTAGAAGCAGAGCTGCTCTAGCGGAGTGTGTGAAGCGTCACTGACTATTGTGTCCCTCTTGGGATAGTTTGTTACACAGCCATAGCTGACGGATACCAAGGTTTTTCTTTCTGTGTGCGTTTCACCTATGTTTTCCCCCACTCTCACAATTACTAAGAAAGATGTGATGTGTGGGACTTCCCTGCTAGCCCAGTGGTTAAGAATCTTCCCTGCAATGCAAGGGACACAAGTTTGACCCCGGGTTGGGAACTAAGATCCAACATGCTGTGGAGAAACTAAGCCCGTGAGCCGAAACTACTGAGCCCATGAGCCTCAGCTAGAGAGTCTGTGCACTGCAGTGACATATCCAGTATGATGCAGTAAGATCCCGTGTGCTGCAGCTAAGACCCGACACAGCCAAATGAACAAATATTTAAACAGAAATTGAACTGATTCCATAAAAAAAAAAGATGTGTACCTCTCCAAAGTCTTCAACAGGCTGTGTGTTTAAAGTGGGCAGAAATTATATTTGTCTTGTTCCCATCATCTAAAATTCTACCTGGCACGTGGCAGGACCTCAGAAGGCACGCCCTGAATAATGAAAGATGAATGAATGCGAGGAAGCAAGGATAAATGCGCTTAGGTTGCCCCAGTTCCTTGGCTGCCCTTGGATCCTTCCAGTTACATTTCCTTTCTTTCTTTTTGAAAGATTACTCTAATTTTAGTAGGAGTTAATTTTTATGATCTGCCCGAATCAAGCATGTAAGAAAAAAAAACACAAAAACCCAAAGCTTAATGAATGTATCCGAGTTCAGTGCTCAGTTGACTAAGCTCTCCCCCTTCCCCTTTGACTTATTTCCTGTTTGTAACAGTCCGGGGATGCAGGATTTCTTTCCCTTCCTTGGGAGGACTTGAGGACCAGATGTGCCCATGACATGTGGCCCGTCTACCAGCAGGGGGCGTGAAGGAGCCACGTCTGTTAGCTCCAGCTCCTGGTCCAGGGTCTTTCTGCAGCAGCCTCCTTTCTCAGTGGGTCCCGGCCCTCGGTGACCTGATGCTGGGGCCCCATCTCTGAGAACCTGTGTGAAGTGTTCGAGTCTGGTCCTCTCTCCAAGAATATGCCTTCGTTCCCTGGGGTGCAGGAAGAATAAAGTTCTTTTTTTTTTTTTTATGGTCAGGAAGACGTTAATGAAAAATGAACCATCAGTGAAATTAATTTCAAAGAAGTATGCATTCCCCGTGACTAACAAGCCTGCACCTGTTCATTTGACACTCTTTATCCGCTTCTCCCCCGGCCCCCCTTCCCACCGTCTTAAAATTTTCATGCTTTCCTGAAGGCATCTGGAGGTTGCGTCGAGCAGTTAAATACACATACGACGGAATAAAGACACGGCTTGTTAATTAAAAAGGGTGCTCTGCTACTTCAGTTTGGAAGAGATGAACCAGGCGGAGCAGAGTTACCATCCAGGAGGTGCTGGTGGGGTTTTTACATGCCATGTAAAAGGCCCTGGTTTAATGGGACGAAAGGGACGCTCATTAGCTCTTCCTGGAGCTCCTCTGCCTCCCGCCTGGTCCCACGTGGTCATCCTCTCCCCCGTCCTCCCTTCCCTGGGCATCACGACGGACTCCCTCGTTGGATAAACCCACAGAGAGCCTGTCTCCCCGGCTCCCCTTCCACACCTGTCCGGCTGTCCTCAGCTCCAGCATTCTTCTGTTCATGCCACCGACCCCAAATCCTGCCGTCATTTCCTTGCGGCTTGGATGGACGGAGGCCCGATGGGCCCTTTCTGATTGGCGGCTCTTGGAGGAGGGGAGCTTGCCTTTTCACTTTGTGAAAAGCCCTAGAGAAATCCCAAATTGTGACAACCGGGGCTTCTTCGGGCATGGCTCCCGTTTGCTGCCCACCTTCTGCCCCCTTCATTCTTGGCTACCTCCTTTCGGCACCACGAAAGTGTGTCTATAATAGCTCTGAGAATGTCCTGGAGTCTTTCTCATCCTCTAGTCTTTTATGAACTTTGCCTGGGACATATTACTCATCTTCCTTCTTTAAAACTTTGCATTTAAGAAAATGTAAACGTACTTGAGGTGTAACGTCCACGCAGTGTGTACGAAATGTATGCACCTTAGTATGTAGCCTGCTGAGTGTTCATATATGTGTACACCTGTGTGGGGGCTTTCCAGGCAGTGCTGGTGGCAAAGAACCAGCCTGCACGCGTCCTTGTGCAACCACAGCCCCAATCAGAATGGAGAGTGTCCAGTCACTCCGACTTTTTGCAAGCCCTTGGCATCATTAGTCTTTCTTTTTTCTTTTTAAAGAGTATTGTATTTAAAAAAATTATTTGTCCACACAAGGTCTTAGTTGCAGCCTGCAAGCTCTTAGTTCCCTGGCCTGGGATCAAACCTGGACCCCTTGCATTGGGAGTGCAGTCTTAGCCACTGGACCACCAGGGAAGTCCATCATTAGGTTTTTTTTTTTTTTTAATTCCAGCCATTCTGCAGCGGGTGTAGTGGTTCTCTATCTCCCCCACCCCGTTTTATTTATTTATTTTAACATTTATTTATGGCTGTGCTGCATTTTCCTTGCTGCTTTTCTCCTGTTGCGGCAAGCGGGGGCTGCTCTCTACCTGTAGTGTGAGGGCTTCTCATTGCGATGGCTTTTCTTGTTCCTGAGTGCGGGCTCTAGGCATGCGGGCTTCAGTAGTTGCGGCGCATGGCCTCAGTTGCTCTGTGGTGTGTGGGATCCTCCACTGCCTGATTAGCAGGCGGACTCTCATCCACTGTACCACTAGGGAAGTCCCAGGCTCCTAGCGCTTTAATGCAGTTTTCAGCCTTTGGACATGGTGGGACGTGAAACCCAGCCCCGTGCTCACTATGAGGTTTGTGAAAAGCAGGCTGGTAGGAAGGCAAGCAAGAAGGTGAGAAAGATCCTTGGAGAGTCTCCCCGCTTTTTCTTCTTTATTTTTTGGAGATGTGCTCACAGGGGCATCTTACCTGGGAGAGGAGTCTGATGGTTCTTTATCAGATTGTTTTGCTCTATAAACAGCCACCCTGCATAGTCACTGCCCATCCACTCCCCTGCCCCCAATCCAGACCTGCTCTCGGCCTGTTCCTCTTGGGTTTGGAGGCAGAACCATGGATGGGGTGACCTCCGGAGCCCTCCAGGAGTGTGGGGATGTCATCTCTGGTGTTGGGATCTTTCTTGGAGGAAGCAGCCTGTTCTTCCACGGTGGGAGAGATCCCAGGGAGAAAGAGTACAGCCACGGGGCTAGGCGTGCAGGCACCTGGCATGAGACAGTGCAAGTTCAATCCTGGCTCCAGGACTGGAAATGCCATCAGGAACTGCCTCAGCCTCTCTGTCCTCATATTTCTCATCTGTAAAAATGGGACGACAATATTAACAGACTTTGGCTCACAAGGTTGTTCTGTTTTTGTTTTAAATTTTTATATGATTTTTAAAGGCTACACTCTGTCAACAGTTATTGCAAACTATTGGCTGTGTTCCCTGTGTTGTGCGATATATTCTTGTAGTCTATTTCATACCCAATAATTTGTACCTTCCATTGTCCCACCCCCGGCTGGCTCTCCTCCCAGTGATAATCATTAGTTTGTTCTCTGTAACTGTGAGTCTGGGTCTTCTTCTTCTTCTTTTTGGTTATATTCACAAGTTTGTTGTATTTTTTTAGATTCCACATATAAGTGATGTTGTTGTTCAGTCTCCAAGTTGTGTCCGACTCTTTGCAACCCCATGGACTGCAGCACGCCAGGCTTCCCTGTCCTTCACTGTCCCCCAGAGTTTGCCCGTTTGTGTCCATTGAATCTGTGATGCCATCCAACTGTCTCATCTTCTGTCGCCCCCTTCTCCTTCTGCTTTCAATCTTTCCGAGCATCAGGGTCTTTTCCAACGAGTCGGCTATATGCATACAAGTGATATCATACAGTATTTGTCTCTCTATTTGGCTTTTTTCACTTAACATAATACCCTCCAAGTCCGTCCATGATGCTGCAGATGGCATTATTTTGTTCTTTTTATGGCTGAGTGATATTTCCATTGTATGTTCACACCACATCTTCTTTATCCATTTATCTGAGATAGACACTTAGGTTGCTTCCATATCTTGGCTACTGTAAATAGTGCTGCCATGAACATTGAGATGCAAATGTATCTATTCGAGTTATTGTTTAGAGTTTTTTTTTTTTTTATATTCCCAAGACTGGAATTTTTGAGTCATATAGTAGTTCTATTTTTAGTTTTCTGAGAGAAACTCCATACTGGTTTCCACAGTGGCTGCACCAGTTTTTACAGTCCCACTGAGAGTGTACAGGGGTTCTCACAGGGTTGTTCTGAGGCTGAAATAAGCTAATATGTCCCAGCATATAGTTAAGGTTGTGTAAATTGCTGCTTCCCTGGTGGCTCAGTGGTAAAGAATTCACCTGCCAATGCAGGAGAAGCAGGTTTGATCCCTGGGTCGGGAAGATCCCCTGGAGAAAGAAATGCCAACCCACTCCAGTATTCTTTCCTGAAAAATCCCATGGACAGAGGAGCCCAGCGGGTTAGAGTTCATGAGGTTGCAAAGGAGTTAGACATAACTTTGAAACTAAACAATGACAAAATTACTGCTATTATTACATAGCTTTGGAACAACATAAACTTGATTTCAATCCTAGATCCAAAGTATATTAGCTGTACAACCTTGGGCAAATCCCAGAATTTCAGTTCCTTCTTCTGAAAATAAGAAATAATCACATAATCCCCTAGGACTTTGGTAACGATGAAAACAAGACTAGTGTGATTAACGGAGCTCATGGTGGGTCCTTAAGACATTTTACTCTGCGCTGAACACATGATGGGGCTGAGTTCGAAAAAATGTATTCAAACGATGTGTTTTGAACTAGAAACACCTTTTCCTGTGTAAACCATCCTCCAATGGACTGGTCGTGTCCCAGTACAGCCCATGACCTTTGGTTTTTTGGGTTGAAAACCTTTTCGTTATGAACTATTTGAAATCTTCAGAAAAGTACAGGAAATAACCTGACACCTGTGTGCTCACCCTCTGGAGCTGACAGATGTTACCATTTTGTCATATTTGCTCCACGTCCTTCTTTATGGGTGGGGAAAATATTAGAGTTATAGCTGAGATGAATCTATTTAATCACGGATGCAGTTGAATTCTTGGTTCCAATGGGTATTTCTGTCCTAGGTCTCTTTGTGGGTAGTGGGGACGCTGATAGGAATAAGAGCGCTCCCTGGCTTCTGTGGGCTCACGGACCGTGGGGAAGGCACACCCCGTGGACAGACAAGTATCCCATGTGGAAGACCCAAGAGCGGTGGTGGCGTTGGGGAGCGCGGGCGTCAGAGGTCAGGCATCTGAGCTACACCTTGAGAACTTTAGTAGGATTTTTCCACCGTGGATTTGGAGAAATAGGCTTTCCAGGTGGAGGGAACAACATACGCAAAGGCGGGGAGGTGGGAAAGGGTGTGTGAACTGGATGTGTGCTATTCAGATTCTGCGCAACTTCTGCCTGACCTTTCAGACTGTGGGATGTTGCATCTGTTTCCTATGGTGTCCGTAACAAAGCATCACAAAGCCAGGAGCTTAAAGTGACAGAAATTTATAGTCTCGGTTCTGAAAGCTACAAGTCCAAAGGCAAGATGTCAGCAGGCCTTGCGCCCTCTGCTAGGAGAACCCCTCGTTGCTTTTCCCCACCAGTGATCCTCGGCATTCCTTGGCTGGTAGCTGCTTCACTCCAGTCTCTGCCTCTGCCATCACCTTGCCACCCTGTCCCTATGTGTCTTTGGGTCCCTTCCCCTCTTCTTATGAGGACCCCAGTCATACTGGATTAAGGGCCCACCCTCCTCCAGAATGACCTCATCTTAATATAACTTCACAGAAAGCGAGGAAGAACTAAAGAGCCTCTTGATGAAAGTGAAAGAGGAGAGAGAAAAAGTTGGCTTAAAGCTCAACATTCAGAAAACTAAGACCATGGCATCTGGTCCCATCACTTCATGGCAAATAGATGGGGAAACAATGGAAACAGTCAGAGACTTTTTTTTGGGGGGGTCTCCAAAATCACTGCAGATGGTGAAATTAAAAGACCGCAGCCATGAAATTAAAAGACACTTGTTCCTTGGAAGAAAAGTTATGACCAACCTAGGCAGCATATTAAAAAGCAGAGACATTACTTTGCCAACAAAGGTCCATCTAGTCAAAGCTATGGTTTTTTTCAGTAGTCACGTATGGATGTGAGAATTGGACTATAAAGAAAGCTGAGTACTGAAGAATTGATGCTTTTGAACTGTGGTGTTGGAGAAAACTCTTGAGAGTCCCTTGGACAGCAAGGAGATCCAACCAGTCAGTCCTAAAGGAAATCAGTCCTGAATATTCATTGGAAGGACTGATGCTGAAGCTGAAACTCCAATACTTTGGCCACCTGATGCAAAGAACCTGACTCACTGGAAAAGACCCTGATGCTGTGATAAATTAAAGGCAGGAGGAGAAGGGGACGACAGAGGATGAGATGGTTGGATGGCACCACCGACTTGATGGATGTGCGTTTGAGCCAGCTCCAGGAGTTGGTGATGGACAGGGAGGCCTGGCGTGCTGCAGTCCATGGGGTCGCAAAGAGTCAGACACGACTGAGTGAAATGAACTGAACCAAATATAACTAATGATATCAGCAGTGACTCTTAAGAGTGCAAGGATTTTTTCCCAGGATGCCCTTATCCATCCACTGGGTATGTATGTTTGTGTATATAGGCATAATCCCATAGACAGAGGAACCTGGTGTGCTACAGTCCATGGAGTTGAAAGAGTCGGACACGACAGAGCACACACATGCACATATGTATGGATGCATGTTAACATGGATGCATGTATTTTATAAATTGTGTTTCTATTCTGCTATAAATGTCACCACTCTGGGAATTCCCTGGTTGTCCAATGGTTAGGGCCAAGGCATGGGTTTGAACTAAGATCCCACGAAGCATGGCCAAAACTAAAAGTTACCATTCTAGTTTGTAGACACAGGGAGACATTTGTTGTTCTCCTAAGTTTCAAGTGTATGAGTTCTTGTTTTGGTTTTCCATTTTTTTTTTGTTAATTTAAGTTTACTTGCTGTTGTAGTGATTTTTTTTTTTATTAAAGAAAGTGGAAGTATCAGTTCAGTTCAGTTCAGTCGCTCAGTCATGTCCGACTCTTTGCGACCCCATGAACCACAGCACGCCAGGCCTCCCTGTCCATCACCAACTCCCGGAGTTCACTCAAACTCGTGTCCACAGAGTCGGTGATGCCATCCAGCCATCTCATTCTCTGTCGTCTCCATCTCCTCCCACCCTCAATCCCTCCTAGCATCAGACTCTTTTCCAGTGAGTCAACTCGTCGCATGAGGTGGCCAAAGTATAGTTGATTATAATGCTGTGTTAGTTTCAGGTGTATAGCAAAGTGATTCAGTTATACACATATGTATCTTTTTTTTCAGATTGTTTTTCATTAAAGGTTTTTACGAGAGACAATGAGTTTTTAAAAAAAGTATATTTATTTATTTTGGCTTCACCCAGTCTTAGCTCCAGCCTGTGGGATCTAGTTCCACGACCAGGGATTGAACCTGGGCCCCCTGCATTGGGGGTGCAGTCATAACACTGGACCACCAGGGAAGCCCCAAGGTGCAATGATTTTTTTTTTTAAAGGAATCCCCCCTGTGGATTTTGCCAGTCAAGGAATCGAATGGATTTTGATGGGTGTTTGAGAACCAGTCTAGCTAATCCAATATTTCCTGGGCATCTGCTGAGTGCCACATAGTTAAGCTGTGGCTAACTCCTTTGTGCCATTTTTAGGTGGCTGGTTGATGAATATTCCAGGTGTCAGAAAGACCTAATTCATAAAAGTGGATTTGAAAGGTGGCCTGAAAGTAAAATACCAGAGTGGGCAGATGGTTTCTGAGGCATTTACAGGTCTGAGACAGTACTCAGAAAAGACAGTTGCATTTGAAGTGTTGAGTCAAGTGTCTGGAAATATCCAAACCTGAGGAAAAGTCTGGGGAAAGCAGATTGCTTGACAACAAGGCCCTGACGTCTGGCCCCATTTGTATGGCACTTTGGGGATGACAAAGACATTGGTTTTGCACATCCCCCCCTTGAGCCCTGCAGCATATCTGCCATACAGGCAGTTGCATATTTTATGATTCACTCCAGGGCTAAGAAAACCGAGACCCAGAAAGGCGACGTCTGGGAATGTTAGGACTTGAAAAACTATGACAAACCTAGACAGTGAACTAAAAAGCAGAGACATCACTTTGCTGACAAAGGTTCATATAGTCAAAGCTGTGATTTTCCAGTAGTTATGTACAGATGTGAGAATTGGACCATAAAGAAGGTTGAGCACCCAAGAATTGACGCTTTTAACTGTGGTGTTCGAGAAGACTCTTGAGAGTCCCTTGGACAGTAAGGAGATCAAACCAGTCAATCCTAAAGGAAATCAGTCTTGAATGTTCATTGGGAGGACTGATGCTGGAGCTGAAGCTCCAATAAATCCTTTGGCCACTTTTGATGCGAAGAGCTGATTCATTGGAAAAGACCCTGATGCTGGGAAAGATTGAGGGCAAGAGGAGAACGGTTGGATAGCATCACTGACACAAAGAACATGAGTTTGAGCAAATTCCAGAAGATATTGAAGGATAGGAAAGCCTGGTGTGCTGCCGTCCATGAGACTGCAAAGAATGGACACCACTTAGTGACTGAGCAATGACAACCAGGTAATCTACAGGGCATTTGCTCCTGAGCCAAGAGTTGAGCCCAGGGCCCCTCCTTTTCATGTCCTAACTGGGCCTGGGGCTCCTTCTCCCAGAATGCTAGGAGGTGTCAACGGCAGATCTCAGGATGGGCTCTCAGGGATGGGCTCCCCTCTGTCACCAGTTCAGGACTGCCTTGGCATGAGGATCACTTCCTGTGGTCACATCGCATCTCAGATGCCTCTTTCCGGCCAGTCAGTGCCCCCTAAGAAGCTCTTCAAGGACTTCCCTGGTGGTCCAGGAGCTCAGAATCTGTCTGCCAATGCAGGGGATACAGGCTCCATCCCTGGTCTGGGGAGAATCCCACATGCCACGGGGCAACTAAACCCACGTGCCACAACTGCTGAGCCCATGTGCTGCAACTCCTGAAGCCCGAGCGCCTGGAGCCCGTGCTCCGCGACAAGAGAAACCACCGCAGTGAGAAGCTCGAGCTCCTCAGTGAAGAGTAGCCCCTGCTCGCCACAACTAGAGAAAGCGGGCAACAACAAAGGCCCGGTGCAGCCCAAGATTAATGAATAAACAAATGAGAAGCTCTTTATTTTTATCTCACCACCTTTTTTTTTTTCTTCCACACCTCCTCACGTCCTCCGTGGGGCTCTGCGGAATCACCCATCCAATCCCCCGTGTGCCAGGCCCAGTGAGTAACACTTCATTTCCATATGTTAACCTTCAGCTCATCAGCGACTGGAAGGAGCTGTTATCTCTAATTTGTAGACGGGGAGATCGAGGCAGCCAGAGAAGAGGGTGCTTATGCAGTCACTTAGCTGGATCAGGGCAGTTAATCACTTAACTGGTTTCAAGGGCAGCTGGGAGGGACTTCCCCCGGGCCGTCCAGTGGTTAGCTTTCCGCGCTTCTACTGCAGGGGGCCCGGGTTTTTGGTCAGACAACTGAAATTCTGCATGCCACTCGGCATGGCCAAAGAGAAAAGAAAAAGAGTAACTGGGATTTATTTCAATTGGGGAAGGTAGGATACACAGACAAGGCATGACTTTCACAAAGGAAGAAGTTTATGTCCCCTAGAAATGGGAGACAGGGCCGAACTGCAGGGCCACACAGGGCGGCCCCGGGGTCAGTTGGGGGGCAGAGGGAGTAGAGGGTACATGTGGGCGTGAGCTTTTACTGTGGGTGTGAGGCCAGGTAAGCAGGCTTCCCCGGAGAAGGCAATAGCAAGCCACTCTAGTACTCTTGCCTGGAAAATCCCGTGGATGGAGGAGCCTGGTAGGCTGCAGTCCCTGGGGTCGCTAGGGGTCGGACACGACTGACCAATTTCACTTTCACTTTCACACATTGGAGAAGGAAATGGCAACCCACTCCAGTGTTCTTGCCTGGAGAATCCCAGGGAAGGGGGAGCCTGGTGGGCTTCCGCCTATGGGGTCACACAGAGTTGGACACGACTGAAGTGACTTAGCAGCAGCAGAAGCAGCAAGCAGGCTTCCCGGGTGGCTCAGATGGTAAGGAATCTGCCTGCTATTCAGGAGACCCAGGTTCAATCCCTGGATTGGGAAGATCCCCTGGAGAAGGGAATGGCTACCCACTCCAGTATTCTTGCCTGTAGAATCCCATGGACAGAGGAGCCTGGCAGGACACAGTTCATGGGGTTGCAAAGAGTTGGATGTGACTGAGCGATTAACACAAGCAAGCTCAATGTTGGCTAGCTGGAATAATTTCAGTGGGCTCCATATCCGCTAGCTGAACAGTGCCTGACCCTGGGGCAATTCAGGCAAGGGGAGAGTGGCCCAGAGGGCAGGTCAGGCCCTGATTCAGAAGGTGGTTGGGGTATAGGCTCTGGATTGGCTGGTATGCATCTGAAACATGTGTTTTCCAGGGAGCTGTTTGCTTCCTTTAGGTGTCAGTTAACCCTGAGAGGGGCAGTCCTTCCTGGATCATCCAGGCTCCAAGATGTCTAAGCATCAAGCATATAGAATAAAAAAGACATGATTAATACAGAGCCCAGTTCTTCTGAGCACAAAACCACATGCGTTCTGCTACACCCATTCATCCTTGTCAAAGACCAGAAGACAGTTCCTTGAGACCCAAAGAAGGATGCACCATTTCTTTTCTTTTTTTGCCTAAGAACAATCATTCCCTCATTCCAGAGTGTGTGCCTTCATCCCCCTTCTGCATCTTTCTCTTCCTGCAATCACTTGCTATATGATTTCCATCATGATGGCTGTCTTGGCTGGTCCAGCCTAGGTAAGTGTCAGTGTCTGACTAAAGACACAATGCGCTGGCCAGGTTTACCATAACAGTAATGAGCAGACAGAAGGAGATGAAAACCCCTTGACTTCTTTGCTGCACCTCTCCCTTTCCTATGGCCAGAGCTGAGGCTGGACATACTGTAGTATTCTTAACTCTTTCAGGCTGGCAGTCAGCAGGAATTCAGATTGGGAGTTCTTCTTTGCCAGGAATTGGAGGCAAGCCCCAGAGGATCCTGTCTGTGGTCCCTTGAAAACTTTTTCATTCCCACCAAGGTTGGGGTGAGTGGTTGAGAAAGGACCCGGAGAGAAGTTTTGGGCTCTCAAGTTAAAGTGACCTGAGTTTGCATCCTGGCTCTGCCAAGGGCACCAAAGAGCCCTTACTCTCTCTGGGCCTCCGTCTTTTCATCTGCAGGGTAGGGAGGAGACCACCCACGTGGCGGAGCGTGGGAAGGCTTGTGAGTCCCAGTGTGAAGTGACCACGTGTGGGAACATGGTGGTGAGATGAAGCTCTGCACCAAGTCTAACATGGGAGACAGAAAAAAAAAAAAAAAAGCAAATACAGGAAAACAAACTGTAACAAGTGCTCTCTGGGACATAATATTTACACTGTTAGAGTCTAGGGGGTGGGAAACGGCTTTTGCAAAGGTGGTCAGGAAAGGTCTGTTTCATGAGGGGAGATTTAGAGTGAAACCTGGAGGGTGAGAAGTAGTCAGTCGTGAGAAAGTGGGTGGGGAGAAAGGAGGCAGTGTGTGCAAAGGCTCTGGGGCCAGGAAGGTGCGCTTGTTGTAGGCGTGGGTGAAAAGCAGTGAGTGAGGAAGACGGGGATGAAGCAGGAAAAGAAGGCAGGGAACAGCCATGAGGTCCCTTGTTGACTTTCAGATCTATCCTAAGTAGGGCAGGAACTGTTGAAGCGTTTTCAGCAAGGGGAGTGCCATGACTGGATATATGCTTTTTAAAAAGCATGCATATTTACTAAGTTCTCCGGCTGTGCCAAATCTTAGTTGCGGCACGCGGGATCTTTAGCTGTGACACGTGAACTCTTAGTTGCAGCACGTGGGATAGTTCCCTGACCAGGGAACGAACCCTGGCTCCCTGCACTGGGAGCTTGGCGCCTTAGCCACTGGACCGCCAGGGAAGTCCCTGGATATATGCTTTTGTTGGGCTTGTTTGTGGTGCACAGGCTTTCTGCGGTTGCAGGCTTCTCATTGCGACGACTTCGCTTGCTGTAGAGCACAGGCTCTGGGGCGCTCAGGCTTCAGTAGCTCCCTCAGGGGACTCGGCGTAGCACACGCGCTTAGTTGCTTTGAGGCGCGTGGAATCCTCCTGGACCAGGGATCCAACCTGCATCCCCTGCATTGGCAGGCGGTTTCTTATCCTCTAGACTGCCAGCAAAGCCCCGGATATGTTTTTTTAATGGCCTCTCTGGCTGCTGAGTGTGGCATGGATTGGAGGAACCAGCCAGTCATGTCCTCCGGCTCAGGTGAGGGGTGAGGGTGGCTGGGGTTAAGTTGGAGGTAATAGAGACAGACAGGAAGGTTTAGGTTCAAAATGAGGGTAGTTTTAAACAATTTTTTATTTGTTTTTTATTTTATTATTATTTTTTTAAATTAGAGATTTCCCTGGTGGTCCAGTGATTAAGATGCCATGCTTCAAATGCAGAGGGCATGGGTTCAACCCCTGATCAGGGAACTAAGATCCCACATACCATGTGGTGTGGTCAAAGATTAAAAAAATTTTTAAATTAATTTTTATTGGCGTTTAATTGATTTACAGTGTTGTATTAGTTCCAGGTACACAAAAAAGTGAACCAGTTATATAAATATATATATACACTCTTTTTTATACAAATACACTCTTTTTAGATTCTTTTCCCACATAGGCCATGGGCAGAGTATTGAGTAGAGTTCCCTGTGCCATATAATGGGTTCTTATTAATTATCTGCTTTGTATATAGTAGCGTGTATAGCGGAGAAGGCAATGGCAAGCCACTCCAGTACTCTTGCCTAGAAAATCCCATGGATGGAGGAGCCTGGTAAGCTGCAGTCCATGGGGTCGCTAAGGTTCAGACACGACTGAGCGACTTCACTTTCACTTTTCACTTTCACACATTGGAGAAGGAAATGGCAACCCACTCCAGTGTTCTTGCCTGGAGAATCCCAAGGACAGCGGAGCCTGGTTGGCTGCCGTCTATGGGGTCACACAGAGTCGGACACAACTGAAGTGACTTAGCAGCAGAAGCAGCAGCAGCAGTGTGTATATGTCAATCTCAGCTTCCCAATTTACCCCTCCCCTGCCCACTTTCCTTCTTGGTAATCATAAGTTTGTTTTCTACGTCTGCAACTATTTCTGTTCTGTAAATAAGTTCATTTGTACCATTTTTTAAGATTCCACTTATAAGCCATCTCATATGATATTTGTATTTCTCTGTCTGACTTCACTCAGCAGGTTGCTGCAAATGGCATTATTTCATTCTTTTTTTTTATGGCTGAGAAATAGTCCATTGTATATATGTATGGCCTCTTCTTATCCATTCATCCAAACGTGTTTTAGAGGGAATCAGTAGGGATTGATGACTGTGTACTGACTTCTTTCTTTTCTCTCTTTGGTCTTAATTTTATCACATACGATCTTAAAAATGTACACGTCACTATTTAAAGAATGTGTCTTCAGACCCATGTTCTCCATGCTGAAGGCTCACCAGCACTTCCTTCTTGTTTTTTCATCTTATTTTTTCTTCTTTATTTTTCATCTTATTTTTTCAGTTTTAATATATGACATTTGGGGCCACATCCTCCTCCTCTGTTGTCTTCCCTGGTGGCTCAGAGGGTAAAGAATCTGCCTACAACGCAGGAGACCCAGTTTCAATCCCTGGGTTGGGAAGATCCCCTGGAGAAGGGAATGGCAAGCCACTCCAATATTCTTGCCTGGAGAATCCCATGGACGGAGGAGCCTGGTGGGCTACAGTCCTTGGGGTGGCAAAGAGTCGGGCACAACTGGGTGACTGGCACTCAACACTCATTCTCTGTTGGAAGGGTGTCCTGTGCACTGCAGGTGGTGTAGCTTTTACCTGCTGGATGCCAGGAACCACTCTCCACTCCTCACAGTTGTGACAACCAAAAATATCCTCAGATATGGCCAGTTGTTCGCTGGTGGGGGGTGAGGGGGTGACATTACCCCTGGTGGAGAACCACTGACCCACATCACTGAAATCAAAGACCATGACCTCAGCCTTGGCCCTGGGATTACACAGCCAGCTTTGAATTTAGGCTGGGCTTTGTTCTGTGTGGCCCTGATAATGACAACGATAATGATGATGGTAATATATAATAATAATCATCCTTAGAGCTGGCACTGACTGTGGTTGCCGTGCCAGACTCTGTTCTAAGCCCTGCGCATGATTACCTCATTTGTCTTCTCAACAGCCTTACCACATAGGTTTCATTATTACCCCATTTTACAGAAGAAGAAACAGAGGCACAGCAAGGTTAGTAATACAGCCGGGTTCAGAGATGCAAAATTGTAAACAAGACCCAAACCCTACTGTGCTAAAGTGCTGGTTCTAACCCCAAAGGCAGTGGGTGGCCACTGAGGGGTGTTAAGAAGGAAGTCATGGGCCAGATCTACGTGTCGGAAAAGTGGCGTTGGAGGCCAGGGTGGAAGATGAATCCGCAGTGGACCAGTGAGGCTGGAGGCAAAACTGGTGCAGAGTCCTGGTCAGTAGGAAGCAGCTACAGCCATCCAGAGGGAGAAGCGAGTTGCCTGGAAGAATGGGGCTGTTCATTCAACTCATTCACTCATTCAGGTCATGAGTATTTACTGAGGATTTCTGTTGCGCCTGTTGCTGTTGTAGGCACCAGGCCTGATACTCTAACTCCCCTGGTAGAATTTGGAATGCAGTGGGAGGAGATGGATGCACAGAACAAAATACAAAACAGCAATTATGCCATCATGCAAACCAACCACAGAGATGCTTAGATATGATGTGGAATTCTAGATAGGAAATGGGGTGGTATCAAGGCAGATGGAGTGAGGGGTCCCTATTCTAGGTGGGGCGGCATCAACAATTTATTTATTTTATTATTTTTGGCTGCATCAGGTCTTTGCTGCTGCACAAGCTTTCTCTAGCTGTGGCAAGCAGGGGCTGGTCTTCCTTCTCCAGGCTTCTCATTTCCGTGGCTGCTTCTGTTTCAGAGCTTGAGCTCTAGGGCACGAGGGCTTCAGTAGTTGTGGTGCTGGGGTTTAGTTGCCCTGGGACATGTGGAATCTTCCCGGAGCAGGGATTGAACCCATAAGCCCTGCACTGGCCAGCGGATTCTTAGCCCCTGGACTACCAGGGAAGTCTGGGGTGGCTTTTTAAAAATAACTTTTATTGGAGTGTAGTTTCTGCTATACAGTAAAGTGAATCAGCTGTGCGTATACATATATCCACTCTTGTTTGGATTTCCTTCCCATTCAGGTCATCATAACACAGTGAGTAGAATTCTCGGGGCTGTACAGTAGGTTCTCAATGGTTTTCTATTTTATCTGTAGCCAATATGTGTCTGTAGCGATATATGGCTCCCTTATCCCCTTGGTAGCCCCATGTTTGTGCTATACATCTGGGTAGGTGGAGTGGCTTTTAAGTTGAGCTTCTAGGAAGGGAAAGAGCCAGCCTCGGGAAGCCTGGGGTGGGGGGCATATTCTGCAGTGAGAAATCTTTCTAGCAGGAAAGTCTTGGGGTGTTCTAGAAGGGACAGTGAGGCCAGAGTTGGGGGGTAGAATGAGCGAGGGGGAGGAGTGCCTCGTGGACCAAGGCCAGGATTTCGTTTTCAGTCTGAGTGCAAAGAGAACCATTTGGAGATTTTCAAGCAGAGGAGTGCTTCGTCTGTTTTAGGAATGAAAACGTCTCTCTGGTGGCCCTGGGTGAGAATGGAGCATTCGTGTTAGGGGTTGTTGGAAGATGTTCTTGGGGGCCCAGGAAGATTCAGCTGGAGCAGGGAGGAGGGGGTTTGGTCTTCGGGCAGGAGTGGATGGACCACTACAGCTTCAAGGAGGAATGAGAGCATCACTGTCAGACCCTAGAGATGCTGGGAGAGCAACCCCTTCCCACCCACAGGAAGTCAAGAGCTGGGGCCCAGATCCAGCCAGGACACCTGGAGACACCCCATATGACCCCAACCCCCACCCCGACCGCCCCAGAAGCAAAGTCACGTGGCCTCATCCACCACTGACACATGCGTCTGCTGGAACCTTCCTCGCCAATTCTATTTTTGCTCCCCTTGGCAGCTCCGTGGAAATTAAAAGGCTATTTGCAGTGACTAATGCTGCTAATTCTGATCAAACAATTTAAAATTCATCCTTCGCCATATCGGAGACCCACTAGGGAACAGAATTAACACATCATTTGTGGCAATTTCTATGATGGTTGGTAGAAAACAAAAAAGACATTAAAATTGGTCTCAATTCAAACCGCTGCTCATTAAACTGCCTTCTTTAAAATATCCAATCTTGATCTATACAATAGCTCTCCATCTGTTCCGGCTTATTAGCCAAAGGGAGGGACCTTGACAAGCTGGCTGCTGACTCCCAGGTGCTAGGAACTTCCTTGGGAGTCTGGTGGGAATGCATTCTGCTGTCCTCACTCACCTGGCACCCCTTCCAGCTCCATGTCCAGCTCCAGCTGCCTGCCTTGGGTCCTCCTGTCCAGAGAGCTCAGTGTGATTCCCGTCTCCAAAATTTAAAGTTCAAGAAGCCAAGTATTAAAAAGAAAATCAAGCTTCCCAGTCTTGCCTAAAATTGAGTCATTTGCATACTGCCTGTGTGATCTTTGCTGTACCCAAATCCATACTCTGATTTACTTAATATGAATCCAGCTCTTTTAAAAATGAAATTAATATCTTAATTTATGCAGGAACCTTTATAACCTATCTAATATATCCATTAAATGAACACATTAATTTGATTTTAAACAGGAAACTTTATAACACTATTAGAAATGTTTGAAAGTCAGCATCACATGCAATAAACATTAAGTGTAAAAATAAAATCTAAAAGCTCTGTGGCTCAGTGGTAAAAAATGCACCTGTCAATATAGGAGTGGTAACAGACGTGGTTCGTTCCCTTTGTCAGAAGATCCCCTGGAGAAGGGAATGACAACCCACTCCAGCATTCTTGCCTGGAGAATCCCATGGAGAGAGGGCTACAGTCCATGGGGTTGCAGAGCTCCCAGAGAAGGAGACCTGACATCCCAGTAGCTGTCTGTTTTGGATCCCTCAAGACGAGATTCAGGCTACAGATTCTTAAAAGATTTGATTGATTCTTTTTTTTCTTTTTTGATCACACACACATCCTGGGTCCCTGCAATTACCCAGTTTCACCTGCTTCAGGCAGGTGTGTGTGTGTGTGTGTGTGTGAACCTTGTCATTGATTTTATAAGCTCCAAGGTTATGATATTGTCTCTCGTTTCCTTTCCATTCTGCCCTTCCCGTCACTATGGCAACCCACAAAACAAAAAGGGCAGAAGGAAGGCCTTTGATCTTATCTTGCCTGGGGGCTTTGCCACATCCTTTGATCTTCCTGTAGACAGGACACCACCAGGAAGTTCAGCACCGGGTATTGAACAGCCTGGGTTACCAGAAATTTATTCACCTGTGGCTCAGATTCCTATCGGAGAGGTGTGGGAAATAGCTAACAATTCTAAAGCAATTAACTGGAAATCACAGAAAAGTCATTATGCAAATCTGTGGTAGATTGAATTCTCTGCAGATGGGTCAACAGTAGCTCTAGCACTACTTGCTGTGCTAGAATCTTCCCAGCCTCTCAAGAGTTGTAGCCTCTGTCACCTCCTCGTGAAACTGGATGGGCCTTGGTGACTGTCTTGACCAACTGAATATGGCAGAAGTAATGGACTTATGAGTAATAGGACTTCTGAGGCTAGGTCATAAGAATGCTTTCTCTAAAAAATTTAAAAACAGAGTCACCATGTGATCCAACAATTCTACTCCTGGGCATATATCCAGAAAAGACAAAAACTCTAATTTGGAAAGAAACATGCACCCCTATGTTCATAGCCACACTATTTGTAGTAACCAAGACGAGGAAGCAACCTGTGTCCATCAACAGAGGAGTGGACAAAGAAGATGTGGTACATATGTACACACACACAGACACACACAATAGAATACTACTCAGCCATGAAAAAGAACGACATTTTGCCATTTGCAGCAATGTGGATGGACCTAGAGATTATCATACTAAGTGAAGTAAGTCAGACAAAGAAAGACAAATATTATATGATATCACTTATATGTGGGGCTTCTCAGGTGGCACGAGTGGTAAAGAACCTGCCCTCAATGCAGGAGATGTAAGAGACACGGGTTCAGTCCCTGGATTGGGCAGATCCCCTGAAGGAGGGCATGGCAACCCACTCCAGTGTTCTTTCCTGGAGAATCCCCATGGACAGAGGAGCTTGGTGGGCTACAGTCCATGGGGTCGAAAAGAGTCAGACTGAGGTGACTTAGCACATATCACTTATATGTGGAATCTAAAAAAATGATATAAATGAACTTATTTACAAAACAGAAACAGACACGGAAAATAAACTTATAGTTACCAGCGAGAAAGTGGCCAGAGGGAAGGTGGGGTGGGAAGGAGGGATAAATTAGGAGTTTGGGATTAATAGATACACAGCACTTTGTATAAAATAGATAAACAGCAAGGATTTACTGTACAGCACAGGGAACTATATTTAATATCTTGTAATAGTTCATAATGGAAAAGAATCTGAAAATAATGTATAACTGAATCACTTTGCTGCATACCTGAAACTTAACACGATATTGTAAATCAACTGTACTTCAATAAAAAGATACAACAAAAAAAGAGAAAATGTTTGGTTGTCTTTCTTTAGTGTAGAAGACAAGCTGACTATTCAGGATTTCATTTTTCTTTCTAAGCTTCAATTATTTCTGAACATCTTGCCCTTTTCAGCTAACCTGTGTATGTATAATGGGTACAATTATTCCTGGAATATTTTTCTTTAAATAGACTTGATTTACTTTCTCTTTGTTTTATCCTTGGTTGTCATAATATCCATGAACTAAGACTGTGCTCATTGTAAGATGCAAGTTAGTTCATCCTGTAGACAGACTTCTTGCTTAGGGCACTTGGGAAAGACCAATTCTGTGGTCTTTGGTTCCAAGTTGACTGCTTTGTATTTTCAAGTAAATGAGCTTCATAATGACTCCTCTCTTTGCTTTAGATTAAAATGAGAATTGCTCTGCTCATCCACCTGCTGCTCACGCTTGGGAACCAGCTGCCATGCTGTGAGGAAGCCTGAGTGTCCTGTGGAGAGACCCAGGAGGGGACGATGAATGTCTTCAGCCCTCTGCTAGTCCCAGCTGATAGACAACCCCAACTTGCCAGTCCTGGGAGTTATGTGCAACCTTTAAACTAGCAACCCCAATGGGTGCTGCCCGGACTAGAGATGAGCCACGCCCACTGAGCCTTTTGCTGTTTAGTTGCTCAGTCGTGTCCTACTGTTTGCAACCCCGCCAGGTTTCCCTGTCCTTTACCATCTCCTGGAGTTTGCTCAAACTCATGTCCATTGAGTCAGTGATGCCATCCAACCAACTCATCCTCTGCCCGCCCCTTCTCCTCCTGCCTTCAATCTTTTCCAGCATCAGGATCTTTTCCAGTGAGTCGGCTCTTTGCATCAGGTGGCCAAAGTATTGGAGCTTCAGCATCAGTACTTCCAATGAATATTCAGAGTTGATTTTCTTTAAGATTGACTGGTTTGATCTTCTTGCTGGCCAAGGGACTCTCAAGAGTCTTCTCTAACACCATAGTTTGAAGGCATCAGTTCTTTGGCGCTCAACTTTTTTTATTGTCCAGCTCACATCCGTACATGACTAGCGGAAAAACCATAGCCTTGACTATATGGATCTTTGTAGGCAAAGTAAGTCTCTGCTTTTTGATATGTCTAGGTTTGACATTGCTTTTCTTCCAAGGGGCAAGCATTGTTTAGTTTCATGGCTGAAGTCACTGTCCACAGTGATTTTGGAGCCTAAGGTATAATCATTGTTGTTTTAAGTTACTAGATTTTGGAGTGGTTGGTTAGGTTGCAATAGATAGTCTAAACAAATATGTGTCCTAACAAGTTTTCTGCTTTGTGGAGATAAAATATTTTATCTCCTGTTTTAACCTGTTTCCTACCTCTGGACTTCCCTGGTGACTCAGTGCTAAAGAGTCTGCCTGCCAATACAGGAGAGGTGGGTTTGATCCCTGGGTTTGGAAGATCCCCTGGAAGAAGAAACGGCAACCCGCTCCAGTATTCTTGCCTGGGAAATCCCATGGATAGAAGAACCTGGTGGTCTACAGTCCATGGGGTTGCAAGAGTCAGACATGACTTAACAACTAAACAACAACAACCAACAGCAGTTTTCTACCTCTTCATGCACTTCCAATTCTCTTTGAAAATTAGCACTCCTTATGATACTTGGAGAAAGAAATGGCAACCCACTCCAGTGTTCTTGCCTGGAGAATCCCAGGGACGGGGGAGCCTGGTGGGCTGCCATCTATGGGGTCACACAGAGTCGGACACGACTGAAGTGACTCAGCAGCAGCAGCAGCAGCAGCAGCATGATACTTGATGGTTCTCAACATGACATCTAAGTAGAGACTTGAAAAATGAATTCAGATGAAGAAAGGTGGGAAAAGCATTGCAGGCAGAAGGAACTGCTAGAACAGAGGCATCACAGCACAAGGAGTTAAGTGAGCGCCGGAAGCTAGAGTCAGAGGGTGAATTCCGAAATGTGAGGAAGGCAAGGGGAAGTAGGGGATGAGAAGGACTCGTCAGTCAGGGCCACATCCTGAGAACCTGCTGGGGAGCAGAAGAATCGAACTGGTGACTCACCTCTAATTACAGAATAAACTCGAGTGGGACTGGTTCCTAAAGCTGGGTTCCCCGACTCCCAGCACAGAACCTCATCCACTGTTTTCA